>NW_027362770.1:111515469-112140469 GCF_046119375.1 Phyllobates terribilis
CCCAAAACTAGGTAGTACAGAGATTTGACCCGTGGAACTGCGAAACCACACAGGGATGTCGGGCCTACACAAGACTATTTTCAACAGATATATTTTTGTGTCACAACAGTCAGGAGACACTACTGTTTTTCTTTACGGCAAAAACTACCAAAACCTGAATAATAGAGATTTTTTACCGTGGGATGGCAAAACCACAGTTATTGTTTACTGGGGTATACCACACTTTTTTAAATAGAGATATTTGCGGCTGAACAGTGAGCGACACACTCAAACTGATTTTTTTTTAGATACCAAAGGCCCAAAACTGGATAGTACAGCGATTTGACCCATGGAACTGCGAAACCACACTGGGATGTCGGGCCTACACAAGACTATTTTCAACAGATATATTTTTGTGTCACAACAGTCAGGAGACACTACTGTTTTTCTCTACGGAAAAAAATACCAAAACCTGAATAATAGAGATTTCTTACCGTGGGATGGCAAAACCACAGTTATTGTTTACTGGGGTATATCACACTTTTTTAAATAGAGATATTTGCGGCTGAACAGTGAGCGACACACTCATACTGCTTTTTTTTTAGATACTAAAGGCCCAAACTGGATAGTACAGCGATTTGACCCGTGGAACTGCGAAACCACACTGGGATGTCGGGCCTACACAAGACTATTTTCAACAGATATATTTTTGTGTCACAACAGTCAGGAGACACTACTGTTTTTCTTTATGGAAAAAACTACCAAAAGCTAAATAATAGAGATTTTTTACCGTGGGATGGCAAAACCACAGTTATTGTTTACTGGGGTATACCACACTTTTTTAAATAGAGATATTTGCGGCTGAACAGTGAGCGACACACTCATACTGCTTTTTTTTTAGATACTAAAGGCCCAAACTGGATAGTACAGCGATTTGACCCGTGGAACTGCGAAACCACACTGGGATGTCGGGCCTACACAAGACTATTTTCAACAGATATATTTTTGTGTCACAACAGTCAGGAGACACTACTGTTTTTCTTTACGGAAAAAACTACCAAAACCTGAATAATAGAGATTTTTTACCGTGGGATGGCAAAACCACAGTTATTGTTTACTGGGGTATACCACACTTTTTTAAATAGAGATATTTGCGGCTGAACAGTGAGCGACACACTCAAACTGCTATTTTTTTAGATACCAAAGGCCCAAAACTAGGTAGTACAGAGATTTGACCCGTGGAACTGCGAAACCCAAAAGGGATGTCGGGCCTACACAAGACTATTTTCAACAGATATATTTTTGTGTCACAACAGTCAGGAGACACTACTGTTTTTCTTTACGGAAAAAACTACCAAAACCTGAATAATAGAGATTTTTTACCGTGGGATGGCAAAACCACAGTTATTGTTTACTGGGGTATACCACACTTTTTTAAATAGAGATATTTGCGGCTGAACAGTGAGCGACACACTCAAACTGCTTTTTTTTTAGATACCAAAGGCCCAAAACTGGATAGTACAGCGATTTGACCCGTGGAACTGCGAAACCACACTGGGATGTCGGGCATACACAAGACTATTTTCAACAGATATATTTTTGTGTCTCAACAGTCAGGAGACACTACTGTTTTTCTTTATGGATAAAACTACCAAAACCTGAATAATAGAAATTTTTTTACCGTGGGATGGCAAAACCACAGTTATTGTTTACTGGGGTATACCACACTTTTTTAAATAGAGATATTTGCGGCTGAACAGTGAGCGACACACTCAAACTGCTTTTTTTTTAGCTACCAAAGGCCCAAAACTGGATAGTACAGCGATTTGACCCGTGGAACTGCGAAACCACACTGGGATGTCGGCCCTACACAATACTATTTTCAACAGATATATTTTTGTGTCACAACAGTCAGGAGACACTACTGTTTTTCTTTACGGAAAAAACTACCAAAACCTGAATAATAGAGATTTTTTACCGTGGGATGGCAAAACCACAGTTATTGTTTACTAGGGAATACCACACTTTTTTAAATAGAGATATTTGCGGCTGAACAGTGAGCGACACACTCAAACTGCTTTTTTTTTAGATACTAAAGGCCCAAACTGGATAGTACAGCGATTTGACCCGTGGAACTGCGAAACCACACTGGGATGTCGGGCCTACACAAGACTATTTTCAACAGATATATTTTTGTGTCACAACAGTCAGGAGACACTACTGTTTTTCTTTACGGAAAAAACTACCAAAACCTGAATAATAGAGATTTGTTATGGTGGGATGGCAAAACCACAGTTATTGTTTACTGGGGTATACCACACTTTTTTAAATAGAGATATTTGCGGCTGAACAGTGAGCGACACACTCAAACTGCTTTTTTTTTAGATACCAAAGGAACAAAACTGGATAGTACCGGGATTTGTCCCGTGGAACTGCGAAACCACACTGGGATGTCGGGCCTACACAAGACTATTTTCAACAGATATATTTTTGTGTCACAACAGTCAGGAGACACTACTGTTTTTCTTTATGGAAAAAACTACCAAAACCTGAATAATAGAGATTTTTTACCGTGGGTTGGCAAAACCACAGTTATTTTTTACTGGGGTATACCACACTTTTTTAAATAGAGATATTTGCGGCTGAACAGTGAGCGACACACTCAAACTGCTTTTTTTTTAAATACCAAAGGCCCAAAACTGGAAAGTACAGCGATTTGACCCGTGGAACTACGAAACCACACTGGGATGTCGGGCCTACACAAGACTATTTTCAACAGATATATTTTTGTGTCACAACAGTCAGGAGACACTACTGTTTTTCTTTACGGAAAAAACTACCAAAACCTGAATAATAGAGATTTTTTACCGTGGGATGGCAAAACCACAGTTATTGTTTACTGGGATATACCACACTTTTTTAAATAGAGATATTTGCGGCTGAACAGTGAGCGACACACTCAAACTGCTTTTTTTTTAGATACCAAAGGCCCAAAACTGGATAGTACAGCGATTTGACCCGTGGAACTGCGAAACCACACTGGGATGTCGGGCCTACACAAGACTATTTTCAACAGATATATTTTTGTGTCACAACAGTCAGGAGACACTACTGTTTTTCTTTACGGAAAAAACTACCAAAACTTGAATAATAGAGATTTTTTACCGTGGGATGGCAAAACCACAGTTATTGTTTACTGGGGTATACCACACTTTTTTAAATAGAGATATTTGCGGCTGAACAGTGAGCGACACACTCAAACTGCTTTTTTTTTAGATACCAAAGGCCCAAAACTGGATAGTACAGCGATTTGACCCATGGAACTGCGAAACCACACTGGGATGTCGGGCCTACACAAGACTATTTTCAACAGATATATTTTTGTGTCACAACAGTCAGGAGACACTACTGTTTTTCTTTACGGAAAAAACTACCAAAACCTGAATAATAGAGATTTTTTACCGTGGGATGGCAAAACCACAGTTATTGTTTACTGGGGTATACCACACTTTTTTAAATAGAGATATTTGCGGCTGAACAGTGAGCGACACACTCAAACTGCTTTTTTTTTAGATACCAAAGGCCCAAAACTGGATAGTACAGCGATTTGACCCGTGGAACTGCGAAACCACACTGGGATGTCGGGCCTACACAAGACTATTTTCAACAGATATATTTTTGTGTCACAACAGTCAGGAGACACTACTGTTTTTCTTTACGGAAAAAACTACCAAAACCTGAATAATAGAGATTTTTTACCGTAGGATGGCAAAACCACAGTTATTGTTTACTGGGGTATACCACACTTTTTTAAATAGAGATATTTGCGGCTGAACAGTGAGCGACACACTCAAACTGCTTTTTTTTTAGATACCAAAGGCCCAAAACTGGATAGTACAGCGATTTGACCCGTGGAACAGCGAAACCACACTGGGATGTCGGGCCTACACAAGACTATTTTCAACAGATATATTTTTGTGTCACAACAGTCAGGAGACACTACTGTTTTTCTTTACGGAAAAAACTACCAAAACCTGAATAATAGAGATTTTTTTACCGTGGGATGGCAAAACCACAGTTGTTGTTTACTGGGGTATACCACACTTTTTTAAATAGAGATATTTGCGGCTGAACAGTGAGGGACACACTCAAACTGCTTTTTTTTTAGATACCAAAGGCCCAAAACTGGATAGTACAGCGATTTGACCCGTGTAACTGCGAAACCACACTGGGATGTCGGGCCTACACAAGACTATTTTCAACAGATATATTTTTGTGTCACAATAGTGAGGAGACACTACTGTTTTTCTTTATGGAAAAAACTACCAAAACCTGAATAATAGAGATTTTTTTACCGTGGGATGGCAAAACCACAGTTATTGTTTACTGGGGTATACC
The DNA here is from genome assembly GCF_046119375.1 of Phyllobates terribilis. Classification (NCBI taxonomy): domain Eukaryota; kingdom Metazoa; phylum Chordata; class Amphibia; order Anura; family Dendrobatidae; genus Phyllobates; species Phyllobates terribilis. The sequence continues at coordinate 111,519,847 of NW_027362770.1, forward strand.
ACACTTTTTTAAATAGAGATATTTGCGGCTGAACAGTGAGCGACACACTCAAACTGCTTTTTTTTTAGCTACCAAAGGCCCAAATCTGGATAGTACAGCGATTTGACCCGTGGAATTGCGAAACCACACTGGGATGTCGGGCCTACACAAGACTATTTTCAACAGATATATTTTTGTGTCACAACAGTCAGGAGACACTACTGTTTTTCTTTACGGAAAAAACTACCAAAACTTGAATAATAGAGATTTTTTACCGTGGGATGGCAAAACCACAGTTATTGTTTACTGGAATATACCACACTTTTTTACATAGAGATATTTGCGGCTGAACAGTGAGCGACACACTCAAACTGCTTTTTTTTTAGATACCAAAGGCCCAAAACTGGATAGTACAGCGATTTGACCCGTGGAACTGCGAAACCACACTGGGATGTCGGGCCTACACAAGACTATTTTCAACAGATATATTTTTGTGTCACAACAGTCAGGAGACACTACTGTTTTTCTTTACGGAAGAAACTACCAAAACCTGAATAATAGAGATTTTTTACCGTGGGATGGCAAAACCACAGTTATTGTTTACTGGGGAATACCACACTTTTTTAAATAGAGATATTTGCGGCTGAACAGTGAGCGACACACTCAAACTGCTTTTTTGTTAGATACCAAAGGCCCAAAACTGGATAGTACAGCGATTTGACCCGTGGAACTGCGAAACCACACTGGGATGTCGGGCCTACACAAGACTATTTTCAACAGATATATTTTTGTGTCACAACAGTCAGGAGACACTACTGTTTTTCTTTACGGAAAAAACTACCAAAACCTGAATAATAGAGATTTTTTACCGTGGGATGGCAAAACCACAGTTATTGTTTACTGGGGTATACCACACTTTTTTAAATAGAGATATTTGCGGCTGAACAGTGAGCGACACACTCAAACTGCTTTTTTTTTAGATACCAAAGGCCCAAAACTGGATAGTACAGCGATTTGACCCGTGGAACTGCGAAACCACACTGGGATGTCGGGCCTACACAAGACTATTTTCAACAGATATATTTTTGTGTCACAATAGTGAGGAGACACTACTGTTTTTCTTTATGGAAAAAACTACCAAAACCTGAATAATAGAGATTTTTTTACCGTGGGATGGCAAAACCACAGTTATTGTTTACTGGGGTATACCACACTTTTTTAAATAGAGATATTTGCGGCTGAACAGTGAGCGACACACTCAAACTGCTTTTTTTTTAGCTACCAAAGGCCCAAATCTGGATAGTACAGCGATTTGACCCGTGGAACTGCGAAACCACACTGGGATGTCGGGCCTACACAAGACTATTTTCAACAGATATATTTTTGTGTCACAACAGTCAGGAGACACTAATGTTTTTCTTTACGGAAAAAACTACCAAAACCTGAATAATAGAGATTTTTTACCGTGAGATGGCAAAACCACAGTTATTGTTTACTGGGGTATACCACACTTTTTTAAATAGAGATATTTGCGGCTGAACAGTGAGCGACACACTCAAACTGCTTATTTTTTAGATACCAAAGGCCCAAAACTGGATAGTACAGCAATTTGACCCGTGGAACTGCGAAACCACACTGGGATGTCGGGCCTACACAAGACTATTTTCAACAGATATATTTTTGTGTTACAACAGTCAGGAGACACTACTGTTTTTCTTTACGGAAAAAACTACCAAAACCTGAATAATAGAGATTTTTTACCGTGGGATGGCAAAACCACAGTTATTGTTTACTGGGGTTTATCACACTTTTTTAAATAGAGATATTTGCAGCTGAACAGTGAGCGACACACTCATACTGCTTTTTTTTTAGATACTAAAGGCCCAAACTGGATAGTACAGCGATTTGACCCGTGGAACTGCGAAACCACACTGGGATGTCGGGCCTACACAAGACTATTTTCAACAGATATATTTTTGTGTCACAACAGTCAGGAGACACTACTGTTTTTCTTTACGGAAAAAACTACCAAAACCTGAATAATAGAGATTTTTTACCGTGGGATGGCAACACCACAGTTATTGTTTACTGGGGTATACCACACTTTTTTAAATAGAGATATTTGCGGCTGAACAGTGAGCGACACACTCAAACTGCTTTTTTTTTAGATACCAAAGGCCCAAAACAGGATAGTACAGCGATTTGACCTGTGGAACTGCGAAACCACACTGGGATGTCGGGCCTACACAAGACTATTTTCAACAGATATATTTTTGTGTCACAACAGTCAGGAGACACTACTGTTTATCTTAATGGAAAAAACTACCAAAACCTGAATAATAGAGATGTTTTTACCGTGGGATGGCAAAACCACAGTTATTGTTTACTGGGGTATACCACACTTTTTTAAATAGAGATATTTGCGGCTGAACAGTGAGCGACACACTCAAACTGCTTTTTTTTTAGCTACCAAAGGCCCAAAACTGGATAGTACAGCAATTTGACCCGTGGAACTGCGAAACCACACTGGGATGTCGGGCCTACACAAGACTATTTTCAACAGATATATTTTTGTGTCACAACAGTCAGGAGACACTACTGTTTTTCTTTACGGAAAAAACTACCAAAACCTGAATAATAGAGATTTTTTACAGTGGGATGGCAAAACCACAGTTAATGTTTACTGGGGTATACCACACTTTTTTAAATAGAGATATTTGCGGCTGAACAGTGAGCGACACACTCAAACTGCTTTTTTTTTAGATACCAAAGGCCCAAAACTGGATAGTACAGCGATTTGACCCGTTGAACTGCGAAACCACACTGGGATGTCGGGCCTACACAAGACTATTTACAACAGATATATTTTTGTGTCACAACAGTCAGGAGACACTACTGTTTTTCTTTATGGAAAAAACTACCAAAACCTGAATAATAGAGATTTTTTACCATGGGATGGCAAAACCACAGTTATTGTTTACTGGGGTATACCACACTTTTTTAAATAGAGATATTTGTGGCTGAACAGTGAGCGACACACTCAAACTGCTTTTTTTTTAGATACCAAAGGCCCAAAACTGGATAGTACAGCGATTTGACCCGTGGAACTGCGAAATCACACTGGGATGTCGGGCCTACACAAGACTATTTTCAACAGATATATTTTTGTGTCACAACAGTCAGGAGACACTACTGTTTTTCTTTACGGAAAAAAATAAGAAAACCTGAATAATAGAGATTTTTTACCGTGGAATGGCAAAACCACAGTTATTGTTTACTGGGGTTTACCGCACTTTTTTAAATAGAGATATTTGCGGCTGAACAGTGAGCGACACACTCAAACTGCTATTTTTTTAGATACCAAAGGCCCAAAACTAGGTAGTACAGAGATTTGACCCGTGGAACTGCGAAACCCAAAAGGGATGTCGGGCCTACACAAGACTATTTTCAACAGATATATTTTTGTGTCACAACAGTCAGGAGACACTACTGTTTTTCTTTACGGAAAAAAATACCAAAACCTGAATAATAGAGATTTTTTACCGTGGGATGGCAAAACCACAGCTATTGTTTACTGGGGTATACCACACTTTTTTAAATAGAGATATTTGCGGCTGAACAGTGAGCGACACACTCAAACTGCTTTTTTTTTAGATACCAAAGGCCCAAAACTGGATAGTACAGCGATTTGACCCGTGGAACTGCGAAACCACACTGGGATGGCGGGCCTACAAAAGACTATTTTCAACAGATATATTTTTGTGTCACAACAGTCAGGAGACACTACTGTTTTTCTTTACGGAAAAAACTACCAAAACCTGAATAATAGAGATTTTTTACCGTGGGATGGCAAAACCACAGTTATTGTTTACTGGGGTATACCACACTTTTTTAAATAGAGATATTTGCGGCTGAACAGTGAGCGACACACTCAAACTGCTTTTTTTTTAGATACCAAAGGCCCAAAACTGGATAGTACAGCGATTTGACCCGTGGAACTGCGAAACCACACTGGGATGTCGGGCATACACAAGACTATTTTCAACAGATATATTTTTGTGTCTCAACAGTCAGGAGACACTACTGTTTTTCTTTATGGATAAAACTACCAAAACCTGAATAATAGAAATTTTTTTACCGTGGGATGGCAAAACCACAGTTATTGTTTACTGGGGTATACCACACTTTTTTAAATAGAGATATTTGCGGCTGAACAGTGAGCGACACACTCAAACTGCTTTTTTTTTAGCTACCAAAGGCCCAAAACTGGATAGTACAGCGATTTGACCCGTGGAACTGCGAAACCACACTGGGATGTCGGGCCTACACAATACTATTTTCAACAGATATATTTTTGTGTCACAACAGTCAGGAGACACTACTGTTTTTCTTTACGGAAAAAACTACCAAAACCTGAATAATAGAGATTTTTTACCGTGGGATGGCAAAACCACAGTTATTGTTTACTAGGGTATACCACACTTTTTTAAATAGAGATATTTGCGGCTGAACAGTGAGCGACACACTCAAACTGCTTTTTTTTTAGATACTAAAGGCCCAAACTGGATAGTACAGCGATTTGACCCGTGGAACTGCGAAACCACACTGGGATGTCGGGCCTACACAAGACTATTTTCAACAGATATATTTTTGTGTCACAACAGTCAGGAGACACTACTGTTTTTCTTTACGGAAAAAACTACCAAAACCTGAATAATAGAGATTTGTTACGGTGGGATGGCAAAACCACAGTTATTGTTTACTGGGGTATACCACACTTTTTTAATTAGAGATATTTGCGGCTGAACAGTGAGCGACACACTCAAACTGCTTTTTTTTTAGATACCAAAGGAACAAAACTGGATAGTACCGCGATTTGTCCCGTGGAACTGCGAAACCACACTGGGATGTCGGGCCTACACAAGACTATTTTCAACAGATATATTTTTGTGTCACAACAGTCAGGAGACACTACTGTTTTTCTTTACGGAAAAAACTACCAAAACCTGAATAATAGAGATTTTTTACCGTGGGTTGGCAAAACCACAGTTATTTTTTACTGGGGTATACCACACTTTTTTAAATAGAGATATTTGCGGCTGAACAGTGAGCGACACACTCAAACTGCTTTTTTTTTAAATACCAAAGGCCCAAAACTGGATAGTACAGCGATTTGACCCGTGGAACTACGAAACCACACTGGGATGTCGGGCCTACACAAGACTATTTTCAACAGATATATTTTTGTGTCACAACAGTCAGGAGACACTACTGTTTTTCTTTACGGAAAAAACTACCAAAACCTGAATAATAGAGATTTTTTACCGTGGGATGGCAAAACCACAGTTATTGTTTACTGGGATATACCACACTTTTTTAAATAGAGATATTTGCGGCTGAACAGTGAGCGACACACTCAAACTGCTTTTTTTTTTAGATACCAAAGGCCCAAAACTGGATAGTACAGCGATTTGACCCGTGGAACTGCGAAACCACACTGGGATGTCGGGCCTACACAAGACTATTTTCAACAGATATATTTTTGTGTCACAACAGTCAGGAGACACTACTGTTTTTCTTTACGGAAAAAACTACCAAAACCTGAATAATAGAGATTTTTTACCGTGGGATGGCAAAACCACAGTTATTGTTTACTGGGGTATACCACACTTTTTTAAATAGAGATATTTGCGGCTGAACAGTGAGCGACACACTCAAACTGCTTTTTTTTTAGATACCAAAGGCCCAAAACTGGATAGTACAGCGATTTGACCCGTGGAACTGCGAAACCACACTGGGATGTCGGGCCTACACAAGACTATTTTCAACAGATATATTTTTGTGTCACAACAGTCAGGAGACACTACTGTTTTTCTTTACGGAAAAAACTACCAAAACCTGAATAATAGAGATTTTTTACCGTGGGATGGCAAAACCACAGTTATTGTTTACTGGGGTATACCAGACTTTTTTAAATAGAGATATTTGTGGCTGAACAGTGAGCGACACACTCAAACTGCTTTTTTTTTTAGATACGAAAGGCCCAAAACTGGATAGTACAGCGATTTGACCCGTGGAACTGCGAAACCACACTGGGATGTCGGGCCTACACAAGACTATTTTCAACAGATATATTTTTGTGTCACAACAGTCAGGAGACACTACTGTTTTTCTTTACGGAAAAAAATACCAAAACCTGAATAATAGAGATTTTTTACCGTGGGATGGCAAAACCACAGTTATTGTTTACTGGGGTATACCACACTTTTTTAAATAGAGATATTTGCGGCTGAACAGTGAGCGACACACTCAAACTGCTTTTTTTTCAGATACCAAAGGCCCAAAACTGGATAGTACAGCGATTTGACCCGTGTAACTGCGAAACCACACTGGGATGTCGGGCCTACACAAGACTATTTTCAACAGATATATTTTTGTGTCACAAAAGTGAGGAGACACTACTGTTTTTCTTTATGGAAAAAACTACCAAAACCTGAATAATAGAGATTTTTTTACCGTGGGATGGCAAAACCACAGTTATTGTTTACTGGGGTATACCACACTTTTTTAAATAGAGATATTTGCGGCTGAACAGTGAGCGACACACTCAAACTGCTTTTTTTTTAGCTACCAAAGGCCCAAATCTGGATAGTACAGCGATTTGACCCGTGGAACTGCGAAACCACACTGGGATGTCGGGCCTACACAAGACTATTTTCAACAGATATATTTTTGTGTCACAACAGTCAGGAGACACTACTGTTTTTCTTTACGGAAAAAACTACCAAAACTTGAATAATAGAGATTTTTTACCGTGGGATGGCAAAACCACAGTTATTGTTTACTGGGATATACCACACTTTTTTAAATAGAGATATTTGCGGCTGAACAGTGAGCGACACACTCAAACTGCTTTTTTTTTAGATACCAAAGGCCCAAAACTGGATAGTACAGCGATTTGACCCGTGGAACTGCAAAACCACACTGGGATGTCGGGCCTACACAAGACTATTTTCAACAGATATATTTTTGTGTCACAACAGTCAGGAGACACTACTGTTTTTCTTTACGGAAGAAACTACCAAAACCTGAATAATAGAGATTTTTTACCGTGGGATGGCAAAACCACAGTTATTGTTTACTGGGGAATACCACACTTTTTTAAATAGAGATATTTGCGGCTGAACAGTGAGCGACACACTCAAACTGCTTTTTTGTTAGATACCAAAGGCCCAAAACTGGATAGTACAGCGATTTGACCCGTGGAACTGCGAAACCACACTGGGATGTCGGGCCTACACAAGACTATTTTCAACAGATATATTTTTGTGTCACAACAGTCAGGAGACACTACTGTTTTTCTTTACGGAAAAAACTACCAAAACCTGAATAATAGAGATTTTTTACCGTGGGATGGGAAAACCACAGTTATTGTTTACTGGGGTATACCACACTTTTTTAAATAGAGATATTTGTGGCTGAACAGTGAGCGACACACTCAAACTGCTTTTTTTTTAGATACCAAAGGCCCAAAACTGGATAGTACAGCGATTTGACCCGTGGAACTGCGAAACCACACTGGGATGTCGGGCCTACACAAGACTATTTTCAACAGATATATTTTTGTGTCACAACAGTCAGGAGACACTACTGTTTTTCTTTACGGAAAAAACTACCAAAACCTGAATAATAGAGATTTTTTTACCGTGGGATGGCAAAACCACAGTTATTGTTTACTGGGGTATACCACACTTTTTTAAATAGAGATATTTGCGGCTGAACAGTGAGCGACACTCTCAAACAGCTTTTTTTTTAGATACCAAAGGCCCAAAACTGGATAGTTCAGCGATTTGACCCGTGGAACTGCGAAACCACACTGGGATGTCGGGCCTACACAAGACTATTTTCAACAGATATATTTTTGTGTCACAATAGTGAGGAGACACTACTGTTTTTCTTTATGGAAAAAACTACCAAAACCTGAATAATAGAGATTTTTTTACCGTGGGATGGCAAAACCACAGTTATTGTTTACTGGGGTATACCACACTTTTTTAAATAGAGATATTTGCGGCTGAACAGTGAGCGACACACTCAAACTGCTTTTTTTTTAGCTACCAAAGGCCCAAATCTGGATGGTACAGCGATTTGACCCGTGGAACTGCGAAACCACACTGGGATGTCGGGCCTACACAAGACTATTTTCAACAGATATATTTTTGTGTCACAACAGTCAGGAGACACTAATGTTTTTCTTTACGGAAAAAACTACCAAAACCTGAATAATAGAGATTTTTTACCGTGGGATGGCAAAACCACAGTTATTGTTTACTGGGGTATACCACACTTTTTTAAATAGAGATATTTGCGGCTGAACAGTGAGCGACACACTCAAACTGCTTTTTTTTTAGATACCAAAGGCCCAAAACTGGATAGTACAGCAATTTGACCCGTGGAACTGCGAAACCACACTGGGATGTCGGGCCTACACAAGACTATTTTCAACAGATATATTTTTGTGTTACAACAGTCAGGAGACACTACTGTTTTTCTTTACGGAAAAAACTACCAAAACCTGAATAATAGAGATTTTTTACCGTGGGATGGCAAAACCACAGTTATTGTTTACTGGGGTATATCACACTTTTTTAAATAGAGATATTTGCAGCTGAACAGTGAGCGACACACTCATACTGCTTTTTTTTTAGATACTAAAGGCCCAAACTGGATAGTACAGCGATTTGACCCGTGGAACTGCGAAACCACACTGGGATGTCGGGCCTACACAAGACTATTTTCAACAGATATATTTTTGTGTCACAACAGTCAGGAGACACTACTGTTTTTCTTTACGGAAAAAACTACCAAAACCTGAATAATAGAGATTTTTTACCGTGGGATGGCAAAACCACAGTTATTGTTTACTGGGGTATACCACACTTTTTTAAATAGAGATATTTGCGGCTGAACAGTGAGCGACACACTCAAACTGCTTTTTTTTTAGATACCAAAGGCCCAAAACTAGGTAGTACAGCGATTTGACCCGTGGAACTGCGAAACCACACAGGGATGTCGGGCCTACACAAGACTATTTTCAACAGATATATTTTGTGTCACAACAGTCAGGAGACACTACTGTTTTTCTTTACGAAAAAAACTACCAAAACCTGAATAATAGAGATTTTTTTACCGTGGGATGGCAAAACCACAGTTATTGTTTACTGGGGTATACCACACTTTTTTAAATAGAGATATTTGCGGCTGAAAAGTGAGCGACACACTCAAACTGCTTTTTTTTTAGATACCAAAGGCCCAAAACTGGATAGTACAGCGATTTGACCCGTGGAACTGCGAAACCACACTGGGATGTCGGGCCTACACAAGACTATTTTCAACAGATATATTTTTGTGTTACAACAGTCAGGAGACACTACTGTTTTTCTTTACGGAAAAAACTACCAAAACCTGAATAATAGAGATTTTTTACCGTGGGATGGCAAAACCACAGTTATTGTTTACTGGGGTATACCACACTTTTTTAAATAGAGATATTTGCGGCTGAACAGTGAGCGACACACTCAAACTGCTTTTTTTTTAGCTACCAAAGGCCCAAATCTGGATAGTACAGCGATTTGACCCGTGGAACTGCGAAACCACAATGGGATGTCGGGCCTACACAAGACTATTTTCAACAGATATATTTTTGTGTCACAACAGTCAGGAGACACTACTGTTTTTCTTTACGGAAAAAACTACCAAAACCTGAATAATAGAGATTTTTTACCGTGGGATGGCAAAACCACAGTTATTGTTTACTGGGGTATACCACACTTTTTTAAATAGAGATATTTGCGGCTGAACAGTGAGCGACACACTCAAACTGCTTTTTTTTTAGATACCAAAGGCCCAAAACTGGATAGTACAGCGATTTGACCCGTGGAACTGCGAAACCACACTGGGATGTCGGGCCTACACAAGACTATTTTCAACAGATATATTTTTGTGTCACAACAGTCAGGAGACACTACTGTTTTTCTTTACGGAAAAAACTACCAAAACCTGAATAATAGAGATTTTTTACCGTGGGATGGCAAAACCACAGTTATTGTTTACTGGGGTATACCACACTTTTTTAAATAGAGATATTTGCGGCTGAACAGTGAGCGACACACTCAAACTGCTTTTTTTTTTAGATACCAAAGGCCCAAAACTGGATAGTACAGCGATTTGACCCGTGGAACTGCGAAACCACACTGGGATGTCGGGCCTACACAAGACTATTTTCAACAGATATATTTTTGTGTCACAACAGTCAGGAGACACTACTGTTTTTTTTTACGGAAAAAACTACCAAAACCTGAATAATAGAGATTTTTTACCGTGGGATGGCAAAACCACAGTTATTGTTTACTGGGGTATACCACACTTTTTTAAATAGAGATATTTGCGGCTGAACAGTGAGCGACACACTCAAACTGCTTTTTTTTTAGATACCAAAGGCCCAAAACTGGATAGTACAGCGATTTGACCCGTGTAACTGCGAAACCACACTGGGATGTCGGGCCTACACAAGACTATTTTCAACAGATATATTTTTGTGTCACAATAGTGAGGAGACACTACTGTTTTTCTTTATGGAAAAAACTACCAAAACCTGAATAATAGAGATTTTTTTACCGTGGGATGGCAAAACCACAGTTATTGTTTACTGGGGTATACCACACTTTTTTAAATAGAGATATTTGCGGCTGAACAGTGAGCGACACACTCAAACTGCTTTTTTTTTAGCTACCAAAGGCCCAAATCTGGATAGTACAGCGATTTGACCCGTGGAACTGCGAAACCACACTGGGATGTCGGGCCTACACAAGACTATTTTCAACAGATATATTTTGTGTCACAACAGTCAGGAGACACTACTGTTTTTCTTTACGAAAAAAACTACCAAAACCTGAATAATAGAGATTTTTTTACCGTGGGATGGCAAAACCACAGTTATTGTTTACTGGGGTATACCACACTTTTTTAAATAGAGATATTTGCGGCTGAAAAGTGAGCGACACACTCAAACTGCTTTTTTTTTAGATACCAAAGGCCCAAAACTGGATAGTACAGCGATTTGACCCGTGGAACTGCGAAACCACACTGGGATGTCGGGCCTACACAAGACTATTTTCAACAGATATATTTTTGTGTTACAACAGTCAGGAGACACTACTGTTTTTCTTTACGGAAAAAACTACCAAAACCTGAATAATAGAGATTTTTTACCGTGGGATGGCAAAACCACAGTTATTGTTTACTGGGGTATACCACACTTTTTTAAATAGAGATATTTGCGGCTGAACAGTGAGCGACACACTCAAACTGCTTTTTTTTTAGCTACCAAAGGCCCAAATCTGGATAGTACAGCGATTTGACCCGTGGAACTGCGAAACCACAATGGGATGTCGGGCCTACACAAGACTATTTTCAACAGATATATTTTTGTGTCACAACAGTCAGGAGACACTACTGTTTTTCTTTACGGAAAAAACTACCAAAACCTGAATAATAGAGATTTTTTACCGTGGGATGGCAAAACCACAGTTATTGTTTACTGGGGTATACCACACTTTTTTAAATAGAGATATTTGCGGCTGAACAGTGAGCGACACACTCAAACTGCTTTTTTTTTAGATACCAAAGGCCCAAAACTGGATAGTACAGCGATTTGACCCGTGGAACTGCGAAACCACACTGGGATGTCGGGCCTACACAAGACTATTTTCAACAGATATATTTTTGTGTCACAACAGTCAGGAGACACTACTGTTTTTCTTTACGGAAAAAACTACCAAAACCTGAATAATAGAGATTTTTTACCGTGGGATGGCAAAACCACAGTTATTGTTTACTGGGGTATACCACACTTTTTTAAATAGAGATATTTGCGGCTGAACAGTGAGCGACACACTCAAACTGCTTTTTTTTTTAGATACCAAAGGCCCAAAACTGGATAGTACAGCGATTTGACCCGTGGAACTGCGAAACCACACTGGGATGTCGGGCCTACACAAGACTATTTTCAACAGATATATTTTTGTGTCACAACAGTCAGGAGACACTACTGTTTTTTTTTACGGAAAAAACTACCAAAACCTGAATAATAGAGATTTTTTACCGTGGGATGGCAAAACCACAGTTATTGTTTACTGGGGTATACCACACTTTTTTAAATAGAGATATTTGCGGCTGAACAGTGAGCGACACACTCAAACTGCTTTTTTTTTAGATACCAAAGGCCCAAAACTGGATAGTACAGCGATTTGACCCGTGTAACTGCGAAACCACACTGGGATGTCGGGCATACACAAGACTATTTTCAACAGATATATTTTTGTGTCACAATAGTGAGGAGACACTACTGTTTTTCTTTATGGAAAAAACTACCAAAACCTGAATAATAGAGATTTTTTTACCGTGGGATGGCAAAACCACAGTTATTGTTTACTGGGGTATACCACACTTTTTTAAATAGAGATATTTGCGGCTGAACAGTGAGCGACACACTCAAACTGCTTTTTTTTTAGCTACCAAAGGCCCAAATCTGGATAGTACAGCGATTTGACCCGTGGAACTGCGAAACCACACTGGGATGTCGGGCCTACACAAGACTATTTTCAACAGATATATTTTTGTGTCACAACAGTCAGGAGACACTACTGTTTTTCTTTACGGAAAAAACTACCAAAACTTGAATAATAGAGATTTTTTACCGTGGGATGGCAAAACCACAGTTATTGTTTACTGGGATATACCACACTTTTTTAAATAGAGATATTTGCGGCTGAACAGTGAGCGACACACTCAAACTGCTTTTTTTTTAGATACCAAAGGCCCAAAACTGGATAGTACAGCGATTTGACCCGTGGAACTGCGAAACCACACTGGGATGTCGGGCCTACACAAGACTATTTTCAACAGATATATTTTTGTGTCACAACAGTCAGGAGACACTACTGTTTTTCTTTACGGAAGAAACTACCAAAACCTGAATAATAGAGATTTTTTACCGTGGGATGGCAAAACCACAGTTATTGTTTACTGGGGAATACCACACTTTTTTAAATAGAGATATTTGCGGCTGAACAGTGAGCGACACACTCAAACTGCTTTTTTGTTAGATACCAAAGGCCCAAAACTGGATAGTACAGCGATTTGACCCGTGGAACTGCGAAACCACACTGGGATGTCGGGCCTACACAAGACTATTTTCAACAGATATATTTTTGTGTCACAACAGTCAGGAGACACTACTGTTTTTCTTTACGGAAAAAACTACCAAAACCTGAATAATAGAGATTTTTTACCGTGGGATGGCAAAACCACAGTTATTGTTTACTGGGGTATACCACACTTTTTTAAATAGAGATATTTGCGGCTGAACAGTGAGCGACACACTCAAACTGCTTTTTTTTTAGATACCAAAGGCCCAAAACTGGATAGTACAGCGATTTGACCCGTGGAACTGCGAAAACACACTGGGATGTCGGGCCTACACAAGACTATTTTCAACAGATATATTTTTGTGTCACAACAGTCAGGAGACACTACTGTTTTTTTTTACGGAAAAAACTACCAAAACCTGAATAATAGAGATTTTTTACCGTGGGATGGCAAAACCACAGTTATTGTTTACTGGGGTATACCACACTTTTTTAAATAGAGATATTTGCGGCTGAACAGTGAGCGACACACTCAAACTGCTTTTTTTTTAGATACCAAAGGCCCAAAACTGGATAGTACAGCGATTTGACCCGTGTAACTGCGAAACCACACTGGGATGTCGGGCATACACAAGACTATTTTCAACAGATATATTTTTGTGTCACAATAGTGAGGAGACACTACTGTTTTTCTTTATGGAAAAAACTACCAAAACCTGAATAATAGAGATTTTTTTACCGTGGGATGGCAAAACCACAGTTATTGTTTACTGGGGTATACCACACTTTTTTAAATAGAGATATTTGCGGCTGAACAGTGAGCGACACACTCAAACTGCTTTTTTTTTAGCTACCAAAGGCCCAAATCTGGATAGTACAGCGATTTGACCCGTGGAACTGCGAAACCACACTGGGATGTCGGGCCTACACAAGACTATTTTCAACAGATATATTTTTGTGTCACAACAGTCAGGAGACACTACTGTTTTTCTTTACGGAAAAAACTACCAAAACTTGAATAATAGAGATTTTTTACCGTGGGATGGCAAAACCACAGTTATTGTTTACTGGGATATACCACACTTTTTTAAATAGAGATATTTGCGGCTGAACAGTGAGCGACACACTCAAACTGCTTTTTTTTTAGATACCAAAGGCCCAAAACTGGATAGTACAGCGATTTGACCCGTGGAACTGCGAAACCACACTGGGATGTCGGGCCTACACAAGACTATTTTCAACAGATATATTTTTGTGTCACAACAGTCAGGAGACACTACTGTTTTTCTTTACGGAAGAAACTACCAAAACCTGAATAATAGAGATTTTTTACCGTGGGATGGCAAAACCACAGTTATTGTTTACTGGGGAATACCACACTTTTTTAAATAGAGATATTTGCGGCTGAACAGTGAGCGACACACTCAAACTGCTTTTTTGTTAGATACCAAAGGCCCAAAACTGGATAGTACAGCGATTTGACCCGTGGAACTGCGAAACCACACTGGGATGTCGGGCCTACACAAGACTATTTTCAACAGATATATTTTTGTGTCACAACAGTCAGGAGACACTACTGTTTTTCTTTACGGAAAAAACTACCAAAACCTGAATAATAGAGATTTTTTACCGTGGGATGGCAAAACCACAGTTATTGTTTACTGGGGTATACCACACTTTTTTAAATAGAGATATTTGCGGCTGAACAGTGAGCGACACACTCAAACTGCTTTTTTTTTAGATACCAAAGGCCCAAAACTGGATAGTACAGCGATTTGACCCGTGGAACTGCGAAAACACACTGGGATGTCGGGCCTACACAAGACTATTTTCAACAGATATATTTTTGTGTCACAATAGTGAGGAGACACTACTGTTTTTCTTTATGGAAAAAACTACCAAAACCTGAATAATAGAGATTTTTTTACCGTGGGATGGCAAAACCACAGTTATTGTTTACTGGGGTATACCACACTTTTTTAAATAGAGATATTTGCGGCTGAACAGTGAGCGACACACTCAAACTGCTTTTTTTTTAGCTACCAAAGGCCCAAATCTGGATAGTACAGCGATTTGACCCGTGGAACTGCGAAACCACACTGGGATGTCGGGCCTACACAAGACTATTTTCAACAGATATATTTTTGTGTCACAACAGTCAGGAGACACTAATGTTTTTCTTTACGGAAAAAACTACCAAAACCTGAATAATAGAGATTTTTTACCGTGGGATGGCAAAACCACAGTTATTGTTTACTGGGGTATACCACACTTTTTTAAATAGAGATATTTGCGGCTGAACAGTGAGCGACACACTCAAACTGCTTTTTTTTTAGATACCAAAGGCCCAAAACTGGATAGTACAGCAATTTGACCCGTGGAACTGCGAAACCACACTGGGATGTCGGGCCTACACAAGACTATTTTCAACAGATATATTTTTGTGTTACAACAGTCAGGAGACACTACTGTTTTTCTTTACGGAAAAAACTACCAAAACCTGAATAATAGAGATTTTTTACCGTGGGATGGCAAAACCACAGTTATTGTTTACTGGGGTATATCACACTTTTTTAAATAGAGATATTTGCAGCTGAACAGTGAGCGACACACTCATACTGCTTTTTTTTTAGATACTAAAGGCCCAAACTGGATAGTACAGCGATTTGACCCGTGGAACTGCGAAACCACACTGGGATGTCGGGCCTACACAAGACTATTTTCAACAGATATATTTTTGTGTCACAACAGTCAGGAGACACTACTGTTTTTCTTTACGGAAAAAACTACCAAAACCTGAATAATAGAGATTTTTTACCGTGGGATGGCAAAACCACAGTTATTGTTTACTGGGGTATACCACACTTTTTTAAATAGAGATATTTGCGGCTGAACAGTGAGCGACACACTCAAACTGCTTTTTTTTTAGATACCAAAGGCCCAAAACTAGGTAGTACAGCGATTTGACCCGTGGAACTGCGAAACCACACAGGGATGTCGGGCCTACACAAGACTATTTTCAACAGATATATTTTGTGTCACAACAGTCAGGAGACACTACTGTTTTTCTTTACGAAAAAAACTACCAAAACCTGAATAATAGAGATTTTTTTACCGTGGGATGGCAAAACCACAGTTATTGTTTACTGGGGTATACCACACTTTTTTAAATAGAGATATTTGCGGCTGAAAAGTGAGCGACACACTCAAACTGCTTTTTTTTTAGATACCAAAGGCCCAAAACTGGATAGTACAGCGATTTGACCCGTGGAACTGCGAAACCACACTGGGATGTCGGGCCTACACAAGACTATTTTCAACAGATATATTTTTGTGTTACAACAGTCAGGAGACACTACTGTTTTTCTTTACGAAAAAAACTACCAAAACCTGAATAATAGAGATTTTTTTACTGTGGGATGGCAAAACCACAGTTATTGTTTACTGGGGTATACCACACTTTTTTAAATAGAGATGTTTGCGGCTGAACAGTGAGCGACACACTCAAACTGCTTTTTTTTTAGATACCAAAGGCTCAAAACTGGATAGTACAGCGATTTGACCCGTGGAACTGCGAAACCACACTGGGATGTAGGGCCTACACAAGACTATTTTCAACAGATATATTTTTGTGTCACAACAGTCAGGAGACACTACTTTTTTTCTTTACGGAAAAAACTACCAAAACCTGAATAATAGAGATTTTTTACCGTGGGATGGCAAAACCACAGTTATTGTTTACTGGGGTATACCACACTTTTTTAAATAGAGATATTTGCGGCTGAACAGTGAGCGACACACTCAAACTGCTTTTTTTTTAGATACCAAAGGCCCAAAACTAGGTAGTACAGCGATTTGACCCGTGGAACTGCGAAACCACACAGGGATGTCGGGCCTACACAAGACTATTTTCAACAGATATATTTTGTGTCACAACAGTCAGGAGACACTACTGTTTTTCTTTACGAAAAAAACTACCAAAACCTGAATAATAGAGATTTTTTTACTGTGGGATGGCAAAACCACAGTTACTGTTTACTGGGGTATACCACACTTTTTTAAATAGAGATGTTTGCGGCTGAACAGTGAGCGACACACTCAAACTGCTTTTTTTTTAGATACCAAAGGCTCAAAACTGGATAGTACAGCGATTTGACCCGTGGAACTGCGAAACCACACTGGGATGTCGGGCCTACACAAGACTATTTTCAACAGATATATTTTTGTGTCACAACAGTCAGGAGACACTACTGTTTTTCTTTATGGAAAAAACTACCAAAAACTGAATAATAGAGATTTTTTTACCGTGGGATGGCAAAACCACAGTTATTGTTTACTTGGGTATACCACACTTTTTTAAATAGAGATATTTGCGGCTGAACAGTGAGCGACACACTCAAACTGCTTTTTTTTTAGCTACCAAAAGCCCAAAACTGGATAGTACAGCGATTTGACCCGTGGAACTGCGAAACCACACTGGGATGTCGGGCCTACACAAGACTATTTTCAACAGATATATTTTTGTGTCACAACAGTCAGGAGACACTACTGTTTTTCTTTACGGAAAAATCTACCAAAACCTGAATAATAGAGATTTTTTACCGTGGGATAGCAAAACCACAGTTATTGTTTACTGGGGTATACCACACTTTTTTAAATAGAGATATTTGCGGCTGAACAGTGAGCGACACACTCAAACTGCTTTTTTTTTAGATACCAAAGGCCCAAAACTGGATAGTACAGCGATTTGACCCGTGGAACTGCGAAACCACACTGGGATGTGGGACCTACACAAGACTATTTTCAACAGATATATTTTTGTGTCACAACAGTCAGGAGACACTACTGTTTTTCTCTACGGAAAAAACTACCAAAACCTGAATAATAGAGATTTTTTACCGTGGGATGGCAAAACCACAGTTATTGTTTACTAGGGTATACCACACTTTTTTAAATAGAGATATTTGCGGCTGAACAGTGAGCGACACACTCAAACTGCTTTTTTTTTAGATACCAAAGGCCCAAAACTAGGTAGTACAGTGATTTGACCCGTGGAACTGCGAAACCACACAGGGATGTCGGGCCTACACAAGACTATTTTCAACAGATATATTTTTGTGTCACAACAGTCAGGAGACACAACTGTTTTTCTTTACGGAAAAAACTACCAAAACCTGAATAATAGAGGTTTTTTACCGTGGGATGGCAAAACCACAGTTATTGTTTACTGGGGTATACCACACTTTTTTAAATAGAGATATTTGTGGCTGAACAGTGAGCGACACACTCAACCTGCTTTTTTTTAAGATACCAAAGGCCCAAAACTGGATAGTACAGCGATTTGACCCGTGGAACTGCGAAACCACAATGGGATGTCGGGCCTACACAAGACTATTTTCAACAGATATATTTTTGTGTCACAACAGTCAGGAGACACTACTGTTTTTCTTTACGGAAAAAACTACCAAAACCTGAATAATAGAGATTTTTTTACCGGGGGATGGCAAAACCACAGTTATTGTTTACTGCGGTATACCACACTTTTTTAAATAGAGATATTTGCGGCTGAACAGTGAGCGACACACTCAAACTGCTTTTTTTTTAGATACCAAAGGCCCAAAACTGGATAGTACAGCGATTTGACCCGTGGAACTGCGAAACCACACTGGGATGTCGGGCCTACACAAGACTATTTTCAACAGATATATTTTTGTGTCACAACAGTCAGGAGACAATACTGTTTTTCTTTACGGAAAAAACTACCAAAACCTGAATAATAGAGATTTTTTACCGTGGGATGGCAAAACCACAGTTATTGTTTACTGGTGTATATCACACTTTTTTAAATAGAGATATTTGCAGCTGAACAGTGAGCGACACACTCATACTGCTTTTTTTTTAGATACTAAAGGCCCAAACTGGATAGTACAGCAATTTGACCCGTGGAACTGCGAAACCACACTGGGATGTCGGGCCTACACAAGACTATTTTCAACAGATATATTTTTGTGTCACAACAGTCAGGAGACACTACTGTTTTTCTTTACGGAAAAAACTACCAAAACCTGAATAATAGAGATTTTTTACAGTGGGATGGCAAAACCACAGTTAATGTTTACTGGGGTATACCACACTTTTTTAAATAGAGATATTTGCAGCTGAACAGTGAGCGACACACTCAAACTGCTTTTTTTTTAGATACCAAAGGCCCAAAACTGGATAGTACAGCGATTTGACCCGTGGAACTGCGAAACCACACTGGGATGTCGGGCCTACACAAGACTATTTTCAACAGATATATTTTTGTGTCACAACAGTCAGGAGACACTACTGTTTTTCTTTATGGAAAAAACTACTAAAACCTGAATAATAGAGATTTTTTTACCGTGGGATGGCAAAACCACAGTTATTGTTTACTGGGGTATACCACACTTTTTTAAATAGAGATATTTGCGGCTGAACAGTGAGCGACACACTCAAACTGCTTTTTTTTTAGATACCAAAGGCCCAAAACTGGATATTACAGCGATTTGAACCGTGGAACTGCGAAACCACACTGGGATGTCGGCCTACACAAGACTATTTTCAACAGATATATTTTTGTGTCACAACAGTCAGGAGACACTACTGTTTTTCTCTACGGAAAAAACTACCAAAACCTGAATAATAGAGATTTTTTACCGTGGGATGGCAAAACCACAGTTATTGTTTACTGGGGTATATCACACTTTTTTAAATAGAGATATTTGCGGCTGAACAGTGAGCGACACACTCATACTGCTTTTTTTTCAGATACTAAAGGCCCAAACTGGATAGTACAGCGATTTGACCCGTGGAACTGCGAAACCACACTGGGATGTCGGGCCTACAAAAGATTATTTTCAACAGATATATTTTTGTGTCACAACAGTCAGGAGACACTACTGTTTTTCTTTACGGAAAAAACTACAAAAAGCTGAATAATAGAGATTTTATATCGTGGGATGGCAAAACCACAGTTATTGTTTACTGGGGTATACCACACTTTTTTAAATAGAGATATTTGCGGCTGAACAGTGAGTGACACACTCCAACTGCTTTTTTTTTAGATACCAAAGGCCGAAAACTGGATAGTACAGCGATTTGACCCGTTGAACTGCGGAACCACACTTGGATGTCGGGCCTACACAAGACTATTTTCAACAGACATATTTTTGTGTCACAACAGTCCGGAGACACTACTGTTTTTCTTTACGGAAAAAACTACCAAAACCTGAATAGTAGAGATTTTTTACCGTGGGATGGCAAAACCACAGTTATTGTTTACTGGGGTATACCACACTTTTTTAAATAGAGATATTTGCGGCTGAACAGTGAGCGACACACTCAAACTGCTTTTTTTTTAGATACCAAAGGCCCAAAACTGGATAGTACAGCGATTTGACCCGTGGAACTGCGAAACCACACAGGGATGTCGGGCCTACACAAGACTATTTTCAACAGATATATTTTTGTGTCACAACAGTCAGGAGACACTACTGTTTTTCTTTACAGAAAAAACTACCAAAACCTGAATAATAGAGATTTTTTACCGTGGGATGGCAAAACCACAGTTATTGTTTACTGGGGTATACCACACGTTTTTAAATAGAGATATTTGCGGCTGAATAGTGAGCGACACACTCAAACTGCTTTTTTTTTAGATACAAAAGGCCCAAAACTGGATAGTACAGCGATTTGACCCGTGGAACTGTGAAACCACACTGGGATGTCGGGCCTACACAAGACTATTTTCAACAGATATATTTTTGTGTCACAACAGTCAGGAGACACTACTGTTTTTCTTTACGGAAAAAAATACCAAAACCTGAATAATAGAGATTTTTTACCGTGGGATGGCAAAACCACAGTTATTGTTTACTGGGGTATACCACACTTTTTTAAATAGAGATATTTGCGGCTGAACAGTGAGCGACACACTCAAACTGCTTTTTTTTTAGATACCAAAGGCCCAAAACTGGATATTACAGCGATTTGACCCTTGGAACTGCGAAACCACACTGGGATGTCGGGCCTACACAAAACTATTTTCAACAGATATATTTTTGTGTCACAACAGTCAGGAGACACTACTGTTTTTCTCTACGGAAAAAACTACCAAAACCTGAATAATAGAGATTTTTTACCGTGGGATGGCAAAACCACAGTTATTGTTTACTTGGGTATATCACACTTTTTTAAATAGAGATATTTGCGGCTGAACAGTGAGCGACACACTCAAACTGCTTTTTTTTTAGATACCAAAGGCCCAAAACTGGATAGTACAGCGATTTGACCCGTGGAACTGCGAAACCACACAGGGATGTCGGGCCTACACAAGACTATTTTCAACAGATATATTTTTGTGTCACAACAGTCAGGAGACACTACTGTTTTTCTTTACAGAAAAAACTACCAAAACCTGAATAATAGAGATTTTTTACCGTGAGATGGCAAAACCACAGTTATTGTTTACTGGGGTATACCACACTTTTTTAAATAGAGATATTTGCGGCTGAACAGTGAGCGACACACTCAAACTGCTTTTTTCTAGATACCAAAGGCCCAAAACTGGATAGTACAGCGATTTGACCCGTGGAACAGCGAAACCACACTGGGATGTCGGGCCTACACAAGACTATTTTCAACAGATATATTTTTGTGTCACAACAGTCCGGAGACACTACTGTTTTTCTTTACGGAAAAAACTACCAAAACCTGAATAATAGAGATTTTTTACAGTGGGATGGCAAAACCACAGTTAATGTTTACTGGGGTATACCACACTTTTTTAAATAGAGATATTTCCCGCTGAACAGTGAGCGACACACTCAAACTGCTTTTTTTTTAGATACCAAAGGCCCAAAACTGGATAGTACAGCGATTTGACCCGTGGAACTGCGAAACCACACTGGGATGTCGGGCCTACACAAGACTATTTTCAACAGATATATTTTTGTGTCACAACAGTCAGGAGACACTACTGTTTTTCTTTATGGAAAAAACTACCAAAACCTGAATAATAGAGATTTTTTTACAGTGGGATGGCAAAACCACAGTTATTGTTTACTGGGGTATACCACACTTTTTTAAATAGAGATATTTGCGGCTGAACAGTGAGCGACACACTCAAACTGCTTTTTTTTTAGCTACCAAAGGCCCAAAACTGGATAGTACAGCGATTTGACCCGTGGAACTGCGAAACCACACTGGGATGTCGGGCCTACACAAGATTATTTTCAACAGATATATTTTTGTGTCACAACAGTCAGGAGACAGTACTGTTTTTCTTTACGGAAAAAACTACCAAAAGCTGAATAATAGAGATTTTATATCGTGGGATGGCAAAACCACAGTTATTGTTTACTGGGGTATACCACACTTTTTTAAATAGAGATATTTGCGGCTGAACAGTGAGCGACACACTCAAACTGCTTTTTTTTTAGCTACCAAAGGCCCAAAACTGGATAGTACAGCGATTTGACCCGTGGAACTGCGAAACCACACTGGGATGTCGGGCCTACACAAGACTATTTTCAACAGATATATTTTTGTGTTACAACAGTCAGGAGACACTACTGTTTTTCTTTACGGAAAAAACTACCAAAACCTGAATAATAGAGATTTTTTACCGTGGGATGGCAAAACCACAGTTATTGTTTACTGGGGTATATCACACTTTTTTAAATAGAGATATTTGCAGCTGAACAGTGAGCGACACACTCATACTGCTCTTTTTTTAGATACTAAAGGCCCAAACTGGATAGTACAGCGATTTGACCCGTGGAACTGCGAAACCACACTGGGATGTAGGGCCTACACAAGACTATTTTCAACAGATATATTTTTGTGTCACAACAGTCAGGAGACACTACTTTTTTTCTTTACGGAAAAAACTACCAAAACCTGAATAATAGAGATTTTTTACCGTGGGATGGCAAAACCACAGTTATTGTTTACTGGGGTATACCACACTTTTTTAAATAGAGATATTTGCGGCTGAACAGTGAGCGACACACTCAAACTGCTTTTTTTTTAGATACCAAAGGCCCAAAACTAGGTAGTACAGCGATTTGACCCGTGGAACTGCGAAACCACACAGGGATGTCGGGCCTACACAAGACTATTTTCAACAGATATATTTTGTGTCACAACAGTCAGGAGACACTACTGTTTTTCTTTATGAAAAAAACTACCAAAACCTGAATAATAGAGATTTTTTTACTGTGGGATGGCAAAACCACAGTTATTGTTTACTGGGGTATACCACACTTTTTTAAATAGAGATGTTTGCGGCTGAACAGTGAGCGACACACTCAAACTGCTTTTTTTTTAGATACCAAAGGCCCAAAACTGGATAGTACAGCGATTTGACCCGTGGAACTGCGAAAACACACTGGGATGTCGGGCCTACACAAGACTATTTTCAACAGATATATTTTTGTGTCACAACAGTCAGGAGACACTACTGTTTTTCTTTATGGAAAAAACTACCAAAAACTGAATAATAGAGATTTTTTTACCGTGGGATGGCAAAACCACAGTTATTGTTTACTTGGGTATACCACACTTTTTTAAATAGAGATATTTGCGGCTGAACAGTGAGCGACACACTCAAACTGCTTTTTTTTTAGCTACCAAAGGCCCAAAACTGGATAGTACAGCGATTTGACCCGTGGAACTGCGAAACCACACTGGGATGTCGGGCCTACACAACACTATTTTCAACAGATATATTTTTGTGTCACAACAGTCAGGAGACACTACTGTTTTTCTTTACGGAAAAATCTACCAAAATCTGAATAATAGAGATTTTTTACCGTGGGATGGCAAAACCACAGTTATTGTTTACTGGGGTATACCACACTTTTTTAAATAGAGATATTTGCGACTGAACAGTGAGCGACACACTCAAACTGCTTTTTTTTTAGATACCAAAGGCCCAAAACTGGATAGTACAGCGATTTGACCCGTGGAACTGCGAAACCACACTGGGATGTGGGACCTACACAAGACTATTTTCAACAGATATATTTTTGTGTCACAACAGTCAGGAGACACTACTGTTTTTCTCTACGGAAAAAACTACCAAAACCTGAATAATAGAGATTTTTTACCGTGGGATGGCAAAACCACAGTTATTGTTTACTAGGGTATACCACACTTTTTTAAATAGAGATATTTGCGGCTGAACAGTGAGCGACACACTCAAACTGCTTTTTTTTTAGATACCAAAGGCCCAAAACTAGGTAGTACAGTGATTTGACCCGTGGAACTGCGAAACCACACAGGGATGTCGGGCCTACACAAGACTATTTTCAACAGATATATTTTTGTGTCACAACAGTCAGGAGACACAACTGTTTTTCTTTACGGAAAAAACTACCAAAACCTGAATAATAGAGGTTTTTTACCGTGGGATGGCAAAACCACAGTTATTGTTTACTGGGGTATACCACACTTTTTTAAATAGAGATATTTGTGGCTGAACAGTGAGCGACACACTCAACCTGCTTTTTTTTAAGATACCAAAGGCCCAAAACTGGATAGTACAGCGATTTGACCCGTGGAACTGCGAAACCACAATGGGATGTCGGGCCTACACAAGACTATTTTCAACAGATATATTTTTGTGTCACAACAGTCAGGAGACACTACTGTTTTTCTTTACGGAAAAAACTACCAAAACCTGAATAATAGAGATTTTTTACCGTGGGATGGCAAAACCACAGTTATTGTTTACTGGGGTATACCACACTTTTTTAAATAGAGATATTTGCGGCTGAACAGTGAGTGACACACTCAAACTGCTTTTTTTTTAGATACCAAAGGCCCAAAACTAGGTAGTACAGCGATTTGACCCGTGGAACTGCGAAACCACACTGGGATGTCGGGCCTACACAAGACTATTTTCAACAGATATATTTTTGTGTCACAACAGTCAGGAGACACTACTGTTTTTCTTTACGGAAAAAACTACCAAAACCTGAATAATAGAGATTTTTTTACCGGGGGATGGCAAAACCACAGTTATTGTTTACTGCGGTATACCACACTTTTTTAAATAGAGATATTTGCGGCTGAACAGTGAGCGACACACTCAAACTGCTTTTTTTTTAGATACCAAAGGCCCAAAACTGGATAGTACAGCGATTTGACCCGTGGAACTGCGAAACCACACTGGGATGTCGGGCCTACACAAGACTATTTTCAACAGATATATTTTTGTGTCACAACAGTCAGGAGACACTACTGTTTTTCTTTACGGAAAAAACTACCAAAACCTGAATAATAGAGATTTTTTACCGTGGGATGGCAAAACCACAGTTATTGTTTACTGGTGTATATCACACTTTTTTAAATAGAGATATTTGCAGCTGAACAGTGAGCGACACACTCATACTGCTTTTTTTTTAGATACTAAAGGCCCAAACTGGATAGTACAGCGATTTGACCCGTGGAACTGCGAAACCACACTGAGATGTCGGGCCTACACAAGACTATTTTCAACAGATATATTTTTGTGTCACAACAGTCAGGAGACACTACTGTTTTTCTTTACGGAAAAAACTACCAAAACCTGAATAATAGAGATTTTTTACAGTGGGATGGCAAAACCACAGTTAATGTTTACTGGGGTATACCACACTTTTTTAAATAGAGATATTTGCAGCTGAACAGTGAGCGAGACACTCAAACTGCTTTTTTTTTAGATACCAAAGGCCCAAAACTGGATAGTACAGCGATTTGACCCGTGGAACTGCGAAACCACACTGGGATGTCGGGCCTACACAAGGCTATTTTCAACAGATATATTTTTGTGTCACAACAGTCAGGAGACACTACTGTTTTTCTTTATGGAAAAAACTACTAAAACCTGAATAATAGAGATTTTTTTACCGTGGGATGGCAAAACCACAGTTATTGTTTACTGGGGTATACCACACTTTTTTAAATAGAGATATTTGCGGCTGAACAGTGAGCGACACACTCAAACTGCTTTTTTTTTAGATACCAAAGGCCCAAAACTGGATATTACAGCGATTTGAACCGTGGAACTGCGAAACCACACTGGGATGTCGGGCCTACACAAGACTATTTTCAACAGATATATTTTTGTGTCACAACAGTCCGGAGACACTACTGTTTTTCTTTACGGAAAAAACTACCAAAACCTGAATAGTAGAGATTTTTTACCGTGGGATGGCAAAACCACAGTTATTGTTTACTGGGGTATACCACACTTTTTTAAATAGAGATATTTGCGGCTGAACAGTGAGCGACACACTCAAACTGCTTTTTTTTTAGATACCAAAGGCCCAAAACTGGATAGTACAGCGATTTGACCCGTGGAACTGCGAAACCACACAGGGATGTCGGGCCTACACAAGACTATTTTCAACAGATATATTTTTGTGTCACAACAGTCAGGAGACACTACTGTTTTTCTTTACAGAAAAAACTACCAAAACCTGAATAATAGAGATTTTTTACCGTGGGATGGCAAAACCACAGTTATTGTTTACTGGGGTATACCACACGTTTTTAAATAGAGATATTTGCGGCTGAATAGTGAGCGACACACTCAAACTGCTTTTTTTTTTAGATACAAAAGGCCCAAAACTGGATAGTACAGCGATTTGACCCGTGGAACTGCGAAACCACACTGGGATGTCGGGCCTACACAAGACTATTTTCAACAGATATATTTTTGTGTCACAACAGTCAGGAGACACAACTGTTTTTCTTTACGGAAAAAACTACCAAAACCTGAATAATAGAGGTTTTTTACCGTGGGATGGCAAAACCACAGTTATTGTTTACTGGGGTATACCACACTTTTTTAAATAGAGATATTTGTGGCTGAACAGTGAGCGACACACTCAACCTGCTTTTTTTTAAGATACCAAAGGCCCAAAACTGGATAGTACAGCGATTTGACCCGTGGAACTGCGAAACAACAATGGGATGTCGGGCCTACACAAGACTATTTTCAACAGATATATTTTTGTGTCACAACAGTCAGGAGACACTACTGTTTTTCTTTACGGAAAAAACTACCAAAACCTGAATAATAGAGATTTTTTACCGTGGGATGGCAAAACCACAGTTATTGTTTACTGGGGTATACCACACTTTTTTAAATAGAGATATTTGCGGCTGAACAGTGAGTGACACACTCAAACTGCTTTTTTTTTAGATACCAAAGGCCCAAAACTAGGTAGTACAGCGATTTGACCCGTGGAACTGCGAAACCACACAGGGATGTCGGGCCTACACAAGACTATTTTCAACAGATATATTTTTGTGTCACAACAGTCAGGAGACACTACTGTTTTTCTTTACGGAAAAAACTACCAAAACCTGAATAATAGAGATTTTTTTACCGGGGGATGGCAAAACCACAGTTATTGTTTACTGCGGTATACCACACTTTTTTAAATAGAGATATTTGCGGCTGAACAGTGAGCGACACACTCAAACTGCTTTTTTTTTAGATACCAAAGGCCCAAAACTGGATAGTACAGCGATTTGACCCGTGGAACTGCGAAACCACACTGGGATGTCGGGCCTACACAAGACTATTTTCAACAGATATATTTTTGTGTCACAACAGTCAGGAGACAATACTGTTTTTCTTTACGGAAAAAACTACCAAAACCTGAATAATAGAGATTTTTTACCGTGGGATGGCAAAACCACAGTTATTGTTTACTGGTGTATATCACACTTTTTTAAATAGAGATATTTGCAGCTGAACAGTGAGCGACACACTCATACTGCTTTTTTTTTTGATACTAAAGGCCCAAACTGGATAGTACAGCGATTTGACCCGTGGAACTGCGAAACCACACTGAGATGTCGGGCCTACACAAGACTATTTTCAACAGATATATTTTTGTGTCACAACAGTCAGGAGACACTACTGTTTTTCTTTACGGAAAAAACTACCAAAACCTGAATAATAGAGATTTTTTACAGTGGGATGGCAAAACCACAGTTAATGTTTACTGGGGTATACCACACTTTTTTAAATAGAGATATTTGCAGCTGAACAGTGAGCGAGACACTCAAACTGCTTTTTTTTTAGATACCAAAGGCCCAAAACTGGATAGTACAGCGATTTGACCCGTGGAACTGCGAAACCACACTGGGATGTCGGGCCTACACAAGGCTATTTTCAACAGATATATTTTTGTGTCACAACAGTCCGGAGACACTACTGTTTTTCTTTACGGAAAAAACTACCAAAACCTGAATAGTAGAGATTTTTTACCGTGGGATGGCAAAACCACAGTTATTGTTTACTGGGGTATACCACACTTTTTTAAATAGAGATATTTGCGGCTGAACAGTGAGCGACACACTCAAACTGCTTTTTTTTTAGATACCAAAGGCCCAAAACTGGATAGTACAGCGATTTGACCCGTGGAACTGCGAAACCACACAGGGATGTCGGGCCTACACAAGACTATTTTCAACAGATATATTTTTGTGTCACAACAGTCAGGAGACACTACTGTTTTTCTTTACAGAAAAAACTACCAAAACCTGAATAATAGAGATTTTTTACCGTGGGATGGCAAAACCACAGTTATTGTTTACTGGGGTATACCACACGTTTTTAAATAGAGATATTTGCGGCTGAATAGTGAGCGACACACTCAAACTGCTTTTTTTTTTAGATACAAAAGGCCCAAAACTGGATAGTACAGCGATTTGACCCGTGGAACTGCGAAACCACACTGGGATGTCGGGCCTACACAAGACTATTTTCAACAGATATATTTTTGTGTCACAACAGTCAGGAGACACAACTGTTTTTCTTTACGGAAAAAACTACCAAAACCTGAATAATAGAGGTTTTTTACCGTGGGATGGCAAAACCACAGTTATTGTTTACTGGGGTATACCACACTTTTTTAAATAGAGATATTTGTGGCTGAACAGTGAGCGACACACTCAACCTGCTTTTTTTTAAGATACCAAAGGCCCAAAACTGGATAGTACAGCGATTTGACCCGTGGAACTGCGAAACAACAATGGGATGTCGGGCCTACACAAGACTATTTTCAACAGATATATTTTTGTGTCACAACAGTCAGGAGACACTACTGTTTTTCTTTACGGAAAAAACTACCAAAACCTGAATAATAGAGATTTTTTACCGTGGGATGGCAAAACCACAGTTATTGTTTACTGGGGTATACCACACTTTTTTAAATAGAGATATTTGCGGCTGAACAGTGAGTGACACACTCAAACTGCTTTTTTTTTAGATACCAAAGGCCCAAAACTAGGTAGTACAGCGATTTGACCCGTGGAACTGCGAAACCACACAGGGATGTCGGGCCTACACAAGACTATTTTCAACAGATATATTTTTGTGTCACAACAGTCAGGAGACACTACTGTTTTTCTTTACGGAAAAAACTACCAAAACCTGAATAATAGAGATTTTTTTACCGGGGGATGGCAAAACCACAGTTATTGTTTACTGCGGTATACCACACTTTTTTAAATAGAGATATTTGCGGCTGAACAGTGAGCGACACACTCAAACTGCTTTTTTTTTAGATACCAAAGGCCCAAAACTGGATAGTACAGCGATTTGACCCGTGGAACTGCGAAACCACACTGGGATGTCGGGCCTACACAAGACTATTTTCAACAGATATATTTTTGTGTCACAACAGTCAGGAGACAATACTGTTTTTCTTTACGGAAAAAACTACCAAAACCTGAATAATAGAGATTTTTTACCGTGGGATGGCAAAACCACAGTTATTGTTTACTGGTGTATATCACACTTTTTTAAATAGAGATATTTGCAGCTGAACAGTGAGCGACACACTCATACTGCTTTTTTTTTAGATACTAAAGGCCCAAACTGGATAGTACAGCAATTTGACCCGTGGAACTGCGAAACCACACTGGGATGTCGGGCCTACACAAGACTATTTTCAACAGATATATTTTTGTGTCACAACAGTCAGGAGACACTACTGTTTTTCTTTACGGAAAAAACTACCAAAACCTGAATAATAGAGATTTTTTACAGTGGGATGGCAAAACCACAGTTAATGTTTACTGGGGTATACCACACTTTTTTAAATAGAGATATTTGCAGCTGAACAGTGAGCGACACACTCAAACTGCTTTTTTTTTAGATACCAAAGGCCCAAAACTGGATAGTACAGCGATTTGACCCGTGGAACTGCGAAACCACACTGGGATGTCGGGCCTACACAAGACTATTTTCAACAGATATATTTTTGTGTCACAACAGTCAGGAGACACTACTGTTTTTCTTTATGGAAAAAACTACTAAAACCTGAATAATAGAGATTTTTTTACCGTGGGATGGCAAAACCACAGTTATTGTTTACTGGGGTATACCACACTTTTTTAAATAGAGATATTTGCGGCTGAACAGTGAGCGACACACTCAAACTGCTTTTCTTTTAGATACCAAAGGCCCAAAACTGGATATTACAGCGATTTGAACCGTGGAACTGCGAAACCACACTGGGATGTCGGGCCTACACAAGACTATTTTCAACAGATATATTTTTGTGTCACAACAGTCAGGAGACACTACTGTTTTTCTCTACGGAAAAAACTACCAAAACCTGAATAATAGAGATTTTTTACCGTGGGATGGCAAAACCACAGTTATTGTTTACTGGGGTATATCACACTTTTTTAAATAGAGATATTTGCGGCTGAACAGTGAGCGACACACTCATACTGCTTTTTTTTCAGATACTAAAGGCCCAAACTGGATAGTACAGCGATTTGACCCGTGGAACTGCGAAACCACACTGGGAAGTCGGGCCTACAAAAGATTATTTTCAACAGATATATTTTTGTGTCACAACAGTCAGGAGACACTACTGTTTTTCTTTACGGAAAAAACTACCAAAAGCTGAATAATAGAGATTTTATATCGTGGGATGGCAAAACCACAGTTATTGTTTACTGGGGTATACCACACTTTTTTAAATAGAGATATTTGCGGCTGAACAGTGAGTGACACACTCCAACTGCTTTTTTTTTAGATACCAAAGGCCGAAAACTGGATAGTACAGCGATTTGACCCGTTGAACTGCGGAACCACACTTGGATGTCGGGCCTACACAAGACTATTTTCAACAGACATATTTTTGTGTCACAACAGTCCGGAGACACTACTGTTTTTCTTTACGGAAAAAACTACCAAAACCTGAATAGTAGAGATTTTTTACCGTGGGATGGCAAAACCACAGTTATTGTTTACTGGGGTATACCACACTTTTTTAAATAGAGATATTTGCGGCTGAACAGTGAGCGACACACTCAAACTGCTTTTTTTTTAGATACCAAAGGCCCAAAACTGGATAGTACAGCGATTTGACCCGTGGAACTGCGAAACCACACAGGGATGTCGGGCCTACACAAGACTATTTTCAACAGATATATTTTTGTGTCACAACAGTCAGGAGACACTACTGTTTTTCTTTACAGAAAAAACTACCAAAACCTGAATAATAGAGATTTTTTACCGTGGGATGGCAAAACCACAGTTATTGTTTACTGGGGTATACCACACGTTTTTAAATAGAGATATTTGCGGCTGAATAGTGAGCGACACACTCAAACTGCTTTTTTTTTAGATACAAAAGGCCCAAAACTGGATAGTACAGCGATTTGACCCGTGGAACTGTGAAACCACACTGGGATGTCGGGCCTACACAAGACTATTTTCAACAGATATGTTTTTGTGTCACAACAGTCAGGAGACACTACTGTTTTTCTTTACGGAAAAAAATACCAAAACCTGAATAATAGAGATTTTTTACCGTGGGATGGCAAAACCACAGTTATTGTTTACTGGGGTATACCACACTTTTTTAAATAGAGATATTTGCGGCTGAACAGTGAGCGACACACTCAAACTGCTTTTTTTTTAGATACCAAAGGCCCAAAACTGGATATTACAGCGATTTGACCCTTGGAACTGCGAAACCACACTGGGATGTCGGGCCTACACAAAACTATTTTCAACAGATATATTTTTGTGTCACAACAGTCAGGAGACACTACTGTTTTTCTCTACGGAAAAAACTACCAAAACCTGAATAATAGAGATTTTTTACCGTGGGATGGCAAAACCACAGTTATTGTTTACTTGGGTATATCACACTTTTTTAAATAGAGATATTTGCGGCTGAACAGTGAGCGACACACTCAAACTGCTTTTTTTTTAGATACCAAAGGCCCAAAACTGGATTGTACAGCGATTTGACCCGTGGAACTGCGAAACCACACAGGGATGTCGGGCCTACACAAGACTATTTTCAACAGATATATTTTTGTGTCACAACAGTCAGGAGACACTACTGTTTTTCTTTACAGAAAAAACTACCAAAACCTGAATAATAGAGATTTTTTACCGTGAGATGGCAAAACCACAGTTATTGTTTACTGGGGTATACCACACTTTTTTAAATAGAGATATTTGCGGCTGAACAGTGAGCGACACACTCAAACTGCTTTTTTTTAGATACCAAAGGCCCAAAACTGGATAGTACAGCGATTTGACCCGTGGAACAGCGAAACCACACTGGGATGTCGGGCCTACACAAGACTATTTTCAACAGATATATTTTTGTGTCACAACAGTCCGGAGACACTACTGTTTTTCTTTACGGAAAAAACTACCAAAACCTGAATAATAGAGATTTTTTACAGTGGGATGGCAAAACCACAGTTAATGTTTACTGGGGTATACCACACTTTTTTAAATAGAGATATTTCCCGCTGAACAGTGAGCGACACACTCAAACTGCTTTTTTTTTAGATACCAAAGGCCCAAAACTGGATAGTACAGCGATTTGACCCGTGGAACTGCGAAACCACACTGGGATGTCGGGCCTACACAAGACTATTTTCAACAGATATATTATTGTGTCACAACAGTCAGGAGACACTACTGTTTTTCTTTATGGAAAAAACTACCAAAACCTGAATAATAGAGATTTTTTTACAGTGGGATGGCAAAACCACAGTTATTGTTTACTGGGGTATACCACACTTTTTTAAATAGAGATATTTGCGGCTGAACAGTGAGCGACACACTCAAACTGCTTTTTTTTTAGCTACCAAAGGCCCAAAACTGGATAGTACAGCGATTTGACCCGTGGAACTGCGAAACCACACTGGGATGTCGGGCCTACACAAGATTATTTTCAACAGATATATTTTTGTGTCACAACAGTCAGGAGACACTACTGTTTTTCTTTACGGAAAAAACTACCAAAAGCTGAATAATAGAGATTTTATATCGTGGGATGGCAAAACCACAGTTATTGTTTACTGGGGTATACCACACTTTTTTAAATAGAGATATTTGCGGCTGAACAGTGAGCGACACACTCAAACTGCTTTTTTTTTAGCTACCAAAGGCCCAAAACTGGATAGTACAGCGATTTGACCCGTGGAACTGCGAAACCACACTGGGATGTCGGGCCTACACAAGACTATTTTCAACAGATATATTTTTGTGTTACAACAGTCAGGAGACACTACTGTTTTTCTTTACGGAAAAAACTACCAAAACCTGAATAATAGAGATTTTTTACCGTGGGATGGCAAAACCACAGTTATTGTTTACTGGGGTATATCACACTTTTTTAAATAGAGATATTTGCAGCTGAACAGTGAGCGACACACTCATACTGCTTTTTTTTTAGATACTAAAGGCCCAAACTGGATAGTACAGCGATTTGACCCGTGGAACTGCGAAACCACACTGGGATGTAGGGCCTACACAAGACTATTTTCAACAGATATATTTTTGTGTCACAACAGTCAGGAGACACTACTTTTTTTCTTTACGGAAAAAACTACCAAAACCTGAATAATAGAGATTTTTTACCGTGGGATGGCAAAACCACAGTTATTGTTTACTGGGGTATACCACACTTTTTTAAATAGAGATATTTGCGGCTGAACAGTGAGCGACACACTCAAACTGCTTTTTTTTTAGATACCAAAGGCCCAAAACTAGGTAGTACAGCGATTTGACCCGTGGAACTGCGAAACCACACTGGGATGTCGGGCCTACACAAGACTATTTTCAACAGATATATTTTTGTGTCACAACAGTCAGGAGACACTACTGTTTTTCTTTATGGAAAAAACTACCAAAAACTGAATAATAGAGATTTTTTTACCGTGGGATGGCAAAACCACAGTTATTGTTTACTTGGGTATACCACACTTTTTTAAATAGAGATATTTGCGGCTGAACAGTGAGCGACACACTCAAACTGCTTTTTTTTTAGCTACCAAAGGCCCAAAACTGGATAGTACAGCGATTTGACCCGTGGAACTGCGAAACCACACTGGGATGTCGGGCCTACACAAGACTATTTTCAACAGATATATTTTTGTGTCACAACAGTCAGGAGACACTACTGTTTTTCTTTACGGAAAAATCTACCAAAATCTGAATAATAGAGATTTTTTACCGTGGGATGGCAAAACCACAGTTATTGTTTACTGGGGTATACCACACTTTTTTAAATAGAGATATTTGCGGCTGAACAGTGAGCGACACACTCAAACTGCTTTTTTTTTAGATACCAAAGGCCCAAAACTGGATAGTACAGCGATTTGACCCGTGGAACTGCGAAACCACACTGGGATGTGGGACCTACACAAGACTATTTTCAACAGATATATTTTTGTGTCACAACAGTCAGGAGACACTACTGTTTTTCTCTACGGAAAAAACTACCAAAACCTGAATAATAGAGATTTTTTACCGTGGGATGGCAAAACCACAGTTATTGTTTACTAGGGTATACCACACTTTTTTAAATAGAGATATTTGCGGCTGAACAGTGAGCGACACACTCAAACTGCTTTTTTTTTAGATACCAAAGGCCCAAAACTAGGTAGTACAGTGATTTGACCCGTGGAACTGCGAAACCACACAGGGATGTCGGGCCTACACAAGACTATTTTCAACAGATATATTTTTGTGTCACAACAGTCAGGAGACACAACTGTTTTTCTTTACGGAAAAAACTACCAAAACCTGAATAATAGAGGTTTTTTACCGTGGGATGGCAAAACCACAGTTATTGTTTACTGGGGTATACCACACTTTTTTAAATAGAGATATTTGTGGCTGAACAGTGAGCGACACACTCAACCTGCTTTTTTTTAAGATACCAAAGGCCCAAAACTGGATAGTACAGCGATTTGACCCGTGGAACTGCGAAACCACAATGGGATGTCGGGCCTACACAAGACTATTTTCAACAGATATATTTTTGTGTCACAACAGTCAGGAGACACTACTGTTTTTCTTTACGGAAAAAACTACCAAAACCTGAATAATAGAGATTTTTTACCGTGGGATGGCAAAACCACAGTTATTGTTTACTGGGGTATACCACACTTTTTTAAATAGAGATATTTGCGGCTGAACAGTGAGTGACACACTCAAACTGCTTTTTTTTTAGATACCAAAGGCCCAAAACTAGGTAGTACAGCGATTTGACCCTTGGAACTGCGAAACCACACTGGGATGTCGGGCCTACACAAGACTATTTTCAACAGATATATTTTTGTGTCACAACAGTCAGGAGACACTACTGTTTTTCTTTACGGAAAAAACTACCAAAACCTGAATAATAGAGATTTTTTTACCGGGGGATGGCAAAACCACAGTTATTGTTTACTGCGGTATACCACACTTTTTTAAATAGAGATATTTGCGGCTGAACAGTGAGCGACACACTCAAACTGCTTTTTTTTTAGATACCAAAGGCCCAAAACTGGATAGTACAGCGATTTGACCCGTGGAACTGCGAAACCACACTGGGATGTCGGGCCTACACAAGACTATTTTCAACAGATATATTTTTGTGTCACAACAGTCAGGAGACACTACTGTTTTTCTTTACGGAAAAAACTACCAAAACCTGAATAATAGAGATTTTTTACCGTGGGATGGCAAAACCACAGTTATTGTTTACTGGTGTATATCACACTTTTTTAAATAGAGATATTTGCAGCTGAACAGTGAGCGACACACTCATACTGCTTTTTTTTTAGATACTAAAGGCCCAAACTGGATAGTACAGCGATTTGACCCGTGGAACTGCGAAACCACACTGAGATGTCGGGCCTACACAAGACTATTTTCAACAGATATATTTTTGTGTCACAACAGTCAGGAGACACTACTGTTTTTCTTTACGGAAAAAACTACCAAAACCTGAATAATAGAGATTTTTTACAGTGGGATGGCAAAACCACAGTTAATGTTTACTGGGGTATACCACACTTTTTTAAATAGAGATATTTGCAGCTGAACAGTGAGCGAGACACTCAAACTGCTTTTTTTTTAGATACCAAAGGCCCAAAACTGGATAGTACAGCGATTTGACCCGTGGAACTGCGAAACCACACTGGGATGTCGGGCCTACACAAGGCTATTTTCAACAGATATATTTTTGTGTCACAACAGTCAGGAGACACTACTGTTTTTCTTTATGGAAAAAACTACTAAAACCTGAATAATAGAGATTTTTTTACCGTGGGATGGCAAAACCACAGTTATTGTTTACTGGGGTATACCACACTTTTTTAAATAGAGATATTTGCGGCTGAACAGTGAGCGACACACTCAAACTGCTTTTTTTTTAGATACCAAAGGCCCAAAACTGGATATTACAGCGATTTGAACCGTGGAACTGCGAAACCACACTGGGATGTCGGGCCTACACAAGACTATTTTCAACAGATATATTTTTGTGTCACAACAGTCCGGAGACACTACTGTTTTTCTTTACGGAAAAAACTACCAAAACCTGAATAGTAGAGATTTTTTACCGTGGGATGGCAAAACCACAGTTATTGTTTACTGGGGTATACCACACTTTTTTAAATAGAGATATTTGCGGCTGAACAGTGAGCGACACACTCAAACTGCTTTTTTTTTAGATACCAAAGGCCCAAAACTGGATAGTACAGCGATTTGACCCGTGGAACTGCGAAACCACACAGGGATGTCGGGCCTACACAAGACTATTTTCAACAGATATATTTTTGTGTCACAACAGTCAGGAGACACTACTGTTTTTCTTTACAGAAAAAACTACCAAAACCTGAATAATAGAGATTTTTTACCGTGGGATGGCAAAACCACAGTTATTGTTTACTGGGGTATACCACACGTTTTTAAATAGAGATATTTGCGGCTGAATAGTGAGCGACACACTCAAACTGCTTTTTTTTTTAGATACAAAAGGCCCAAAACTGGATAGTACAGCGATTTGACCCGTGGAACTGCGAAACCACACTGGGATGTCGGGCCTACACAAGACTATTTTCAACAGATATATTTTTGTGTCACAACAGTCAGGAGACACTACTGTTTTTCTTTACGGAAAAAAATACCAAAACCTGAATAATAGAGATTTTTTACCGTGGGATGGCAAAACCACAGTTATTGTTTACTGGGGTATACCACACTTTTTTAAATAGAGATATTTGCGGCTGAATAGTGAGCGACACACTCAAACTGCTTTTTTTTTAGATACAAAAGGCCCAAAACTGGATAGTACAGCGATTTGACCCGTGGAACTGTGAAACCACACTGGGATGTCGGGCCTACACAAGACTATTTTCAACAGATATATTTTTGTGTCACAACAGTCAGGAGACACTACTGTTTATCTTTACGGAAAAAACTACCAAAAGCTGAATAATAGAGATTTTTTATCGTGGGATGGCAAAACCACAGTTATTGTTTACTGGGGTATACCACACTTTTTTAAATAGAGATATTTGCGGCTGAACAGTGAGCGACACACTCAAACTGCTTTTTTTTAGATACCAAAGTCCCAAAACTGGATAGTACAGCGATTTGACCCGTGGAACAGCGAAACCACACTGGGATGTCGGGCCTACACAAGACTATTTTCAACAGATATATTTTTGTGTCACAACAGTCCGGAGACACTACTGTTTTTCTTTACGGAAAAAACTACCAAAACCTGAATAATAGAGATTTTTTACAGTGGGATGGCAAAACCACAGTTAATGTTTACTGGGGTATACCACACTTTTTTAAATAGAGATATTTGCGGCTGAACAGTGAGCGACACACTCAAACTGCTTTTTTTTTAGATACCAAAGGCCCAAAACTGGATAGTACAGCGATTTGACCCGTGGAACTGCGAAACCACACTGGGATGTCGGGCCTACACAAGACTATTTTCAACAGATATATTTTTGTGTCACAACAGTCAGGAGACACTACTGTTTTTCTTCATGGAAAAAACTACCAAAACCTGAATAATAGAGATTTTTTTACAGTGGGATGGCAAAACCACAGTTATTGTTTACTGGGGTATACCACACTTTTTTAATTAGAGATATTTGCGGCTGAACAGTGAGCGACACACTCAAACTGCTTTTTTTTTAGCTACCAAAGGCCCAAAACTGGATAGTACAGCGATTTGACCCGTGGAACTGCGAAACCACACTGGGATGTCGGGCCTACACAAGATTATTTTCAACAGATATATTTTTGTGTCACAACAGTCAGGAGACACTACTGTTTTTCTTTACGGAAAAAACTACCAAAAGCTGAATAATAGAGATTTTATATCGTGGGATGGCAAAACCACAGTTATTGTTTACTGGGGTATACCACACTTTTTTAAATAGAGATATTTGCGGCTGAACAGTGAGCGACACACTCAAACTGCTTTTTTTTTAGCTACCAAAGGCCCAAAACTGGAAAATTACAGCGATTTGACCCGTGGAACTGCGAAACCACACTGGGATGTCGGGCCTACACAAGATTATTTTCAACAGATATATTTTTGTGTCACAACAGTCAGGAGACACTACTGTTTTTCTTTACGGAAAAAACTACCAAAAGCTGAATAATAGAGATTTTATATCGTGGGATGGCAAAACCACAGTTATTGTTTACTGGGGTATACCACACTTTTTTAAATAGAGATATTTGCGGCTGAACAGTGAGTGACACACTCCAACTGCTTTTTTTTTAGATACCAAAGGCCCAAAACTGGATAGTACAGCGATTTGACCCGTTGAACTGCGGAACCACACTGGGATGTCGGGCCTACACAAGACTATTTTCAACAGACATATTTTTGTGTCACAACAGTCCGGAGACACTACTGTTTTTCTTTACGGAAAAAACTACCAAAACCTGAATAGTAGAGATTTTTTACCGTGGGATGGCAAAACCACAGTTATTGTTTACTGGGGTATACCACACTTTTTTAAATAGAGATATTTGCGGCTGAACAGTGAGCGACACACTCAAACTGCTTTTTTTTTAGATACCAAAGGCCCAAAACTGGATAGTACAGCGATTTGACCCGTGGAACTGCGAAACCACACAGGGATGTCGGGCCTACACAAGACTATTTTCAACAGATATATTTTTGTGTCACAACAGTCAGGAGACACTGCTGTTTTTCTTTACAGAAAAAACTACCAAAACCTGAATAATAGAGATTTTTTACCGTGGGATGGCAAAACCACAGTTATTGTTTACTGGGGTATACCACACGTTTTTAAATAGAGATATTTGCGGCTGAATAGTGAGCGACACACTCAAACTGCTTTTTTTTTAGATACAAAAGGCCCAAAACTGGATAGTACAGCGATTTGACCCGTGGAACTGTGAAACCACACTGGGATGTCGGGCCTACACAAAACTATTTTCAACAGATATATTTTTGTGTCACAACAGTCAGGAGACACTACTGTTTTTCTCTACGGAAAAAACTACCAAAACCTGAATAATAGAGATTTTTTACCGTGGGATGGCAAAACCACAGTTATTGTTTACTTGGGTATATCACACTTTTTTAAATAGAGATATTTGCGGCTGAACAGTGAGCGACACAATCAAACTGCTTTTTTTTTAGATACCAAAGGCCCAAAACTGGATAGTACAGCGATTTGACCCGTGGAACTGCGCAACCACACTGGGATGTTGGGCCTACACAAAACTATTTTCAACAGATATATTTTTGTGTCACAAC
Organism: Phyllobates terribilis; assembly: GCF_046119375.1. Lineage (NCBI taxonomy): Eukaryota > Metazoa > Chordata > Amphibia > Anura > Dendrobatidae > Phyllobates > Phyllobates terribilis. Next base: position 111,560,144 of record NW_027362770.1, read on the forward strand.
AGTCAGGAGACACTACTGTTTTTCTCTACGGAAAAAACTACCAAAAACTGAATAATAGAGATTTTTTACCGTGGGATGGCAAAACCACAGTTATTGTTTACTGGGGTATACCACACGTTTTTAAATAGAGATATTTGCGGCTGAATAGTGAGCGACACACTCAAACTGCTTTTTTTTTAGATACAAAAGGCCCAAAACTGGATAGTACAGCGATTTGACCCGTGGAACTGTGAAACCACACTGGGATGTCGGGCCTACACAAGACTATTTTCAACAGATATATTTTTGTGTCACAACAGTCAGGAGACACTACTGTTTATCTTTACGGAAAAAACTACCAAAAGCTGAATAATAGAGATTTTTTATCGTGGGATGGCAAAACCACAGTTATTGTTTACTGGGGTATACCACACTTTTTTAAATAGAGATATTTGCGGCTGAACAGTGAGCGACACACTCAAACTGCTTTTTTTTAGATACCAAAGGCCCAAAACTGGATAGTACAGCGATTTGACCCGTGGAACAGCGAAACCACACTGGGATGTCGGGCCTACACAAGACTATTTTCAACAGATATATTTTTGTGTCACAACAGTCCGGAGACACTACTGTTTTTCTTTACGGAAAAAACTACCAAAACCTGAATAATAGAGATTTTTTACAGTGGGATGGCAAAACCACAGTTAATGTTTACTGGGGTATACCACACTTTTTTAAATAGAGATATTTGCGGCTGAACAGTGAGCGACACACTCAAACTGCTTTTTTTTTAGATACCAAAGGCCCAAAACTGGATAGTACAGCGATTTGACCCGTGGAACTGCGAAACCACACTGGGATGTCGGGCCTACACAAGACTATTTTCAACAGATATATTTTTGTGTCACAACAGTCAGGAGACACTACTGTTTTTCTTTATGGAAAAAACTACCAAAACCTGAATAATAGAGATTTTTTTACAGTGGGATGGCAAAACCACAGTTATTGTTTACTGGGGTATACCACACTTTTTTAAATAGAGATATTTGCGGCTGAACAGTGAGCGACACACTCAAACTGCTTTTTTTTTAGCTACCAAAGGCTCAAAACTGGATAGTACAGCGATTTGACCCGTGGAACTGCGAAACCACACTGGGATGTCGGGCCTACACAAGATTATTTTCAACAGATATATTTTTGTGTCACAACAGTCAGGAGACACTACTGTTTTTCTTTACGGAAAAAACTACCAAAAGCTGAATAATAGAGATTTTATATCGTGGGATGGCAAAACCACAGTTATTGTTTACTGGGGTATACCACACTTTTTTAAATAGAGATATTTGCGGCTGAACAGTGAGTGACACACTCCAACTGCTTTTTTTTTAGATACCAAAGGCCCAAAACTGGATAGTACAGCGATTTGACCCGTTGAACTGCGGAACCACACTGGGATGTCGGGCCTACACAAGACTATTTTCAACAGACATATTTTTGTGTCACAACAGTCCGGAGACACTACTGTTTTTCTTTACGGAAAAAACTACCAAAACCTGAATAGTAGAGATTTTTTACCGTGGGATGGCAAAACCACAGTTATTGTTTACTGGGGTATACCACACTTTTTTAAATAGAGATATTTGCGGCTGAACAGTGAGCGACACACTCAAACTGCTTTTTTTTTAGATACCAAAGGCCCAAAACTGGATAGTACAGCGATTTGACCCGTGGAACTGCGAAACCACACAGGGATGTCGGGCCTACACAAGACTATTTTCAACAGATATATTTTTGTGTCACAACAGTCAGGAGACACTACTGTTTTTCTTTACAGAAAAAACTACCAAAACCTGAATAATAGAGATTTTTTACCGTGGGATGGCAAAACCACAGTTATTGTTTACTGGGGTATACCACACGTTTTTAAATAGAGATATTTGCGGCTGAATAGTGAGCGACACACTCAAACTGCTTTTTTTTTAGATACAAAAGGCCCAAAACTGGATAGTACAGCGATTTGACTCGTGGAACTGTGAAACAACACTGGGATGTCGGGCCTACACAAGACTATTTTCAACAGATATATTTTTGTGTCACAACAGTCAGGAGACACTACTGTTTTTCTTTACGGAAAAAAATACCAAAACCTGAATAATAGAGATTTTTTACCGTGGGATGGCAAAACCACAGTTATTGTTTACTGGGGTATACCACACTTTTTTAAATAGAGATATTTGCGGCTGAACAGTGAGCGACACACTCAAACTGCTTTTTTTTTAGATACCAAAGGCCCAAAACTGGATATTACAGCGATTTGACCCGTGGAACTGCGAAACCACACTGGGATGTTGGGCCTACACAAAACTATTTTCAACAGATATATTTTTGTGTCACAACAGTCAGGAGACACTACTGTTTTTCTCTACGGAAAAAACTACCAAAACCTGAATAATAGAGATTTTTTACCGTGGGATGGCAAAATCACAGTTATTGTTTACTTGGGTATATCACACTTTTTTAAATAGAGATATTTGCGGCTGAACAGTGAGCGACACACTCATACTGCTTTTTTTTAGATACTAAAGGCCCAAACTGGATAGTACAGCGATTTGACCCGTGGAACTGCGAAATCACACTGGGATGTCGGGCCTACACAAGATTATTTTCAACAGATATATTTTTGTGTCACAACAGTCAGGAGACACTACTGTTTTTCTTTACAGAAAAAACTACCAAAACCTGAATAATAGAGATTTTTTACCGTGGGATGGCAAAACCACAGTTATTGTTTACTGGGGTATACCACACGTTTTTAAATAGAGATATTTGCGGCTGAATAGTGAGCGACACACTCAAACTGCTTTTTTTTTAGATACAAAAGGCCCAAAACTGGATAGTACAGCGATTTGACCCGTGGAACTGTGAAACCACACTGGGATGTCGGGCCTACACAAGACTATTTTCAACAGATATATTTTTGTGTCACAACAGTCAGGAGACACTACTGTTTATCTTTACAGAAAAAACTACCAAAAGCTGAATAATAGAGATTTTTTATCGTGGGATGGCAAAACCACAGTTATTGTTTACTGGGGTATACCACACTTTTTTAAATAGAGATATTTGCGGCTGAACAGTGAGCGACACACTCAAACTGCTTTTTTTTAGATACCAAAGGCCCAAAACTGCATAGTACAGCGATTTGACCCGTGGAACTGCGAAACCACACTGGGATGTCGGGCCTACCCAAGACTATTTTCAACAGATATATTTTTGTGTCACAACAGTCCGGAGACACTACTGTTTTTCTTTACGGAAAAAACTACCAAAACCTGAATAATAGAGATTTTTTACAGTGGGATGGCAAAACCACAGTTAATGTTTACTGGGGTATACCACACTTTTTTAAATAGAGATATTTGCGGCTGAACAGTGAGCGACACACTCAAACTGCTTTTTTTTTAGATACCAAAGGCCCAAAACTGGATAGTACAGCGATTTGACCCGTGGAACTGCGAAACCACACTGGGATGTCGGGCCTACACAAGACTATTTTCAACAGATATATTTTTGTGTCACAACAGTCAGGAGACACTACTGTTTTTCTTTATGGAAAAAACTACCAAAACCTGAATAATAGAGATTTTTTTACCGTGGGATGGCAAAACCACAGTTATTGTTTACTGGGGTATACCACACTTTTTTAAATAGAGATATTTGCGGCTGAACAGTGAGCGACACACTCAAACTGCTTTTTTTTTAGCTACCAAAGGCCCAAAACTGGATAGTACAGCGATTTGACCCGTGGAACTGCGAAACCACACTGGGATGTCGTGCCTACACAAGACTATTTTCAACAGATATATTTTTGTGTCACAACAGTCAGGAGACACTACTGTTTTTCTTTACGGAAAAAACTACCAAAACCTGAATAATAGAGATTTTTTACCGTGGGATGGCAAAACCACAGTTATTGTTTACTGGGGTATACCACACTTTTTTAAATAGAGATATTTGCGGCTGAACAGTGAGCGACACACTCAAACTGCTTTTTTTTTAGATACCAAAGGCCCAAAACTGGATATTACAGCGATTTGACCCGTGGAACTGCGAAACCACACTGGGATGTCGGGCCTACACAAGACTATTTTCAACAGATATATTTTTGTGTCACAACAGTCAGGAGACACTACTGTTTTTCTCTACGGAAAAAACTACCAAAACCTGAATAATAGAGATTTTTTACCGTGGGATGGCAAAACCACAGTTATTGTTTACTGGGGTATATCACACTTTTTTAAATAGAGATATTTGCGGCTGAACAGTGAGCGACACACTCATACTGCTTTTTTTTCAGATACTAAAGGCCCAAACTGGATAGTACAGCGATTTGACCCGTGGAACTGCGAAACCACACTGGGATGTCGGGCCTACACAAGATTATTTTCAACAGATATATTTTTGTGTCACAACAGTCAGGAGACACTACTGTTTTTCTTTACGGAAAAAACTACCAAAAGCTGAATAATAGAGATTTTATATCGTGGGATGGCAAAACCACAGTTATTGTTTACTGGGGTATACCACACTTTTTTAAATAGAGATATTTGCGGCTGAACAGTGAGTGACACACTCCAACTGCTTTTTTTTTAGATACCAAAGGCCCAAAACTGGATAGTACAGCGATTTGACCCGTTGAACTGCGGAACCACACTGGGATGTCGGGCCTACACAAGACTATTTTCAACAGACATATTTTTGTGTCACAACAGTCCGGAGACACTACTGTTTTTCTTTACGGAAAAAACTACCAAAACCTGAATAGTAGAGATTTTTTACCGTGGGATGGCAAAACCACAGTTATTGTTTACTGGGGTATACCACACTTTTTTAAATAGAGATATTTGTGGCTGAACAGTGAGCGACACACTCAAACTGCTTTTTTTTTAGATACCAAAGGCCCAAAACTGGATAGTACAGCGATTTGACCCGTGGAACTGTGAAACCACACTGGGATGTCGGGCCTACACAATACTATTTTCAACAGATATATTTTTGTGTCACAACAGTCAGGAGACACTATTGTTTTTCTTTACGGAAAAAACTACCAAAACCTGAATAATAGAGATTTTTTACCGTGGGATGGCAAAACCACAGTTATTGTTTACTGGGGTATATCACACTTTTTTAAATAGAGATATTTGCGGCTGAACAGTGAGCGACACACTCATACTGCTTTTTTTTTAGATACTAAAGGCCCAAACTGGATAGTACAGCGATTTGACCCGTGGAACTGCGAAACCACACTGGGATGTCGGGCCTACACAAGACTATTTTCAACAGATATATTTTTGTGTCACAACAGTCTGGAGACACTACTGTTTTTCTTTATGGAAAAAACTACCAAAACCTGAATAATAGAGATTTTTTACCGTGGGATGGCAAAACCACAGTTATTGTTTACTGGGGTATACCACACTTTTTTAAATAGAGATATTTGCGGCTGAACAGTGAGCGACACACTCAAACTGCTTTTTTTTAGATACCAAAGGCCCAAAACTGGATAGTACAGCGATTTGACCCGTGGAACTGCGAAACCACACTGGGATGTCGGGCCTACACAAGACTATTTTCAACAGATATATTTTTGTGTCACAACAGTCAGGAGACACTACTGTTTTTCTTTACGGAAAAAACTACCAAAACCTGAATAATAGAGATTTTTTACCGTGGGATGGCAAAACCACAGTTATTGTTTACTGGGGTATATCACACTTTTTTAAATAGAGATATTTGCGGCTGAACAGTGAGCGACACACTCATACTGCTTTTTTTTTAGATACTAAAGGCCCAAACTGGATAGTACAGCGATTTGACCCGTGGAACTGCGAAACCACACTGGGATGTTGGGCCTACACAAGACTATTTTCAACAGATATATTTTTGTGTCACAACAGTCAGGAGACACTACTGTTTTTCTTTACGGAAAAAACTGCCAAAACCTGAATAATAGAGATTTTTTACCGTGGGATGGCAAAACCACAGTTATTGTTTACTGGGGTATACCACACTTTTTTAAATAGAGATATTTGCGGCTGAACAGTGAGCGACACACTCAAACTGCTTTTTTTTAGATACCAAAGGCCCAAAACTAGGTAGTACAGCAATTTGACCCATGGAACTGCGAAACCACACAGGGATATCGGGCCTACACAAGACTATTTTCAACAGATATATTTTTGTGTCACAACAGTCAGGAGACACTACTGTTTTTCTTTACGGAAAAAACTACCAAAACCTGAATAATAGAGATTTTTTACCATGGGATGGCAAAACCACAGTTATTGTTTACTGGGGTATACCACACTTTTTTAAATAGAGATATTTGCGGCTGAACAGTGAGCGACACACTCAACTTGCTTTTTTTTTAGATACCAAAGGCCCAAAACTGGATAGTACAGCGATTTGACCCGTGGAACTGTGAAACCACACTGGGATGTCGGGCCTACACAAGACTATTTTCAACAGATATATTTTTGTGTCACAACAGTCAGGAGACACTACTGTTTTTCTTTACGGAAAAAACTACCAAAACCTGAATAATAGAGATTTTTTACCGTGGGATGGCAAAACCACAGTTATTGTTTACTGGGGTATACCACACTTTTTTAAATAGAGATATTTGTGGCTGAACAGTGAGCGACACACTCAAACTACTTTTTTTTTAGATACCAAAGGCCCAAAACTGGATAGTACAGCGATTTGACCCGTGGAACTGCGAAACCACACTGGGATGTCGGGCATACACAAGACTATTTTCAACAGATAGATTTTTGTGTCACAACAGTCAGGAGACACTAATGTTTTTCTTTATGGAAAAAACTACCAAAACCTGAATAATAGAGATTTTTTTACCGTGGGATGGCAAAACCACACTTATTGTTTACTGGGGTATACCACACTTTTTTAAATAGAGATATTTGCGGCTGAACAGTGAGCGACACACTCAAACTGCTTTTTTTTAGATACCAAAGGCCCAAAACTGGATAGTACAGCGATTTGACCCGTGGAACTGCGAAACCACACTGGGATGTCGGGCCTACACAAGACTATTTTCAACAGATATATTTTTGTGTCACAACAGTCAGGAGACACTTTTTTTTTCTTTACGGAAAAAAATACCAAAACCTGAATAATAGAGATTTTTTACCGTGGGATGGCAAAACCACAGTTATTGTTTACTGGGGTATACCACACTTTTTTAAATAGAGATATTTGCGGCTGAACAGTGAGCGACACACTCATACTGCTTTTTTTTCAGATACTAAAGGCCCAAACTGGATAGTACAGCGATTTGACCCGTGGAACTGCGAAACGACACTGGGATGTCGGGCCTACACAAGATTATTTTCAACAGATATATTTTTGTGTCACAACAGTCAGGAGACACTACTGTTTTTCTTTACGGAAAAAACTACCAAAACCTGAATAATAGAGATTTTATATCGTGGGATGGCAAAACCACAGTTATTGTTTACTGGGGTATACCACACTTTTTTAAATAGAGATATTTGCAGCTGAACAGTGAGTGACACACTCCAACTGCTTTTTTTTTAGATACCAAAGGCCCAAAACTGGATAGTACAGCGATTTGACCCGTTGAACTGCGGAACCACACTGGGATGTCGGGCCTACACAAGACTATTTTCAACAGACATATTTTTGTGTCACAACAGTCCGGAGACACTACTGTTTTTCTTTACGGAAAAAACTACCAAAACCTGAATAGTAGAGATTTTTTACGGTGGGATGGCAAAACCACAGTTATTGTTTACTGGGGTATACCACACTTTTTTAAATAGAGATATTTGTGGCTGAACAGTGAGCGACACACTCAAACTGCTTTTTTTTTAGATACCAAAGGCCCAAAACTGGATAGTACAGCGATTTGACCCGTGGAACTGTGAAACCACACTGGGATGTCGGGCCTACACAATACTATTTTCAACAGATATATTTTTGTGTCACAACAGTCAGGAGACACTATTGTTTTTCTTTACGGAAAAAACTACCAAAACCTGAATAATAGAGATTTTTTACCGTGGGATGGCAAAACCACAGTTATTGTTTACTGGGGTATATCACACTTTTTTAAATAGAGATATTTGCGGCTGAACAGTGAGCGACACACTCATACTGCTTTTTTTTTAGATACTAAAGGCCCAAACTGGATAGTACAGCGATTTGACCCGTGGAACTGCGAAACCACACTGGGATGTCGGGCCTACACAAGACTATTTTCAACAGATATATTTTTGTGTCACAACAGTCTGGAGACACTACTGTTTTTCTTTATGGAAAAAACTACCAAAACCTGAATAATAGAGATTTTTTACCGTGGGATGGCAAAACCACAGTTATTGTTTACTGGGGTATACCACACTTTTTTAAATAGAGATATTTGCGGCTGAACAGTGAGCGACACACTCAAACTGCTTTTTTTTAGATACCAAAGGCCCAAAACTGGATAGTACAGCGATTTGACCCGTGGAACTGCGAAACCACACTGGGATGTCGGGCCTACACAAGACTATTTTCAACAGATATATTTTTGTGTCACAACAGTCAGGAGACACTACTGTTTTTCTTTACGGAAAAAACTACCAAAACCTGAATAATAGAGATTTTTTACCGTGGGATGGCAAAACCACAGTTATTGTTTACTGGGGTATATCACACTTTTTTAAATAGAGATATTTGCGGCTGAACAGTGAGCGACACACTCATACTGCTTTTTTTTTAGATACTAAAGGCCCAAACTGGATAGTACAGCGATTTGACCCGTGGAACTGCGAAACCACACTGGGATGTTGGGCCTACACAAGACTATTTTCAACAGATATATTTTTGTGTCACAACAGTCAGGAGACACTACTGTTTTTCTTTACGGAAAAAACTGCCAAAACCTGAATAATAGAGATTTTTTACCGTGGGATGGCAAAACCACAGTTATTGTTTACTGGGGTATACCACACTTTTTTAAATAGAGATATTTGCGGCTGAACAGTGAGCGACACACTCAAACTGCTTTTTTTTAGATACCAAAGGCCCAAAACTAGGTAGTACAGCAATTTGACCCATGGAACTGCGAAACCACACAGGGATATCGGGCCTACACAAGACTATTTTCAACAGATATATTTTTGTGTCACAACAGTCAGGAGACACTACTGTTTTTCTTTACGGAAAAAACTACCAAAACCTGAATAATAGAGATTTTTTACCATGGGATGGCAAAACCACAGTTATTGTTTACTGGGGTATACCACACTTTTTTAAATAGAGATATTTGCGGCTGAACAGTGAGCGACACACTCAAACTGCTTTTTTTTTAGATACCAAAGGCCCAAAACTGGATAGTACAGCGATTTGACCCGTGGAACTGCGAAACCACACTGGAATGTCGGGCCTACACAAGACTATTTTCAACAGATATATTTTTGTGTCACAACAGTCAGGAGACACTTTTTTTTTCTTTACGGAAAAAAATACCAAAACCTGAATAATAGAGATTTTTTACCGTGGGATGGCAAAACCACAGTTATTGTTTACTGGGGTATACCACACTTTTTTAAATAGAGATATTTGCGGCTGAACAGTGAGCGACACACTCATACTGCTTTTTTTTCAGATACTAAAGGCCCAAACTGGATAGTACAGCGATTTGACCCGTGGAACTGCGAAACGACACTGGGATGTCGGGCCTACACAAGATTATTTTCAACAGATATATTTTTGTGTCACAACAGTCAGGAGACACTACTGTTTTTCTTTACGGAAAAAACTACCAAAACCTGAATAATAGAGATTTTATATCGTGGGATGGCAAAACCACAGTTATTGTTTACTGGGGTATACCACACTTTTTTAAATAGAGATATTTGCAGCTGAACAGTGAGTGACACACTCCAACTGCTTTTTTTTTAGATACCAAAGGCCCAAAACTGGATAGTACAGCGATTTGACCCGTTGAACTGCGGAACCACACTGGGATGTCGGGCCTACACAAGACTATTTTCAACAGACATATTTTTGTGTCACAACAGTCCGGAGACACTACTGTTTTTCTTTACGGAAAAAACTACCAAAACCTGAATAGTAGAGATTTTTTACCGTGGGATGGCAAAACCACAGTTATTGTTTACTGGGGTATACCACACTTTTTTAAATAGAGATATTTGTGGCTGAACAGTGAGCGACACACTCAAACTGCTTTTTTTTTAGATACCAAAGGCCCAAAACTGGATAGTACAGCGATTTGACCCGTGGAACTGTGAAACCACACTGGGATGTCGGGCCTACACAATACTATTTTCAACAGATATATTTTTGTGTCACAACAGTCAGGAGACACTATTGTTTTTCTTTACGGAAAAAACTACCAAAACCTGAATAATAGAGATTTTTTACCGTGGGATGGCAAAACCACAGTTATTGTTTACTGGGGTATATCACACTTTTTTAAATAGAGATATTTGCGGCTGAACAGTGAGCGACACACTCATACTGCTTTTTTTTTAGATACTAAAGGCCCAAACTGGATAGTACAGCGATTTGACCCGTGGAACTGCGAAACCACACTGGGATGTCGGGCCTACACAAGACTATTTTCAACAGATATATTTTTGTGTCACAACAGTCTGGAGACACTACTGTTTTTCTTTATGGAAAAAACTACCAAAACCTGAATAATAGAGATTTTTTACCGTGGGATGACAAAACCACAGTTATTGTTTACTGGGGTATACCACACTTTTTTAAATAGAGATATTTGCGGCTGAACAGTGAGCGACACACTCAAACTGCTTTTTTTTAGATACCAAAGGCCCAAAACTGGATAGTACAGCGATTTGACCCGTGGAACTGCGAAACCACACTGGGATGTCGGGCCTACACAAGACTATTTTCAACAGATATATTTTTGTGTCACAACAGTCAGGAGACACTACTGTTTTTCTTTACGGAAAAAACTACCAAAACCTGAATAATAGAGATTTTTTACCGTGGGATGGCAAAACCACAGTTATTGTTTACTGGGGTATATCACACTTTTTTAAATAGAGATATTTGCGGCTGAACAGTGAGCGACACACTCATACTGCTTTTTTTTTAGATACTAAAGGCCCAAACTGGATAGTACAGCGATTTGACCCGTGGAACTGCGAAACCACACTGGGATGTTGGGCCTACACAAGACTATTTTCAACAGATATATTTTTGTGTCACAACAGTCAGGAGACACTACTGTTTTTCTTTACGGAAAAAACTGCCAAAACCTGAATAATAGAGATTTTTTACCGTGGGATGGCAAAACCACAGTTATTGTTTACTGGGGTATACCACACTTTTTTAAATAGAGATATTTGCGGCTGAACAGTGAGCGACACACTCAAACTGCTTTTTTTTAGATACCAAAGGCCCAAAACTAGGTAGTACAGCAATTTGACCCATGGAACTGCGAAACCACACAGGGATATCGGGCCTACACAAGACTATTTTCAACAGATATATTTTTGTGTCACAACAGTCAGGAGACACTACTGTTTTTCTTTACGGAAAAAACTACCAAAACCTGAATAATAGAGATTTTTTACCATGGGATGGCAAAACCACAGTTATTGTTTACTGGGGTATACCACACTTTTTTAAATAGAGATATTTGCGGCTGAACAGTGAGCGACACACTCAACTTGCTTTTTTTTTAGATACCAAAGGCCCAAAACTGGATAGTACAGCGATTTGACCCGTGGAACTGTGAAACCACACTGGGATGTCGGGCCTACACAAGACTATTTTCAACAGATATATTTTTGTGTCACAACAGTCAGGAGACACTACTGTTTTTCTTTACGGAAAAAACTACCAAAACCTGAATAATAGAGATTTTTTACCGTGGGATGGCAAAACCACAGTTATTGTTTACTGGGGTATACCACACTTTTTTAAATAGAGATATTTGCGGCTGAACAGTGAGCGACACACTCAAACTACTTTTTTTTTAGATACCAAAGGCCCAAAACTGGATAGTACAGCGATTTGACCCGTGGAACTGCGAAACCACACTGGGATGTCGGGCATACACAAGACTATTTTCAACAGATAGATTTTTGTGTCACAACAGTCAGGAGACACTAATGTTTTTCTTTATGGAAAAAACTACCAAAACCTGAATAATAGAGATTTTTTTACCGTGGGATGGCAAAACCACACTTATTGTTTACTGGGGTATACCACACTTTTTTAAATAGAGATATTTGCGGCTGAACAGTGAGCGACACACTCAAACTGCTTTTTTTTAGATACCAAAGGCCCAAAACTGGATAGTACAGCGATTTGACCCGTGGAACTGCGAAACCACACTGGGATGTCGGGCCTACACAAGACTATTTTCAACAGATATATTTTTGTGTCACAACAGTCAGGAGACACTACTGTTTTTCTTTACGGAAAAAACTACCAAAACCTGAATAATAGAGATTTTTTACCGTGGGATGGCAAAACCACAGTTATTGTTTACTGGGGTATACCACACTTTTTTAAATAGAGATATTTGCGGCTGAACAGTGAGCAACACACTCAAACTGCTTTTTTTAGATACCAAAGGCCCAAAACTGGATAGTACAGCGATTTGACCCGTGGAACTGCGAAACCACACTGGGATGTCGGGCCTACACAATACTATTTTCAACAGATATATTTTTGTGTCACAACAGTCAGGAGACACTATTGTTTTTCTTTATGGAAAAAACTAAAAAAACCTGAATAATAGAGATTTTTTACCGTGGGATGGCAAAACCACAGTTATTGTTTACTGGGGTATATCACACTTTTTTAAATAGAGATATTTGCGGCTGAACAGTGAGCGACACACTCATACTGCTTTTTTTTTAGATACTAAAGGCCCAAACTGGATAGTACAGCGATTTGACCCGTGGAACTGCGAAACCACACTGGGATGTTGGGCCTACACAAGACTATTTTCAACAGATATATTTTTGTGTCACAACAGTCAGGAGACACTACTGTTTTTCTTTACGGAAAAAACTGCCAAAACCTGAATAATAGAGATTTTTTACCGTGGGATGGCAAAACCACAGTTATTGTTTACTGGGGTATACCACACTTTTTTAAATAGAGATATTTGCGGCTGAACAGTGAGCGACACACTCAAACTGCTTTTTTTTTAGATACCAAAGGCCCAAAACTAGGTAGTACAGCAATTTGACCCATGGAACTGCGAAACCACACAGGGATATCGGGCCTACACAAGACTATTTTCAACAGATATATTTTTGTGTCACAACAGTCAGGAGACACTACTGTTTTTCTTTACGGAAAAAACTACCAAAACCTGAATAATAGAGATTTTTTACCATGGGATGGCAAAACCACAGTTATTGTTTACTGGGGTATACCACACTTTTTTAAATAGAGATATTTGTGGCTGAACAGTGAGCGACACACTCAAACTGCTTTTTTTTTAGATACCAAAGGCCCAAAACTGGATAGTACAGCGATTTGACCCGTGGAACTGTGAAACCACACTGGGATGTCGGGCCTACACAATACTATTTTCAACAGATATATTTTTGTGTCACAACAGTCAGGAGACACTATTGTTTTTCTTTACGGAAAAAACTACCAAAACCTGAATAATAGAGATTTTTTACCGTGGGATGGCAAAACCACAGTTATTGTTTACTGGGGTATATCACACTTTTTTAAATAGAGATATTTGCGGCTGAACAGTGAGCGACACACTCATACTGCTTTTTTTTTAGATACTAAAGGCCCAAACTGGATAGTACAGCGATTTGACCCGTGGAACTGCGAAACCACACTGGGATGTCGGGCCTACACAAGACTATTTTCAACAGATATATTTTTGTGTCACAACAGTCTGGAGACACTACTGTTTTTCTTTATGGAAAAAACTACCAAAACCTGAATAATAGAGATTTTTTACCGTGGGATGGCAAAACCACAGTTATTGTTTACTGGGGTATACCACACTTTTTTAAATAGAGATATTTGCGGCTGAACAGTGAGCGACACACTCAAACTGCTTTTTTTTAGATACCAAAGGCCCAAAACTGGATAGTACAGCGATTTGACCCGTGGAACTGCGAAACCACACTGGGATGTCGGGCCTACACAAGACTATTTTCAACAGATATATTTTTGTGTCACAACAGTCAGGAGACACTACTGTTTTTCTTTACGGAAAAAACTACCAAAACCTGAATAATAGAGATTTTTTACCGTGGGATGGCAAAACCACAGTTATTGTTTACTGGGGTATATCACACTTTTTTAAATAGAGATATTTGCGGCTGAACAGTGAGCGACACACTCATACTGCTTTTTTTTTAGATACTAAAGGCCCAAACTGGATAGTACAGCGATTTGACCCGTGGAACTGCGAAACCACACTGGGATGTTGGGCCTACACAAGACTATTTTCAACAGATATATTTTTGTGTCACAACAGTCAGGAGACACTACTGTTTTTCTTTACGGAAAAAACTGCCAAAACCTGAATAATAGAGATTTTTTACCGTGGGATGGCAAAACCACAGTTATTGTTTACTGGGGTATACCACACTTTTTTAAATAGAGATATTTGCGGCTGAACAGTGAGCGACACACTCAAACTGCTTTTTTTTAGATACCAAAGGCCCAAAACTAGGTAGTACAGCAATTTGACCCATGGAACTGCGAAACCACACAGGGATATCGGGCCTACACAAGACTATTTTCAACAGATATATTTTTGTGTCACAACAGTCAGGAGACACTACTGTTTTTCTTTACGGAAAAAACTACCAAAACCTGAATAATAGAGATTTTTTACCATGGGATGGCAAAACCACAGTTATTGTTTACTGGGGTATACCACACTTTTTTAAATAGAGATATTTGCGGCTGAACAGTGAGCGACACACTCAACTTGCTTTTTTTTTAGATACCAAAGGGCCAAAACTGGATAGTACAGCGATTTGACCCGTGGAACTGTGAAACCACACTGGGATGTCGGGCCTACACAAGACTATTTTCAACAGATATATTTTTGTGTCACAACAGTCAGGAGACACTACTGTTTTTCTTTACGGAAAAAACTACCAAAACCTGAATAATAGAGATTTTTTACCGTGGGATGGCAAAACCACAGTTATTGTTTACTGGGGTATACCACACTTTTTTAAATAGAGATATTTGCGGCTGAACAGTGAGCGACACACTCAAACTACTTTTTTTTTAGATACCAAAGGCCCAAAACTGGATAGTACAGCGATTTGACCCGTGGAACTGCGAAACCACACTGGGATGTCGGGCATACACAAGACTATTTTCAACAGATAGATTTTTGTGTCACAACAGTCAGGAGACACTAATGTTTTTCTTTATGGAAAAAACTACCAAAACCTGAATAATAGAGATTTTTTTACCGTGGGATGGCAAAACCACACTTATTGTTTACTGGGGTATACCACACTTTTTTAAATAGAGATATTTGCGGCTGAACAGTGAGCGACACACTCAAACTGCTTTTTTTTAGATACCAAAGGCCCAAAACTGGATAGTACAGCGATTTGACCCGTGGAACTGCGAAACCACACTGGGATGTCGGGCCTACACAAGACTATTTTCAACAGATATATTTTTGTGTCACAACAGTCAGGAGACACTACTGTTTTTCTTTACGGAAAAAACTACCAAAACCTGAATAATAGAGATTTTTTACCGTGGGATGGCAAAACCACAGTTATTGTTTACTGGGGTATACCACACTTTTTTAAATAGAGATATTTGCGGCTGAACAGTGAGCAACACACTCAAACTGCTTTTTTTAGATACCAAAGGCCCAAAACTGGATAGTACAGCGATTTGACCCGTGGAACTGCGAAACCACACTGGGATGTCGGGCCTACACAATACTATTTTCAACAGATATATTTTTGTGTCACAACAGTCAGGAGACACTATTGTTTTTCTTTATGGAAAAAACTAAAAAAACCTGAATAATAGAGATTTTTTACCGTGGGATGGCAAAACCACAGTTATTGTTTACTGGGGTATATCACACTTTTTTAAATAGAGATATTTGCGGCTGAACAGTGAGCGACACACTCATACTGCTTTTTTTTTAGATACTAAAGGCCCAAACTGGATAGTACAGCGATTTGACCCGTGGAACTGCGAAACCACACTGGGATGTTGGGCCTACACAAGACTATTTTCAACAGATATATTTTTGTGTCACAACAGTCAGGAGACACTACTGTTTTTCTTTACGGAAAAAACTGCCAAAACCTGAATAATAGAGATTTTTTACCGTGGGATGGCAAAACCACAGTTATTGTTTACTGGGGTATACCACACTTTTTTAAATAGAGATATTTGCGGCTGAACAGTGAGCGACACACTCAAACTGCTTTTTTTTTAGATACCAAAGGCCCAAAACTAGGTAGTACAGCAATTTGACCCATGGAACTGCGAAACCACACAGGGATATCGGGCCTACACAAGACTATTTTCAACAGATATATTTTTGTGTCACAACAGTCAGGAGACACTACTGTTTTTCTTTACGGAAAAAACTACCAAAACCTGAATAATAGAGATTTTTTACCATGGGATGGCAAAACCACAGTTATTGTTTACTGGGGTATACCACACTTTTTTAAATAGAGATATTTGCGGCTGAACAGTGAGCGACACACTCAACTTGCTTTTTTTTTAGATACCAAAGGCCCAAAACTGGATAGTACAGCGATTTGACCCGTGGAACTGTGAAACCACACTGGGATGTCGGGCCTACACAAGACTATTTTCAACAGATATATTTTTGTGTCACAACAGTCAGGAGACACTACTGTTTTTCTTTACGGAAAAAACTACCAAAACCTGAATAATAGAGATTTTTTACCGTGGGATGGCAAAACCACAGTTATTGTTTACTGGGGTATACCACACTTTTTTAAATAGAGATATTTGCGGCTGAACAGTGAGCGACACACTCAAACTGCTTTTTTTTTAGATACCAAAGGCCCAAAACTGGATAGTACAGCGATTTGACCCGTGGAACTGCGAAACCACACTGGGATGTCGGGCCTACACAAGACTATTTTCAACAGATAGATTTTTGTGTCACAACAGTCAGGAGACACTACTGTTTTTCTTTATGGAAAAAACTACCAAAACCTGAATAATAGAGATTTTTTTACCGTGGGATGGCAAAACCACAGTTATTGTTTACTGGGGTATACCACACTTTTTTAAATAGAGATATTTGCGGCTGAACAGTGAGCGACACACTCAAACTGCTTTTTTTTTAGCTACCAAAGGCCCAAAACTGGATAGTACAGCGATTTGACCCGTGGAACTGCGAAACCACACTGTGATGTCGGGCCTACACAAGACTATTTTCAACAGATATATTTTTGTGTCACAACAGTCAGGAGACACTACTGTTTTTCTTTACGGAAAAAACTACCAAAACCTGAATAATAGAGATTTTTTACCGTGGGTTGGCAAAAACCACAGTTATTGTTTACTGAGGTATACCACACTTTTTTAAATAGAGATATTTGCGGCTGAACAGTGAGCGACACACTCAAACTGCTTTTTTTTTAGATACCAAAGGCCCAAAACTGGATAGTACAGCGATTTGACCCGTGGAACTGTGAAACCACACTGGGATGTCGGGCCTACACAATACTATTTTCAACAGATCTATTTTTGTGTCACAACAGTCAGGAGACACTATTGTTTTTCTTTACGGAAAAAACTACCAAAACCTGAATAATAGAGATTTTTTACCGTGGGATGGCAAAACCACAGTTATTGTTTACTGGGGTATACCACACTTTTTTAAATAGAGATATTTGCGGCTGAACAGTGAGCGACACACTCAAACTGCTTTTTTTTAGATACCAAAGGCCCAAAACTGGATAGTACAGCAATTTGACCTGTGGAACTGCGAAACCACACTGGGATGTCGGGCCTACACAAGACTATTTTCAACAGATATATTTTTGTGTCACAACAGTCAGGAGACACTACTGTTTTTCTTTACGGAAAAAACTACCAAAACCTGAATAATAGAGATTTTTTACCGTGGGATGGCAAAACCACAGTTATTGTTTACTGGGGTATATCACACTTTTTTAAATAGAGATATTTGCGGCTGAACAGTGAGCGACACACTCATACTGCTTTTTTTTTAGATACTAAAGGCCCAAACTGGATAGTACAGCGATTTGACCCGTGGAACTGCGAAACCACACTGGGATGTCGGGCCTACACAAGACTATTTTCAACAGATATATTTTTGTGTCACAACAGTCTGGAGACACTACTGTTTTTCTTTATGGAAAAAACTACCAAAACCTGAATAATAGAGATTTTTTACCGTGGGATGGCAAAACCACAGTTATTGTTTACTGGGGTATACCACACTTTTTTAAATAGAGATATTTGCGGCTGAACAGTGAGCGACACACTCAAACTGCTTTTTTTTAGATACCAAAGGCCCAAAACTGGATAGTACAGCGATTTGACCCGTGGAACTGCGAAACCACACTGGGATGTCGGGCCTACACAAGACTATTTTCAACAGATATATTTTTGTGTCACAACAGTCAGGAGACACTACTGTTTTTCTTTACGGAAAAAACTACCAAAACCTGAATAATAGAGATTTTTTACCGTGGGATGGCAAAACCACAGTTATTGTTTACTGGGGTATATCACACTTTTTTAAATAGAGATATTTGCGGCTGAACAGTGAGCGACACACTCATACTGCTTTTTTTTTAGATACTAAAGGCCCAAACTGGATAGTACAGCGATTTGACCCGTGGAACTGCGAAACCACACTGGGATGTTGGGCCTACACAAGACTATTTTCAACAGATATATTTTTGTGTCACAACAGTCAGGAGACACTACTGTTTTTCTTTACGGAAAAAACTGCCAAAACCTGAATAATAGAGATTTTTTACCGTGGGATGGCAAAACCACAGTTATTGTTTACTGGGGTATACCACACTTTTTTAAATAGAGATATTTGCGGCTGAACAGTGAGCGACACACTCAAACTGCTTTTTTTTAGATACCAAAGGCCCAAAACTAGGTAGTACAGCAATTTGACCATGGAACTGCGAAACCACACAGGGATATCGGGCCTACACAAGACTATTTTCAACAGATATATTTTTGTGTCACAACAGTCAGGAGACACTACTGTTTTTCTTTACGGAAAAAACTACCAAAACCTGAATAATAGAGATTTTTTACCATGGGATGGCAAAACCACAGTTATTGTTTACTGGGGTATACCACACTTTTTTAAATAGAGATATTTGCGGCTGAACAGTGAGCGACACACTCAACTTGCTTTTTTTTTAGATACCAAAGGCCCAAAACTGGATAGTACAGCGATTTGACCCGTGGAACTGTGAAACCACACTGGGATGTCGGGCCTACACAAGACTATTTTCAACAGATATATTTTTGTGTCACAACAGTCAGGAGACACTACTGTTTTTCTTTACGGAAAAAACTACCAAAACCTGAATAATAGAGATTTTTTACCGTGGGATGGCAAAACCACAGTTATTGTTTACTGGGGTATACCACACTTTTTTAAATAGAGATATTTGCGGCTGAACAGTGAGCGACACACTCAAACTACTTTTTTTTTAGATACCAAAGGCCCAAAACTGGATAGTACAGCGATTTGACCCGTGGAACTGCGAAACCACACTGGGATGTCGGGCCTACACAAGACTATTTTCAACAGATATATTTTTGTGTCACAACAGTCAGGAGACACTACTGTTTTTCTTTACGGAAAAAACTACCAAAACCTGAATAATAGAGATTTTTTACCGTGGGATGGCAAAACCACAGTTATTGTTTACTGGGGTATATCACACTTTTTTAAATAGAGATATTTGCGGCTGAACAGTGAGCGACACACTCATACTGCTTTTTTTTTAGATACTAAAGGCCCAAACTGGATAGTACAGCGATTTGACCCGTGGAACTGCGAAACCACACAGGGATATCGGGCCTACACAAGACTATTTTCAACAGATATATTTTTGTGTCACAACAGTCAGGAGACACTACTGTTTTTCTTTACGGAAAAAACTACCAAAACCTGAATAATAGAGATTTTTTACCATGGGATGGCAAAACCACAGTTATTGTTTACTGGGGTATACCACACTTTTTTAAATAGAGATATTTGCGGCTGAACAGTGAGCGACACACTCAACTTGCTTTTTTTTTTGATACCAAAGGCCCAAAACTGGATAGTACAGCGATTTGACCCGTGGAACTGTGAAACCACACTGGGATGTCGGGCCTACACAAGACTATTTTCAACAGATATATTTTTGTGTCACAACAGTCAGGAGACACTACTGTTTTTCTTTACGGAAAAAACTACCAAAACCTGAATAATAGAGATTTTTTACCGTGGGATGGCAAAACCACAGTTATTGTTTACTGGTGTATACCACACTTTTTTAAATAGAGATATTTGCGGCTGAACAGTGAGCGACACACTCAAACTGCTTTTTTTTTAGATACCAAAGGCCCAAAACTGGATAGTACAGCGATTTGACCCGTGGAACTGCGAAACCACACTGGGATGTCGGGCCTACACAAGACTATTTTCAACAGATAGATTTTTGTGTCACAACAGTCAGGAGACACTACTGTTTTTCTTTATGGAAAAAACTACCAAAACCTGAATAATAGAGACTTTTTTACCGTGGGATGGCAAAACCACAGTTATTGTTTACTGGGGTATACAACACTTTTTTAAATAGAGATATTTGCGGCTGAACAGTGAGCGACACACTCAAACTGCTTTTTTTTTAGCTACCAAAGGCCCAAAACTGGATAGTACAGCGATTTGACCCGTGGAACTGCGAAACCACACTGTGATGTCGGGCCTACACAAGACTATTTTCAACAGATATATTTTTGTGTCACAACAGTCAGGAGACACTACTGTTTTTCTTTATGGAAAAAACTACCAAAACCTGAATAATAGAGATTTTTTACCGTGGGTTGGCAAAACCACAGTTATTGTTTACTGGGGTATACCACACTTTTTTAAATAGAGATATTTGCGGCTGAACAGTGAGCGACACACTCAAACTGCTTTTTTTTTAGATACCAAAGGCCCAAAACTGGATAGTACAGCGATTTGACCCGTGGAACTGTGAAACCACACTGGGATGTCGGGCCTACACAAGACTATTTTCAACAGATATATTTTTGTGTCACAACAGTCAGGAGACACTAATGTTTTTCTTTATGGAAAAAACTACCAACACCTGAATAATAGAGATTTTTTTACCGTGGGATGGCAAAACCACACTTATTGTTTACTGGGGTATACCACACTTTTTTAAATAGAGATACTTGCGGCTGAACAGTGAGCGACACACTCAAACTGCTTTTTTTTAGATACCAAAGGCCCAAAACTGGATAGTACAGCGATTTGACCCGTGGAACTGCGAAACCACACTGGGATGTCGGGCCTACACAAGACTATTTTCAACAGATATATTTTTGTGTCACAACAGTCAGGAGACACTACTGTTTTTCTTTACGGAAAAAACTACCAAAACCTGAATAATAGAGATTTTTTACCGTGGGATGGCAAAACCACAGTTATTGTTTACTGGGGTATATCACACTTTTTTAAATAGAGATATTTGCGGCTGAACAGTGAGCGACACACTCATACTGCTTTTTTTTTAGATACTAAAGGCCCAAACTGGATAGTACAGCGATTTGACCCGTGGAACTGCGAAACCACACAGGGATATCGGGCCTACACAAGACTATTTTCAACAGATATATTTTTGTGTCACAACAGTCAGGAGACACTACTGTTTTTCTTTACGGAAAAAACTACCAAAACCTGAATAATAGAGATTTTTTACCATGGGATGGCAAAACCACAGTTATTGTTTACTGGGGTATACCACACTTTTTTAAATAGAGATATTTGCGGCTGAACAGTGAGCGACACACTCAACTTGCTTTTTTTTTAGATACCAAAGGCCCAAAACTGGATAGTACAGCGATTTGACCCGTGGAACTGTGAAACCACACTGGGATGTCGGGCCTACACAAGACTATTTTCAACAGATATATTTTTGTGTCACAACAGTCAGGAGACACTACTGTTTTTCTTTACGGAAAAAACTACCAAAACCTGAATAATAGAGATTTTTTACCGTGGGATGGCAAAACCACAGTTATTGTTTACTGGGGTATACCACACTTTTTTAAATAGAGATATTTGCGGCTGAACAGTGAGCGACACACTCAAACTGCTTTTTTTTTTAGATACCAAAGGCCCAAAACTGGATAGTACAGCGATTTGACCCGTGGAACTGCGAAACCACACTGGGATGTCGGGCCTACACAAGACTATTTTCAACAGATAGATTTTTGTGTCACAACAGTCAGGAGACACTACTGTTTTTCTTTATGGAAAAAACTACCAAAACCTGAATAATAGAGACTTTTTTACCGTGGGATGGCAAAACCACAGTTATTGTTTACTGGGGTATACAACACTTTTTTAAATAGAGATATTTGCGGCTGAACAGTGAGCGACACACTCAAACTGCTTTTTTTTTAGCTACCAAAGGCCCAAAACTGGATAGTACAGCGATTTGACCCGTGGAACTGCGAAACCACACTGTGATGTCGGGCCTACACAAGACTATTTTCAACAGATATATTTTTGTGTCACAACAGTCAGGAGACACTACTGTTTTTCTTTATGGAAAAAACTACCAAAACCTGAATAATAGAGATTTTTTACCGTGGGTTGGCAAAACCACAGTTATTGTTTACTGGGGTATACCACACTTTTTTAAATAGAGATATTTGCGGCTGAACAGTGAGCGACACACTCAAACTGCTTTTTTTTTAGATACCAAAGGCCCAAAACTGGATAGTACAGCGATTTGACCCGTGGAACTGTGAAACCACACTGGGATGTCGGGCCTACACAAGACTATTTTCAACAGATATATTTTTGTGTCAAAACAGTCAGGAGACACAATTGTTTTTCTTTACGGAAAAAACTACCAAAACCTGAATAATAGAGATTTTTTACCGTGGGATGGCAAAACCACAGTTATTGTTTACTGGGGTATACCACACTTTTTTAAATAGAGATATTTGCGGCTGAACAGTGAGCGACACACTCAAACTGCTTTTTTTTTAGATACCAAAGTCCCAAAACTGGATAGTACAGCGATTTGACCCGTGGAACTGCGAAACCACACTGGGATGTCGGGCCTACACAAGACTATTTTCAACAGATATATTTTTGTGTCACAACAGTCAGGAGACACTACTGTTTTTCTTTACGGAAAAAACTACCAAAACCTGAATAATAGAGATTTTTTACCATGGGATGGCAAAACCACAGTTATTGTTTACTGGGGTATAGCACACTTTTTTAAATAGAGATATTTGCGGCTGAACAGTGAGCGACACACTCAAACTGCTTTTTTTTTAGATACCAAAGGCCCAAAACTGGATAGTACAGTGATTTGACCCGTGGAACTGCAAAAACACACTGGGATGTCGGGCCTACACAAGACTATTTTCAACAGATATACAGTACAGACCAAAAGTTTGGACACACCTTCTCATTTAAAGATTTTTCTGTATTTTCATGACTATGAAAATTGTACATTCACACTGAAGGCATCAAAACTATGAATTAACACATGTGGAATTATATACTTAACAAAAAAGTGTGAAACAACTGAAAATATGTCTTATATTCTAGGTTCTTC
The DNA here is from genome assembly GCF_046119375.1 of Phyllobates terribilis. Classification (NCBI taxonomy): domain Eukaryota; kingdom Metazoa; phylum Chordata; class Amphibia; order Anura; family Dendrobatidae; genus Phyllobates; species Phyllobates terribilis. Next base: position 111,584,038 of record NW_027362770.1, read on the forward strand.
AAAGTAGCCACCTTTTGCTTTGATGACTGCTTTGCACACTCTTGGCATGCTCTTGATGAGCTTCAAGAGGTAGTCACCGGAAATGGTTTTCACTTCACAGGTGTGCCCTGTTAGGTTTAATAAGTGGGATTTCTTGCCTTATAAATGGGATTGGGACCATCAGTTGTGTTGTGCAGAAGTCAGGTGCATACACAGCAGATAGTCCTACTGAAAAGACTGTTAGAATTTGTATTATGGCAAGAAAAAAGCAGCGAAGTAAAGAAAAACGAGTGGCCATCATTACTTTATGAAATGAAGGTCAGTCAGTCCGAAAAATTGGGAAAACTTTGAAAGTGTCCCCAAGTGCAGTTGCAAAAACCATCAAGCGCTACAAAGAAACTGGCTCACATGAGGACCTCCCCAGGAAAGGAAGACCAAGAGTCACCTCTGCTTCTAAGGATAAGTTTATCCGAGTCACCAGCCTCAGAAATCGCAGGTTAACAGCAGCTCAGATTAGAGACCAGGTCAATGCCACACAGAGTTATAGCAGCAGACACATCTCTACAACAACTGTTAAGAGGAGACTTTGTGCAGCAGGCCTTCATGGTAAAGTAGCTGCTAGGAAACCACTGCTAAGGACAGGCAACAAGCAGAAGAGACTTGTTTGGGTTAAAGAACACAAGGAATGGACATTAGACCAGTGGAAATCTGTGCTTTGGTCTGATGAGTCCAAATTTGAGATCTTTGGTTCCAACCACCGTGTCTTTGTGCAACGCAGAAAAGGTGAACGGATGGACTCTACATGCCTGGTTCCCACCGTGAAGCATGGAGGAGGAGGTGTGACGGTGAGGGGGTGCTTTGCTGGTGACACTGTTGGGGATTTATTCAAAATTGAATGCCTACTGAACCAGCATGGCTACCACAGCATCTTGCAGCGGCATGCTATTCCATCCGGTTTGCGTTTAGTTGGACCATCATTTATTTTTCAACAGGACAATGACCCCAAACACACCTCCAGGCTGTGTAAGAGCTATTTGACCAAGAAGGAGAGTGATGGGGTGCTACGCCAGATGACCTGGCCTCCACAATCACCATACCTGAACCCAATCGAGATGGTTTGGGGTGAGCTGAACCGCAGAGTGAAGGCAAAAGGGCCAACAAGTGCTAAGCATCTCTGGGAACTCCTTCAAGATTGTTGGAAGACCATTTCTGGTGACTACCTCTTGAAGCTCATCAAGAGAATGCCAAGAGTGTGCAAAGCAGTCATCAAAGCAAAAGGTGGCTACTTTGAAGAACCTAGAATATAAGACATATTTTCAGTTGTTTCACACTTTTTTGTTAAGTATATAATTCCACATGTGTTAATTCATAGTTTTGATGCCTTCAGTGTGAATGTACAATTTTCATAGTCATGAAAATACAGAAAAATCTTTAAATGAGAAGGCGTGTCCAAACTTTTGGTCTGTACTGTATTTTTGTGTCACAACAGTCAGGAGACACTACTGTTTTTCTCTACGGAAAAAACTACCAAAACCTGAATAATAGAGATTTTTTACGGTGGGATGGCAAAACCACAGTTATTGTTTACTGGGGTATATCACACTTTTTTAAATAGAGATATTTGCGGCTGAACAGTGAGCGACACACTCATACTGCTTTTTTTTTAGATACTAAAGGCCCAAAACTGGATAGTACAGCGATTTGACCCGTGGAACTGTGAAACCACACTGGGATGTCGGGCCTACACAAGACTATTTTCAACAGATATATTTTTGTGTCACAACAGTCAGGAGACACTATTGTTTTTCTTTACGGAAAAAACTACCAAAACCTGAATAATAGAGATTTTTTACCGTGGGATGGCAAAACCACAGTTATTGTTTACTGGGGTATACCACACTTTTTTAAATAGAGATATTTGCGGCTGAACAGTGAGCGACACACTCAAACTGCATTTTTTTTAGATACCAAAGGCCCAAAACTGGATAGTACAGCGATTTGACCCGTGGAACTGCGAAACCACACTGGGATGTCGGGCCTACACAAGACTATTTTCAACAGATATATTTTTGTGTCACAACAGTCAGGAGACACTACTGTTTTTCTTTACGGAAAAAACTACCAAAACCTGAATAATAGAGATTTTTTACCATGGGATGGCAAAACCACAGTTATTGTTTACTGGGGTATAGCACACTTTTTTAAATAGAGATATTTGCGGCTGAACAGTGAGCGACACACTCAAACTGCTTTTTTTTTAGATACCAAAGGCCCAAAACTGGATAGTACAGTGATTTGACCCGTGGAACTGCAAAAACACACTGGGATGTCGGGCCTACACAAGACTATTTTCAACAGATATATTTTTGTGTCACAACAGTCAGGAGACACTACTGTTTTTCTTTACGGAAAAAACTACCAAAAGCTGAATAATAGAGATTTTTTATCGTGGGATGGCAAAACCACAGTTATTGTTTACTGGGGTATACCACACTTTTTTAAATAGAGATATTTGCGGCTGAACAGTGAGTGACACACTCCAACTGCTTTTTTTTTAGATACCAAAGGCCCAAAACTGGATAGTACAGCGATTTGACCCGTGGAACTGCGAAACCACACTGGGATGTCGGGCCTACACAAGACTATTTTCAACAGACATATTTTTGTGTCACAACAGTCCGGAGACACTACTGTTTTTCTTTACGGAAAAAACTACCAAAACCTGAATAATAGAGATCTTTTACCGTGGGATGGCAAAACCACAGTTATTGTTTACTGGGGTATACCACACGTTTTTAAATAGAGATATTTGCGGCTGACCAGTGAGCGACACACTCAAACTGCTTTTTTTTAGATACCAAAGGCCCAAAACTGGATAGTACAGCGATTTGACCCGTGGAACTGCGAAACCACACTGGGATGTCGGGCCTACACAAGACTATTTTCAACAGATATATTTTTGTGTCACAACAGTCAGTAGACACTACTGTTTTTCTTTACGGAAAAAACTACCAAAACCTGAATAATAGAGATTTTTTACCGTGGGATGGCAAAACCACAGTTATTGTTTACTGGGTATACCACACTTTTTTAAATAGAGATACTTGCGGCTGAACAGTGAGTGACACACTCCAACTGCTTTTTTTTAGATACCAAAGGCCCAAAACTGGATAGCACAGCGATTTGACCCGTGGAACTGCGAAACCACACTGGGATGTCGGGCCTACACAAGACAATTTTCAACAGACATATTTTTGTGTCACAACAGTCCGGAGACACTACTGTTTTTCTTTACGGAAAAAACTACCAAAACCTGAATAATAGAGATTTTTTATCGTGGGATGGCAAAACCACAGTTATTGTTTACTGGGGTATACCACACTTTTTTAAATAGAGATATTTGCGGCTGAACAGTGAGCGACACACTCAAACTGCTTTTTTTTTAGATACCAAAGGCCCAAAACTGGATAGTACAGCGTTTTGACCCGTGGAACTGCGAAACCACACTGGGATGTCGGGCCTACACAATACTATTTTCAACAGATATATTTTTGTGTCACAACAGTCAGGAGACACTACTGTTTTTCTTTACGGAAAAAACTACCAAAAGCTGAATAATAGAGATTTTTTACCGTGGGATGGCAAAACCACAGTTATTGTTTACTGGGGTATATCACACTTTTTTAAATAGAGATATTTGCGGCTGAACAGTGAGCGACACACTCAAACTGCTTTTTTTTTAGATACCAAAGGCCCAAAACTGAATAGTACAGCGATTTGACCCGTGGAACTGCGAAACCACACTGGGATGTCGAGCCTACACAAGACTATTTTCAACAGATATATTTTTGTGTCACAACAGTCCGGAGACACTACTGTTTTTCTTTACGGAAAAAACTACCAAAACCTGAATAATAGAGATTTTTTACCGTGGGATGGCAAAACCACAGTTATTGTTTACTGGGGTATAGCACACTTTTTTAAATAGAGATATTTGCGGCTGAACAGTGAGCGACACACTCAAACTGCTTTTTTTTTAGATACCAAAGGCCCAAAACTAGATAGTACAGCGATTTGACCCGTGGAACTGCGAACCCACACTGGTATGTCGGGCCTACACAAGACTATTTTCAACAGATATATTTTTGTGTCACAACAGTCAGGAGACACTACTGTTTTTCTTTACGGAAAAAACTACCAAAACCTGAATAATAGAGATTTTTTACCGTCGGATGGCAAAACCACAGTTATTGTTTACTGGGGTATACCACACTTTTTTAAATAGAGATATTTGCGGCTGAACAGTGAGCGACACACTCAAACTGCTTTTTTTAGATACCAAAGGCCCAAAACTGGATAGTACAGTGATTTGACCAGTGGAACTGCAAAACCACACTGGGATGTCGGGCCTACACAAGACTATTTTCAACAGATATATTTTTGTGTCACAACAGTCAGGAGACACTACTGTTTTTCTTTACGGAAAAAACTACCAAAAGCTGAATAATAGAGATTTTTTACCTAGGGATGGCAAAACCACAGTTATTGTTTACTGGGGTATACCACACTTTTTTAAATAGAGATATTTGCGACTGAACAGTGAGCGACACACTCAAACTGCTTTTTTTTTAGATACCAAAGGCCCAAAACTGGATAGTACAGCGATTTGACCCGTGGAACTGCGAAACCACACTGGGATGTCGGGCCTACACAAGACTATTTTCAACAGATATATTTTTGTGTCACAACAGTCAGGAGACACTACTGTTTTTCTTTACGGAAAAAACTACCAAAACCTGAATAATAGAGATTTTTTACCGTGGGATGGCAAAACCACAGTTATTGTTTACTGGGGTATACCACACTTTTTTAAATAGAGATATTTGCGGCTGAACAGTGAGCGACACACTCAAACTGCTTTTTTTTTAGATACCAAAGGCGTAAAACTGGATAGTACAGTGATTTGACCCGTGGAACTGCGAAACCACACTGGGATGTCGGGCCTACACAAGACTATTTTCAACAGATATATTTTTGTGTCACAACAGTCAGGAGACACTACTGTTTTTCTTTACGGAAAAAACTACCAAAACCTGAATAATAGAGATTTTTTACCGTGGGATGCCAAAACCACAGTTATTGTTTACTGGGGTATACCACACTTTTTTAAATAGAGATATTTGCGGCTGAACAGTGAGCGACACACTCAAACTGTTTTTTTTTTTTGATACAAATGGCCCAAAATGGATAATACAGAGGTTTGAACCGTGGAAGTGCAAAACAACACTTTTGTTTCTCTAGCCTGCACCAGACTATTTTCAACAGTTATATTTGTGTCTGAAAAATCAGAGACATGCTTTTTTTTGAAGGGGGGGGGGGACACACCAAAAGGTTAATAAGACGGGTATTTGTACAGTGTGAAGGAGGAAAAAAAAGGAGGATTTAGATGAAAAAAAAGGATTTTTCCTAGCCCCCGACACCTGGTGCAATTTCAGCAACAGGAGCACACAGGACTGTAATGCAGCGTTTGCTGGTATAACCACTGTGTCTCCTATACTGCCTGCCTGGTATCTGGGATGGATATTAGTCCTGAAAAGGACTGTTTGTTTGTTCTGGCAGCCTTTACAGACCCTACACTAATTATTTCGCAGTTTATATCTCTCCCTAAATCAGCAGCGCTGTCTCTACACTGTCTAATCCGGAGCGACTGTGTCCAAGATGGCGGCGCCCCATTTTAAATACTCAAGGTGACGCTGTGCGGCCAGCCAATCACTGTAATGCCCACAACCAACATGGCTGCTGCATTACAGTGACTGGCTGGCAATCCCTGCATGTTCATTGGCTCTGTAAAGAGCACCAAACATGCAGGGCGGAGTCCCGAGCTTCCGCTCGAGTAACCCGGAAATGCTCGGTGCTCGCCGAACATCCCGAGTAGCGTGATGCTCGGGCGAGTAGCGAGCAGTGTCGAGCATGTTCGCTCAACACTAATAACCTATAATTAAAAGGCACAGAGGAATCATGGAGGACATTGGTAAGGTCGTCAAGGTACTCCCTCACTGTCTTCCAAAACTTTGCACTTCTTGTGATAGTACCCCGCGCCTCAGGGCCTGTGCAATGAGAGGGTCTGAGAAAACTCTCCCAGAACTTCGACATTGTTCCCCTGCCTCTACTGGATTGTAGTTGTGTCTCTCTCGCCTGTACTCCTTGGTTGTCCAATGAAGTGTGCCCTCTGCCGCCATCTTTTTCAGATGGGAATTTTTTTAAAAAGTTCCGCAACAAGGGCCTTCTGGCAAAGCCCCATTTTTGTAGACCTGTCCACCTCAGGAATAAGAGATATAAAATTCTCATTGTAGCATGGGTCTAGAAGTGTCACCAACCAGTAATGACTGTCACCCAAAATTTTGAGAACACGAGGGTCATGGGAAAGGCAGCGTAACATAAACTCAGCAATGCGTGCCAGACTACTAACAGGCAAGACTTCTGTGTCCTCACCAAGAGAATGACTGACCATGCTCTCCTCCTCCTCCTCTCTGTCCTCTGGCCATCCATGCTGAACAGATGGTATGACCGCTGTGCAGGTAGTACCGTCTATAGTGTATGAAACTAGCTCCTGTCCTTCCTCCTCCTCCTCCTCTTCCTCATTGTCACCCAATCCACATTGGGATGAGATGAGGCTTGGCTGTGTGTAATCACCCAGTATGGTTTCTTGCTCCATCTCATCGTGCTCTGCCTGCAATGCATCCTCTTTGATTGTGAGCAGAGAGCGTTTCAGAAGACAGAGAAGCGGGATGGTGCGTTAGTTATGGCGTCATCGCCGCTCACCATCTTGGTCGAGTCCTCAAAGTTTTGGAGGATGGTACATTTGTCTGACATCCATGTCCACTCCTGAGGTCTTATGTGTGGAGTCTGAACTGAATACCGACGGCCTTGTTGATGCTGGTACTCAACAACTGCCCTCTTATGCTCACAAATCTTTCCCAACATCTGCAGTGTAGAGTTCCAACGCGTGGGGACATCACACATCAGTCTGTGAACCGGAAGCTGCAAATGCTGCTTAAACACTGCAAGGGCGGCGGAAGCTGTAGCTGACTTTCTAAAATGGGCACAAAGGAGGGGGACTTTAACAAGCAGATCCGGCAGCTCCGGGTAGGATTTGAGACACAGCTGAACCACGAGGTTAAGCACATGGGCCAGGCATGGTTCGTGTGTGAGCTTGCCTCACCTCAGAGCCGCCACCAGGTTCTGGCAATTGTCACACACGACCATGCCTGGCTGTAGGTTCAGCAGTGTGAGCTACAGATCTGCCCCTGCTTTCAGAGCTGTCCACAATTCTTCAGCATTGTGTGATTTTTCACCTAAGCATATTAGCTTCAGCACAGCCTCTTGCCGCTTGGCCGAGGCAGTGCTTCAGTGCTTCCAGCTTGTGACTGATGTGTTCATTTTGGAGATGGAGGCTGAAGAGGAGGAGTAGGCTGAGAAGGATGAGGTGCAGAAGCTGTAAACCATGGGAGCAACCCTGATTGACCTAGAGCCCGCAATCCTTGGCGTCGGGAGGATGTGTTCCATGCCAAGGTCTGACTGGGTCCCGGCTTCCACTATGTTAACCCAGTGAGCAGTCAGCGAGATGTACCATCCCTGATCACAAGCACTTGTCCATGTGTCCGTGGTTAGGTGGACTTTCCCGGTAACTGAATTGTTGAGGGTGAGGCTAATGTTTTGGGACACATGTTTGTGTAATACGGGGACCGCACACTGGAAGAAATAGTGGCGGCTGGGGACCGTGTACCTAGGGACGGCCGCCGCCATCAGGTTGCGGAATGCTTCCGTCTCCACAAGCCTAAAAGGCAACAAATCGAGTGCAAGCAGTCATGAAATGTGAGAATTTAGTAGTGTGGCCTGTGGGGCATTGGCTGCATATTTGCGCTTGCGTTCCAAGGACTGGGGTATGGACAACTGAACGCTGCGCTGGGACAAGGACATGGACGTGCTTCCTGATGCTGCTACTTGAGAGTGTGCAACGACAGGTGCAGGGCAGGAGGCATCTTCGCATGCACCATGGACAGGGGATTGGCTTGCATGCACAACAGCTGAAGAAGCAATGGTGCCACCCGCAGACACTGTTCCTGGACCCTGGAGTTCGGCCCACAAAGTCGGCTGCTTTGCTGCAATGTGCCTGATCATGCAGGTAGTGGTCAGGCTGGTCGTTTTGCTACCCCTGCTGATGCTGGACTGGCAGGTGGTGCAAATGGCCTTTTTGGGGATATCGGCAGAGTCTTTAAAAAACAACCAGACTCGGGAAGACCTAACAGTTGTACTGGCAACTTCCTTTCTGTTGGTGTTACGGGGAACGGTTGCCTGCCTTCTGTCTGCGGCCACCACACTGCTTCTTCCTGCCTGTTGGGGTTCTCTGCCTCCCTCCCCCTGTGTGCTGCTGTGCTCGCTCTGCATGTCCTCCTGCCAGGTTGGGTCAGTTACTATATCATCCACTACCTTGTCTTCCACTTCTGCACCCTGGTCCTCCTCCTGACTTTCTGGCAATTGTGTCTCATCATCGTCCACCTCTTGTGACACTTTCCCACAATCGCCTTTGTGTGACCGTGGCTGCTCAAATATTTGGGCATCACTACATGCGATCTCCTCTTGCCTTGCTTCAAGTGGAGTGGGCAAGAGGCCCGAATGTATAAATGGAAAAGTGAACAGCTCTTCAGAGTGTCCAAGTGTGGGACCACTTGTCTCTGGGCACTCGACATGGTGGGAGGAAGGAGGATCAGGATGAGTTATATGCAGTCCAGACTCATGGCTACTGAGACTTGACCGAGTGGAAGACAGGGTGGTGGTGGTGGTGGCTAAGTGACTGAAAGCATTATCCACTATCCAACCAACAACCTTCTGACACTGCTCTGGGTTCAATAGTGGTGTGCTGTGGTCCCCTAAAAATTGGGAAAGGAAGGTCAGGCGAGAAGATGTGGGTGTTTGTTGTGGCACAATTTTGGCTTGCCCTCGGCCTTGTCCTCGGCCTCTGCATGCACCATTACCATTATGTCCAGTTCCCCGTCCCTTGACTCGTGCCTTACCCATTTTAAATGGAGGACAGTATCTTCCACGCTCACTACAACTGACTTAGTTTGGAGCAAACTTATATGTGATCCGTGTGATGGAGAAAACAGAGTTTTAAATACCTGGCCTGTAGGTAAGTAGTTTGAACAGCAAACTGCTGTGAATCGCTTCACTGACACACTAAAGATAATTTTTAATGGAGGCCAGAAATGGCAGTATTTTCTGACTAGGAATATGTGATCCGTGTGACGGAGAAAACAGTTTTAAACACCTTGCCTGTAGGTAAGTAGTTTGAACAGCAAACTGCGGTGAATTGCTTCACTGACACACTAAAGGAAATTTTTAATGGAGGCCAGAAATTGCAGTATATGTGATCCGTTTGACGGAGAAAACACAGTTTTCAATAGTTGGATTTCTAGTACTGTAATATGGAAAGGACCTGGCTGTATTCGGCAGTGCCAACAAGCAAATGGCGCAGAAAATCGGTGTTCTCTGGATTACTTTTTAAGCAAACAATGAGGATTAAGATCCAAATAAAAGTATTCCTGGCCCCTGAGACCTTGGCCTTTGTATAGAAATATCTAACAGTAGCAGAAGGCAGAATTGGAATGGAGCCTCTTGTGCTATGTGCACTGCAGTCTGCTATATACACTGCCTGCCTATACACCCTGCTTGCCTGATATCTCTGCAGATGGATTAGTCCCCAGAAGAACTGTTTGTTAAGATGGATATGTTTAATGTACGTTTTTTCTCCCTAGACTACCTAATACACAAGCAAATCTCTCCCTGACGCAGCAGCACCTCTCCCTACACTGTCTGATTCCGGAGTGACTGTGACGAGCATGGCAGCGCCAGGTCTGTTATAGACCTGATTACACTGTGCGGCCAGCCAATCACTGAATGCCCACAACCAACATTGCTACGGCATTACAGTGCATGGCAGGCAATCCCTGCATGTTCATTGGCGCTCTAAAGTGCGCCAAACATGCATGGAGGTGACCCGAGTTCCCGCCCGAGCAACCCGGAAATACTCAGGCGAGCACCGAGCAGTAGCGAGCTTGCTTGCTCATCACTACATAGGGTACTTAGTAAACACTGTTTTTGATAAATAAAAAGTACCCTATGTTATTTATATGCACTTTTGTTTTTTATTTATTTATATATAGCAGGGTATATTCATTTCGTTCCTGTCTTAGGTTTTGTTTATATATCTTCCCATTTGCAGTATACTAGAATGTGTCACTCGGATGTGTGAATGTAGCCTAAAGACAACATCTAAGTGGTACTTCTATGTTCATTTAATGTTTTTAAGTTTATTGCTTCGGATAACCTATTGTGTTTTTATTTTTCTTCTGCGCAATCATAGTATCTAGCAGTATTGCATATTCTACATATAGTAGCATATAATTTCATGTCTTCAAGTAAATCAATGGAGTATCCAATAGATTTAAAATAAATAAAACTACAAGTGTATGTAATATTATAATAAACAATTAAAGTGGTTGTCCACTACTCAGAGCAACTCTTCTGAATCCTCATGTTTCCCCCAATGTAAAATAATAACACCTATACTCATCTCCGGTGCTGGTGCCATTCCAGTGGTGTATACACTCGCTTTCCCAGGGATCATGTGAAATTGTTTTATCACATGATCTCTGTGGCCAATCTGCGGTGGCTTCACTCTCCTCTCCTTTGGACAGATCAAGAAATGCGGAGAAAGTCAGAGCTGCTTCTGCTACTTTCACTTCCTCCAGAAGTCAATTACATCTATAGGAGAGGAGAATGAAGCCATCACTGATTGGCGACAGAGATTACATGACAAAACAATGTCAAGCCATCCCCGGGAGAGCCAGTGCCAACACCACTGGAACAGGGCCGGCACCGGAGGGGAGTATAGGTGTTATTATTTTACTAGGGGTAAACATAGGTACTTAGAAGGGATTGTTGGAGTAGTGGACAACTCCTTTAAGCAATCTTTAATGTTTTAACTTTTAACTCATTCAAGTTAGTCAATAATTACTTATCCCAAGAACTCTCATATATTAATGAAAATTCTAATATGTGTGAGATACGGCTGCCCTATGTCAGTGCTTTGAATGTAAAAGCACATGCATTCAAAGACATAAAAACGTGTCTCAAAATGTATACAAAGGTGTTCTATTTACATGATGTTTTCTTCTCTTTTTTTCGGCTTTCATACTGTAACTGATGGATAACACATCTAATGAGGGACACTAAAACAGCAAGGAGCTCGGATGCTTTGTAACTCCTCAGAATGTAATGTGATAGTAATTCCACATAAACAGACAAACAAACATAAATCAATCTTTTGCTTGCTTGTTGTTACCTTCTCTGTGACCTGAATTGGTAAAATACCCTATTATACATACACACACGAAAAAAAAAAAGAAGATATAAGATAGAGCAAGCAGCTAATTACATTTTGATTAAATTTTGTATTTAAGGGGCAGCCTTGCATTTATCGCAAAAACAGATGGTGCTGTGTTTCTAAGAATACAGAATTTGAGAGTAATGATTGTGAAAAGAAGATAAGACCTCTATGGGCAGGTATTAAAATGTTCACACTATGGATGTTTAAAGCGGTATTCTTATCTCGTACATTTATGACATATTCACAAGATACACCATCAATGTAAGGTCTATGCAGTTTCCACCAAGGGACCTGCTGCTTGTCCTTGTCAGCGGAGTAGTGGTTGAATTCCTATACACATGCGAGACTCTCTCCATTCATTTGTATATGAAAGTTTCAAAATTCCAACCACCTCTCAACTGACAGAGTATGAGACAGGACCCCGTTCTCTACTTTGATTTGGGTTCCATATCTACCACAAAATGTAAATCCACAATTACCATATATTTTTGGTATATTATGTGAATAATACATAAATGTAGTCAATGAAAATACCCCTTAAATAGGACCTTTTACTGGATTTTTTAAATTGAAGATGAGTAGCTCCTCCTATTGTGGTTGTTCTTCTGATTTTGGCACAGTTTTTCTTCTGTGACCTTTTGTTCCAAAGTTATGCCCCTTGCTAATAAGGCTGTAGATTTTCCATTTAACCGACTCGGCATATACCTCAAAAATTTTCTGTGGACATTTGCTTTTTATCCTCTAAAGCTAGCCAATCAAAACACAATCTTGCCCACAGAGAAGTTATCTGACACACACCCAGTTGGTTAAAGAGAAGGTTTACAACATTATTAACAGAAGACATAACTTTGGAGCACAGTGGCAAAGAAGAAAAAAAAATGTTCCAGAATCAGCAGAGCAACACCAATTGGAGGTACCCTATATAAATATAAAAATCCTGTGAAAGGTCCATGTTGAAAGAGTATCAGTTTATTCACACAATATCATTCATGGTCCAGTTTTCATTAGATCTGGATAGTAGTTGAGGAGACCTCAAAGTGTTCATGTACCTCCTTTCAGAGCAATTAAAGTGCTTGAGGTTCATGGCAAATGGATTTGCCGAAAATCAAATTTGGGGAAAAAATTTGCCGAGGCTGGGGAATTAAAATTTCAAAAGATTTCCTCATCTCCAGTATTAATACATCTTAATTTGAACTAAGTATTTTAAATTGTTTGGGAATAAAGTTTTTAGATCTACAGTATCATCGCGCTTCAAGGTATCTTTCTATCGCTTGTTAAAGTTGTTTTGTTTAGATTCTATTGACAGCTTAAAAAACAATCGCGTGTTAACATAGAAGCAGAATAAGCAATATAGACCTCCTGGTGAGAAACGGGACTTCCCTCTCCTGCAAACCTAATAGCTTGTCTGATATTTTGCCTTAGGGTGAGCAAACTGGCATATCCTCTCTGCTCCCTCAACTCAGTTTTACATTACAACAAGGGGGTAATTACATGCAAGCTTGTCAGGTAACATGCTGTGTGCACATTGACTGACAGGAGATTTTCATGTAAAAGAGAAGGCCTTCAAGTGAGACAGTCATAAGCTGAATTTGACATTTCGGTCAAACAAAACATTTTATGAAAGCTAGATGTACTGCATTATTGTCTTATTGTGGACAAAAAAATAAAGTGCTGAAGATCAGAGACAGAACAAAAATAAAACAGGCCATAAAGATAATTCTATGGTCTCATCTGCATCATTGGTGGAATTTGCAATAGGCGAATGCTTACTTATAAACCAGTTTTGTCTTCTCTCCCAATATGTTCAGGCTACTCCTAAAGAAAGGCGAGACTTTTGGAAATTCCAAAAATTTAAACTACACTGTTAGGATTGCGGGATTAAAGATGCCTCTGTGACACCTCCTTCGATTGCCTGTGACACAAACTTCTCTTTGTCAAGACTATATTATGCATCCTGTCAAAGGTTGTTCAGTTTTGGGTCTAGTGAAGACTGGGGGTATAAGAGTCCAGGGTTTCAGCCTTGTCCCTTGTGCCATGCATAAAGAGCGAGAACTGTTCATATTTTCTGGTTTCTTGAACAGTTAGATTCAGCGATAGTTGGAGAAAAGTTAGGGACATGGTCTTTATACAGTTGGGATACACACAGTATGTTTGAAAATTTGTCATGTAGAGAGGTGGAGTTTGGCCTCTGAAGATAATGACTGCCTTGTCCTTTGAACAATATCAACAATCTCAGTGTTACAAGTCCATCTCCAAAGGACTTGATGTTTCTTTGTTCATGGTGCGCAACATAATCAACCCATGGCACTCTAGCTGATTTCCCTGGACGTGAACGGCAGAGAAAAACTGATGAAAGGTTGCACTGCAGGATAGTCCAGATGATGGATTAGCAGCCCCAAACAAGTTCCAAAAAAATTGAAGTTGTCCTACAGGTTCAGGGTGCATCAGTGTCAGTGCAAACTATCTGTCGACATGTGAATGAAATGAAACGCTATGGCAGGAGACCCTGGAGGACCCCACTGCTGACACAGAGACATTAAAAAGCTAAACAGCAGTTTGCCAAAATGTACGTGAGTAAGCCAAAATCCTTCTGGGAAAGCATCTCGTGGACAGATGAGACCAAGATAGAGTTTTTTGGTAAAGCACATCATTCTATTGTTTACTGAAAATGGAATGAGATGGTAGAGGTTCAAAAGGTGTTTTGGGGTTGTTTTGCTACCTCTGGCAAAGGGTATCTTAGCTGTGTGCAAGGCATCATGGAATCTGAAGATTACCAAAGGATTTCAGGGGTGGAAATGTAGTGCCCAGTTTCAGAAAACTGTGTTTGCGTCATAGCAGGAAATTGACCCCTAACATATTTTAAGAAACACCCAGAAATGGATGGAAGCAAAGCACTGGACTGTTCTGAAGTGGCCAGCATTTATCTAAATCCAATTGAACACCCGTGGAGAGATGTTAAAATTGCTGTTGGGAAAAGGTGCCCTTCAAATATGAGAGATCTCGAGCAGTTTGCAAAAGTAGAGTAGTCCAAAATTTCAGTTGAGTGGTGTAAGAATCTTGTTGATGGTTATATTAAGTGATTGATTTTAATTATTTATTCTAAAGATTGTGCAACCAAATATTAAGTTGAGAGTGGCAACAATTTTGTCTGGCCCATTTTTGTTTTTTCGGGTGAAATTATGTCTAATTTGCCTTTTTTATCAGTTTTTTGTATCGTTCCAATACACACACAGGAAATAAATATGTGTATAACAAAGCATGTGCAATTGCAATAATTTTCTGGGAGAAATACTTTACTTTCTTGAACAATTTCAAGGGTGTCAACACTTTCATCCATAACTGTATTGCAGTGTCTCGCTTTTTCATATAAATGAGCACTGAAAATATTGAAGTGCTGCGGCTTATTTCATTGCCATATTAATAATGTCAAATATACTGTTATGAACATATATGCTCCAAATTCTAGGCAGAGTCTACTCTGCTCATCAGTGATGAATAGAATTGTGAGATCTCCATTGTCATTTAATTATCACTGAGGATTTTAATGCAATCTTAAACCAAGACCTTCACCCTACTGCTCAAGAACATAATGCCAATTTTCTTTCTGAAAAGGTGTTTGAGGAGGGCTTGTTTAATGCATGAATAAATAGTAATAATCATATTAATAATCTTTTAATTTATACAAACAATCCAGGATTTTCTCAACAGCATTGCCATCCTAATGTCTCAAAATAAAAAAAATTTCCTTCAGAAGTATTCGCCAGTCGCCAAAAAAACTTTGTTCCTTTAGTTTTCACCTACAATCTATTTTATCCCACAGATTTGACTTAACTCTTCTTAAAAATGTGCTCAATTTTTCATTGTATAATATTATAGCAGAAGACCTTTTGTTAAAAAAAATGTACCAAGTATCAATGAAAACCAAATTTTCTCACTTTTTGGGCTCGCTTACACGAGTGTATACATCGGAATAGTGAAATTTGATGTTTTATCGGATAGCACTTGAACCAATGTTATTCTGTGGGGCAGTGCTGATCTGCATTTTTTGTCTTATGCTGATTCCACATGAGTAAAAAATTGCATCATGCTGCAAGTTGTTCTGCAAACTGGATCCTACTCACGCATTCAAGTCTATGGGTGCATGGAATACATTGGATTCCAGTCTGATGAAATTTTTGTGGACTCACACATTGGAGAACACGGAACAACCTTGTTCTCTATCTTCTCCTCACCTGTTCTATAATTCTCTCATCCAAGAGAATCGGATTACACTAAACTGAGACTCGGCTCAAATTCTGATCAGAGTTTAATCTGAGTGTCATTTATATAATCCATCTGATTTATCTCTCATGAAAGAATCTACTGTTGTGTGAGATAGCCCTCTAGACAATCATCTACGAGTCACGTTGGACAGATGATGTTGCGCCAGCCCTAACAAATCAAATGGTGCACCGGAGATGCCAAAAGGTAAAATATTTGCTGGCCTCCCTTTTAGCGAGAAGGTAGCCCTGACCTGGACACAGGACCAGAGTCCCGCAAATTGATCCACTCATCTGTAGTATCTTTCACAAATACAACCTTTATTAATCTATCCACCAGCACATTAGCAAATATCTTATCAGAATTAAATATTTTCCTTCCGAAATATTATTGGATTTACGTATTTGCTTGAAAGTGTATCAATGACATATGAATATTGAGGGGGAGGAGGTATGTGTCATGTGAACCATCACATTATCTTGACACCTGCAATAAGAAAAAAGTTTTTAAACATAAATCTAAAAGCGAAGTTTAAAAATTTAACACAATCAATATTTATATCTTTTCCACACTTCTCCAAGACAAAATAAGGTAGGTTTGTTAGGAAATCATATCTTATACATTTTTTTTTTGCTAGAAAAGCTAATATGAACCTAGCGTATTTCTGCTAAATTGCTGATGGTAACTGACGAATCCAATAGACCTTAAGGGAAAAGGATTAGAGGCTTCCTCTCTATTATGACTCATTGACATACATTTTTAATTACAACTCTATTGGTGTTCGATCACATCATCCACTGCAAAATGCATGATATTGTGAAGGATGAAATACCAGCCAAGAATATCCTGGAAACGAGTAAAGCTATAAATAATCAAAATAAGAATATTGTATTTAGATTTTTTTTGTTTTATTATAAGAAACTTCAGTTATTAGCATTCAAAGTTATGTATCGGTAGTTTGAATATTATAACAGCTTTTTAAAATAGTATGTGTGGACAAGTTCATGTTACACGCACGCTGCTAGGTTCAGATAGGGCGAGGCGGGTTTCATGAATTCTTTGGAATCCTGGGGGAACCGTTACTCAGGGAGACCATAGGCTGCAGCTTCTCTCAAGCACACAATAGATTCAATTGCTGACCAGACACATCTGACAAGGGTCTTTTTCAACAGTTTAACAGTGGAATTTAATCTGAATCAACGACAGTGCAATTCAGGGATATTACAGTAACAATCTTCAATACAGTACAGTCTGAGTTTCTTGAGCAACAATACAGTAGTTTCTTCACAAGGCACAGTATTACAGTCTCTTCAGTAGCATAATTCTATGCATACACAACCACAGGCTTTTCCTTCACAAGGACACAATAGTACACAGCATTCTTTATCCTGAGTGGAGATGGTGCGAGGGGAGGGTTTGATGAGGGAGATGATCCCTGTGACACAATTCCTTCCAGGCCTTATCTTCCTGCCCAATAATACTCTGCACTCTTAGTTCAGGGAGTTTATCTGACCTATGTTTAGTTTCTCTTCTGATCTGAATCCTGTTCAGTTGCCTTCTGTCAGATCCAGGTAATACACCACCTTTCTCTTCGGCTTCAGCCAGACTATAATAACAAGTTCCCCACAATCCCCCTGGGGCTCTGCTAAAACACTCTCTGTCTCTTGTGACTGTGTTAACCCATCTAGTTTCTGGATGCTTCTGAAGCAAAAGCACTAATTCTGCATGTCACATACACATCTTTCTATTTCACAAACTGTCATTCTCCATGTCTGAGAAAATTGGATCAACCTCTAATCAAGCTCTGCTCAAATTCTGATCTGAGTTGGATCAGAGTGTGATCAGCATAATTTGACTAAATTTTTCAGATGAAAGATAAACGGTCATGTTACCCTAGATTAAGAGTAAGTAATGATAAAATTTAGCAAAATTGTCTAAATATTGCATAAACAGACTTTAAGAGAATCTTTAATTAGTTTTGGACCAGAATATCAATATTCATCTTGCGTTTAGTAGTCCAAGCACACCCACGTGGAAACTAGTCATCACAGAATTTAATAAGAAAAGGAATTTTACCAAGATTAGTTTGGGACATAAGTAGCATGTAGTGTATGATCATCACACAGATGAAGCTGAAAAGGTGTATTTTTTTTATTTTTATCTGCACAATGTACTTGAACCCACTAATAATGAACTCATTTCATTGCTAATGTGTAATGAATAGTTTCCATTCCTTCAATTTGCCAGTAGCTCTACCCAGTGGTACAAATTGATAGAAAAGTATCCTGCAGCAAACTGGACCCACATAATGATGCATTACTTTGCCCCTCAGTGCAAAAGGTCCTGGTGGTTACTTTATAAACCAAACACCCCATAGAGCATGGGTAGGAAACTTTTTTTCTGCCAATGAGCCATACAGAATTATCAACATTAAATTAACTCACCCCTAAAGTGCTGGCTGGAGCTGCTTCTCTTTGGTGAAATATGTGATGCTAGGTGGTATTGATAATATTGCTACTTGTAATTGCTTTTCCAGGTTTCATTGATCTGGAGCACAGTAGACTTTTTGCAATTATGTTTTGTAAAGAACAGCCTGCAGCTTGTTCGAGCACAGATGTAGATTAGACTGCAGGTTTCCCACAGTGGGAACTTCATCACTGCTCATAAAACATTTATAGAACTCAACCAGTGGGAGTTCTGCTGTACACATCACATAGGAGACACCAAGGCTGTTGAATATATATCACATAGAATGCACAGAGACTGCTGTATATATTCATCACATAGGAGACACAGAGACTGCCGTATATACATAACATAGGATACACTGAGACTGCTATCTATACATCACATAGGATAAACCAAGACTGCTATATATGCATAACATAGGAGACACTGAGACTGTGATGTATGTACAGTACAGACCAAAAGTTTGGACACACCATCTCATTTAAAGATTTTTCTGTATTTTCATGACTATGAAAATTGTACATTCACACTGAAGGCATCAAAACTATTAATTAACACATGTGGAATTATACACTTAACAAAAAGGTGTAAAACAACTGGAAATATGTCTTATATTCTAGGTTCTTCAAAGTAGCCACCTTTTGCTTTGATGACTTCTTTGCACACTCTTGGCATTCTCTTGATGAGCTTCAAGAGGTAGTCACTGAAATTGGTTTTCACTTCACAGGTGTGCCCTGTCAGGTTTAATAAGTGGGATTTCTTGCCTTATAAATGGGTTTGGGACCATCAATTGTGCTGTGCAGAAGTCTGGTGGATACACAGCTGATAGTCCTACTGAATAGACTGTTAGAATTTGTATTATGACAAGAAAAAAGCAGCTAAGAAAAGAAAAATGAGTGGCCATCATTACTTTAAGAAATGAAGGTCAGTCAGTGCAAAAATTGGGAAAACTTTGAGAGTGTCCCCAAGTGCAGTTGCAAAAACCATCAAGCGCTACAAAGAAACTGGCTCACATGAGGACTGACCAAGGAATGGAATACCAAAAGTCACCTCTGCTTCTGAGGATAAGTTTATCCGAGTCACCAGCCTCAGAAATTGCAGGTTAACAGCAGCTCTGATTAGAGACCAGGTCAATGCCACACAGAGTTCTAGCAGCAGACACATCTCTACAACAACTGTTAAGAGGAGACTTTGTGCAGCAGGCCTTCATGGTAAAATAGCTGCTAGGAAACCACTGCTAAGGACAGGCAACAAGTAGAAGAGACTAGTTTGGGCTAAAGAACACAAGGAATGGACATTAGACCAGTGGAAATCTGTGCTTTGGTCTGATGAGTTCAAATTTGAGACCATTGGTTCCAACCACCATGTCTTTGTGCGACGCAGAAAAGGTGAACAGATGGACTCTACGTGCCTGGTTCCCACCGTGAAGCATGGAGGAGGAGGTGTGATGGTGTGGGGGTGCTTTGCTGGTGAAACTGTTGGGGTTTTATTCAATATTGAAGGCATACTGAACCAGCATGGCTACCACAGCATCTTGCAGCGGCATGCTATTCCATCCAGTTTGCGTGTACTTGGACCATCATTTATTTTTCAACAGGACAATGACCCCAAACACACCTCCAGGCTGTGCAAGGGCTATTTGACCAAGAAGGAGAGTGATGGGGTGCTATGCCAGATGACCTGCCCTCCACAGTCACCAGACCTGAACCCAATCGAGATGGTTTGTGGTGAGCTGGACCTCAGAGTGAAAGCAAAAGGGCCAACAAGTGCTAAGCATCTCTGGGAACTCCTTCAAGATTGTTTGAAGACCATTTCCGGTGACTACCTCTTGAAGCTCATCAAGAGAATGCCAAGAGCGTGCAAAGCAGTCATCAAAGCAAAAGGTGGCTGCTTTGAAGAACCTATAATATAAGACATATTTTCAGTTGTTTCACACTTTTTGTTAAGTATATAATTTCACATGTGTTAATTCATAGTTTTGATGCCTTCAGTGTGAATGTACAATTTTCATAGTCATGAAAATACAGAAAAATCTATAAATGAGAAGGTGTGTCCAAACTTTTGGTCTGTACTGTACATCACATAGGATGCATCAAGACCGCTGTATATATCACATAGGATACAACAAGACTGCTGTATATACATCAAAGTCCCATCAAAGAGCTGCACGAGGGTAAGTGACGCCAGTGGTTCCCCACACCTGCCAAAGAGGGTGGTAGCAAAGAAGGCAAGTTTCCTTGTAAAGGGCCACATAGCAGCTACATGATCCAATTCTCTTTTACTTACACCCTTGACCCTGCTCGCTTTCTATTTCTTCTGTCTGTGATAAAAATCTGCACACACACACACTTGAGTACACTTGAGGATTGTTACCTTCCAATCAGTAAAGGGAATTTTTTTCCTAAGTATCATAAGTCCTGCTAGTAGATCTCAAGCATCTTATACCAATAAATAGACAGTGATCATTAAACATAAATGAATTAATATTAACTATGAGACACAGGTTACTTAACACTAAGCCACTACCTCACCATACAACAGGCAGATACCTTTACATTGGTTCACTGTAGATAAGGTTGACGAAGCTGTCTGGAGTCTGTGGGGGCTATGTGGATTTGCAGCAATATGACCAGCTATACTGTACCTGTTTGAGACATCAGCATGAGTTGAAACTTAGTCATGGTGGGCTTGTGTGAGATTTCAGCCCTAAGAGAGCAGTGACTAGTGGATGAGGACAGATTGGATGAGGCAGAGGAAGAGGTCAGTTTGTTCCAGTGTTGTGAAGCAAGTAGACTGTGTAGTGAAGAGGGTTAGACTATACCCAATGGGCTGTTGAACGTTATCCAACAGAACATTGACTTGTGGGAGTAGAAGGCTGTCAAAGTTAGTCCTGTGAGATTACACTGACACTGAATGATCCACATCAGCTAATCACAAGAATGCAATAGGTGTTTTAGTTGCTTTATGATTGGCTGATAACTGATGACAAAGCACCTCTGTGTCTGACCAGGCCTCTTCCTCCCAGAGAGTATTGGAAGTCGCCCATACACATCAGGTAGTTGCCCAGTACTACCAAAATAAGGCGATACATCCCATTTTAATCTAATATGTCTGAAGACCTTTACACCACCAGAAATGTTATTTTTAAGTGCTTAACTGCCTTAAGCAACTAGAGCTGTCATCATTAAATGGATTGTCTGCTTGTCAGCAACAACTGATCAGCTGCAGCATTCATTTGAACCCTTGCTGGGTGTTGATGGCATGGAACCAGGGGAGAAGACAACCCTTAGTACAGAGGATTGGCACTGGTCTTCAAGGTACATTTTTTATTGCTTTTCTTCACCCTAAGCCAATTAATAAAGGGTTGTCCATTAGTGGGCAACCTCTTTAACCCCTACTCTGTAAGAGCGCACCCAAGATATTATTATTATTAAACCCTGTAGTGCCTTAGATCACATTTTGTGCTACAAATATCTACAGGGGAATTTAAGAGGCTTTTGCACAATGGCTCTTATTGTTTGAGTTGTGAATGTAAACATTTTATTGTAGGAATATGAAATTTGTAACATCAAGTGACGAAATTCAGCAGTTTTTGTAAAGTCATATCAAGTTATGTTACTTAGATTCATACAAGACAAGCTTTGCTATTTTATCCTTAAAAGTCACTTCTAGGAATCCCACCATTGCCTTGTCTCGAAATAATATTACTACACAGGGTTTATAAGATACAGAATCTCTGTTATTGACCAGCTGTTTCTATTACATCTGGGATCCATGTGTTGAAGGTGTCTTAGCACAGTCTTGTAACATGAAGAATGGGACCCATATTTAATATTGGCTTTGGTTGACCTAAGGTAAAGCACATAATCCCCCGAAAGCTCTATATTAGATTGTAAGCAGGGTTTATTGTTACTATATTGCTCTATTATTTCCCATACAGTTGTTCCAACAAGGGAAAAAAACTATAATCAAACAGATAATAATTATAGTATCATGCAGCTGATTCGATTGCCCCCCATGCCTTCAATAAAAATGCCAAGGAGTTTTTACAATGCATTGTGTTATTTCTCATGGTAATTGACCCTTCAATGTTAGTTTTAGGTTTAGATCAGTGCTTAATGTCAATGAACATTGTAACGTTAGTCTCGAGCTGTCAAATTTTGAAGGGCAAGTTATCATATATTTCTGGTTTGGCCAAGCATTTTTGACAGCAGATTTGAGTGATTGGATCTATTAAATCTGTAATGGTTGGCCCTACATTTTTGTCTTCAAATAACTAAATACAGGTGACCTTTCAAACCTATCTTAATTTGATGCTTTTAAATATGGGTAGCAGAAATGAGAAAATCAGGCAAAATTCTATTTCGCCTGCTTTTGCAGATTTTCCCAGGAAATTTGATTCGCAGAGTAGTTATTCTCTGCGAATTGAATGTCCTTTATTATTCTCGAGGGTCTCTCCAGACCCCAGAGCATAATATACAAAAGATGTGAAGCACACTAGAGCACAGGACCGAGGCCCTACAGTACGCCGGGCATGGATCGGATCCTCTCTACGGTCCCTGGTCACAGAGCCGGTGGTGGCCGTTCCCGGCACCTGGAACTGTGTAGGCACATTAAATGTGAGGCATATGGCTGTGGGGGTGTCGGTGTTAAATATTGTTTCTGCTTTCCCCTCAAGGTGTTGTGCGATATTGTCGACGTTCTCATGGTGTTTGGTGCAGGAGGGAAACAGGGATTAGGAAGATGTCGGAGAGAGAGAGATGAAGCCTGGAGACTTTGGTAACAGTAAAACAGATGTTAACCATTTACTCGTTCATAGCCCAACAGAAGTTTACTGCCAAAGAGGCGTACAGTACAGGCAACACATGCTGATGGTAAATAATTCACATTACAGACAACATCTGGCAGTGGAGGCAGAGTGATGGATAACAACTGAGGAGTAATTTTAGTAAGTTCCTTCAGGTGTCTAGTGTCTAGTGTCCAGTACTGATGCTATAGAGTTTCCTTTCAGTTTCTCTATCCAGGTATGGCCTCCTTGTCCAAACCTCACTAACTGCTAAATAGCACAAGGTGCAATAGAGCAACGATATCCCCACAGTCTTCTATGAGTAAACACCAACTGGTCGAATGTAGATCTTGAGTTCTGGGCCCACTTGCAGCAACAATAGACACGTGGACGCTGTAGAACCAGGTGATCACTCACCCCAATTGGCAAATGTTGGCGCTCCCTCAAGCTTTACCTCAAATTAGCCGCTCCATTGCAGCCTGATAGGAACAGGGAAGAGGTCCCCTACATGCTTGACTGTGGCTGTAGCTGTGCTGGTGCTCACTGATCTTCTTCACTAAACTCACATTGTGGACTCTCTCTTCCTCCTCTCTTCCTCTCCTGGTATTCTCTACATCTTCCTCACTCTAGCTCTCATCAACTTCTTCTCTAGACTCTTTCTCCAACAGCTAACTATATTGTGTCTTACTTTTGTACACTAAAACTCCACCCACCAACTGTTCTCTTGGCAATCTGCCTTGGTGAGGATATTAACTGTTTCCCTACAACTAGTGCTGACTCATAATAACATCAATATATACAATGAAGGAGTAGAACCATCTCAAGGAGGATCACAAGGAAATGGACAACATGTGACTTAAATATGAGTGTCTGAGCAAGAATACTTATGACCATGTGATATTTCAGTTTTTCTTTTTTAATAAATTTGCAAAAAAAATTATACATTTCTGTTTTCAGTCAAGGGTGTACTTTAATGAGAAAAAAAAATAAACTTTTTAGAATTTACCAAATGGCTGCAATGAAACAAAGAGTGAAAAATTTAAAGGGGTCTGAATACTTTCCGTACCCACTGTACATTTAACCTATACAGAGTTTTATAGGAATACCCAACTCTGGGGTATTACAGATGTAAGAAAGAAGAAAAATACTTGTACTCACCTTAAGCCACGGACCCACTATCAGTATTTGGTCAGTATTAAGTCAGTATTTTTTTCTCAGGAGTGGGAGCCAAAACCAGGTGAGGAACAATCAGAGAAAAGGTATAATAGAAACACGTGCACCAATTCTGCATTTGTACCACACTCCTGGTTTTGGCTCCCACTCCTGAGAAAAAATACTGATCAAACACTGAACAAATACTGATAGTGGGGACTAGGCCTTACCACTCACCTCTCCGGACCCTCCGCTCCTCATCCTTGCCTTTCCAATCCTCAAAACATCTTCTTATCACCACCGCTTGTTCAGAAATCCTAGTCACGCTAGCCCGGTACTTCCATCTCTGATGATGTCCCGGAAGGTTCTGCGCAAGTGCACGTCATAACGTCACACACTGCTGTATGAATTTGTAAACAGAAGCATCATGGGCGTAATCAGAGCCAGAAATCCCAGCCTACCATGAACAGGCCCCGGATTTCAGGATGAGCGTCATTAATTAAAAGATGCGACAAGGACCAGTCGGGAAATGATGAGGAGCAGTGGAGCAAGAGAGATGAGTGCTTTGGTAAGTATGAGTATTTTTTTTATCTTTTTAATCTTTTTATGGCCCTTCATGCAGGGCTATGGAGTCGGTTACCCAAACCACCGACTCCAACTACTCAATTTCCCTGTCTCCCGACTTTGACTCCACGACTTTGACTCCAGCTACACAGCACTTCCTCATTACTGAGCATGTGCATAAAGTGCAGCACAGATTTATCTCAACTAAAATCCTAGATCCTTAGATCAGGAACAGAACAGACATTTATAGGAGATTTCATAACTTTATCAAATTCTTATGAAAACATTTACAGCACATACCGCATTGTACTACTGTACCCAATTATTAACCATATATTTCCGACCCTTACACCATTTACAGTAATTAGATTGACATAATATCATCTCTGCAACCTTGGGTCCCATATATATATATATAACCAGACAGAAAAAAACATACATGGGCCGTGTAGGACTGGGATACCAAGGACCCACCAGTATCATTGACCCTCAGGGCCCAATGTGCAACTACATGCAAATAATACATTAACTTCATTTACAAATGTAACTCTGCTTCTATATAGCGGTAAGCTGGGCAATTTGTTTAATGAATGATGAGATGCTGCATTTGTATGTTCATAGTGAATCAAATGTAATGGGCCAACTACTGTTCATGTTGTGGGGTAAGTGTCACGGGTGTGTCAGATGTGAAAGACAGTCTCCCTGCAGTTAGTTGCAGGAGATCTCTTCGTTTGGCATTACAGACACCTTCATAGAAATGGTCTCACTCTAGGACCCAGCCGCCACCTCCTTCCTACTCTAATTAACACGCAGGCCTGGGTGTTTAAATACATTTAGTCTGCTATAGGGCAGTGCCGGTGATATTCACATGTTTTCTTGTAGAGGCCAGGAGCAAGTGCAGTTCTTACTTCCTCTCTGGTGCTAAGAGAATGTGTGTGTTATCTCTCTGAAGTCGGCTCAAGCTAAGTTACTTTTTCCCGTGTCTTTCTACCATGCTGTCTTTAGTTGTTAGAGGGGACTGACTAGCGCTCATCCCCCCCTTCCCTAGCCAGAGCCAAGCTCTAGGGAAGTACAGGGTTTTAGGTTCCTGTTTGGTGATTGGTGAGGAGTAATGTTGAGCAAGCACTAAAATGCTCACGTACTCGAAGCTCGGGCCGAGCTCGCCGTGATACTCGGGTGCTCGACCCGAGCAACGAGCCCAATGTTAGTCTACGGGAGACCCGAGCATTTTTGCGGCTGCACCCCCGGCAGTCTTTTAAAAGCCTAACAAGTACCCAAAACGATAGTGACAGTGCTCAAATGACATGCGGACAGCATGGGAATCACCCCAGGAAGCATTTCTGACCCCCAGGTCACTGCTGTCAACAACGTGGTCAGAGGTATTAAGCCACTTTTAAGGGCTCACAATAAAACGTTCAAAAACGAAACTGAAACTGCTTTCCTGTGAAATATGTTAAGGGAGTTCCTTTCCAGGGTAAAGACTTGTGTATAAGGTAAAATAAATAACCCCCCCAAAAAATACTCCTCCACACCTTGGGCTATGTTTACAAGTAGCATATTTTATGCGTTTTTGCACTTTTGTATTGCTTTCAACCGTGACATATACATTCACCGGGAAATGTCATTTTTACATTTTACAACCTTATCTGGCCATGTGCTGTGTGACACATGCATACAGTGCTGAAAAGACATGGAAACAGCATGGGAAAGACCCCTGGAAGCATCTCTGACACCCAGGTCACTGCCTAAAAGTGTGGCCATCAGAAGTGATCCTTGCCGCATCAGAAGATGCAGACTTGCAACTATCCCCGTGCAAGTCCTTGTTCAAGAACAGTGTTCAATTTTACCTCCCCCATTCTTTGCAATGCAAGCGCAAATATGCAGCCAACCACCCACCCGCAGGCTGCAATACTATACTGCTAGCTTGCACTTGAAATGGGGCCTTTTAGTTTGGAGGAGGCCAAAGCTGGCCACTAAGCCATTGCTGCTTCAGCAGCGAGGTATCCATATTCAGTCCCCAGCCGCCCGGTGGCCGGGTGTCCACGCTCGGTCCCCAGCCACCTGGGGGCGGCCGGGTGTCCATAAACGGTCCCCAGCCGCCCCTATTTCTCCTGTCACCATCCCACACACTTTTCTTAGCCTAGCCTGCTTTAGGGCAGCATTGGACGAGCCCACCAGAGAACCAGACTACTCCGGTGGGCCCTGGCTTCTCCATCAGGGGAGTTGAGAGTGCCAAGGTGAGGAGCATGATGATGATGATAGACGTTAGCATCTGCTTTGTTTTCTTGGAATGCAAGCGCATGTATGTAGTAGCGGCTAGGCCTGAGGTGGTCAGCGTTTTGGCGCATATCCTACCTCCTCCGAGGATTGCTGGATGTTTTCCTGCTACTATCCCAGTTGTATGACTCCCGTTAAAACAAAGCTTCAGGTGATAAATGATGGATGAGGTGGTGGCAATGGAGAAAGAGCAGGAGGAACAGGGACCATTCACATCAATATCAGGCCAGTCAACCACATATGTCTTGTAGGATATGTTTCTGTAACAAAAGGAGCGGTTCGGCTACATAGTTATAGGCATACAGTGAGTGCAATGCCTACCAAAAATTTTGAGGCACTCCAATGCCCCTTGGAAATGACATGGAGGTCAGAGGGCCTTAACTAAACCATTTTTTTCCATTTATAGCAACTGGGTCTCCTGTACACAGTTGGCCTAAGCAGTGAATGGAAGGCTTTCCAAAAATTATGAGGAACTGCATTACCCCCTGAAACAGACGTGGATTACAGCGTACTAAAAACCTTCTATCCATTATTTGGCAATGTGGGTCTCCCTTAGTTTTCGCATTTGCATTGAAAAGCAAAAGCTGACTAAAATTAGGAGGAAATGCAATGCCCGTTGGAAGAGTCGTGGAGGTTAGAGGTAATTAAAAACAACAATTCAATGCCCCTTGGAAGAGCTGTGGAGTTCCGAGTGGTTTATGAAGACGGTTTCAATGCCCCTTTGTAGAGACGTGGAGGTCACAGTAGCTTAACAAGATGGTTTTAATGCCCCTCGGAAGAGACGTGGAGGTCACAGTAGCTTATCAAGACAGTTGTAATGCCCCTCGGAAGAGACGTGGAGGTCCCAGTAGCTTAACAAGACGGTTTGAATGCCCCTTGGAAGAAATGTGGATGTCACAGTAGCTTAACAAGATGGTTTTAATGCCCTTTGGAAAAGTGGTGGAGGTCGCAGTAGCTTAACAAGACGGTTTTAATGCCCCTTGGAAAAGTGCTGGTGGTCACAGTAACTTAACAAGACGGTTTTAATGCCCCTTGGAAAAGTGGTGGAGGTCGCAGTAGCTTAACAAGATGGTTTTAATGCCCCTTGGAAAAGTGGTGGATGTCACAGTAGATTAACACGATGGTTTTAATGCCCCTCGGAAGAGACGTGGAGGTCACAGTAGCTAAACAAGATGGTTTTAATGCCCCTCAGAAGAGACGTGTATGTCCCAGTAGCTTAACAAGATGGTTTTAATGCCCCTCAAAAGAGACGTGTAGGTCACAGTAGCTTAACAAGACGGTTTTAATGCCCCTCGGAAGAGACGTGGAGGTCCCAGTAGCATAACAAGACGGTTTTAATGCCACTTGGAAAAGTGGTGGAGGTCACAGTAGCTTAACAAGATGGTTTTAAAGCCCCTTGGAAGAGAGGTGGAGGTCCCAGTAGCTTAACAAGACGGTTTTAATGCCGCTTGGAAAAGTGGTGGAGGTCACAGTAGCTTCACAAGACAGTTTTAATGCCCCTCAGAAGAGACGTGGAGGTCACAGTAGCTTAACAAGACAGTTTTATTGCCCCTCGGAAGAGACGTGGAGGTCACAGTAGCTTAACAAGACGATTTTAATGCCCCTCGGAAGAGACGTGGAGGTCCCAGTAGCATAACAAGACGGTTTTAATGCCCCTTGGAAAAATGGTGGAGGTCGCAGTAGCTTAACAAGATGGTTTTAATGCCCCTTACAAGAGCCATACAGTACAGCATCTTAAAAATATTATTCCCATTATTGGGGAGTGGGTCTCCCACAGTTTTTGCTTATGCCTTCCAAGCAAAAGCTGACAAAAATAAGGACGGAGGAACTTTCAATAATGGCAACACGGACCATGGTCACCCTGGTGGTATAGTGGTGGTGGAGGCTGAGGATAAGGAGAAGAACATAGAACAGCCGAAATGAGGTAGCGTATACCCATGTTTGGGTGTGAAGCGCTGCATGTGAATACACCTCCCGAAATAACACAGTGGATTTGACTTTATGTTACTCTGCTGTCATTTGGTGGTGATGAGAAGTCTGGCCCTATCCAGCCCTTGTTCAATTTGATAAGGGTCAGCTTGTCAGCATTGTCAGTTGATAGGCGAGTGCACTTATCAGTTATAATTCCCCAGCGGCACTAAAAACACGCTCCGATAACACGCTAGCGGCAGGGCAGGCCTGGACCTCCAAGGCGTACAGAGCGAGTTCATTCCAAGTGTCCAGCTTGGATACCCAAGGCACAGAGGAATCACGGAGGATGCTGGTACGGTCGGCAAGGTACTCCCTCACCATCTTTTGAAACCTTCCACTCCTTGAGAGAGTACCCCGCGCCTCAGGGTCTGTCCGAAGGGAGGGTCTGAGAAAACTGTCCCAGAACGTTGTTAGTGTTCCCCTGCCTCAGCTGGATTGGAGTTGCGTCTCTCTCGCATGTACAACTTAGTTGGGCAACGAACTGTGACCTCTGCCGCTAGCGTGTTCAGATGGGAATTTTTTTAACAGTTCAGCAGCAAGGGCCTTGTGGTTCTGCCCCATTTTTGTAGACCTCTCCACCTCAGGAATAAGAGAGTGAAAGTTCTCCTTCTAGCGGGAGTCTAAAAGTGTCACCAACCAGTAATGACTGTCACCCAACAATTTGACAACACGAGGGTCACAGTTAAGGCAGCGTAACATAAAGTCAGCCTTGCGTGCCAGGCTGGTATTGGGCAAGACTTCCGTGTCCTCACCAAGATAACCATGCTCTCCTCCTCCTCCTCCTCCCCCCCTGTCCTTAAGCCACCCACGCTGAACCGACGGTATGACAGTTGTACAGGTACTACCGTCTACAGCGCATGATACAAGCTCCTGTTCTTCCTCCTCCTCCTCCTCCTCTCCCTCATTGTCCCCCAATGCATGTTGGGATGAGATGAGGCTGGGCTGTGTGTAATCGACCGCTACAGCTTCTTGATCCATCTCATCATACTCTGGCTGCAATGCCTCCTCTTTAATTCTCTGCAGAGAGCGTTGCAAAAGACGGATAAGTGGAATTCTGACGCTAATGATGATGTCATCGCCACTCACCATCTTGGGGGTCTCCTCAAAATTTGTCAAGATGGTACATATGAGCATCAAATAATTCGGTCCAAAATCTGATAAATTAGTCAGAGACAAAATTAATTCAGCAGCGTGTCCACGCCCCCCGAGGAAGTCAACATGATGAAACGTGCGTTGGGGTAGAGGGACGCTGCATAACCTCTGTGCCTGCAATAAAGCTGCTCTGTGGTATGTCTAAAATCTTGTAATTTTATCTTTTGCCTTTTGCACTGTTAGGGTATTTTAACTCACAGTTTGCCTTTTAGCACTATATAGCAGCATAGTATTTATTTTATACAAAAATACAAACCACATTAGGCACGTACATGCAATGGTCGTTCCCTCACAGTATGGAGGTGCTTTTTATCCTTTATCTATTTTTTGTCTGTGTATTTTATCAATAAAAATTTGATGTCTGCTGAATTAATTTGGTCTCTGACTAATTTATCAGATTTTGGACCGAATTATTTGATGCTCATGGTTATGTTGGTTCAGCAACTATATCTGCAATTATAGGACAATACTTGCTCTTTGATTAAAAGATGGTACATATGTCAGACATCCAGGTCCACTTCTGAGGTCTTATGTGTGGAGTCTGACCTGAATATCGACGGCCTTGTTGCAGCTGGTACTCCACAACTGCTCTCTTCTGCTCACAAATATTTTGCAACATGTGGAGGGTAGAGTTCCAATGTGTGGGGACATCACACACCAGTCGGTGTGAAGGAAGCTGCAAACGCTGCTGCAACACAGCAAGAGCGGCGGAAGCTGTAGCCGACTTGCGAAAATGAGCTGACAGGAGGCATTCTTTGATGCGCAGATCTGGCAACTCGCGGTACGATTTAAGAAACCGCTGAACCACGAGGTTAAGCACATGAGCCAGGCATGGTACGTGTGTCATCTCGCCTAGCCTCAGAGCCGCCACCAGGTTACGGCCATTGTCACACACGACCATGCCTGGATGTAGGTTCAGCGGTCTCAGCCACAGATCTGCCTGCTCTTTCACAGCTGTCCACAACTCACAAGCAGTGTGAGGTTTGTCACCTAAGCTTATGAGTTTCAGCACAACCTGTTGCCGCTTGGCGGAGGCAGTACTGCAGTGCTTCCAGCTTGTAACTAATGTGGTGATATCTGAGATGGAGGCTGAACATGAGAAGGAGGATGATGCGCAGGAGCTGTTCACTGAGGAGGCAACTCTGACTGACATAGGGCCCGCAATCCTCGGTGTGGGGAGGATGTGTTCCGTCCCAAGGTCCGACTGGGTCCCGGCTTCCACTATGTTTACCCAGTGTGCCATCAGGGAGATGTACCGTCCCTGGCCACAAGCACTTGTCCACATGTCCGTTGTCAGGTGGACTCTCCCAGTAACTGCGTTGTTGAGGGCACGGCAGATGTTTTGGGACACGTGCTTGTGTAGTGTGGGGATGGCACACCAGGCAAAATAGTGTCAGCTGGGGACCGAGTACCGAGGGACGGCCACCGCCATAAAGTTGCGGAAGGATTCCGTCTCCAACAGCCTAAGGCTAAGTGCCCACGTTGCGGAACTGAAGCATATTTTTAACGCTTCTTCCTGGCGGGAAAATCGCATGCGGATTTTACATGCGGTTTTCCCGCCAGGTAGAAGCATTTGTGAGGCGCCTTTGCATGCATTTCCACATGCGGGTTATCAAGCACTTCTCCAAGTGATTAAGCATCACTTGGAAAAGTGCTTGACAACTTGTTCACACTATATAAATCCATGCAACCGGCATGGATTTATATAGTGTGACCAAGTAATAGTTAAAAAAAAAGAATCAGAATGGTAAAAAATAAAAAAATAAAGTTTATACTCACTTTCCGATGCATTCTCTGCCCCGTCCGGAGTCTTGAGCAGCTCACGCTGTTGTGTGCAGGACCTGCGGTGACGTCATTGAGTCATGTGATGGGTCACATGACTCAATGACGTGGCAGGTCCTTCACACAACAGCGCGACGGCGGGAAAACACCGGGAAGACATCAGAAGATAAGTATAAACTTTATTTTTTCTTTTTTTTTACAGGTTCTTTGGTACCCAGGTCAGGATGAGAGTCCCCTCTCATCCAGACTTGGGTACTATCCGCACATTGATTCCGCTGCGCTTCCACAAAATTAATGAACATGCTGCGGATTTTTGACCGCAGCATATACGCTGCGGAAAAATCCGCAGCATGGGCATTGACATTGCGGAATGCCATTGGGGACCATGGTGTGCGGATACACATGCGTTTTACAAGCGTTTACGCTTCCGCAGCATATACGCTTGTAATACGCATCGTGGGCACGCAGCCTTAAAGGCAGCATTTCCAACGCAAGCAGTCGTGAAATGTGCGAATTTAGGACTGTGGCCCGTGGGGCGTTAGTTGCGAATTTCCGCTTTCGTTCAAAGGTCTGGGATATGGACAATTGAACGCTGCGGTGGGACGGGGACGTGGATGTTGATGCTGTTTCTTGAGAAACTGCCATAACAAGAGAAGACTGAGAGGAGGGGGCATCTTTGCATGCAGTATGGACAGGGGATTGCCTTGCACACACAACAGGGGGTTTTATTGCATGCAGAACAGCGGAAGAAGCAGTGGTGACACCCGCTGACACAGGTCGTGGACCCTGGGGTTCGCCTCACAAAGTCGGGTGCTTTGCTGCCATGTGCCTGATCATGCTGGTGGTGGTCAGGCTGATAGTTTTGTCACCCCTGCTGATACTGGCATGGCAGGTGATACAAATGGCCTTTTTGGGTTATCAGCAGAGTCTTTAAAAAACTTCCAGACTCTGGAAGACCTACAGGTTGTACTGGCATCGTCCCTCGTGTTGGTGTTACGGGGAACTGTTGCCTGCCTTCTGTGTGTGGCCACCACACTGCTTCTTCCTGCCTGTTGGGGTACTCTGTCTCCCTCACCCTTTGTGCTGCTGGCCTCGCTCTGCATGTCCTCCTGCCACGTTGGGTCATTTACTAGATCATCCACCACCTCCTCCTCTTCCACTTGCGCACCTCGATCCTCCTCCTCACTTCCTGGCAATTGTATCTCGTCATCGTCCACCTCTTGTGACAAATTGCCAGCGTCGACTTCCTGTGGCCGTGGCTGTTCAAATATTTGGGCATCGCTACATGGGATCTCCTCTTCCACCACTTCAAGCAAAGCAGGCGAGGGGCTCAAATCTGGAAATGGACCAGTGAACAGCTCCTCAGAGTGTCCAAGTGTGGGATCAGTTGCTGTCTGACGACACTCGGCATGGTGGGAGGAAGGAGCATCAGGGTGAGGATGAGTATGTGGTCGAGACTAACGGCTACTAAGATTTGACCATGTGGAAGACAGACTGGAGGTGGTAGTGCCCAGGTAACTGGAAGTATTATCTGCTATCCAATTAATAACCTGTTCACACTGATCAGTTCGCAATACTGGTGTTGTTGTGTTCTTCCCTAGAAATTCGGTCAAGAAGTGGGAGGGAGAAGATGTGGCTGTTGGTTGTGGCACATTTTCACCTTGGCCATGGCCCCGTCCTCTGCACGCACCATCACCAGAACGTCCAGTTCCACGTTCCTTGCCACGCGCCTTGCCCATTGTAAAGGAAGTAAAATAGCTTACACTCGCACTATCAATGAAAAAAGGGTAATAAAAAGTAGATTAGAACCATGGAAGAGGAAAACCACAGTTCTATTTCTCTGGCCTACACCCGACTCTTTTAAACAATCTGAACAATCAGGGAGAAACTATTACTGTTTTTCTTTACGGAAAAAATAACAAAAGCTGGATAACAGACATTTTTTACCGTGGAATGGCAAAACCACAGTTATAATTTTCTGGTGTATACCAGACTTTTTTAAATATGTATATTTGCGGCTGAACAGTGAGCGACACACTCAAACTGTTTTTTTTTTAGATACAAATGGCCCAAAAGAGGATAATACAGAGGTTTGAACCATGGAACTGCAAAACCACACTTCTGTTTCTCTGGCCTACACCAGACTATTTTCAACAGATATATTTGTGTCTGAAAAATCAGGGAGACACTATTAGTTTTCTTTCTACGGCAAAAAATGCCAAAAGCAGGATAATAGTGATTTTTTTACCGTGGAACAGCAAAACCACAGTTATAGTTTACTGGTGTATACCAGACTTTTTTAAATATATATATTTGCGGCTGAACAGTGAGCGACACACTCAAACTGTTTTTTCTTAGATACAAATGGCCCAAAAGTGGATAATACAGAGGTTTGAACCGTGGAACTGCAAAACCACACTTCTGTTTCTCTGGCCTACACCAGACTATTTTCAACAGATATATTTGTGTCTGAAAAATCAGGGAGACACTATTAGTTTTTTTTTTATGGGAAAATATATATATATATAATTGTGTCTGAACTGTCACAGACACACTTTTTTTTTTTTGGGGGGGGACACACCAAAAGGTTAATAAGACGGGTATTTGTACAGTGTGAAGGAGGAAGAAAAAAAGAGGATTTAGATGAAAAAAAAGGATTTTTCCTGGCCCCCGAGACCTGGAGCTAAGTCCAGCAATTTCAGCAACAGGAACACACATGACTGTAATGCAGCGTTTGCTGGTATAACCACTGCGTCTCCTATACAGCCTGCCTGCCTGCCTGCCTGATATCTGGGATGGATATTAGTCCTGAGAAGGACTGTTTGTTTGATCTGGCAGCCTTTACAGACCCTACACTAACAATTTCGCAGTATATATCTCTCCCTAAGTCAGCAGCGCTGTCCCTACACTGTCTGATCCCAGCCGTCTGTGTCCAAGATGGCGGCGCCCGGTTTTAAATACTCGAGGTGACGCTGTGCGGCCAGCCAATCAATGTAATGCCCACAACCTACATGGCTGAGGCATTACAGTGACTGGCTGGCAATCCCTGCATGTTCATTGGCTCTGTAAAGAGCGCCAAACATGCAGGGCGGAGACCTGAGCTCCCGCCCAAGTAACCCGGAAATGCTCGGTGCTCGCAGAACATCCCGAGTAGCGTGATGCTTGCGCGAGTACCAAGCAGTGTCGAGCATGTTCGCTCAACACTAGTGAGGAACCAATATAGGGACAATAGGGAAGACAGGGTGATATCAAATCAGCCCAGGAGGTCTCCACTCCCCCTAGTGTCTGGGCTCCCTTCCCCTCATTCCTTCGTGTTGCACTTAGTCTTTCCCACACCTTACGTGACAGTGAGTGGCTTAAGTCAGCATAGGAACCCACTGGGGAATACACCTGTTCCTCTGTGGGCCAGTCCAAGCCTGTACAAAAGACCTCTCAAACTAAAAAAAAAAAAAAAGCTAGAATGATATACCGGATAGTGTAAATTACAGAAATTACTTTTAATAAACTCCTCAGAAACTATAACCAGTATGTCCACACATATATTTGATGAAGGTCAGCTAAACCAGTTGAATTGTTGGGACTGGCCAAACATCTCATATGTACGAGGGACTCCCAACTCTCCCCCAACAGATGATGTCAAAGGAGAGAAGGATCAATTAGTATTTGAATAACCAGTCCTTTTGTTTTCGGGGGAGATAAGTCACTGTCAGAGGTGTCTGCAAACAGATTTCTCCTCTTTCTCCATTCAAAACAAAACATGCTCGGCCAAGCTGAGTGCTCATATGTAAGGGGGAGCCGGAAGAGATGATTGTTTGTTGAACGTCAGCTTTCTCATTTGTATGGCCAGCTTAAGCATGTGTCCTGTGATTATGCACATGCTCTGGGTTTTGGCATCATTAGCATTAGAGATCTTAAGATCAGTAGTGTTGAGCCACCCCCGTAGTGTTGGAGTTCGGTTCGGTTCGTTGAACACGCGTGTGTTCGCCGAACTGTTCGTCGAACTGTTCGTCGAACACCTTCGAACACCGTTAAAACCAATGGCAGGCAAACAAAAACACATAGAAACACATAGAAAACACCTTCAAAGGTGTCCAAAAGCTGACAAACTGCTCTGAAGACACAACTAACACATGGAAAAGTGACAAGTACATATAGTCATGCGAAAAGAAAAGAGGTGGAGGAGTAAAAGGAGGGGGAGACACAGATATAGGCATGTCATGCCCTTCTAAAATCCAAAAAGTGAGAAGCTGACACGTTCAGTCCGCTCCTGCCCGTGCCACCTCCGTGTCGCCGGGTTTGTGCCAGAGCCGCGATGAACCCTGACGGCCAGCCCCCCTCTGCCAATACTGGTGCCTGTCCGCTGGTGGGTCGAGCGAGCCCCCCTGTGGTGGAGGCAGCTCTAAGCTTTTTAATTTAAATTGTCTCTCTAATTTGAATGAATACACTTTAAATCCATTTACAAGGATCTATTGGAGGGCAAGTCTCATGCCAGCAGCCGCGTAATTCCAGCTCCAGTAGCGTCCACTAAAGCTGCTGCAGTTAAAAAGCTTTTATAAGGATCGAGCTCGGCTGTCCATCGCAAGGCATCCTACTGCCAGTCCCAGCCCCTATGCCTTGGGGTGCCTCCTGATGCTCTTCACTGAGTATCCCGTGGTCCCGAAGCATTTCCTTTGAAAAAATTAAGTGTCAAAACTACAGGTGGTGTAGCTTGCTTAACAGCCGGGATAATCCGCTGACTAGCAGACACTGCTACTAGGCACAAAGTATTTCCTGGGCTAGATGCAGTTAAAAATTTGTAATTAGATACTCTCGTTGGATGCTGAGAAAGCATTCCATAGAGTCTCCTGGCACGCCATATATGATTCTCTAAAAAAGCTTGGGGTAGGGGTCTAGGGGACCCTTTTATAGCCAAAATCACGGCCCTGTATCGCAATACGTCACCTAGGCTGAAGATAAATGGAACTGTATTACCCTGAGGGCTCGGTTGCTACAGAGGTATTGCACCTCACCTAGAGTTGTGATATCTCACTCTCAGGTAAGGATGGAGTGTGGATCAGGACCCGACACCTGCATGCATTACACCACATTGCCGTGGGGCAGGGCGACCAATATGCCCCTGAGATGGGCACGACAGTCCCTGTCCCTGGCTGGAGTGGGGGGAGGGAACACTGAGGAAGGGGAACCCTGTAGTGCAGGAGCAGGGAGGAAGCAGTTCCTGGGTGCATTGAGAAGGGAGTATAAAAGGTGGGCACCATCTTAGTTCAGTGCAGAGAAGTCTGAGCAGAAGTGGCAGGGAGCAGGGGCCGTGCATGAGCTCTGCTCCGGAGGCGGGCCTAGTAACAGAGGCCCAGGCCTGGAAGAGGGAGAAGGAAGGAAGAGGAGCGGAGAAGGCTCCAGGAACAAGGAACGAAGGGATCCCAGGGGTGCGGACGGGTGAGTCGCCACCGCACGCCCGAATCCACCTGCGTGGAGGGGTCAGGCCAAAGGGGGAGACCGGTCCCCGAAACTAGTGGAGGCAGGAAACGACCCTCAGCTAGAAACAGGAGGCTGTGACATTGTATGTGGCGCAGCCCCTCGCTACACCCGCTAGGAAGGCACCACATAGGGTCAGGGAAACTGGCGCCAAGTTTACCAAGAGGAGGCCCGAGGCAGCCGGACAGAAGGGTTGGTAAGAAAGATCAGACAAAGGACACACAAAGGGGGTCCTGTGAAGCGCTCCAAATTATCTGGGAGTTGTCTGAGCCCCTCACCTGGTGAGCACAGTACGACGTGGGCAGCCGTTACCTGCAGACGTGGTCTGGATAATAAGAACTGTGAGTAAAGGCCCTGGACTGCATCACTGACTCGGTGTCGTTACTGCTGCTGCCCTGCACCATCACCCCCATCCTCCGCATACACTGCCCTGAGGCTATACTCCTCCCGTGGGGAGTTATGCTACGCTCTGCTGCACCCACAACACCAGCCTCAGCGGTCTGCCTGGAGCGGCGGTTCACTCTGACCGCAATCCACGGGTGGCGTAGTCGGACAATTAAACATCAAAACCACATAAATAGTTCCGCCACTGGTTTGACCGCCCTGAGCCACGGAACCGGGTCGCCGCCAAGGAGACTACAACCACCAGCATCCACCAAAAAGGGTCCGGCTCCGGGTGTCCCAAGGCCCAGGGGGCGCGTCAGAACATTTTCATCACCTTTCACAATCACCAATGAGACAAGGCAGGGATGTTCTCTGTCCCCTCTCTTATACATCCTAGTGACGGAGCACCTGCTCTCATCAATTCGCCATAACCCCAATATTAGGTGGATTGAGGTGGGAGGCACCGAGTACAAGTGCTCTCTATTTGCTGATGATGTCCTAGTATATATCACTCAATCACATATATCCATCCATGCTGTTATGGCTGAAATAGATCACTTTGTTACATGGTAAAATTTTAAAATCAATGCAGCGAAGTCTGAGGCCCTCGATGTCTCCCTCCCCAAATCCATATAGGATTCCATCCAGTCCAACTTTCCCTTTGCCTGGCCCTCACAGGGTATCAAATACTTAGGAATTCCTATTCATAGAGACCTCTCCCATCTATGTTATCTTAATTTTGGGCCCTTTATTGAACAACTCCATACAGACCACGGTTGGCAAGTTAGAACTGTAAGATTCACTACGTGAACCACTGGTGTTTTGTGGAAAAGCACATGTACACTGTGTTCCAAATTATTATGCAAAAAGTGTTTAGGAATGATAAGGGAAGAATTTGTTTGTTTGTCAGTTAAACTCATTGATGGTGATGTGTGTCAGGGCTCTTTATATCACTGTAAGCAATTGCAGACACCTGTGCTAATTAGTTTGGCAGGTGTGTCCAATGAAAGGCAAGACTACTTAAGAAGGCTGTCTCACATTATTAAGCAGCCTACATTTTCTGCCAAAATGGGAAAGAAAAAGGATGTGTCGGCTGCTGAGAAGCAACAAATTGTGGAGTGTTTAGGTCAAAGCATGACTACAATCAACATTGTGCGATGATCAGGATGAAGTGTCTTGGCAATCAAGAAGTATGTAGCTTATTCACAGTACACACGTGTGCGTGCTGATAAGGGCAAATTGAGGACTCTTTCTTACAGGCAATTACGTCAGGTTAAAAGAGCAGCGGCACAAAAGCCTTGTCATAGCAGCAGACAAGTTTTTGAAGCTGCTGGTGCCTCCAACGTCCCCCGAACAACAAGATGCAGGGTCATTCAGAGGTTTGCAGCTGTGCATACGCCATCCTGTCGACCTCCTCTATCCACTTCACACAAGCAGAAACGGCTCCAGTGGGCCAAACATTACATGAAGACTGATTTCAAAACTGTTTTGTTCACGGATGAGTGCCGTGCAGCGCTCGATGGTCCAGATTGATGGAGTGGAGGATGGCTGGTTGATGGACACCCCACGCAAACACGGCTACAGCGCCAACAAGGAGGAGGTGGAGTAATGTTTTGGGCTGGAATCATGGGGAGAGAGATTGTCGGCCCCTTTAGGATCCCTGAAGGCGCTAAAGATGAACTCCATAATGTATGTGGATTTTCTCAAACAGCACTTCCTGCCATGGTTCAAGAAGAAGAACCGTGTATTTCACAACAAGATCATTTTTTTGCATGATAATGCACCATCTCATGCTGCACATAAAACATCTGCATCTCTGGCTGATATGGGCATAAAAGGGGACAAACTTATGGTGTGACCCCCATGCTCCCCTGACCTCTACCCCATTCAGAACCTCTGGAGCGTCATCAAAAGGAGTGTCTATGATGGCGGGAGGCAGTTCACATCTAAGCAACAGCTCTGGGAGGGTATTCTGTCCTCATGCAAAACAATTGAAGCAGAAACCATCCAAAACCTGACAAATTCAATGGACGAGAGAGTTCAGAAGCTCCTTTCGAACAAGGGGTCCTATGTGAAAATGTAACATCACCTAGAATAAAGTTTTGAGTTGAAAACTGTTTGATTTCAGTTTCTATTAACCTGCTAATGCTTATAATTTCAAAAATGACATTTTTTTTGGTCTTTATTAAAATGAAAAGTTGATCGAAAAGTTTGGGGGATCTAAGAGTGTGGCAACCCAGTAGTCATGATTACTTCGAATTCTGACAATATGCGGGTCATGTTGCAGGTAGTGCAGCAAGAAGGCACTTATGTGTCTTGCGCATCTCGGAGCCCCAAAATTATTTTCCGGGCTAGATGCAGCTAAAAATTATTATTAATTTTAAATCTGGTGGAGCTTAGTATAGATGGCCTAATAGGATCAGTGCTGCACACTGCTACAAAGCCCAAATTATTTTCCAGCCAAGATACAGATAAACATGATTAGTAATTTTAAATCTGGTGGAGCTTATTATAGATGGCCTAATAGAATCAGTGCTGCACACTGCTACAAAGCCCAAATTATTTTCCAGCCAAGATACAGATAAACATGATTAGTAATTTGAAAGCTTAAAATGGTTGGTAGGGTGATTTTAACCAATCATCCATCTTTTACTCTCCCCAGGATGACACAGGGGTAGAAAAGTCGTTTCGGATCCATGATTTGTTCATCTTTATGAACGTGAGTCTGTCTACATTATCAGTGGAGAGCCGCGTGCGCTTATCTGTCAGCACACCACCAGCAGCGCTGAACACACGTTCAGACAGAACGCTGGCTGCGGGGCATGACAAGATCTCCAAGGCGTAAGTGGCTAGCTCCGGCCATTTATCCAGATTGGAAGCCCAAAAAGAGCAAGGGTCCAGTGACACAGTCATGGCTTCAATGTTTACTTGGAGATACTCCTGTACCATCGTCTCTAGGCGTTGACTATGTGTCAGATTTCTTGTCTCCTGTGGCCTTGCAAAGGATGGGCTAAAAAAGTGGTGAAATGATTGCGCAAAATTGATGTTACCAGCAGATACTGTGGTTCTGTTATGGTTTGAGTGCTGAACACTTGACGGTCCCACGGTTGGCAAGTTGGAACTGTGAGATTCACTACGTGCACCACTGGTGTTTTGTGGAAAAGCACATGTAAGATTCTGCAACAGTCTCTGCTGATACTCCTGCATGCGTGCATCCCTTTCTATGGCAGGAATAATTTCTGCAAATTTACTTTTGTACCGGGGATCTAACAGTGTGGCAACCCAGTAGTCAGGATTATTTCTAATTCTCACAATTCGAGGGTCATGTTGCAGGTAGTGCAGCAAGAAGGCACTCATGTGTGTTGCGCATCCAGGAGCACCAAGTCCCTGTTGTGTTGGTGGCGAGGTAACAATCATGCTTCCTTCCTCTGTCCTCTCCCCCAAACCTCGCACAACAGAAATGTGATCAAGGTCTCCCTCATCTGATGAGTCTTCCATCAGTTCGTCCTCCACTTCTTCCTGGGCTCCTGCACCTTCCTCACTAGTTGGGCTGCTACCATGCGCCCTGGTAAAACCATCTCCCCCACCCTCACATGCCTGCCGCCTTGGTGCTGCCGACCGTCTGGACCTTGCAGATGTTAGCCCTTCCGCATACAACTCCTCCTCCTCTACTTCCTCCACCTCCTCTTGTGCCACCACCTGACTCCGAATTCTGTTTAACATGTGCTCCAGCATGTAAATCACCGGAATAGTCATGCTGATAATGCCATCGTCAGCACTAAACATCTTCGTCGCCATTTCAAAACTGTGCAGAAGGGTGCATAGGTCCCTGATCTGAGACCACTCCTCCAGCGTGATTTGCCCAACCTCTGGATCTCGTTGGCCCAGGCTATACGTCAGAACGTATTGCACCAGGGCTTGTCGGTGCTGCCACAGTCGCTGCAACATGTGCAGAGTTGAATTCCACCGGGTAGGCACATCGCATTTTAGCCGGTGAAGTGGCAGGCCCAACGACTTCTGTAGAGATGTAAGTCGCTGAGCTGCGGGATGCGAACGGCGGAAGTGAGCACACAGCGACCGTGCCCACTGCAGAAGGCCATCTAGTCTGGGATAGTGGGCTAAAAATTGCTGGACAACCAGGTTCAACACGTGAGCCATACAAGGCACGTGTGTGACATTGCCCCGGCGAAGGGCCGCACCCAGGTTTGCAGCATTGTCGCACACGGCCTTCCCTGGTTTCAGGTCCAGTGGAGACAACCATTCATGAAATTGGTTCTCCAGAGCTGACCACAACTCCTCAGCTGTGTGACTCACATTTCCCAGACATTTCAATGTAAAAACCGCCTGATGACGTTGAGCCCTACTGCCAGCATAGTAAGGAGGTGTGCAGGATCCCTTCTGCGCAGTTAGAAAGCTTGTGGCATGACCAGACAGGCTTTGGGTGCAGGTGGAAGACCGAGAGGAGGTTGAGGAGGCAGAAGCAGTGGAGGAACTTTGACATAAAGAGGATTGACGCACAACTCGTGGGGACGGCAAGACTTGGACAGCAGCCCCTTGTCCTGCTGTCACCATAGTTACCCAGTGCCCAGTCAGCGACATGTAACGCCCCTGTCCATGCCTACTCGTCCAAGTGTCTGTGCTGAAATGCACCCTGTCACACACAGAGTTTCTCAAAGAAGCGGTGATGTTGTGTGCGACATGCTGGTGGAGCGCAGGCACACCTTTCTTTGAGAAGTAGTGTTGACTGGGCATCTGGTACTGGGGCACTGCGACGGACATAAGGTCTCGAAAATCCTCTGTGTCCACCAGGCGGAAAGACAGCATTTCTGTAGCCAGGAGCTTGCAGATGGTGAAATTCAACCTCTTAGCTTTCTCATGGCTAGGAGGAAATGGTCTTTTACTTGTCCACATCTGAGGGACCGAGGGCTGGCTATTGTGCTTAGACGGGGTTGATAAGGGTGTCCCCGGCAAACTGCCGGTCTGTGAGGAAGATGCAGGCGGACATGTTAGGTTGCCTTGATCCAAAGGTGGTGCTATCGATGTCGGACAGCGCTCAACACCAGCTGGTGTTACCACCTCCAAAGAAAATGATGACCTGCCAATCACGCTGGCTGTTGCGGGTAAAGAGGTGGCAGGTCTGCACCCCAAAACAGGTGTGACTGCTGTCCCCCCAGTCACAGAGGATGAAGAGGCCGCGGATGCACAAGATATGGCAGATGGTGGTTGGCCCGGCCGGCTAGGCCGCATTGTAGCACACTGAGCTTCCCACTGCAACTTATGCTTCATGTCCATGTGCCGGTTCATGCATGAAGTACTCAAACTATGTATTTTTTGGCCTCTACTTAGCTTTTGCTGACAAATGTTACAGATAACACTAGTTGGGTCATCTTTATCGATCTGAAAAAATGCCCAGGCTATGCAAGGCTTAGCACCCATGCGACCTGAAGAGCCACCACGACTTGTGGTGAGAGGCAGAGTTGTGTTTGAGGATGCAGTTGTTGACGTGCATCCAGTACTACGTCTCTGTCCAGGAAGGCGCAACCTGACCTCGTCGTCACTAGC
Source organism: Phyllobates terribilis (assembly GCF_046119375.1). NCBI lineage: Eukaryota > Metazoa > Chordata > Amphibia > Anura > Dendrobatidae > Phyllobates > Phyllobates terribilis. Next base: position 111,627,297 of record NW_027362770.1, read on the forward strand.
ATCTTCCTCCACCTCCTCTGCTGACCTCATCTCTTGGCTGACTGTGGGTTGACAGTAAGTGGGATCTCCAACCTCATCATCACACCCGTCGTCCTCAGAGCCAACCTGTTCCTGCCCTGACAAAAAACTAAAGTTGTCGCTCCAATCAGGTATTTGAGTCTCATCATCGTCTTCCTCATTGTCTCCACCAACAGGAGTTACAGTTTGGGAATGAGGGTCTACATTATGGTCAGAACCTTCTGCGTCTGGTCCTGGATCCGACTCATAAAGATTCTGGGCATCAGTGCAGATCATTTCCTCGTCTGGATTCACAGAAGCGCTGGAGTCGACCTCTGATTCCCAGGCTATAGTATGAGTAAACAGCTCTGCAGACTCAACCATCTGTTCTACCTCATACTCAGACGGGCAGCTGGAGATTTGGAAGCTGTGAGGAAGCAAGTGCGATTGGGGTGACACCTTTGAGGACTGGAGTATTTGTGATGTTGAAGTTGATGTGGAGGAGAGCCCACTTAAAGGAGCACTTGATATCCGTTGAAGCACCTGCTGTTTTTGTGCCTCATCTGGAATTTGTAGCGATTGGCGTGGCCGTAAGAAAGGGATCTTATCACATTGTCCGCTAAAAGAAGTAGACATTTTAGTTTGGTTGGAAGATGGTCTTTCTTCTGCAGATGTTACTGTTGCTTTAACACCTACCCCACGGACACAACCTTTTTTCCCCTTCCCAACACGCCTATTCCCCTTTTCACCAGCAGCAGGCCTTTTTCCACTCATTTTGGTGGTTAACTAATTCACAACTCTGGAGTTGTTTGCACAAAAAAACAATGGATGGGAACCGAGCAGAGCTGAGTGGCCAAACTGTGGTATTAGGCCAAAACTATTGGCTGGGTTAGATGCAGAAAAAACTTATATTCAATTTGCAACCTGATGGAGGTCAGTATAGATGGACTAATAGAACAAGTCCCACACACAGCTAGAAGCCCAAATATTTTTTCAGAGGTTGATGCAGAAAAAAATATATTCAGTTTGCAACCTGATGGAGGTCAGTATAGATGGACTAATAGAGAAAGTCCCACACACTGCTAGAAGGCCAAATATTTTTTCAGAGCTAGATGCAGAAAAAAATTATATTCAGTTTGCAACCTGATGGAGGTCAGTATAGATGGACTAATAGAGAAAGTCCCACACACTGCTAGAAGGCCAAATATTTTTTCAGAGCTAGATGCAGAAAAAAATTATATTCAGTTTGCAACCTGATGGAGGTCAGTATAGATGGACTAATAGAGAAAGTCCCACACACTGCTAGAAGGCCAAATATTTTTTCAGAGGTAGATGCAGAAAAAAATTATATTCAGTTTGCAACCTGATGGAGGTCTGTATAGATGGATTAATAGAACAAGTCCCACACACAGCTAGAAGCCCAATATTTTTTCAGAGGTAGATGCAGAAAAAAATATATTCAGTTTGCAACCTGATGGAGGTCAGTATAGATGGACTAATACAACAAGTCCCACACACAGCTAGAAGCCCAATATTTTTTCAGAGCTAGATGCAGAAAAAAATTGTATTCAATTTGCAACCTGATGGAGGTCAGTATAGATGGAGTAATAGAACAAGTCCCACACACAGCTAGAAGCCCAAATATTTTTTCAGAGCTAGATGCAGATAAAAATTATTTTTAATTTGCAACCTGATGGAGGTCAGTATAGATGGACTAATAGAGAAAGTCCCACACACTGCTAGAAGGCCAAATATTTTTTCAGAGCTAGATGCAGAAAAAAATTATATTCAGTTTGCAACCTGATGGAGGTCTGTATAGATGGATTAATAGAACAAGTCCCACACACAGCTAGAAGCCCAATATTTTTTCAGAGGTAGATGCAGAAAAAAATATATTCAGTTTGCAACCTTATGGAGGTCAGTATAGATGGACTAATACAACAAGTCCCACACACAGCTAGAAGCCCAATATTTTTTCAGAGCTAGATGCAGAAAAAAATTATATTCAATTTGCAACCTGATGGAGGTCTGTATAGATGGATTAATAGAACAAGTCCCACACACAGCTACAAGCCCAATATTTTTTCAGAGGTAGATGCAGAAAAAAATATATTCAGTTTGCAACCTGATGGAGGTCAGTATAGATGGACTAATAGAGAAAGTCCCACACACTGCTAGAAGGCCAAATATTTTTTCAGAGCTAGATGCAGAAAAAAATTATATTCAATTTGCAACCTGATGGAGGTCAGTATAGATGGACTAATAGAATGATGCTATGCCCAAAAGATTTTACTTCACTAGGTGCAGTAAAAAAATTGGTATTCTATACACAGGTGGTATATCTTGCAACACAGATACTCCACTGACTAACACACTCTGCAATAGGCCAAAAAGGATTAGCTTTGCTAGATTCAGCCAAATGCTGTGAAAAAAACTTGCACAGCACTGGCACAGACCTGCCTGGCAAAAACTGATAGGAACTGATGTAACCTAGTCCTGAAAAGGACTCCAATTACAATTAGTCTTTACTCCCACAACCTATCTATTTAAGAGCACAGACCTGCCTGATAAAAGTCGTAGGAAATGCTGTAACCTAGTCCTTAAAAGAACTGCAATCACAACTATTCCCTACTCCCAAGCTATCTGTAGATTTGTGTGAAAATTGGCTTGAAATTAACAAGGTATAGCGCACACAGCAACAGCGGTGCCATCTAACACGCAGCTGCAGCAGTGAGAAAATGGTGGCGACGGGGAAAATGGCTTGGTCTTATAGGGCAAGGACATGTGACATACACTGCCAATGACACATGCCCTTGCTTGTGTGAAAAAAAGCACTTCGCTCCGTGTGTGCGCTGCTGATAGGCTGACAGATTGCACCTCCCCACTGTAAATGCGGGAAAGAGAAAAAAAAATGGAGATCTTCATTATTCCTGCAGAGATCCATCCCCTGCCCCTCCCCCCCACCCCGCTGTACACTCAAACTGCGTATTAACATTAATTTTCATCATTACTGAGAAAAAATCCAGTTACGATTTTGGTGCACGAACAGTTATCGAACATAACCTCGAACAGCCGAATTTTTCTCAAATCGTTCGTGTTCGCCGAACGGCTCGAACACCGACCAAAACAGCTCGAATTTGAGATTGGCGAACAGTTCGAGTAGAACAACGCTCATCTCTAAAGATCAGTACTTAACTTCATATCCTGCATAGTATGGTACCATATTTTCTCCCCATAGTCTAATCTATAGCACCGAAAAATAAAACATTACCAACCCTACTTGAATTTACAGTACATATTATGTATGCCAATCAAACATTAAAGTGCAAAAGTATCTTATATCACATAAGATTATGAATAGACATATATTTGCTTGTATGCCATTGGCATGTTACATTCCACGGTTTTTCTCCATCTATGAAAATATGTAATTTCCCTGGATATGTAAAGTAAATTTATCCGAACATCTCATATCGAAGCCCTTTCAACTTCACACATTTAACTCCCACACCAGCACTTTCCAGCAGAGAGGTGGAAGCACCGCTCATTACTACGGGAGCAAAACACTTTGGGGAGCTATTCAGCTAAAATGTACAATAAGTGCAAATTATCTTCTCATTTCTGTAGATAATATAGGCTGATCTGTTCAGGTGGCTACAGACTGCACCTAGTCACAGAGATTAATTTTATTTACGGTTCAAAAACATTCTTTGGAGTTACTCAGTGAAATATTGCCAGTCTTCTGACGATTTGTCTTGTGGTTAATTAGGCAGGGAAATGGTTTTTTGCCCCATGGAAATGTCATGTCATCTGCATGACATCCCTTGTAAATCGGGGATGTGTCATGGACCATTTCCCAATAGAGCTACTGACCTGTCTTTAAAAGCACCTTGACTGCCGGGAGATGTTTCAACATTTCCAGCGCTGGGTGTAAGAACTGTAAATGAATAGAAAAAACATCATGTTGAAGTCATTAGTATGAAATAAGTTTTGTCGTATTTTATTTCCGCTTTGTGAAGATAAAAGGGGAAGATTTTATATCAGTTCTAGGGAATAAAAGCTGCACTTTACTGAATTAATTAAAGGCCATTACTGCCTAATTAAATAATAGAAATAGCAACTTCTTCTAAACATTTGAAAGTAATGTCATATATGTATATATATAATATACAGTATATATATATATATATATATATATATATATACACATAAATACATACATGTAAAAATATGGAGGTAGCACACAGAATAGATGAAGTGATAAGATTTAATAGCCCATGTGGCAATGTTTCGGTCCAAGATTGCCGACCTTTCTCAATCCACAATCTTGGACCGAAACGTTGCCACATGGGCTATTAAATCTTACATTAATCTGCCTCCATATGTTTGCATGGATACTTAAAGGACTGGTATGTACCTGGGATGCTTTTTTGCACCAAAATATTTTCTGTGCTGTTTCCTATATATATATATATATATATATATATATATATATATATGTATATATATATATATATATATATACTTATATATATATACAGTATATATATAGGTTGGTTGATGGGCACACATGAATTGGCCAATTTATGTGCTAAAAACCTAACCTTCATTTTTTGTAAGTACTTGTTGCTGAGTAAAAATCAGCAAAAAAAACTGTTTTGATCTAATATTTTCATTGTTAAGACTTATCTTGACCGTATGGAGTGCTGCTGCATTATTTCTTTATACATTTTTAGTTACGGCAGCTGGCACCAGTTCACATTAGGAGGTGCTGGTCAGATTTCTCTGGTTTGTTTTACTATAAGGGGGTGTAACTGCCTCTTGCCTGATTCTGCACTCCTCCCATTAACCAGCAGGTGTTGTATAAACAGCTCTGCTTGCCCTTTAAATGTAGGTGTTTTTAGCCCAGAAGAAGACATGTTTGTCCGTTTAGTTGTAGACTTGTAGCCCAAAAGTGGCATGTTAGGCAGAGTAGTTACCCATCAGGGGGAGGTTACCTAGCCGTGGTTGATGGGCACACATGAATTGGTCAATTTATGCGCTAAAAACCTTCATTGTTTGTAAGTACTTGTTGCTAAGCAAAACAGTGTAGATATAATATTTTCATTATTTTCATTGTTAAGACGTATCTTGGCCATATGGAGTGCTGCTGAATTCTTTTGATATATTTTATAGCTTCAGCAGCTGGCACCAGTTCATATTAGGAGGTGCTGGTCAGGTTTCTCTGGTCTGTATTATGATAAGGGGGTGTAACTGCCTCTGACCTTATTCTGCACTCCTCCCATTAACCAGCAGGTGTTGTATAAACAGCTCTGCTTGTGTGGCGCCCCTGAGGGCTCAGTCGCCACAGAGTTACCTCGTCTCACCCAGAGGTGTGGTATCTCACTCTCAGGTAAGGATGGAGTGCTGCCCGGGACCCTAACAACTGCATCCAACACACCACTCCAGGCCAGCAGGGGGGGCAAGATATCTCTGGTTCTTGCTGAGCCCTTCCCTTGGCTGGAGTGGAGGGGAACCTAGTGAGGGGGAACCATGTAGTGAGTGTGGGTGGAGGACATAGTTCAGGGGAGCACATGAAAAGAAGTGATATAAAAGAGGGAGCCATCTTAGAAAGACAAGCCAGTTAGAGGAGGAAAGTGAGGGGAGCAGAGGCTCTGCAGGAGCTCTGCTCCAGAGGCTGGCCTAGCCAGTGAGGCCCAAGTCTGAAGAGAGAGAGGGAAGAGAAGAGGGAGCAGGAGAAAGGCTCCAGGAACAAAAGAAGGGATCCGAGGGGTACAGGAAGTACTGGAGGCCAACCGTACACCTGAATCTACCAGCACGTGGAGGGATCAAGCCGCAGAGGGGACTGGTCCCTTAACTAGTGGAGAACTACAAGGCTCAGCTAGAAATCGGAGGCTGCTGTACTTTCAAGGTGCAGTGGCCACATCCGCAATTATATCGCCGAGAAAGTGGCCACAGAGGGTCCAGGGGACTGCAGGTCGCCCGACAAGTCCCGAGGCTACCGGATTGGGACACTAATTGCGAGGCGCAGGGCAGGAGGGTGAGAGCAAGCGCAGGAAGACGACTGAGAAAGGCACACAGAAGGGGGTCCCGTTAAGTGCTCCTGAATTATCTGGGGGATTGCTGAACCCCTGCTTGGTGAACGCAGCTCGACGTGGGAGGCTGTACCTGTACAGTGCAACCTGAAGGACTTAAGAACTGTGAGTAAACTAGGAAGACTGCACCCCACTGTCTGTGATTATTGCCTGAGCCATCACCCCCTGCACTACAATGCCCAGCATAACCCATAACATCTACACTGCCGTGGAGCTAGGCTCTACCTGTGGAGAGCCACACCATCTCTGCTGCAGTAACATCAGCAACATAGGACCAGCTCCGCAGCGGCGGCTCCCTTAGCCGCATACCACAGGTGGCGTCACGAACTTTGTATATAAAAACTTTATTAATTCCCCTGTAAATATCCCCTTATTAATGACCGTCCTGGGTCACGGGCCGGGTCACCGCCACTGTGACATCTCCCATAGCAACGACCGGCCCGGTACCGAGTACCCCACGGCCCAGGGGGCGCGTCACTTGCCCTTTAACCCCTTCTCGACCCGTGTCACACCGTTTGTGACATGGAAAACAGTTCGTTCCCGACCCATGTCACAGCGTCTGTGACATGGAGGGAAAGAGCCCCTGCAGTGCCTGCGAGAGGGGTCGCTCAGGTGTCACAGTTGCTACTGCAACTGGACATCCTGAAGTCGACCACCCGGGGGGTGGATTAACCCCCCCCGTGCCTGGGACCCCTCCGATTGGCTGTTTCATTTTCACTTTTAGTGAAACTGCCAATCGGTATGAATTAAATATTTCACCAATGAAAATTGGTGTAATATTTAAATCTGGCCATTGCCTGATGCTTACAGCATCAGCCATTGGCTGGGGGGAGTGTCACCTCTGTTCCCCCCCTCCCCCCAGATCTGATTGGGGGGCTAGCGTCACATGGATACTAGCCCCAATCAGATATGGAGGGATGGCTGAAACCTCCCAGCACCTTCCCAACCCTAGATCGTCTGCTGTGGACCCCCTGCTGTGGACCCCCTGCTGTGGACCCCCTGCTGTGGACCCCCTGCTGTGGACCCCCTGCTGTGGACCCCCTGCTGCGGACCCCCTGCTGTGGACCCTGTGGATCGCGTCTGCCGCCACCACCGCTGATCAGCGGTAAGTATTGCCGCCACTCCCCCCGACCCCCCCCGTGACCCCCCCCGCCCCCCTCTCCACCCCCCCTCCACTTTCATACCTGCACTCCGACCTCCGCTCCCTCTCCCACGTCTTCATCCACCGGCTGCTGCTCTCCTTCTGACAGCCGGTGGACTGTGATCTCAGCAGCAGCAGGCTCAGTGTGATCAAACCCACCATCCCCCAGTCCCAGTGATATCACCCCCCACCTCCCAATAATCACCCCCTCCCCCAGTGTTCACCCCCCCTGTTCCCAGTGTTCACCCTCCCTGTTCCCAGTGTTCACCCCCCCCTGTTCCCAGTGATCACCCCCCCCGAAAACCCAGTAATCAGCCCCCTGCTCCTGCCAGCTCCTGCTCCCCTTTCTGCCCCAGTAATCACCCCCCGATGCTGCCGGCCTCCTACCCCCCCTTGCTGCTGCCGGCTCCTGCCCCAGTGATCACCCCCCTTGCTGCTGCTTCTGGCTCCTCCATCTCCTCAGCCCCCTCCTACGTCTGACCGCCCCCTACGTCTGACCGCCCCCTACGCCTGACCGCCCCCTACGCCTGACCGCCCCCTACGCCTGACCGCCCCTAAGCCTGACCCCCCCCTACGCCTGACCGCCCCCCACTCCTGACCGCCCCCTACGCCTGACCGCCCCCTACGCCTGACCGCCCCCTACTCCTGACCGCCCCCTACTCCTGACCGCCCCCTACGCCTGACCGCCCCCTACTCCTGACCGCCCCCTACGCCTGACCGGCCCCTACGCCTGACCGCCCCCACACGTGACTGCAGAAGGTTACACCAAGCACACACACGTACACTCACACTATAATAAAGTTTTGATTTTTTTTTTTTTTTTTACACACGCACAAAGCACACAAAATGTCCCGCCCGTCCCTCTCATCCCAGTCTAGGGCGTACTCAGCTGAGGAGGCTATGTCAGGTTGGTGTGTGAGTGTTGTAGTGTATGAGATTGTGTGTGTGTGTTGTGTGTGTGTGTGTGTGTGGTGTATGCACTACAATATACCACACCGCACACCAACCTGACATGCACTACACAATGGTGTCCGCTAACAAATTGGAACCCTTTGCGTTTGGAGAGTCCCTGTGTGCCCAAACATTAGAGCTCACCAACAAGTGACCCCATTTTGGAAACTAGACCCCCCAAGGCACCTATATAGATGCATAGTGAGCACTTGGAACCCCCAGGTGCTTCACAAATTGATTGATAAAAATGAAAAAGTGAAAAAAAAAACACTTTTTTATTTTTACGGATTAATTTCCTAAGGACCTGGGGGTCCCAAGTGCTCACTATGCATCTAGATAGGTGCCTTGGGGGGTCTAGTTTCCAAAATGGGGTCACTTGTGGGGGAGCTCCAATGTTTGGGCACACAGCGGCTCTCCAAACGCAACATGGTGTCTTCTAACAATTTGAGCCGACAATTTGTTAGCGGACACCATGTTACATTTGGAGAGCCGCTGTGTGCCCAAACATTAGAGCTCCCCCACAAGTGACCCCATTTTGGAAACTAGACCCCCCAAGGCACCTATCTAGATGCATAGTGAGCACTTGGAACCCCCAGGTGCTTCACAAATTGATTCATAAAAATGAAAAAGTGGAAAAAAAAACACTTTTTTATTTTTATGGATTAATTTGTGAAGGACCTGGGGGTTTCAAGTGCTCACTATGCATCTAGGTAAGTGACTTGGGGGGTCTAGTTTCCAAAATGGGGTCACTTGTGGGGGAGCTCCAATGTTTGGGCACACAGCGGCTCTCCAAACGCAACATGGTGTCTTCTAACAATTTGAGTCGACAATTTGTTAGCGGACACCATGTTGCTTTTGGAGAGCCGCTGTGTGCCCAAACATTGGAGCTCCCCCACAAGTGACCCCATTTTGGAAACTAGACCCCCCAAGGCACCTATCTAGATGCATAGTGAGCACTTGGAACCCCCAGGTGCTTCACAAATTGATTCATAAAAATGAAAAAGTGGAAAAAAAAACACTTTTTTGAATTTTATGGATTAATTTGTGAAGGATCTGGGGGTTCCAAGTGCTCACTATGCATCTATATAGGTGCCTTCGGGGGTATAGTTTCCAAAATGGGGTCACTTGTAAGTGAGCTCCAATGTTTGGGCACACAGCGGCTCTCCAAACGGGACATGGTTTCCGCAAACAAATTGAATGGAAAATCGGCTCAAATTGTTAGCGGACACCATGTTGCGTTTGGAGAGCCCCTAATGTGCCTAAAAAGTGGAGCTCCCCCACAAGTGACCCCATTTTGGAAACTAGACCCCCCAAGGCACCTATCTAGATGCATAGTGAGCACTTGGAACCCCCAGGTGCTTCACAAAATGATCTGTGAAAACAAAAAAGTACTTTTTTTTCACAAAAATTTTCTTTTAGCCTAAATTTTTTAATTTTCACATGGGTAACAGGATAAAATGCATCCTAAAATGTGTTGGTCAATTTCTCCTGAGTACACTGATACCTCATATGTGGTCATAAACCACTGTTTGGGCGCATGGCAGGGCTCAGAAGAGAAGGAGCGTAATTTGACTTTTGGAGCTAATTTTCCATTCAAAAAGTAAAATGGCGCTCCTTCCCTTCTGAGCCCTGCCGTGTGCCCAAACAGTGGTTTATGACCACATATGAGGTATCAGTGTACTCAGGAGAAATTGACCAACAAATTTTAGGATGCATTTTATCCTGTTACCCATGTGAAAATTAAAAAATTTAGGCTAAAAGAAAATTTTTGTTAGAAAAATAAAAATGTTCATTTTTTTCTTCCATGTGGCTTTAGTTCCTGTGATGCACCTGAAGGGTTAATAATCTTCTTGAATGTAGTTTTGAGTAGCTTGAGGGGTGCAGTTTTTGTAATGGTGTCACTTTTGGGTGTTTTCTGTCATGTACACCCCTCAAAGGGACTTCAAATGTGATGTGGTCACTAAAAAAAATGGCTTTGCAAATTTTGCTGGAAAAAAGAAAATTTGCTGATGAACTTTGAACCCTTCTAACTTCCTGCCCCCCAATTTTTTTTTTTCCAAAATTGTGCTGATGTAAAGTAGACATGTGGGAAATGTTATTTATTAACTATTTTGTGTCACATCACTCTCTAGTTTAGCAGAATAAAAATTCAAAATTTGAAAATTGCAAAATTTTCAACATTTTTCCCATATTTTTGATTTTTTCACAAATAAACGCAAATATTATCGACCTAAATTTAATACTAACATGAAGCGCAATATGTCACGAAAAAACAATCTCAGAATCGCTAGGATCCGTTGAAGTGTTCCAGAGTTTTTACTTCGTAAAGGGACACTGGTCAGAATTGACAAAAATGCCAAGGTCTTTAGGGTCAAAATAGGCTGGGTCCTGAAGGGGTTAATTGTAGGTGTTTTTAGCCCAGAAGAAGACATGTTTGTCTGTTTAGTTGTAGGCTTGTAGCCCAAAAGTGGCATGTTAGGCAGAGTAGTTACCCATCAGGGGGAGGTTACATTGATGGGCACACATGAATTGGCCAATTTATGCGCTAAAAACCTTCATTGTTTGTAAGTACTTGTTGCTAAGCATAACAGTTAAGATCTAGTGTTGAGCGAGCACTAAAATACTCGGGTGCTCAAAGCTCAGGCCGAGCTCGCCGTGATACTCGGGTGCTCGACCCGAGCAACGAGCAACGAGCCCAATGTTAGTCTATGGGAGACTCGAGCATTTTTGCGGTGGCACCCCGGCAGTCTTTTAAAAGCCTAACAAGTGCCCAAAACGATAGTGACAGTGCTCAAATGACATGGGGACAGCATGGGGATCGCCCCAGGAAGCATTTCTGACCCCCAGGGCACTGCTGTCAACAACGTGGTCAGAGGTATTAAGCCACTTTTACAGGCTCACAGTAAAACGAAAGTGAAACTATTTTCCTGTGAAATATGTTAAGGAACATCCTTTCCAGGGAAAAGACTTGTGTATAAGTTAAAATAAATGACCAAAAACAAAAATACTCCTCCACACCTTTGGCTATGTTCACAAGTAGCATTTTTTATGCGTTTTTGCACTTTTGTATTGCTTTCAACTATGACAAATGCATTCACCGGGAAATGTCATTTTAACATTTTACAACCTTATCTGGCCATGTGCTGTGTGACACATGCATAAAGCGCTGAAAAGACATGTGAACAGCACGGGGAAGACCCCTGGAAGCATCTCTGACTCCCAGGTCACTGTCTAAAAGTGTGCCCATCATAAGTGATCCTTGCCGCATCAGAAGATGCAGACTTGCAACTATCCCCATGCAAGTTCTAGTCCCAGGGCAGTGTTCAATTGTACCTCCCACATTCCTTGCAATACAAGCGCAAGTATGCAGCCTGCCACCCACCCACCCCCAGGCTGCAATACCATACTGCTTGCTTGCTTGAACTTGAAATTGGGAATTTTAGGCATGTGGAGGCGGAATCTGGCCACCACGTCATGGCTGTGTTGGCGGCCTGGAATCCATACTCAGTCCCCAGCCGCCCGGCGGCCGGGTGTCCATACTCAGTCCCCAGCTGCCCCGCGGCCGAGTGTCCACACGGTCCCCAGCCGCCTGGGGGCAGTCGGGTGTCCATAAACGGTCCCCAGCCGCCCCCATTTCTCCTTGGAACATCCCCCCACACACTTTTCTTAGCCCGGCCTGCTTTAGGCAGCATTGGACGAGCCCACCAGAGAACCAGACTCCTCCGGTGGGCCCTGACTTCTCCATCAGTGGAGTTGAGAGTGCCAAGGTGAGGAGCATGATGATGATGACAGAAGTTAGCATCTGCTATGTTTTCTTTTAATGCAAGTGTAAGTGTGCAGCCTGCCACCCACCCACCCCCAGACTGCGATTCATACTGCTAGCTTGCACTTGAAATGGGGCCTTTTAGTTTAGAGGAGGCCGAAGCTAGCCACTACCTCATGGCTGCTTCGGCAGCAAGGTATCCATACTCAGTCCCCAGCCGCCCCTATTTGTCCTGGTGTGCCTTATACATAAGATTAAGCGCGTATACCAAAACATTACCTGTGCCCTCCCCAGTACATTTAGTGGGAAGGAGAGCCTATTCCGCTGTAGTGTGTGCATGCCAATCCCCTGTTCATGGTACATGCGAAGATGCCTCCCACCTTGCACCTGTCGTTGCAGACTTGCAACTATCCCCATTCAAGTCCTTGTCCCAGGGCAGTGTTCAATTGTACCTCTCCCATTCCTTGCAATGCAAGCGCAAGTATGCAGCCTGCCACCCACCCACCCCCAGGCTGCAATACCATACTGCTTGCTTGCTTGCACTTTAAATTGGGCCTTTTAGGCATGTGGAGGCGGAATCTGGCCACCACGCCATGGCTGTGTCGGTGGCATGGTATCCATACTCAGTCCCCAGCCGCCTGGTGGCCGGGTGTCCCCGCTTGCTCCCCAGCCTCCAGGGGGTGGCCGGGTGTCCATACTCGGTCCCCAGCCACCCCTATTTGTACCGGTAACCTTTCCCACACTTTTCTTAGCCTGGCCTGCTTTAGGGCAGCATTGGCCGAGCCCACCGGACTATCTGACTCCTCCGGTGGGCCCTGGCTTCTCCATCAGGGGAGTTGAGAGTGCCAAGGTGAGCAGCATGATGAGGATGATAGAAGTTAGCATCTGCTTTGTTTTGTTGTAATGCAAGCGCATGTATGTAGTAGCTGCTAGGCCTGAGGAGGTCAGCGTTTTGGCGCATATCCTACCTCCTCCGAGGATTGCTGGATGTTTTCCTGCTACTAACCAAGTTCTATGACTCCCGTTAAAACAAAGCTTCAGGTGATAAATGATGGATGAGGTAGTGGCAAAGGAGAAAGAGCAGGAGGAACAGGGACCATTCACATCAATATCAGGCCAGTAAACCAGATATGTCTTGTAGGATATGTTTCTGTAACAAAAGGAGTGGTTTGGCTACACAGTTATAGGGCATACAGTGAGTGCAATGCCTACCAAAAATTTTGAGGCACTCCAATGCCCCTTGGAAATGACATGGAGGTCAGAGGGCGTTAACTAAACCTTTTTTTCCATTTATAGCAACTGGGTCTCCTGTGCACTGTTGGCCTAAGCACTGAATGGAATGCTTTCCAAAAATTATGAGGTACTGCAATGCCCCTTACAAGAGCCATGTGTGGCACCCCAGGGGTCTGGTCGCCACAGTAATAGAGATTACGTCGGAGAGCAAGTGGGAGGTTTCCTGGTCAGGATCCCTTAAACATGCTACACCCTCCTGCCCCAGTCCTGGGAGGGGAGAATTCTGCCCTTATAAACTGGATCTGGGGTGGGGTTGAGTGAGTCAGAGAACAGAGAACAGTCAGAGTCAGAGTGAGAGCAAGGGAAAGTAACAGCAAGGAGCTCTGTAGGAGCTAGGAGCTAAAGACGAGGGGCTGGAAGCTGAGCAGAGCTCGTCCTGGCAGAAGACAATAGGAACCGGACACAGGAGTCCGAAGCTGTGAGGACTTATATATCCAGCAGCAGAAACCAGCCGGCAGGGGATTTCAGGTCCTCTGGCCATAGAAGCCAGGAGGCTCAGTCACAAGCAAGGGACCAGCACCGCCGTCGTGGAGCGGAGGCTAACAGAAGGCCCCAAGTCACCAGCCATACGGGTGAGCACTACACGGTACACTCAGGGACGTGGGCTACTTCTATCCGCTTACAGCAAGGTAGCCAGGAAGAGTGCAGACAGACGGGGAGGCCTACAACTCCACCTGGCCAGGGGAACTTCTGCTTGCTCACAGACTGACCAGGCCTCTTATGCTAGCCAGTACTCCCGGGAGGGTCTACCTTATAATCATCAGTAAAGACCCTGAACTGCACTGCAAAGACTCTGAGTCATTCCTGCTGCGCTCGTGCACCATCACCCCCATCATCCACACTCACAGCCCTGAGGCTATACTCCTTCCGAGGGGAGTTATCCCATTTTATGCTGCGCACAAAACACCAGCCTCAGCGGTCTGCCTCGCAGCGGTGGTACTCTCTGACCGCAATCCACGGGTGGCGCAGTCGGACAATTAACCTCAAAACCTAAGAAAGATTGCCACTGGTTTGACCAGCCTGAGCCACGTGACCGGGTCACCGCCACGGAGACTACAGACCCCAGAGACCCGGCACCGGGTATCCCACACACGTGTACACACGGCCCAGGGGGCACGTCACATGCAGTACAGCATATTACAAACATAAGTCCCATTATTGGGGAGTGGGTGTCCCATAGTATTTGCTTATGCCTTGCAAGCAAAAGCTGCCAAAAATTAGGACGGAGCAACTTGCAATGCCCCTTACAAGAGCCATGCAGTACAGCATATTACAAACATAAGTCCCATTATTGGGGAGTGGGTCTCCCATAGTATTTGCTTATGCTTTCCCAGCAAAAGCTGCCAAAAATTAGGACAGAGCAACTTGCAATGCCCCTTACAAGAGCCATGCAGTACAGCATATTACAAACATAAGTCCCATTATTGGGGAGTGGGTCTCCCATAGTATTTGCTTATGCTTTCCCAGCAAAAGCTGCCAAAAATTAGGATGGAGAAACTTGCAATGCCCCTTACAAGAGCCATGCAGTACAGCATATTACAAACATAAGTCCCATTATTGGGGAGTGGGTCTCCCATAGTATTTGCTTATGCTTTCCCAGCAAAAGCTGCCAAAAATTAGGATGGAGCAACTTGCAATGCCCCTTACAAGAGCCATGCAGTACAGCATATTACAAGCATAAGTCCCCTTATTGGGGAGTGGGTGTCCCATGGTATTTGCTTATGCTTTCCCAGCAAAAGCTGCCAAAAATTAGGACGGAGGAACTTGCAATGCTGGCACCCTGGTGGTATAGTGGTGGTGGAGGCTGAGGATAAGGAGAAGAAGATTAAACAGCCGAAACGAGGAAGCATATACCCATGTGTGGGTGTGAAGTGGTGCATGTGAATACACCTCCCGAAATAACACAGTGGATTTGACTTTATGTTACTCTGCTGTCATTTGGTGGTGATGAGAAGTCTGGCCCAATCCAGCCCTTGTTCATTTTGATAAGGGTCAGCTTGTCAGCATTGTCAGTTGACAGGCGAGTGCGCTTATCAGTTATAATTCCTCCAGCGGCACTAAAAACACGCTCCGATAACACGCTAGCGGCAGGGCAAGCCAGGACCTCCAAGGCGTACAGAGCGAGTTCATTCCAAGTGTCCAGCTTGGATACCCAATAATTAAAAGGGACAGAGGAATCACGGAGGACGCTGGTACGATCGGCAAGGTACTCCCTCACCATCTTTTGAAAGTTTCCACTCCTTGTGAGAGCACCCCGCGCCTCAGGGCCTGTAAGCTGGGCGGGTGTCAGAAAACTGTCCCAGAACGTTGACAGTGTTCCCCTGCCTCTGCTGGATTGGAGTTGCATCTCTCTCGCCTGTACGCCTTGGTTGGGCAACGAACTGTGACCTCTGCTGCTAGCGTGTTCAGATGGGAATTTTTTTAAGAGTTCTGCAGCAAGGGCCTTCTGGTATTGCCCCATTTTTGAAGACCTCTCCACCTCAGGAATAAGAGAGTGAAAGTTCTCCTTGTAGCGGGGGTCTACAAGTGTCACCAACCAGTAATGACTGTCACCCAACATTTTGACAACGCGAGGGTCACGGTTAAGGCAGCGTAACATAAAGTCAGCCATGTGTGCCAGACTGGAAACGGGCAAGATTTCCGTGTCCTCACCAAGATGACGACTGACCATGTTCTCCTCCTCCCCCTCTTCCTGCTCCCCCCTGTCCTCAGGCCACCCACGGAGAACCGACGGTATGACACTTGTACAGGTACTACCGTCTACTACGCATGATAGCAGCTCCTGTTCTTCCTCCTCCTCCTCCTCCTCCTCCTCCTCTCCCTCATTGTCCCCCAATGCACGTTGGGATGAGATGAGGCTGGGCTGTGTGTAATCGCCCGCTACGGCTTCTTGATCCATCTCATCATACTCTGGCTGCAATGCCTCCTCTTTAATTCTCTGCAGAGAGCGTTGCAAAAGATAGACAAGTGGGATACTGACACTAATGATGGCGTCATCGCCACTCACCATCTTGGTGGCCTCCTCAAAGTTTGTCAGGATGGTATATATGTCAGACATCCAGGTCCACTCCTGAGGTCTTATGTGTGGAGTCTGACCTGAATATCGACGGCCTTGTTGCAGCTGGTACTCCACAACTGAGTTCCAACGTGTGGGGACATCACACACCAGTCGGTGTGCCGGAAGCTGCAAACGCTGCTGCAACACAGCAAGGGCGGCGGAAGCTGTAGTCGACTTGCGAAAATGAGCTGACAGGCGGCGTACTTTCACGAGCAGATATGGCAACTCGGGGTACGATTTAAGAAACCGCTGAACCACGAGGATAAGCACATGAGCCAGGCATGGTACGTGTGTGATCTCACCTCGCCTCAGAGCCGCCACCAGGTTACGGCCATTGTCACACACGACCATGCCGGGATGTAGGTTCAGCGGTCTCAGCCACAGATCTGCCTGCTCTTTCACAGCTGTCCACAACTCACAAGCAGTGTGAGGTTTATCACCTAAGCTTATGAGTTTCAGCACAGCCTGTTGCCGCTTGGCGGAGGCAGTACTGCAATGCTTCCAGCTTGTAACTGATGTGGTGATATCTGAGATGGAGGCTGAACATGAGGAGGAGGAGGAGGAGGAGGATGCGCAGGAGCTGTACACTGTGGGGGCAACTCTGACTGACATAGGGCCCGCAATCCTCGGTGTGGGGAGGATGTGTTCCGTCCCAAGGTCCGACTGGATCCTGGCTTCCACTATGTTTACCCAGTGTGCCGTCAGAGAGATGTACTGTCCCTGGCCACAAGCACTTGTCCACGTGTCCGTTGTAAGGTGGACTCTCCCAGTAACTGCGTTGTTGAGGGCACGGCAGATGCTTTGGGACACGTGCTTGTGTAGTGCGGGGATGGCACACCGGGCAAAATAGTGTCGGCTGGGGACCGAGTACCGAGGACGGCCACCGCCATAAGATTGCGGAAGGATTCCGTCTCCACCAGCCTAAAAGGCAGCATTTCCAATGCAAGCAGTCGTGAAATGTGCGACTTTAGGACTGTGGCCTGTGGGGCGTTAGCTGCGAATTTCCTCTTTCGCTCAAAGGTCTGGGATATGGATTTGAACGCTGCGGTGGGACGTGGACGTGGACGTTGATGCTGTTTCTTGAGAAACTGCCATAACAAGTGAAGACTGAGAGGAGGGGGCATCTTTACATGCAGTATGGACAGGGGATTGCCTTGCACACACAACAGGGGGTTCTATTGCACGCACAACAGTGGAAGAAGCAGTGGTGACACCCGCTGACACTGGTCGTGGACCCTGGGTTTCGCCCCACAAAGTCGGTTGCTTTGCTGCCATGTGCCTGATCATGCTGGTGCTGGTCAGGCTGGTAGTTTTGTCACACCTGCTGATGCTGGCATGGCAGTTGGAACATATGGCCTTTTTGGGGTTATCAGCAGAGTCTTTAAAAAAATTCCAGACTCGGTAAGACCTACCACTTGTACTGGCAACGTCCCTCGTGTTGGTGTTACGGGGAACGGTTGCCAGCCTTCTGTCTGCGGCCACCACACTGCTTCTTCCTGCCTGTTGGGGTACTCTGCCTCCCTCCCCCTGTGTGCTGCTGGCCTCACTCTGCATGTCCTCCTTCCACGTTACGTCAGTTACTAGATCATCCACCACCTCCTCCTCTTCCACTTGCGCACCACGATCCTCCTCCTCACTTCCTGGCAATTGTGTCTCGTCATCGTCCACCTCTTGTGACAGATTGCCAACGTCGACTTCCTGTGGCCGTGGCTGTTCAAATATTGGGGCATCGCAACATGGGATCTCCTCTTCCACCACTTCAAGCGGAACAGGCGAGGGGCCCAAATATGGAAATGGACCAGTGAACAGCTCTTCAGAGTGTCCAAGTGTGGGATCACTTGCTGTCTGACGACACTCGGCATGGTGGGAGGAAGGAGCATCAGGGTGAGGAGGAGTATGCGGTCGAGGCTCACGGCTACTAAGAGTTGACCATGTGGAAGACAGACCGGAGGTGGTGGTGCCCAGGTAACTGGAAATATTGTCTAATATCCAATTAATAACCTGTTCACACTGATCAGTTCTCAATACTGGTGTTGTTCTGTGCTTCCCTAGTAATTTGGTCAAGAAGTGGGAGCGAGAAGATGTGGCTGTTGGTTGTGGCACATTTTCACCTTGGCCACGGCCCCGTCCTCTGCACGAACCATCACCAGAACGTCCACTTCCACGTCCCTTGCCACGTGCCTTGCCCATTGTAAATGAAGTAAAATAGCTTACACTTGCACTATCAATGGAAAAAGGGTAATAAAGAGTAGATTAGAACCGTGGAAGAGGAAAACCACAGTTATTGTTTACTGGGATATACCACACTTTTTTAAATAGACAACTGCTTTTTTTTTAGATACCAAAGGCCCAAAACTGGATAGTACAGTGATTTGACCCGTGAAACTGCGAAACCACACTGGGATGTCGGGCCTACACAAAACTATTTTCAACAGATATATTTTTGTGTCACAACAGTCAGGAGACACTACTGTTTTTCTTTACGGAAAAAACTACCAAAACCTGAATAATAGAGATTTTTTACCGTGGAACAGCAAAAGCACACGTCTGTCTCTCTGTCCTACACCAGACTATTTTCAACAGATATATTTGTGTCTGAAAAATCAGGGAGACACTATTATTATTTTTATACAGCAAAAAATGCCAAAAACAGGATAATAGAGATGTTTTACCGTGGAACATCAAAAGCACAGTAATAATTTACTGGTGTATACCAGGCTTTTTAAAATATATATATATTTGCGGCTGAACATTGAGCGACACACTCAAACTGTTTTTTTTAGATACAAATGGCCCAAAAGTGGATAATACAGAGGTTTGTACCATGGAACTGCAAAACCATACTTGTTTTTCTCGGGCCTACACCAGACTATTTTCAACAGATATATTTGTGTCTGAGAAATCAGGGAGACACTATTTTTTTTTTTTTTTTTACAGCAAAAAATGCAAAAAGCAGGATAATAGAGATTTTTTACCGTGGAACAACAAAAACACACTTCTGTCTCTCTGGCCTACACCAGACTATTTTCAACAGATATATTTGTGTCTGAAAAATCAGGGAGACACTATTATTATTTTTATACAGCAAAAAATGCCAAAAACAGGATAATAGAGATGTTTTACCGTGCAACATCAAAACCACAGTAATAATTTACTGGTGTATACCAGGCTTTTTAAAATATATATATATATTTGCGGCTGAACAGTGAGCGACACACTCAAACTGTTTTTTTTAGATACAAATGGCCCTAAAGTGGATAATACAGAGGTTTGTACCGTGGAACTGCAAAACCACACTTGTATTTCTCGGGCCTACACCAGACAATTTTCAACAGATATATTTGTGTTTGAAAAATCAGTGAGACACTTTTTTTTTTTTTTTGTTACAGCAAAAAATGCAAAAAGCAAGATAATAGAGATTTTTTACCGTGGAACAGAAAAAGCACACTTCTGTCTCTGTGGCCTACACCAGACTATTTTCAACAGATATATTTGTGTCTGAAAAATCAGGGAAACACTATTTTTTTTTTTTTTTTTTACGGCAAAAAATGCAAAAAGCAGGATAATAGAGATTTTTTACCGTGGAACAGCAAAAGCACACTTCTGTCTCTCTGGCCTACACCAGACTATTTTCAACAGATATATTTGTGTCTGAAAAATCAGAGAGACACTATTATTATTTTTATACAGCAAAAAATGCCAAAAACAGGATAATAGAGATGTTTTACCGTGGAACATCAAAACCACAGTAATAATTTACTGGTGTATACCAGGCTTTTTAAAATATATATATATTTGCGGCTGAGCAGTGAGCGACACACTCAAACTGCTTTTTTTAGATACAAATGGCCCAAAAGTGGATAATACAGAGGTTTGTACCGTGGAACTGCAAAACCACACTTGTATTTCTCGGGCCTACACCAGACTATTTTCAACAGATATATTTGTGTCTGAAAATTCAGGGAGACACTATTTTTTTTTTTTACAGCAAAAAATGCAAAAAGCAGGATAATAGAGATTTTTTACCGTGGAACAGCAAAAGCACACTTCTGTCTCTCTGGCCTACACCAGACTATTTTCAACAGATATATTTGTGTCTGAAAAATCAGGGAGACACTTATAATTTTTATACAGCAAAAAATGGCAAAAACAGGATAATAGAGATGTTTTACCGTGGAACATCAAAACCACAGTAATAATTTACTGGTGTATACCAGGCTTTATAAAATATATATATATTTGCGGCTGAACAGTGAGCGAAACACTCAAACTGTTTTTTTTAGATACAAATGGCCCATAGAACTGCAAAACCACACTTCTATTTCTCTGGTCTACACCAGACTATTTTCAACAGATATATTTGTGTCTGAAAAATCAGAGGCACACTTTTTTTTGGGGGGGGGGGCACCAAAAGGTTAATAAGATGGGTATTTGTACATTGTGAAGGAGGAAAAAAAAAAGAGGATTTAGATAAAAAAAAAGGATTTTTCCTGGCCCCCGGGACCTGGAGCTAAGACCAGCAATTTCAGCAACAGGAGGAGCACACAGGACTGTAATGCAGCGTTTGCTGGTATAACTACTGCATCTCCTATACAGCCTGCCTGCCTGCCTGATATACCTGGGATGGATATTAGTCCTGAGAAGGACTGTTTGTTTGATCTGGCAGCCTTTACAGACCTTACACTAACTATTTTGCAGGATATATCTCTCCCTAAATCAGCAGCGCTGACCCTACACTGTCTGATCCGGAGCGACTGTGTCCAAGATGGCGGCGCCGGTTTTAAATACTCGAGGTGACGCTGTGCGGCCAGCCAATCACTGTAATGCCCACAAACAACATGGCTGCGGCATTACAGTGACTGGCTGGCAATCCCTGCATGTTCATTGGCTCTGTAGCTCTGTAAAGAGCGCCAAACATGCAGGGCGGAGACCCGAGCTCCCGCCCGAGTAACCCGGAAATGCTCGGTGCTCGCCGAACATCCCGAGCAGCGTGATGCTCGGGCGAGTACCGAGCAATGTCGAGCATGTTCGCTCAACACTATTAAGATCTAATATTTCCATTATTTTCATTGTTAAAACGTATCTTGCCAATATGGAGTGCTGCATTCTTTTGATATATACAGTACAGACCAAAAGTTTGGAAACATCTTTCTAAGATGATCTAGTGAATCCTGCTTTGAGCAGGGGGTTGGACCAGATGACCCAGGAGGTCCCTTCCAACTCTACCATTCTATGATACTATGATTCTATGATTCTATGAAACACCTTCTCATTTAAAGATTTTTCTGTATTTTCATGACTATAAAAATTGTACATTCACACTGAAGGCATCAAAACTATGAATGAACACATGTGAAACAACTGAAAATATTTCTTATATTCTAGGTTCTTCAAAGTAGCCACCTTTTGTTTTGATGACTGCTTTGCGCACACTTGGCATTCTCTTGATGAACTTCAAGAGATAGTCACCGGAAATGGTCTTCCAACAATCTTGAAGGAGTTCCCAGAGATGCTTAGCACTTGTTGGCCCTTTTGCCTTCACTCTGCGGTCCAGCTCACCCCAAACCATCTCGATTGGGTTCAGGTCTGGTGACTGTGGAGGCCAGGTCATCTGGCGTAGCACCCCATCACTCTCCTTCTTCGTCAAATAGCTCTTACACAGCCTGGAGGTGTGTTTGGGGTCATTGTACTGTTGAAAAATAAATGATGGTCCAAGTAATCGCAAACCGGATGGAATAGCATGCCGCTGCAAGATGCTGTGGTAGCCATGCTGGTTCAGTATGCCTCCAATTTTGAATAAATCCCCAACAGTGTCACCAGTAAAGCACCCCCACACCATCACACTTCCTCTTCCATGCTTCACTGTGGGAACCAGGCATGTAGAGTCCATTCGTTCACCTTTTCTGCGTGTGTTAATTCTTAGTTTTGATGCCTTCAGTGTGAATGTACAATTTTCATAGTCATGAAAACGCAGAAAAATCTTTAAATGAGGTGTGTCCAAACTTTTGGTCTGTACTGTATATATATATATATATATATATATATATATATATATATATATATATATATGTATATACAGTACAGACCAAAAGTATGGACACACCTTCTCATTTAAAGATTTTTCTGTATTTTCATGACTATGAAAATTGTACATTCACACTGAAGGCATCAAAACTATGAATTAACACATTTGGAAGTATATACTTAACAAAAAAGTGTGAAACAACTGAAAATATGTCTTATATTCTAGGTTCTTCAAAGTAGCCACCTTTTGCTTTGATGACTGCTTTGCAAACTCTTGGCATTCTCTTGATGAGCTTCAAGAAGTAGTCACCGGAAATGGTTTTCACTTCACAGGTGTGCCCTGTCAGGTTTAATAAGTGGGATTTCTTGCCTTATAAATGGGGTTGGGACCATCAGTTGTGTTGTGCAGAAGTCTGGTGGATACACAGCTGATAGTCCTACTGAATAGACTGTTAGAATTTGTATTATGGCAAGAAAAAAGCAGCTAAGTAAAGAAAAACGAGTGGCCATCATTACTTTAAGAAATGAAGGTCAGTCAGTCCGAAAAATTGGGCAAACTTTGAAAGTGTCCCCAAATGCAGTTGCAAAAACCATCAAGTGCTACAAAGAAACTGGATCACATGAGGACTGCCCCAGGAAAGGAAGACCATGAGTCACCTCTGCTTCAGAGGATAAGTTTATCCGAGTCACCAGCCGCAGAAATCGCAGGTTAACAGCAGCTCAGATTAGAGACCAGGTCAATGCCACACAGAGTTCTAGCAGCAGACACATCTCTACAACAACTGTTAAGAGGAGACTTTGTGCAGCAGGCCTTCATGGTAAAATAGCTGCTAGGAAACCACTGCTAACGACAGGCAACAAGCAGAAGAGATTTGTTTGCGCTAAAGAACACAAGGAATGGACATTAGACCAGTGGAAATCTGTGCTTTGGTCTGATGAGTCCAAATTTGAGATCTTTAGTTTCAACCACCGTGTCTTTGTGCGACGCAGAAAAGGTGAACGGATGTACTCTACATGCCTGGTTCCCACCGTGAAGCATGGAGGAGATGGTGTGATGGTGTGGGGGTGCTTTGCTGGTTACACTGTTGGGGATTTATTCAAAATTTTAGGCATACTGAACCAGCATGGCTACCACAGCATCTTGCAGCGGCATGCTATTCCATCAGGTTTGCGATTAGTTGGACCATCATTTATTTTTCAACAGGACAATGACCCAAAACACACCTCCAGGCTCTGTAAGGGCTATTTGACCAAGAAGGAGAGTGATGGGGTGCTACGCCAGATGACCTGGCCTCCACAGTCACCAGACCTGAACCCAATCGAGATGGTTTGGGTGAGCTGGACCGCAGAGTGAAGACAAAAGGGCCCACAAGTGCTAAGCATCTCTGGGAACTCCTTCAAGATTGTTGAAAAAACATTTCCGGTGACTACCTCTTGAAGCTCATCAAGAGAATGCCAAGAGTGTGCAAAGCAGTCATCAAAGCAAAAGGTGGCTACTTTGAAGAACGTAGAATATAAGACATATTTTCAGCTGTTTCACACTTTTTTGTTAATTATATAATTTCACATGTGTTAATTCATAGTTTTGATGCCTTCAGTGTGAATGTACAATTTTCAAAGTCATGAAAATACAGAGAAATCTTTAAATGAGAAGGTGTGTCCAAACTTTTGGTCTGTACTGTATATATATATATATATATATATATATATATATATATATATATATATACAGGTATATGAAAAAGTTTGGGCACCCCTATTAATCTTAAGCTTAATGTTTTATAAAAATTGGTGGTTTTGCAACAGCTATTTCAGTTTGATATATGTAATAACTGTTGGACACAGTAATATTTCTGCCTTGAAATGAGGTTTATTGTACTAACAGAAAATGTGCAATCTGCATTCAAACAAAATTTGACAGGTGCATAAGTATGGGCACCTCACCAGAAAAGTGACATTAATATTTAGTAGATCCTCCTTTTGCAAAAATAACAGCCTCTGGTCGCTTCATGTAGCTTTTAATGAGTTCCTGGATCCTGGATGAAGGTATTTTTGACCATTCCTCTTTACAAAACAATTCCAGTTCAGTTAAGTTTGATGGTCGCCGAGCATGGACAGCCCTCTTCAAATGATCCCACAGATGTTCAATGATATTCAGGTCTGGGGACTGGGATGGCCATTCCAGAACATTGTAATTGTTCCTCTGCATGAATGCCTGAGTAGATTTGGAGCAGTGTTTTGGATCATTGTCTTGCTGAAATATCTATCCCCTGCGTAACTTTAACTTTATCACTGTTTCTTGAACATTATTGTCAAGATTCTGCTGATACTGAGTGGAATCCATGCGTCCCTCAACTTTAACAAGATTCCCGGTGCCGGCATTGGCCACAGAGCCCCAAAGCATGATGGAACCTCCACCAAATTTTTCTGTGGGTAGCAAGTGTTTTTCTTGGAATGCTGTGTTTTTTTGCCGTCATGCATAACGCCTTTTTGTATGACAAAACAACTCAATCTTGGTTTCATCAGTCCACAGGACCTTCTTCCAAAAAGAAATTGGCTTCTCCAAATGTGCTTTTGCATACTTCAGCCGACTCTGTTTGTGGCGTGCTGGCAGAAACGGCTTCTTTCGCATCACTCTCCCATACAGCTTCTCCTTGTGCAAAGTGCGTTGTATAGTTGACCGATGCACAGTGACACCATCTGCAGCCAGTTGATGCTGCAGCTCTCTGGAGGTGGTCTGAGGAATGTCCTTGACTGATCTCACCATTCTTCTTCTCTGCCTTTCTGATGTTTTTCTTGGCCTGCCACTTCTGGCCTTAACAAGAACTGTCCCTGTGTTCTTCCGTTTCCTTACTATGTTCCTCACAGTGGAAACTGACAGGTTAAATCTCTTAGACAGATTTTTGTATCCTTCCCCTGAACAACTATGTTGAATACTCTTTGTTTTCAGATCATTTGACAGTTGTTTTGAGGAGCCCATGATGCCACTCTTCAGAGGAGATTCAAACAGGAGAATAACTTGCAAGTGGCCACTTTAAGTAGCTTTTCTCATGATTGCATACACCTGGCTATGAAGTTCAAAGCTCAATGAGGTTGCAAAACCAAAAAAAGTGTTTTAGTAAGTCAGTAAAAAGTAGGTAGGAGTATTTAAAACAAGAAAATGATAAGGGTGCCCGTACGTATGCACCTGTCAAATTTTGTTTGAATGCAGATTGCACATTTTCTGTTAGTACAATAAACCTCATTTCAAGGCAGAAACATTACTGTGTCCAACAGTTATTACATATATCAAACTGAAATAGCTGTTGCAAAAACACCAATTTTAAGAAAACATTAAGCTTAAGATTAATAGGGGTGCCCAAACTTTTTCATATAACTGTACATGCAAAAATGGAGGCAGCACACAGAGTTGAATAAAGTGATAAGGTTTAATAGCCCATATGGCAACGTTTTGGTCCAAAATTGTGGACCTTTCTCAAGCATACGTAAGGTGCAAGTGCAGAGTATTTAAGGCGATCTAATTACAATGGTAATCAGAAGCAATTACATGAAAATTGCATAATATACATGATCTTTCAGACAAATAAAGTTATTAGACATGATAGTGCATAATCAGTGTAAAGTGACATAGTGCAAAAATACAATAGACACAGGCTTATAGCCATAACACTCATATCAATACATAATACAGCAGCTGTGTATACAGAAAGGAAAACATGGCTCACCCCAAATTTCATTTGCATTCATTTTGAGTGTCTCGCTGACTGTTCAGACACAAATATATCTGTTGAAAAGAGTCTGGTGTAGACCAGATAACTAGAACTGTGGTTTTCCTCTCACACGGTTCAAATCTGGGTGTAATCCACCTTTTTGCATAAAAAAAACATTTTGAGTGTCTCGCTGACTGTTCAGACACAAATATATCTGTTTAAAAGAGTCTAGTGTAGGCCAGATAACTAGAACTGTGGTTTTGCAGTTCCACAGTTCAAATCACCTTTTTATTACCCTTTTGCCATTGATAGTGCGAGTGTAAGCTATTTTACTTCATTTACAATGGGCAAGGCACGTGGCAAGGGATGTGGAACTGGACGTTCTGGTGATGGTGAGTGTAGAGGACGGGGCCGTGGCCAAGGAGAAAATGTGCCACAACCAACAGACACATCTTCTCTCTCCCAGTTCTTGACCGAATTTCTAGGGAAGCACAAAACAGCACCACTATTGTGAACTGATCAGTGTGAACAGGTTATTAATTGGATAGCAGATAATACTTCCAGTCACCTGGGTAACACCACCTCCGGTCTGTCTTCCACACGGTCAAGTGTTAGTAGCCGTGAGTCTCGACTGCATACTCCTCACCCTGATGCTCCTTCCTCCCACCATGCCGAGTGTCGTCAGACAGCAACTGATCCCACAGTTGGACACTCTGAAGAGCTGTTCACTGGTCCATTTCCATATTTGGGCCCCTCGCCTGTTCCGCTTGAAGTGGTGGAAGAGGAGATCCCACGTACCGATGGTCAAATATTTGAACGGCCACGGCCACAGGAAGGTGACACTGGCAATTTGTCGCAAGAGGTGGACGATGACGAGACACCATTGCCACGAAGCGAGGAGGAGGACCGTGGTGCGGAAGTGGAAGAGGAGGAGGTGGTGGATGATCTAGTAACTGACCCAACGTGGCAGGAGGACATGCAGAGTGAGGCCAGCAGGACACAGGGGGAGGGAGGCAGAGTACCCCAACAGGCAGGAAGAAGCAGTGTGGTGGCCGCAGACAGAAGGCGGGCAACCAATCCCGTAACTCCAACATGAGGGATGTTGCCAGTACAACCGGTAGGTCTTCCACAGTCTGAAATTTTTTTAAAGACTCTGCTGATAACCCCAAAAAGGCCATTTGTACCACCTGCCAGGCCAGCATCAGCAGGGGTGACAAAACGACCAGCCTGACCACCAGCAGCATGATCAGGCACATGGCAGCAAAGCACCCGACTTTGTGGGGTGAACCCCAGGGTCAGCGGGTGTCACCACTGCTTTTTCCGCTGTTGTGCGTGTAAGAGAACCCCCTGTTGTGCATGCAAGGCAATCCCCTGTCCATACTGCATGCAAAGATGCCCCCTCCTCTCAGTCTTCACTTGTTATGGCAGTTTCTCAAGAAACAGCATCAACATCCACGTCCACGTTCCACTGCAGCGTTCAATTGTCCACATCCCAGACCTTTGAACGAAAGCGCAAATTCGCAGCCAATGCCCCACAGGCCACAGTCCTAAATTTGGACATTTCACGACTGCTTGCATTGGAAATGCTGCCTTTTAGGCTGGTGGAGACGGAATCCTTCCGCAACTTTATGGCGGTGGCCGTCCCTCTGTACTCGGTCCCCAGTCTACACTATTTTGCCTGGTGTGCCATCCCCGCACTACACAAGCATGTGTCCCTAAACACTGGGTAAACATAGTGGAAGTCGGGACCCAGTCGGACCTTGGGACGGAACACACATCCTCCCCACACCGAGGATTGCGGGCCGTATGTCAGAAAGAGTTGCCCCCACAGTGTACAGCTCCTGCGCATCATCCTCCTCCTCCTCCTCATGTTCAGCCTCTATCTCATGTATTACCACATCAGTTACAAGCTGTAAGCACTGTAGTACTGCCTCAACCAAGTGGCAACAGGCTGTGCTGATACTCATAAGCTTAGGTGATAAACCTCACACTGCTTGTGAGCTTTGGACAGCTGTGAAAGAGCAGGCAGATCTGTGGCTGAGACCGCTCAACCTACATCCAGGCATGGTCGTGTGTGACAATGGCCGTTACCTGGTGGTGGCTCTGAGGCGAGGTCACAAACGTACCATGCCTGGCTCATGTGCTTAACCTCGTGATTCAGCGGTTTCTTAAATCGTACCCCGAGTTGCCAGATCTGCTCGTCAAAGTACGCCGCCTGTCAGCTCATTTTCGGAAGTCGGCTACAGCTACTGCCGCCCTTGCTGTGCTGCAGCAGCGTTTGCAGCTTCCGGCACACCGACTGGTGTGTGATGTCCCCACACGTTGGAACTCTACCCTCCACAAGTTGCAAAGGATTTGTGAGCAGAAGAGAGCAGTTGCAACAAGGCCGTCGATATTCAGGTCAGACTCCACACATAAGACCTCAGGAGTGGACCTGGATGTCTGACACATGTACCATCCTGACAAACTTTGAGGAGTCCACCAAGATGGTGAGTGGCGATGACGCCATCATTAGCGTCAGCATCCCACTTGTCTGTCTTTTGCAATGCTCTCTGCAGAGAATTTAAGAGGAGGCATTGCAGCCAGAGAATGATGATATGGATCAAGATGCCGTAGCGGGCGATTACACACAGCCCAGCCTCATCTCATCCCAACGTGCATTGGGGGACAATGAGGGAGAGGAGGAGGAGGAGGAAGAACAGGAGCTGGTATCATGCTCTGTAGACGGTAGTACCTGTACAACTGTCATACAGTCGGTTCAGCGTGGCTGGCCTGAGGACAGGGGGGAGGAGGAGGAGGAGGAGGAGAGCATGGTCAGTCGTCATCTTGGTGAGGACACAGAAGTCTTACCCGTTACCAGTCTGTCACGCATGGCTGACTTTATTTTACGCTGCCTTAAGCGTGACCCTCGCATTGTCAAAATGTTGGGTGACAGTCATTACTGGTTGATGACACTTTTAGACCCCTGCTACAAGGAGAACTTTCACTCTCTTATTCCTGAGGTGGAGAGGTCTACAAAAATGGGGCAGTACCAGAAGGCCCTTGCTGCTGAACTGTTAAAAAAATTCCTATCTGAACACGCTAGCGGCAGAGGTTACAGTTCGTTGCCCAACCAAGGCGTACAGGCGAGAGAGACGCAACTCCAATCCAGCAGAGGCAGGGGAACACTGTCATCGTTCTGGGACAGTTTTCTGAGACCCGCCCAGCTTACAGGCCCTGAGGTGCAGGGTACACTCGCAAGGAGTGGAAAGTTTCAAAAGATGGTGAGGGAGTACCTTGACGACCGTACCTTTATGAGAATCATAAATTGAGTACGGAATTTTTTTTAAACCGACGGATAAGAATAATTTATTATGGCATGATAGTCATCACCCACGTAGAATGGTGGATTCCCTACCATATAGTCAGCTCTTAAGAGTTAGGAGAATTGTCAGCAATGAAGGTAGACTTGGGACCACTTTAGATTCTATGGTTGACAGATTTAGGGAGAGAAAGTATCCCAAAAAACTGTTGAATAAATGGAGACATAAGGTTGAAAAAATGGATCGTACTATTCTTTTGGATAAAAAAAAATCAGTGGGGAAACTACCTTAGAGAGAGTCCCATTGGTTACCACTTTCTGAGAACAGAGCAAGTGACGCGCCCCCTGGGCCAGTGCTGTAGTGCGGCGCGCGTGCGCGCGGGGAATACCCGGAGCCGGATCCGATGGGGGTAGTAGTCTTCGTGTGGCGGTGACCCGGTCCGTGCCCAGGGTGGTCAAACTAAGTGGCAGTTATTGGTATGATGGTATTAGTGTCCGACTACGCCACCCGTTGAATGCGGCTATGAAGCCGCCGCTGCAGGGCAGTCCGCTGAGGCCGGTGGTACGGATGTGCAGCGTGGATGGTATAACCCCCAACGGGAGGGGTATGGCCTCAGGGCAGAGGATGAGGTTGATGTTGGGAGTGATGGTGTGGATGTCCCAGCACTAATGGTGCGACAAGGAAGCACGGAGACGCGAGGGTACAGTTCAGGGTCTTTACTGATGGTACAAGGCAAATTCCCCCGGGAGTACTGGCTAGTAGTTGGGGCCTGGTTAGTCTGCGAGTAAGCCGGAGTTCCCCTGGCCAGGTGGAGTTGTAGGCCTTCCCGTTAGTCTGTACCCTTCCTGGCTACCCTGCTTTCAGCGGTTACAAGTAGCCCACGTCCCTGGGTATACCGTGTGGTGCTCACCCGTATGGCTGGTGACCTGGGGCCTCCTGTTAGCCTCCGCTCCGGGATGGCGGTGCTGGTCCCTTCGTTGTGACTGAGCCTCCGGGCTTTTATGGCCAGAGGACCTGGAATCCCCTGCCGGATGGATTCTGCTGCTGGGTATATCTGTAACATACCTGGCGGCGTCCTTGCATGGTGGTCCATCTCCCACTGTGCAAGAGGGCGCACTTGATCTCCTGTCCAGAATGTCTCTCTGGCTTCCCTCCATGCTGTCTGTTTGTGTCTGTTTCTGCTGCTTAAGGGCGGCGCCCGATCACTTCCTGCCTTTTGTACCTGCTGTGGGTCACTCCCCTTGTGCGTCCTCAGCCTATTGCTGTCTGTCACTTGGTATATAGCTCAGCAGCTCCCTTCTATTCCTGCCTGAGCATAGTGTTTCTTTCAGTGTGTGCGTGCACTCTGAAGGTGCCAGGTCCTGTTCTGTGTTCTCTTGTCTGCCTATCCTGGAGGCTGTATTTCCAGGCCTGTCTGAACACGCTCCTAGCCTGTTCCTCCTGCCTTCTAGGGGCCGATTACCTAGACCTGTTCCTGTATCTTGTCTGACCTGTCTGAACACGCTCCTAGCCTGTTCCTCCTGCCTTCTAGGGGCCGATTCCCTAGACCCGCTCCTGTATCTTGTCTGTCCTGTCTGTACACGCTCCTTGCCTGTTCATCCTGCCTCTCTGGGGGCCGTATTCCCAGACCCGCTCCTGTATCCCGCTGCAGTGTCGGTCTCCTCCGTACACTCAGTTCCAGTCTGAACTCTCTCCTATCCTTTACCTGTTTTTCCTCTATGTCCGTTCCCTTCCTTTTTCTGCAGAGTCTGAACTTGTACCTAACTCCTGCTTGTTGTCTCTGTACTCCCGTTTGTGAGTTTGTGGTCCACTCGCTACTTCACTGCAAGTACCCTGTGGGTGTCTGGCTCTGCCTTTCCCTTCCTGTCTGTTCCGTGTGAACAGAGCCCTGTCCCCCCTACTCAGCCTAGCCTGCTCTGACTCCTCTGCCCGCTGCTCTGGCAGTCCTGTCCTGCCCTGCTTTTGCCCGCTGCTCCGGCAGTCCTGTCCTGCCCTGCTTCTGCCCGCTGCTCTGGCAGTCCTGTCCTGCCCTGCTTCTGCCCGCTGCTCTGGCAGTCCTGTCCTGCCCTGCTTCTGCCCGCTGCTCTGGCAGTCCTGTCCTGCCCTGCTTCTGCCCGCTGCTCTGGCAGTCCTGTCCTGCCCTGCTTCTGCCCGCTGCTCTGGCAGTCCTGTCCTGCCCTGCTTCTGCCCGCTGCTCTGGCAGTCCTGTCCTGCCCTGCTTCTGCCCGCTGCTCCGGCAGTCCTGTCCTGCCCTGCTTGTGCTCGCTGCTCCTGCAAACCCGTCCTGCTCTGTTCTTGCCCACCGCTTCGGGCGTTCCCTCTCTGCTGTGGTTGTCTACCGCATCTGCGGTTCTGTGACCCAGTCTGTACTGGGTCTTAACCTTTCTGTGCTCCAGCCCGTCCTTTCGGCCAGTACCTCCCTGCCTGCATACTCGCCTGTATCCACCCATCTGCATACCTGCCGTGTTTGCTTATATCCACCAGTCTGTGCCAGCCTAACCTGCCTGTTCCTGAGTCCCGGTGTGTACTGGGTCCTATCCCGCCTGTGTTCCTACCTGCTAGTGCCTCCCTGTCTGCACTCTAGCTGTGCTTGCCTTTACCCCCCTGCCTGCATACCCGCCTGCCTGCATACCAGTCGTGCCTGCCTATACCCACCAGTCTGTGTGCCAGCCTACCAGCCTGTTCCTGTATTCCCCTGTGTGGGTCAACAGCCGTGTCCGGGGTCTGTCCTGGAGTAGCACCTGGTCCCTCTGCTCGGTTCCTCCTTGGTGCACTGGCGTCGTATGCCGTCGTGCGACCCTGGTCGGATCGGGTGAATACTTAGTCACACCCCTCCAGGCATTCACTCTCCGGCACGGTCCAGTGGAATCACTACAATCACACGCACACGCCGCTTAGCCCGGGCGTGTGCATAACAGCATAACAATATCTTAGTCCCCACAGCCTCGGACTCCTGTGTCCGGTTTTAGTACCTTCTCCCAGGGCGAGCTCTGCACAGCTCCAGCCCCTGGCGCTTCTCCTTGGCTCCTACAGAGCTCCTGATGTCTATCTGTCCCTGTTTCTGCGTGTCCAGACCAGACTCCGTCTCTGTCTGGAACTCCTCTCTCTTAACCCTGCCTCAGCCCCAGTTTATGTAGGGGAAGTTCTTCCCCTCCCAGGACTGGGCAGGAGGTGTGGCATGCTTAGGATTCCTGCCCAGGAGACCTCCCACCTGCTCACAGACGTAATATTGCTATTACTGTGGAAACCAGACCCCTGGGGTGCCACATTCCCCCCTAGTAAAATTTAGTACTCCGGGACTAAACATATTTTTGAAAACATAACAGGGTATAAACAGGAACAATACAATAAGGAAAAACACATTAGGGTGGTCACGGCGTGTCCGTAACCGGGAAGCAATAAGGGTGTCCATTTCACCAAAGAACAGGGAGCCGTAACCAGGTAGGGGTCTGTCCTGCCCCGAGTCTTTAACAGTCTTTAGTCCATTCCTGGGTTACGCTCCAAACATATTTACAACAGAGTTCCGGTTACTCACTGTCCATAACCTGTCAGTCCATATAAAGAAACCTGTAACTGAAAAACATAATTAGCAACGGCTACAACAAAACAGGTAAACATTAAATAGTTAAAGCAATTAGCCAACTTAGATTCTCCAACGTACGGGCATCTGGCCTCTGGTAACCCTAGTGGACCTACGGAGCTCACTAACTGGTCCTGCACTACAGGGTGTAGGAGGTGTTATGGGCAGGCTGGGCAGCTTTCTGCGCACTCTTTGGCTCACTAGGGGCACGGCAGGCTCACTACTAGCAGAGGGTTGATCCTCCTGTACTGCTGGTGTGGACCCTTCTGCCTCTTGGGCCGGCTGCTCTTCCAGCTCTACTGGTTCTTCTTTAGGCACTTGCGGGGCTGGCTGGAGAAAGGTGAGGACGGGTACCACGACAGCACCGTTTACTTGTGTCCAAGACCGGGGGAAGTCTCCGAGTACAGTCCTGATCATTTCTTCCCTTTCCTCTGCGGGTCGAGGGTTTTCTTGATCTTCTTCTTCAGGGCTTTGCAGCTGCTCGGGACACTTCTTCAGGTGGTCTCTGGAGACAACGGCTGTGGTTTCTCCTCCATCCTTACTGATCACGCAAATCTTTGGGCTCTCATGGCTTGATGGCAGTACGGTGTACGGGTCCTTCTCCCACTGGTCGTCCAACTTGTGGAGCCGTCTTTTCCTCTTCAAGACCTGCTCTCCAGGTACCAGGGGAACAGCGGGAGCATACTGATTATAAGCCCTCTCTTGCCTTTCTCTAGCTTGAGACAGACTTCGCTCGACGCTCTCCTGTACTTTCCGATACTGCTGCTGCCGTTCTGTATCCCAGTCTGCCTCTGGCGAGGTGTCCTCGGGCATCAGGACTCCCATATCCAGGTCGATAGGCAGCTTACCAGGTCTCGCTCTCATTAGGTAAGCCGGGGTACAGTTGGTAGAACCTACAGGGATGTGGTTGTATAGGTCCACCAGATCAGGCAGCTTCTCAGGCCACATACTGCGTTCTTCCAGGGGCAATGTTTTCAGGAGGTCTATCACCACCTGGTTCATCTTCTCGCAGAGTCCATTGGTTTGAGGGTGATAGGGCGTTGTTCTTATCTTCGTGCAGCCATACAGGTTGCAGAACTCCTGGAAGACTTCCGATTCGAAGGCTGGCCCTTGGTCTGTCAGCACTTGGTCCGGGTACCCGTGTGGACGACAGAAGTGCTGCTGGAAGGCTCTAGCTGCTGTTTGAGCCGTTAAGTCCTTGACCGGGACCACCACCAGGAACCGGGAGTAATGATCTACGATTGTGAGGGCGTAGACATACCCAGATCTGCTTGGAGCCAGTTTCACATGGTCCAGGGCTATCAGTTCCAGTGGCTGTCGGGTGATGATGGGCTGCAAGGGAGTCTTCTGGCTGGCACGGTCCTTCCTTCTTAGGTGGCACGGTCCACAGTCTCTGCACCACCTCTCGATGGCTCCTCTCATGCCTACCCAGTAGAACCGTTCACGCAACAAGAACTCCAGCTTCTTCCACCCGAAATGTCCTGCTCCGTTGTGGTACGCCTCCAGAATCATAGCCGCGTCTCGTCTGGGGACCACTACCTGCCAGGTCAACTCATGTGTTCGAGAGTTAACCATTCTCCGGCACAACTTCTCCCTGTAGAGGAACAGCCTACTTTTCTCCTTCCACAGTTGCTTAGTCTCCTCTGGGGCGTCTGGGTCCAGACTGGCATTGGCTTGGGTCAGCATTTCCTTCACCAGACGGACTGCGGGATCACTGTCTTGCATCTCCGCCCAGTTGTAGTGGGGCAAGGGATTGAACGTCGCGGAGCGCCTGTCCTTCACACGGTGGGAATGCAATGTAATCCCATGACGGTGGAACGCAGGGAGCTCAACTTCTTCCAGATCTTCTGGATCTTCCACTACGTCCGGTAAGTTCGGCATTCTAGACAGGGCATCCGCGTTGGCATTGGAGCGTCCTGCCCGGTATTTGATGGTGAATTCAAAGTTGGACAGGCGAGCCATCCATCTCTGTTCCAGAGCACCGAGCCTTGCAGTGTCCAGGTGTGTCAACGGGTTGTTATCCGTGTACACGATGAATTTGGAGGAGGCAAGGTAATGCTTGAAACGTTCGGTCACTGCCCACACTACTGCCAGGAACTCCAGCTTGAATGAGCTATAATTCTCAGGGTTCCTCTCCGCGGGCCGTAGCTTTCGGCTGGCGTAAGCGATTACCCGTTCTTTCCCTTACTGGATCTGGGACAGTACGGCTCCTAGCCCGATGTTGCTTGCGTCCGTGTGGAGGATAAAGGGCTGGCTGTAGTCTGGATATGCCAGGATTTCATCCCCCGTGAGGGCCATCTTCAGCTGGCAAAAGGACTCCTCTTCCAGCTTTTCCCACCTGAAGGGCGGCTTCTGGTTTTTGGCTTTTCGAGATTGACCTATCAGGAGGTCCTGCATAGGGGCTGCCATTTTGGTGAAACTGGGAATGAATCTTCGGTAGTAGCCTACCAACCCGAGGAACTGCCGCACTTCCTTTATGCTGGAGGGTCTTGGCCAGTCCTTAATCACGGTGATCTTATCAGGGTCAGGAGCCACTCCGTCAGCACTCACCACGTGTCCCAGGTATTGCACCTTTGGTTTCAGGAGATGACACTTGGAGGGTTTCACCTTTAGGCCGTAGTTTGCCAGAGCTTTGAACACTTCCGCCAGGTGTTTCAGGTGGTCCTCGTAGGTCTTGGAATAGACGATGACATCGTCCAGGTATAACAGGACCGTCTCGAAGTTCCGGTGTCCCAGACAGCATTCCATCAACCGTTGGAAGGTTCCTGGTGCGTTGCAGAGCCCGAACGGCATACAGTTAAATTCGCTGAGACCCATCGGGGGGGTGAATGCGGTCTTCTCCCGGTCTGCCTCTGCTACAGGAACCTGCCAGTACCCGCTAGTGAGATCCAAAGTAGAGAAGAAGTTAGCAGATTTGAATGCAGCTAAGGACTCTTCTATCCTTGGTAACGGGTACGCATCTTTGTGTGTGATACGGTTGACCTTCCTGTAGTCTACACACATTCTCATAGTGTTGTCCTTCTTTTTCACTAAGACTAGTGGAGCTGCCCAGGGGCTACAGCTGTCCCTGATTACCCCAGCCTCCTTCATGTCTCTAAGCATCCCCTTGGCGTGTTGGTAGTGTGCAGGGGGTACGGGTCGGTATCTCTCCTTTATGGGAGGATGGTCTCCCGTGGGGATGTGGTGTTCTACCCCCTTTACTCGCCCGAAGTCTAACGGGTGTTTACTAAACACTCTCTCGTACTCTTGAACCACCCGATAGACTCCTTGTTTCTGGTGTGAGGGAGTGGAGTCAGTACCCAGATGTAGTTGCTGACACCAGTCCTCCATTGGTTTCTTAGAGCCGTTACCTTCCTCTGGTTGAGATGGAGGCAAGGGTTCCACGGCCTGTACAGAATTCTGGTTTATGGTGAACAATTTAGCTAGCGTGGCATACCGGGGCAGGTGTACTTCTCTCTCACCGATATTTATGATGCGAACGGGCACCCTCCCATGGCGTACATCGACCACCCCCCGTGCTGTCAAAATGGTGGGCCTACTGCCTGAGTAGACGGGTTCTACCATTGCTTGGTAGTCTCTACCTCTTTGACCAATAGCTGCCCGGCACCAAATCATCATCTCACTTTTTGGGGGCATGGCAATAGGGAACGGGTCACACATTCTCACGCTACCTATCTCACCACCAGATAGTTCCACCTGTTGCCGCTTCATCAGTGCCCGGATCTCTTTTTGGAGCACACGCTGCTGGCCGGAACTGGCGTTCTTGGCAACCTGCTGTAAAATGAGAATCACCTCTGCAAGACAATTTTCAATTACATTGGTTCCCAGGGTGATTCTAGGGTGACTCTCATGACGGTCGATGTCCACTATAATCAGTCCTTGTGCCGCTAGTTCGACTTTACCGATTTTAATGGTCACCTCCTTGAATCCCACCTGCGGCACGGGCTGACCATTGCTGGCGATGATACTCAGGTCGTTGTCTGGGTAGCGGGTTATGTCCGAATCATTCCAGTACTGCTTGAAGAGCACGTACGGGATGGTGGTGACCTGTGACCCAGTGTCTAGTAGGGCACTCATAGGAATGCCATCCAGTACCACAGGCAAGATTGGACGTCCCTCTACGTATTTCTCACGCCAGTTTGATGGGCCTGATGGTCTTATGCCTGGGGGTTGGCCCTCTACCCCAGGTTGTGCCCGTTTAAATGACAGTACCTTGCCACATGTCCGGGTTGATTGCAGCGGCGGCAAATAGGTCGTCCATCCTCGTTATATCGATCGCTGGGTCTTCCTCTGGCCGGTGGGGTCCTCATTGGTCGACGCCACGGGATGTCCTCCGGTCCGGATGCCAGCTCGATCTTCCCTGCAGTAGAAACCTGTAACGACTGCACAGTTCGGGTTAGCGCGGCAACGCTTTTAGTTAGCTCTTGGACCTGATGGTGCAGGTCTGTAGCCGGGTCACTGTTTAAAGCCTGCGCATCAGCTCCCACAGGCCCTGCAGACAAGGGCGCCGTCTCCTGGTGATAAGTGATAGCAGGGCGCCTGTGGGTCACAGCGCCACCTGGTGCCGGTTCTCGGAGCACCCGGATGGCTCTGTCCTTGAACTGTGCAAAGTCCAGGTCAGGGTCCTGTAAGGCCATTGCCCGCAACTGGGTTCGGTGGGCATTGCACAGTAGACCCTCAATGAATTGTTCAGTCAACAGCTTATCTTCAATTCCCACGCTGTCAGGGTCTGCCTGCTTAATGGCTCTCAGGGCCTCTTGTAGGTTTAGAGCATAGTCTCTTATACTCTCATGTGCCCGTTGTTTGCACCCATAAAATCTTAGTTTTATTTCGGCTGAGGTGCGGGTGTCAAATGTGTCTTTCAGCCGGGTTAATATGTCTCTGACAGTCCTCTTCCTCCCAGGTGGCCAGGACTTTACCTCCCTTTGGGCTGCCCCGATTAATTGGGCCACCAGGATGCTCACTTTTTGCGCCTCCGTGAGGGGATACACCTTGAAGAGGCTATCCAGCCTTTCTCTGAAGTCATTTAGGGTATGGGACTCCCCTGAGTACTGGGGTAGCCAGGCTGCCCCCGGGATATAGGGCATGGTGAACGGCATGACCGCAGCAGCGGTGGCGCTGGCGGCGGTTGTGGCGGTGAAGCTCTCCTCCGTATCCGACATCCTCCTCCCCCCTAGTGGACCGTGGCCTACCTTGCGATGATCCTCTTCCGTAGGCCGCGGCTCCGCAGTCGATCGGCGGGGTTGAGGACCTGGCGTCGCGCTCCTGTGACGTCGGCGTCTGCTGGGCTCCTTCCAGGACCTTACGCAACGTCCGGACGTGAGGCGGGGCTTCAGTTCTCGCAGGCTTTCGGAGTCCACGCCCCTCTTCTTCCCGTGCGGCGTCCCGAAGATGGCGTCCGAAGGCGGGAAGCAGCTGCGGATGGCGGGAAGAAGGCAGAAGACGGCGGGAAACGGTCCAAGATGGCGTCTGATGGCGGGAATCGGCTCCGGATGGCGGGAAACGACTCCGGACGGCGGGAAACTTCACCACAG
This sequence comes from Phyllobates terribilis, assembly GCF_046119375.1. NCBI lineage: Eukaryota > Metazoa > Chordata > Amphibia > Anura > Dendrobatidae > Phyllobates > Phyllobates terribilis. The sequence continues at coordinate 111,665,745 of NW_027362770.1, forward strand.
GTAAGTATAAAAGTCTCTTTTTTCAGGCACGCAGTACCCGGTGGTTGCGGGCACGAAATCCTGCCGACTACGCCAAAGTTGATGCGCCCCCTGGGCCAGTGCTGTAGTGCGGCGCGCGTGCGCGCGGGGAATACCCGGAGCCGGATCCGATGGGGGTAGTAGTCTTCGTGTGGCGGTGACCCGGTCCGTGCCCAGGGTGGTCAAACTAAGTGGCAGTTATTGGTATGATGGTATTAGTGTCCGACTACGCCACCCGTTGAATGCGGCTATGAAGCCGCCGCTGCAGGGCAGTCCGCTGAGGCCGGTGGTACGGATGTGCAGCGTGGATGGTATAACCCCCAATGGGAGGGGTATGGCCTCAGGTCAGAGGATGAGGCTGATGTTGGGAGTGATGGTGTGGATGTCCCAGCACTAATGGTGCGACAAGGAAGCACGGAGACGCGAGGGTACAGTTCAGGGTCTTTACTGATGGTACAAGGCAAATTCCCCCGGGAGTACTGGCTAGTAGTTGGGGCCTGGTTAGTCTGCGAGTAAGCCGGAGTTCCCCTGGCCAGGTGGAGTTGTAGGCCTTCCCGTTAGTCTGTACCCTTCCTGGCTACCCTGCTTTCGGCGGTTACAAGTAGCCCACGTCCCTGGGTATACCGTGTGGTGCTCACCCGTATGGCTGGTGACCTGGGGCCTCCTGTTAGCCTCCGCTCCGGGATGGCGGTGCTGGTCCCTTCGTTGTGACTGAGCCTCCGGGCTTTTATGGCCAGAGGACCTGGAATCCCCTGCTGGATGGATTCTGCTGCTGGGTATATCTTAGTCCCCACAGCCTCGGACTCCTGTGTCCGGTTTTAGTACCTTCTCCCAGGGCGAGCTCTGCACAGCTCCAGCCCCTGGCGCTTCTCCTTGGCTCCTACAGAGCTCCTGATGTCTATCTGTCCCTGTTTCTGCGTGTCCAGACCAGACTCCGTCTCTGTCTGGAACTCCTCTCTCTTAACCCTGCCTCAGCCCCAGTTTATGTAGGGGAAGTTCTTCCCCTCCCAGGACTGGGCAGGAGGTGTGGCATGCTTAGGATTCCTGCCCAGGAGACCTCCCACCTGTTCACAGACGTAATATTGCTATTACTGTGGAAACCAGACCCCTGGGGTGCCACACAAGTGTGTGGCCAATATTGTCAAAAAACATTGGCCTATGCTAAATAGATGTTTGCCGGAGATTGAAGAATTTAAAATGCCCCCGTTAATTTCATATAACCGGGCTAAGAACATTAGAGATAGGTTAATAAGGACAGATATTGGCCCTCAGAGAACAATAGTCCAGGGTTCACTAACTGGGAGACAAAGATTGGGTTGCTTCCCATGTCTCCATTGTGTTAATTGTCCAAATATGCTAAAAGGGGATAAATTTCAACATCCAATAAGTGGAGTGATGTATACAATTAAACACTATCTTACATGTTCTTCTGATTATATTGTTTATTTACTGCAGTGCCCATGTAATTTACTATATATCGGTGAGACGACTACAGATTTTAAGGTTAGGATGAATAATCACAGACACTCTATTAGGAAGAAAAGACTCAACTTTCCTGTCTCTAAACATTTCATAGAGAAGGGGCATCTTGAGAGCAATTGAAATTTAGGATTATTGACCATATACTCCCACTTGAATGGATTAGGAGACTTAACACTTTGAAACCACATGGTCTTAATGTTGACTTTAAATTGAGTGTGACTCTAGAAGCGGTCGCTTGCCCAATTTTCTCTCTTGTGATGAATTTTTTTGTTATGTATGGTATACATTTTAGCTGTTTTTATTAATTTTTATTTTTTCTTTGATTCTCTAGATTTGCTGGTGCTGTAGGACAATGGAAGACATGATTCTTCCCCATATATATATTATTGAGATCGTAATGTGTAATGAATTATATATCGCATATAATCTTTTCTATTCATATCGCGTTATATTGGAATAGGAATGTGGATTAACTTATATGCACTTATTTTGGAGTCTGTGATCCAATATGTGTAGCGCCCCTGAGGGTTCGGTCGCCACAGAGGTATTGCATCTCACCCAGAGGTGTGGTATCTCACTCTCAGGTAAGGAAGGAGTATGGCTCAGAACCCTAACACTACATCCACTACACCACATTTCCGGGGGACAGGGCGACAATGCTCCTACAGGAGAGCACGACTGTCCCTGATCCCTGGCTGGAGTGGGGAGGAACCACTTAGAGAGGGGGAACTATGTAGTGGATGGGTAGAGGACGTAGTTCCTGGGAGCACTGGAGTAGGAGGTATAAAAGGTAGGAACCATTTTGGTTCAGCAGACAGTAGTGGAGAAGAGAGACAGTGGAGTGGTCAGTCAGAGGAACAGCCGCTCTGTACGAGCTCTGCTCCACAGGCAGGCCTAGTCAGGAGGCATGAGCCTGAAAGGAGAAGAGAGAAAGGGAAGCAGGAAGGCTCAAGGACAGGAACCGAAGGGACCCTAGGGGTACGGGCCGTGCAGCTGCCACCCATATGCCCGCCGCTGCCAGGAGGTAGGGGGGTCAGGCCAGAAGAAGGGAACCGGATCCCTCAACCAGCAGAGACTACAGCTCTCAACTGGGAACCGGAGGCTGCAGTGCTTCAAGTACAGCAAGCCGTACACACCAGCCATCAGGAAGGTAGCCACAAAGGGCCAGAGGACGGAACACATGTCGCCCGCCAAGACCCGAGGACACTGGTCAGAGGTGCCGCTAGGTGTGAGGTACAAGAAGAGAGGCCTGAGATCACACACTGAAGGGGGTCCTGCTAAATACTCCAGAGATACCTGAGGGTCGACTGAGCCCCTTACTGCGTGAGCACAGGACACCGTGGGCTTTTACACTGGCCCTGTAACTGGAACTGCCTAACTGTGAGTAAAAGATCTGGGACTGCATTATCTGGACTCTGCGATTCTTCTTACACCGTGACAGCCTGCACTATCACTACCATCATCCATACACGCTGCCCTGAAGCTACACTCTTCCTGTGCGGAGTTACACTACCTTGCTGCGCATATCATCAGCTTCTGTGGACTGCTCTGCAGCGGCGGTTACCAGTGACCGCAATCCACAGGTGGCGTAGTCGGACTATATAACCTATACACATAGACTACCACTGGTTTGACCACCCTGGGTCACGGACCTGGTCACCGCCACGGTGACTACAACCCCCAGCATCCACAAGGCCCGGCTCCGGGTACCCAACGGCCCAGGGGGGGCGTCAACTTTGACGTAGTCGGCAGGATCCGTAATCCACCCGTTACCATCGGGAATTGTGTGCCTAAGAGACTGTGTTTTCTACTGAATGTGGCGTCCACCCCTGAAGAACGGGCGCCATTATATGCCAGCCAAACAACAACCAAAGGTCTCCTCCCATTGTGGGCCTGGTCCCAGAATGGCGCCAAAAGCGGAGCCCACCCCTGCCAGCAGTGATCATGTATGTGGATGTGTCCATCGATGTGGGGGGGGCTGCCCTTGGAAGTGACCGACAGAAGACTGCCCTGGAACCGCCCCTGAAAGGGGAGGGGAGGCAAGAAAACTGAGAGACAGGGTGTGGTCTGGACCTATCGAGGCAGGCCACACCCGGGAAAGGAGATGGACCGTGGCAGCTCCGGAGACCCTGCCAGTGCCATGCTGCCGGCCAAAGCGCCTTATATCCTGGAGGAGCTGGTGGCTAAGCTCCCCCGGGAGGATACCGAGTTCCTCCGCGCCGGCATAGAAGATCTGGGCCGGAGGATGGCCAGGGCGCAGCGAGACGCCATCGCGGACTGGCAGAAGGAGATGGAGCAGAGGATGGCGGCCAGGCAGCCAGCGACGCTGCCCAGCACCGGCAGCGCCCCAGCCTCCGAGGACCGGGATCGGGATCAGGAGACCGCATATGACGCAGGAGCGGCCGCAGGAGCAGGTAGGAGAAGTTCTCCTGTGCCGGAAGCTGTAAGTGTCGACCTGCCCCTGGGCCCCCTGGTGGAGTCGCAGGTCCCGGGCGTCACCGAAGCAGCCCCACTCCCGACGCCAGAACCAGGCCCTTTAAACCGGGGTGAGACCGCCTCGTGCTCACTATGCGCGTACCAGGACACGCAAGTTCCAAGTGCCCTCCAGACCCCAGAACCAGCTCCAGTCACCAGCGATGCCAGCCTGCTCCTTGGTCCGTTGCAGGAGCCGCCCCCTCCGACACTCGGATGGGTGTACGGGCGCTCCCCCTGGGATTGGTCCACAGAGGTGGAGGACCAGCGGCCTTCACTCCTGTCCGCTCCACAGCCCGCCGCCGCCGCTTCCCAGGTACCGGAGGAGAAGGCCCAATTTGAGGGGGATCCCTCGGGGGAAGATTTAATGGGGTTCTCCCAGGAGACCAGGGCAGCCGCAGAACGCCGCAAGGAGTTCTGCCACCAACAGCTGCTCAAGTTTGAGAAGGAGCGGAAACAACGGCGTGAGCGGTGGGCGCAACTTGAGGCCAGAAATATGGAGGAAAAGTCCCGGACCCACCATGACAAGCGAGCGGCACGTGGTCCCAGAATTACCAAGACCGTGGTGAAGATCAACTTGGACGCGGGATGGGGGTTCATCTGGGACCCGCTGTCAGACACGGACCTCTTCGTAAACAGAAGGGACGTGGAGTCCCGCCTGCCAGAGGGACATCCAGATCGGGATCTGTATCCCGGGGACACCGTGTCCTACACCAGGCACCGAGGAGTCAGGGTCTGGTATGCCCTCAATGTCCACCGGGTGGAGACAGAGTCCCACTATGCTGAAGACCCGGCTGGGTCAGCTCGTGATGAACCAGAGCCTTTCCGCAGGGAGCACCCTTATGGAGTACAGTAGGTGGAGCTGAACTTTAAAAAAAAAAAAAAAAATGTAAATAAGTTACCCGTCAGGGTATGCAGAGACACTGCGAGTTAACAGTTTACCCAGTTGCCCAGAAGGGTGTAATCAAAAGTTGAAAAGTTTCATTTAAAGTTACCCTGAAAGGGTCAAAGAGACTAACCGGCAGAGGACTGGGAGCAGCTACTTCTTGTAAATAGTTGTGCCTCTTCAGGTGCCCTTTATTGGTTTTATAAGAACTACAATGAGTACCTCAGAAAAAAAACCCGTTGGAGGTGGCCGAATACGAGGTCCAGCATCTGAATCATCTAAGCCCTGCAGCCACCCCAGGGCCTCCGTTGAGGGTTTGGGACGGGTCCCTCATATTCGTGTTTGCAAGTTTGCACTTTATTGAAAAATGGACACCTGGTTGCAGACACCACTGTGACCGGTTGACCAAAAGTTTACTTGAAAAGTTTATGTGAAAATTGTTTTTGATATGCCAAATGCCAAAATATGAAGAATGTTTATGACAGGAATGTTTTATACGCAAAGGAAATGTTTATAATGCCTTATATATATATATATATATATATATATATATATGAAGAAATGTTTTATAACATGTGAAGAAAGTGTTTATACTATGTTTGGTAAAGAAAATGTAACCAGCAACGTTGAAAGAAGTATGCCTCCCATAAAGGGAAGATGTGTTGTTTACAATCTTATATGAGGATGCATCCTAAAAGTTTTTGTATGTCTTTGATATATATTTCTGTCTTTTGCTCTGTTCCAGCACGCAGACGTGCTGTGTTTTACCAGGGGGGTGTATGGCGCCCCTGAGGGTTCGGTCACCACAGAGGTATTGCATCTCACCCAGAGGTGTGGTATCTCACTCTCAGGTAAGGAAGGAGTATGGCTCAGGACCCTAACACTACATCCACTACACCACATTTCCGGGGGACAGGGCGACAATGCTCCTACGGGAGAGCACAACTGTCCCTGATCCCTGGCTGGAGTGGGGAGGACCCACTTAGAGAGGGGGAACTAAGTAGTGGATGGGTTGAGGATGTAGATCCTGGGAGCACTGGAGTAGGAGATATAAAAGGTAGGAACCATTTTGGTTCAGCAGACAGTAGTGGAGAGGAGAGTCAGTGGAGTGGTCAGTCAGAGGAGCAGGACTCTGTACGAGCTCTGCTCTACAGGCAGACCTAGTCAGGAGGCCTGAGCTTGAAAGGAGAAGAGAGGAAAGGGGAGCAGGAAGGCTCCAGGACAGGAACCGAAGGGACCCTAGGGGTACGGGCCATGCAGCTGCCACCCGTACGCCCGCCGCTGCCAGGAGGTAGGGAAGTCAGGCCAGAAGAAGGGAACCGGATCCCTCAACCAGCAGAGACTACAGGGCTTAACTGGGAACCAGAGGCTGCAGCACTTCAAGTACAGCAAGCTGTCCACACCAGCCATCAGGAAGGTAGCCACATAGGGCCAGGGGACGGAACACACGTCGCCCGCCATGGCCCGAGGACACTGGATAGAGGTGCCGCTAGGTGTGAGGTACAAGAAGAGAGGCCTGAGAGCACACACTGAAGGGGGTCCTGCTAAATACTCCAGAGATACCTGAGGGTCGACTGAGCCCCTTACTGCGTGAGCACAGGACGCCGTGGGCTCTTACACTGGCCCTGTAACTGGAACTGCCTAACTGTGAGTAAAAGATCTGGGACTGCATTATCTGGACTCTGTGATTCTTCTTACACTGCGACACCCTGCACTATCACTACCATCATCCATACACGCTGCCCTGAAGCTACACTCTTCCTGTGGGGAGTTACACTACCTTGCTGAGCATATCATCAGCTTAAGTGGACTGCTCCGCAGTGGCGGTTACCAATGACCGCATTCCACAGGTGGCTTAGTCGGACTATATAACCTATACACATAGACTACCACTGGTTTGACCGCCCTGGGTCACGGACCGGGTCAACGCCACGGTGACTACAACCCCCAGCATCCACAAAGCCCGACTCCAGGTACCCCACGGCCCAGGGGGCGCGTAATATGAATGTACAGTTCTGTTTATGACATGTTAACCCTTGTATGGTCTTAGGGTAGAGATGTGTTCTTCAGGTTCATACTTCCCCTATACCTTTGGACTCTCGGTTACTTTCTCCAGCACATGGTGGGCGTTCCCATGCTTCTTGGGTTGTTGTCTTATTTAAAATTACAAGATATTTGTTCTAATGTCTTATTTCTTATTATTTGGATACAGCTCTCCTGCTTGTAATGTTTCCGATATTGTATGAAAAATGGGCAAGTTTCCCTTTTCCAATATGGTGGGCAGTGCTCTCTATGCTGCTTTGTGCCTTTAGACCACGTGATGCCCATGATGCTTTATGGTGCGTTCATGTGATCGCCATGGGACAGATGCTGTGGGCGATATGCCCTTTTCCAAGATGGCGCCGATATATCCGGTCTCTAATGTGCAAAAGCGGAAGTCTGCACTTCCTAATCTGACATGCGCGGTACTAGTCACAGGGACGCTGAGATTTTGGAGCTATATGCAAATGAAATTTGGGGTGAGCCATGTTTTCCTTTCTGTATACACAGCTGCTGTATTATGTATTGATATGAGTGTTATGGCTATAAGCCTGTGTCTATTGTATTTTTGCACTATGTCACTTTACACTGATTATGCACTATCATGTCTAATAATTTTATTTGTCTTAAAGATCGTGTATATTATGCACTTTTCATGTAATTGCTTCTGATTACCATTGTAATTAGATTGCCTTAAATACTCTGCACTTGCACCTTACCTATGCTTGAGAAAAGTCCACAATTTTGGACCTTTTCACTTTATTCTACTGTGTGTGCTGCCTCCATTTTTCCAAGGATATCTAAAGGGCTGGAATGTACTTGGGGGGGCTTTTTTGCACCAAAAATATTTTTTTGTGCAGTTTCCTATTTTTTGATTTATATATATATATGTATATACGTACATATATGTACAGTTAGGTCCATATATATTTTGACAGAGACAACATTTTTCTGATTTTGGTTCTAGACATTACCACAATGAATTTTAAACAAAACAATTCAGAAGCAGTTGAAGTTCAGACTTTCAGCTTTCATTTGAGGGTATCCACATTAAAATTGGATGAAGGGTTTAGGAGTTTCTGCTCCTTAACATGTGCCACCCTGTTTTTAAAGGGACCAAAAGTAATTGGACAATTGACTCCAAGGCTATTTCATGGACAGGTGTGGGCAATCCCTTTGTTATGTTATTCTCAATTAAGCAGATAAAAGGCCTGGAGTTGATTTGAGGTGTGGTGCTTGCATTTGGAAGGTTTTGCTGTGAAGTAAACATGCGGTCAAAGTAGCTCTCCATGCAGGAGAAACAAGCCATCCTTAAGCTGCCTGCGCTCTGCAGTGTTTATGAAGGATGGCATGCTGGATGTCAGCGCTCAGCTGCGATCCAGTCTGTCATCTCAATGCCATCCCAGCGAGGGAGAATTCTCCTGTTCAAGCGCATTGTTCAAATTCAGCGTCTGCGGCATAGCATAGTTCAAGTTCTCAGTGTCTGCGGCATGGCAAGCTGGATGGCAGCTTTCGGCTGCGATCCAGCCTGTCATCTGAATGTAGCACAGCTGGAGCCGTCGTGGGAGCCATGGAAAGGTAAGGATGAGGTTGCTTTATTATTTTACTTTTATTGCAGAAGACATTGGCTTCAGCTGGAATGGGCGTGATGGTAACTATGGTTTAATTTAGAACAATAAAGAATTGTGTGTTTATTTCAATTAAAGGATTTTATTCTGGGTGTTTGTGGTTTTTTTTTAACTTTGACAATGGGGTTAGTAATGGGGGTGTCTTATAGATGCCTCTCCATTACTAACCTGGGCTTGATGTCAGCTGGCATTATAAGCTGACATCAACCCCAGCCCTATTACCCCACTGCCACCTCTACAGGGCAGTGGGAAGAGCGAGGCTAAGTGCCAGAATTGGCGCATCCTATGGATGCGCCATTTCTGGGGCAGCTGAAGGCTGGTGTTTCTAGCCTGGGGAGGGGGCCAATATTCATGGCACCCTTCCTGGGCTATTAATATCAGCCCCCAGCTGTCTGCCTAGCCTTTGCTAGCTATTAAAATAGGGGGGACGCCACGTCATTTTTTTGGGGGGTCCCCCATTTTAATAGCTAGTAAAGGCTAAGTATTCAGCTGGGGGATGATATTAGTAGCCTGGGAAGCTCGGTGGGTATTACCCCCTTCCCAGGCTTCAAACATCTGCCCCAGCCGTCTGCTTAACCTCCGCTAGAGACTAAAATTACGGGGAACCTGACGCCAATTTTTTTTTTAATAAATCCTTTATTTTAACACTATATGACAAGTACAGTAATCAACACTGTCACTGTACTTCTTATATATGTGATTGACATGTTTCTATGTATCTAATCTATGTGTGATGCTCTATCCTTTCTATTCTAAATTGTCGGGTACCGGTGTATGCCGCTGCTGAATTGCCGGTTTTTCATGTAATACATTCTACATTATTCTTAGTTGTTTTCCTTCATGTAGAATTAACCTACAAGGAAAGAAAGGGTTTATTTTCATTCCGATATTTGTGTCCCATTGACTTGCATTGGTTTCCGGTATCTTCGATATCTGATATTTTTGGGGTATCGATCCGATCCGATATTTCCCATATCGAAAGGTGTCGCTCAACACTACTCATGATCCAAAGCATACCACATCATCTGTAAAACACGACAGAGGCAGTGTGATGGCTTGGGCATGCATGGCTGCCAGTGGCACTGGGTCACTAGTGTTTATTGATGATGTGACACAGGACAGAAGCAGCCGAATGTATTCAGAGCTAAAATGTGTGCTCAGATCCAGCCAAATGCAGCCAAACTGATTGGTCGTCGTTTCATACTACAGATGGACAATGACCCAAAACATAAAGCCAAAGCAACCCAGGAGTTTATTAAAGCAAAGAAGTGGAATATTCTTGAATGGCCAAGTCAGTAACCTGATCTCAACCCAATTGAGCATGCATTTCACTTGTTAAAGACTAAACTTCAGACAGAAAGGCCCACAAACAAACAGCAACTGAAAACCACTGCAGTGAAGGCCTGGCAGAGCATCAAAAAGGAGGAAACACAGAGTCTGGTGATGTCCATGAGTTGAAGACTTCAGGCAGTCATTGCCAACAAAGGGTTTTCAACCAAGTACTAGAAATGAACATTTTATTTACAATTATTTAATCTGACCAATTACTTTTGGTCCCTTTAAAAACAGGGTGGCACATGTTAAGGAGCTGAAACTCCTAAACCCTTCATCCAATTTTAATGTGGATACCCTCAAATGAAAGCTGAAAGTCTGAACTTCAACTGCATCTGAATTGTTTTGTTTAAAATTCATTGTGGTAATGTCTAGAACCAAAATTAGAAAAATGTTGTCTGTGTCCAAATATATATGGACCTAACTGTATATATATATATATATATATATATATATATATATATACACTAGCTGTACTATCCAGCTTCGCCCGGGTTAATAACTGCTGTTAGCAAAATAGAATGTGTTAACAAAAATTTATTCTCCACACAAAAAACACAAAACAAATAGATAGAAATGTAATTATTAAAAGGCAAAAACTAAGCTAATAGAAGCATTTCACAACATATATTTCAACACCAGAGATATTCCCCACAGATTTAACTAAATTGGCCAAGTAATGTAAAGTAATCTTCTACTCCTTATTCGAGAGCCTTTTGATAAATGACATTCTTAGTTCTTCCTTCAGGTGCAAACACGAACAGATTTTTGGCTGTTCCAACTCTTGAACAGGCCACATAAAGTTGACCATGAGAAAAGCATGGAGATTGCAAATCGATTCCAACTGCTTTCAAGGACTGTCCCTGGGCCTTGTTGATGGACATATCAAATGCCAGTCGAACAGGAAATTGGAGGCGTTTAAAATCAAAAGGCAAATCAGATGGAATGAGAGGAATTGTTGGAATGAAAACATCTTCTCCTGTGGCACATCGTGTCAAAATGGTTGCCTCAATTACATGTGGAAACAGGTTCTTAATCAAGAGTCTTGTTCCATTACACAGCTTTGGTGGATCCAAATTTCTCAATAGCAGAATAGGTGCTCAAGGTTTTAGAAAGAGGTTGTGAGGAGGAAGTCCTTGTGGCTCCAAGGAATTGAGGAACTCAGTTGGATAAAATAATGCTTGAGCAGGGTCTGTTACTATATCCACTGACTTGTAGGTTGTGCACACACCTGGAAGGAGATTTAGAATTTGAAGATTGATCTTGTTGACACTGTCATTTTTGGGAGCTAGAATAACCCTTTCACACAGCCAGCAAGAATTTTTGAAGTGGAGTTGAATGTTTGGAAAAACCTTTGCTTTCAACTCCTCAACGGAAGTCACAATGCAACAAAAGTTGCTTGGGAAGGTGATCAGTCCAGTGGTAGAGTTTACAGGTTCCTTGCCATCTCCAATAGACAACAGCTGGCTTGAAAACAGTCCAGCAGAAACATCGCCTGTCATGTAGACACTCCTGTTTGTGTTTAGTGACATTTTCTTTACTTTTCTCCAAAGGTACGATGCTTTGAGACAGGCATTCAGTTCATCTGCAGGGGTTGATCTTGGAATAACAGGTAGTATTTGGTGGAAGTCACCTGCCAAAACAACAACTACTCCTCCCATGATATATTTGTTGCTACGCAGGTCTTGCAGCAGTCTGTCCACTGCTTCCAGAGCCCTTTTGTGTGACATGGTGCATTCATCCCAAATGATGGCACTGCATTTTTGAAGCAATTTGGCCAGTCCTGATCCCTTGGCAATATTACACACGGGGCTGTCACTATGAGACAGGTTAAGTGGTAGTTTGAATGTCGAATGTGCTGTCCTGCCACCTTTTAAAAGAGTAGCTGCAATTCCAGAAGATGCCACTGCAAGTGCAATCTTTTTTTGTTGTCGAAATTTTGCCTGGAGCAAGTTGATTACAAATGTCTTTCCTGTTCCACCTGGAGTATCAAGGAAGACAATCCCACCTTTGTTGGTTTCACTGAAACTTAAAATGTAGTTATTGGCGTCCCTTTGATCTGGTACCAATATTGGCTCGTTCTGAGACACAAATGCTGTCAGTTCATCAATATTGTAGTTTGTTTCTAGGAAAATCTCCCTACATATTTGGATACCTTCAGGATTTCTTGTTGGAGCAGGCAAACCAAGCAACTGTAAGGCTTTTCCTGACATTGCTATGCACTGATCTTCAAGGAGCATTAAAGTTTCATTGAACATTTCCTCAGTGAAGTTGATGAGTTGCTGAGGTTTTTCCCTTCTTATCTGCATGAGGATGTCCTCACTGAGATCAGTTTTGTACTTTGTCCAAATCTCAAGAGGATTTGAAATGCTACAGGTTGTTAGAATAATAGCAAAGAGGTGTCTTAGTCGCTTTGGGGTTTGTGTGGCTGCTGCTTCACTGAGGGTCATGTCCCAGTGTCCATCATTTTCCAAAAGTCCTTTTCTTTGGCAAGCTTCCCTGAATGTTTCACACACATGGCCTCCGACGGTCTTCAGGTCAGAAAATGATGTAGGGCCTTTGACAACATGAAGTAACATGCGCAGGTAGAAGCACTCTGCATTTGATGGATGAACAGTGTAGACGTGACCAAGAGTATCAGTTGCTTTCACCCCTGGATAGCCTTCAATATCAAGCCCCCGTTTCCTCCGTTCCAGTGTTTTTCTGGAGGCATTCCAAGTGTAGTACTTTGGAAACTCACAGTAGAGAATTGTTTTTGCAAAAGGATCTTGTTGACACAGCTCAAAAAATGCCAAGAGGGTGGTCTTAGGTGGTGTTAGGAGCTGCTGCTGCAAGTTTGCAGGGTTAAGGTAAATTCTCTGTCCATTTTCCAAGTGCACACTCAGATGCACAACTGGTGGGTAGCACTCATGAATGGAGAATCCTAGTATTCTCCAAACAGCTTCATTGCTGCTTATGTACCTGCCCATCTGGAATGCCTCCACTTCATCAATAATAGGTCCATTTTTCTGGAGTTCAAAAACTGCTTGATCACTTCCTTTGTGGACATGTTTGCAGATATACTTGATTGATTTCACAGAGTGGCAAGATTTGACATTTATGTGGGCCTAGAAGATTTTTGAGAGCAAAGGGTTGTAAGGCACTACTCACATGTTGTCCATTTCTATCTCTTGGAGTGATGATCCAACACGCATTTTGAGCTTTGCTATGAAACCACCATCCCTTGGCTTTCTTCTTCGGTAGACTGGATATCCATCTTGTCCTGTTTGGGTTTCTTGGACCAGGGATCGTGGGTAATATTTTGAACACCTGCCATCAATCATACAGGGAGAATTTTTGTTCAGACTCCCATACGGACCATGGATCATGTTTTTTGTGATGGTGTCAAACAGCAATGGGTCAATCTGAGGGTCTGGCAATTCGGCACTGATGATATTGTCAATTTCGGTAGGCTGTATTTTTTGCTTCAGCCAATTCAAGATGTGGGCGTGAGGAAGGCCTCTTTTTTGCCATTCAACTGAATACATCCAGCACTGCGTCTCACCATAAATATGTGATTTTGTGATGAGATCGGTCATTTTTGAAAGTTTCTGTTTGAAAACCCGAGCAATAAGGTCATGGCAATTCACTGTTTTTTGGCCCGGCAACAGGTGCCCTCCAATTTCCTCCCAGGCTGGATTGCAAGTAAAGGTGATGAAAAGATCTGGACGGCCATACTTTCTCACATAAGTCATTGCATCCTGTGTGTATTCATGCATGTGTCGTGGGCTTCCAGTGACAGTTGATGGAAGAATAACCATTTTCCCCAACTCTTTTGGATCAGCATCATTTGCAACAGCATCTCTAAGGTGAATATATTCCTCTGCCCTGAGCTTCTTTTGATTTAGTCGGATATATAAAAGATGTTTACTCTCAATCTTTGCATACATGTCAACAATAAATTGGTGGAAGAGGTGTTTGCATTTCAAGATGTGATTTTCCTCTGCAAATCTTGTCATGATCCTATATGCATAGAAGTCCATGACAGACCCTTTTTTTCCTGAAGAGTTGCCTGTTGTAGGATCTGTCGGAGGTATTAAAAAGTGATAGCCATCCTGTCCCTGCCAAAAGATGATTGGATATTGCAGAGCATCATAGGACCTGTGAGTTTCTGCTATGCGTTGCAAACTATTGTTCCTTTTCTGAAGCACAATGTCACGGCTTTGAAAATCATTACCTACAATCAAGATGGCTACCTCATCAAATGTGGGAGCATTGAAACGTCACTGATGTTCACCTTGTGGTGTTTTGTCTACTCGAATGACAACCTTGTAATCGTCATTTGGCATGCATTCAAGTGCAGTCTTGAAAAGTTGAACATATAGATTGTTGGAGAGAAGGAACTGCTGCAAAATAGTGACAATATCAAGGCGAGTGTTGGGAATTAAAGAGCATCTCCGCTGAGCCTCTGCTTCTGCATTTCCCATAAAGAAGAGCTGAAGAAATTGAGGTTCTTCTCCTTGTAACGGAAGCAATGAGCCAATTGAGTGGTAAACCTGTCCTTGAACTTAAAATGCCAGCATAAATCCTGTTGTAAACATTTCTTTTGTTGCACCAAATGATGTCATTAGGAAGCAGGAGTTGTATTTCCTAATGTTGTCCAAGAAATCCCTTGATATTGTACTGGTACCTGTCATCAGAGACTTTAGGGGATCTAGTGGTGACAGAAGAGGTGGAAGTTTTATCTTGCCATTTTCACAGCATAAACCTGACGGTTCATCTTTCCATTTCAGGGCACTGCAGTACATGCAGACCACATCCTTTTTTCCTATCTGAACTTTAGGATTATCCTGATAGTTTATGTCTGACTGGTAACAAAAAGCAGTATGTTTCAAATCTCCAACCATTTCCTGTGCCCTGGTGGAAGAAATAGCAATTCTCTTAGTGGTGAGTCGGCCTTCTCTCTGCTGAGATGACTCATTGGCCCTTGAGGAAGCAGCTCTTCTTCTCTTATTTGCAAGCCTCGCTTCCCTCTCCTCAGAAAGTTCATTGGCTCTTGAGGAAGAAGTTCTTGTTCGCTTGTCTGCAAGCCTCGCTTTCCTCTCCTCAGAAAGTTCATTGGCCCTTGAGGAAGCAGCTCTTGTTTTCATGTCTGCAAGCCTAGCTTCTCTCTCCTCAGAAAGTTCATTAGCTCTTGAGGTAGCAGCTCTTGCTTTCATGTCTGCAAGCCTCGCTTTCCTCTCCTCAGAAAGTTCATTGGCCCTTGAGGAAGCAGCTCTTGTTTTCATGTCTGCAAGCCTCGCTTCCCTCTCCTCAGAAAGTTCATTGGCTCTTGAGGAAGCAGCTCTTGTTCTCTTGTCTGCAAGCCTCGGTTCCCTCTGCTCAGAAAATTCATTGGCTCTTGAGGAAGCAGCTGCTGTTCTCATGTGTGTCAGCCTTGTTTCTCGGTATTCACATTTTTCATTGGCCAGTAATGCAGCTTTTCTTTATGCATCGTGACATGAAATTCCTTTTCTTATGAGGCATTATTGTGGTAAAAATAGTCTGTAACTGGCAGTTTCTATATCCTCTCACATAGAAGTAATGTGACTGACATCAGCCTTTCCACCAACACACCCTAACTGACATCTTATTACCTTACACAAGCTTTGTTATACTGAGAATGTCCTTTGTTGCCTATATTAACCAATCACAGCTCAGATTAATTAACTGTAGCAAAATGGAATCTGAGCTGTGATTGGTTGCTATTGACAGCCTGATAAATCTTTGTGAGATGCGTTTTGTGTGTGCTGAGGGTGGTATATGTGATCAATCATGTGGTAGTGTGGCACATTTTGTGTGTGTGTTCATATCCCCGTGTGTGGTGAGTATGAGTATCCAATGTCGTGGCCCCATCTTAGCAACTGTACGGTATTGTCACGGGTGTGTCGCCACGAAGATCGTCACGATTACACAGCCTGACTTCTCGCAGCTGACTTTTTGGTGCTTTGTGTTTTCGGCAGTGAGGGAGTTAATTCTCTCTCTCTCTGTGCTAGACGAGGTCCAGCCTCGCCCAGCTGCAATCAATGTTGCTGTAGTGAGACTCCTTCAAATGCCTGCTGGTCTGTTTGGGAAGTGTCGGTGAAAGCATTTCATACAGACTAACAGAGCGGATCGTGGTATTTGGAGTTTCTGAGATAAGTGTATTTGGAGTGTTTTTTCCCTTCCTCGCTTTATCATTTATCTCCTTTCCCGTTGGTGTTCCCTCTGTTGTAGTTGTGTAGTTTTTGTATGCAAGGTGGTTTTGGTTTTTCCCTTGTACTGTCTCGTTCGTCTAAGTACTGTGTGTGGGCATATTATTACTTGTCCCCTTTTGTTGTGATCGGGGTCCTTCTCAGGACTAGATTACTTAGGTACAGGGATCCTCAGGAGGTAGGGGTTACGCTGGCGGCCTGGACCTCTGTACCTTTAACAGTACCTCCAGGTTGAGGGATTAGTCAGGGCCCCAGCTTAGGGTCAGCTTAGGCCCCCTACCTCCAGTATACAGAGACAGCGTGACAGGTATATATTCTTTGGTGCCATCGCTCTCATTCTTTAATTCTCCCTTGTTCACATGTGGCTGCTTTCAATTTGCCTCCAACACTTTTCCTTTCACTTTTTTTCCCATTATGTAGATAGGGGCAAAATTGTTTGGTGAATTGGAACGCGCGGGGTTAAAATTTTGCCTCACAACATAGCCTATGACGCTCTCGGGGTCCAGACATGTGACTGTGCAAAATTTTGTAGCTGTAGCTGCGACGGTGCAGATGCCATTCCCGAACATACACACATACATACATACATACATAAATGATTGCAATCACAAATTCTTTGGTATTATTATCTTCATTTAATTTGCTTGCAAGGAAAAAACACAAAAGAGAATGAAGCAAAAATCAAATCATTGATCATTTCACACAAAACTCCAAAAATGGGCCAAACAAAAGTATTGGCACCCTCAGCCGAATACTTGGTTGCACAACCTTTAGCCAAAATAACTGCGAACAACCGGTTCCGGTAACCATCATTGAGTTTCTTACAATGCTCTGCTGGAATTGTAGACCATTCTTCTTTGGTAAACTGCTCCAGGTCCCTGATATTTGAAGGATACCTTCTCCAAACTGCCATTTTGAGATCTCTCCACAGGTGTTCTATGGGATTCAGGTCTGGACTCATTGCTGGCCACCTTAGAAGTCTCCAGTGCTTTCTCTCAAACCATTTTATAGTGCTTTTGGAAGTGTGTTTTGGGTCATTGTCCTGCTGGAAGACCCATGACCTCTGAGGGAGACCCAGCTTTCTCACACTGGGCCCTACATTATGCTGCAAAATTTGTTGGTAGTCTTCAGTCTTCATAATGCCATGCACACGGTCAAGCAGTCCAGTGCCAGAGGCAGCAAAGCAACCCCAAAACATCAGGGAACCTCCGCCATGTTTGACTGTAGGGACCGTGTTCTTTTCTTTGAATGCCTCTTTTTTTGTCCTGTACACTCTATGTTGATGCTTTTTCCCAAAAAGCTCTACTTTTGACTCATCTGACCAGAGAACATTCTTCCAAAACGTTTTAGGCTTTCTCAGGTAAGTTTTGGCAAACTCCAGCCTGGCTTTTTTATGTCTCGAGGTAAGAAGTGGGGTCTTCCTGGGTATCCTGCCATACAGTCCCTTTTCATTCAGACGCCAACGGATAGTACGGGTTGGCACTGTTGTACCCTCGGACTGCAGGGCAGCTTGAACTTGTTTGGATGTTAGTCGAGGTTCTTTATCCACCATCCACACAATCTTGCGTTGAAATCTCTCGTCAATTTTTCTTTTCCATCCACATCTAGGGAGGTAAGCCACAGTGCCATGGGCTTTAAACTTCTTGATGACACTGCGCACGGAAGACACAGGAACATTCAGGTCTTTGGAGATGGACTTGTAGCCTTGAGATTGCTCATGCTTCCTCACAATTTGTTCCTCAAGTCCTCAGACAGTTCTTTGGTCTTCTTTCTTTTCTCCATGCTCAATGTGGTACACACAAGGACACAGGACAGAGGTTGAGTCAACTTTAATCCATGTTAACTGGCTGCAAGTGTGATTTAGTTATTGCCAACACCTGTTAGGTGCCACAGGTAAGTTGCAGGTGCTGTTAATTACACGAATTAGAGAAGCATCACATGATTTTTCAAGCAGTGCCAATACTTTTGTCAACCCCCTTTTTTAGGTTTGGTGTGGAATTATATCCAATTTGGCATTAGGACAATTCTCTTTTGTGTTTTTTCATTGAAGACAAATTAAATGAAGATAATAATACCAAAGAATTTGTGATTGCAATCATTTTCAGGAAGAAACTGAGTATTATCTGACAGAATTGCAGGGGTGCCAATACTTTTGGCCACCACTGTATATATATTAGACCCTGTTTTTTTACTCCCTCTTCAAGTGCATTTAAGTAGAGATGAGGGTTGTTCTACTCGAACTGTTCGCCAATCTCAAATTCGAGCTGTTTTGGGCGGTGTTCGAGCCGTTCGGCGAACACGAACGATTTGAGAAAAATTCGGCTGTTCGAGGTTATGTTCGATAACTGTTCGTGCACCAAAATCATAACTGGATTTTTTCTCAGTAATGATGAAAATTAATGTTAATACGCAGTTTGAGTGTACAGCGGGGTGGGGGGAGGGGCAGGGGATGGATCTCTGCAGGAATAATGAAGATCTCCATTTTTTTTTCTCTTTCCCGCATTTGCAGTGGGGAGGTGCAGTCTGTCAGCCTATCAGCAGCGCACACACGGAGCGAACTGCTGTTTTTCACACAAGCAAGGGCATGTGTCATTGGCAGTGTATGTCACATGTCCTTGCCCTATAAGACCAAGCCATTTTCCCCGTCGCCACCATTTTCTCACTGCTGCAGCTGCGTGTTAGACGGCACCGCTGTTGCTGTGTGCGCTATACCTTGTTAATTTCAAGCCAATTTTCGCACAAATCTACAGATAGCTTGGGAGTAGGGAATAGTTGTGATTGCAGTCCTTTTAAGGACTAGGTTACAGCATTTCCTACGACTTTTATCAGGCAGGTCTGTGCTCTTAAATAGATAGATTGTGGGAGTAAAGACTAATTGTAATTGCAGTCCTTTTCAGGACTAGGTTACATCAGTTCCTATCAGTTTTTGCCAGGCAGGTCTGTGCCAGTGCTGTGCAAGTTTTTTTCACAGCATTTGGCTGAATCTAACAAAGCTAATCCTTTTTGGCCTATTGCAGAGTGTGTTAGTCAGTGGAGTAGCCTATCTGTGTTGCAAGATATACCACCTGTGTATAGAATACCAATTTTTATACTGCACCTAGTGAAGTAAAATCTTTTGGGCATAGCATCATTCTATTAGTCCATCTATACTGACCTCCATCAGGTTGGAAATTGAATATATTTTTTTTCTGCATCTAGCTCTGAAAAAATATTTGGGCTTCTAGCAGTGTGTGGGACTTGTTCTATTAGTCCATCTATACTGACCTCCATCAGGTTGCAAACTGAATATAATTTTTTTCTGCATCTAGCTCTGAAAAAATAGTTGGCCTTCTAGCAGTGTGTGGGACTTTCTCTATTAGTCCATCTATACTGACCTCCATCAGGTTGCAAATTAAAAATAATTTTTATCTGCATCTAGCTCTGAAAAAATATTTGGCCTTCTAGCAGTGTGTGAGACTTTCTCTATTAGTCCATCTATACTGACTAGTGTTGAGCCACCCCCGTAGTGTTCGAGTTCGGTTCGGTTCGTCGAACACCCGTGTGTTCGCCGAACTGTTCGTCGAACTGTTCATCGAACACCTTCGAACACCGTTAAAACCAATGGCAGGCAAACAAAAACACATATAAACACATAAAAAACACCTTCAAAGGTGTCCAAAAGCTGACAAACCGCTCAGAACACACAACTAACACATGGAAAAGTGACAAGTACATATAGTCATGCAAAAAGAAAAGAGGTGGAGGAGTAAAAGGAGGGGGAGACACAGATATAGGCATGTCATGCCCTTCTAAAATCCAAAAAGTGAGAAGCCGACACGTTCAGTCCGCTCCTGCCCGTGCCACCTCCGCGTCGCCGGGTTTGTGCCAGAGCCGCGGTGAACCCTGATGGCCAGCCCCCCTCTCCCAATACTGGTGCCTGTCCGCTGGTGGGTCGAGCGAGCCCCCCTGTGGTGGAGGCAGCTCTAAGCTTTTTAATTTAAATTGTCTCTCTAATTTGAATGAATACACTTTAAATCCATTTACAAGGATCTATTGGAGGGCAAGTCTCATGCCAGCAGCCGCGTAATTCGAGCTCCATTAGCGTCCACTAAAGCTGCTGCAGTTAAAAAGCTTTTATAAGGATCGAGCTAGGCTGTCCACCGCAAGGCATCCTACTGCCAGTCCCAGCCCCTATGCCTTGGGGTGCCTCCTGATGCTCTTCACTGAGTATCCCATGGTCCCGAAGCATTTCCTTTGAAAAAATTAAGTGTCCAAACTACAGGTGGTGTAGCTTGCTTAACAGCCGGGATAATCCACTGACTAGCAGACACTGCTACTAGGCACAAAGTATTTCCTGGGCTAGATGCAGTTAAAAATTTGTAATTAGATACTCTCGTTAGATGCTGAGAAAGCATTATATAGAGTCTCCTGGCAAGCCATATATGATTCTCTTAAAAAGCTTGGGGTAGGGGTCTAGGGGACCCTTTTATAGCCAAAATCACGGCCCTGTATCGCAATACGTCCCCTAGGCTGAAGATAAATGGAACTGTAGCACCCTGAGGGCTCGGTTGCTACAGAGGTATTGCACCTCACCCAGAGGTGTGATATCTCACTCTCAGGTAAGGATGTAGTGTGGATCAGGACCCGACACCTGCATGCATTACACCACATTGCCGTGGGGCAGGGCGACCAATATGCCCCTGAGATGGGCACGACAGTCCCTGTCCCTGGCTGGAGTGGGGGGAGGGAACACTGAGGAAGGGGAACCCTGTAGTGCAGGAGCAGGGAGGAAGCAGTTCCTGGGTGCATTGAGAAGGGAGTATAAAAGGTGGGCACCATCTTAGTTCAGTGCAGAGAAGTCTGAGCAGAAGTGGCAGGGAGCAGGGGCTCTGCATGAGCTCTGCTCCGGAGGCGGGCCTAGTAACAGAGGCCCAGGCCTGGAAGAGGGAGAAGGAAGGAAGAGGAGCAGAGAAGGCTCCAGGAAAGAGGAATGAAGGGATCCCAGGGGTGCGGACGGGCGAGTCGCCACCGCACGCCCGAATCCACCTGCGTGGAGGGGTCAGGCCAAAGGGGGAGACCGGTCCCCGAAACTAGTGGAGGCAGGAAACGACCCTCAGCTAGAAACCGGAGGCTCTGACATTTTATGAGGCGCAGCCCCTCGCTACACCCGCTAGGAAGGCACCACATAGGGTCAGGGAAACTGGCGCCAAGTTTACCAAGAGGAGGCCCGAGGCAGCCGGACAGAAGGGTTGGTAAGAAAGGCCAGACAAAGGACACACTAAGGGGGTCCTGTGAAGCGCTCCAAAGTTATCTGGGAGTTGTCTGAGCCCCTCACCTGGTGAGCACAGTACGACGTGGGCAGCCGTTACCTGCAGACGTGGTCTGGATAATAAGAACTGTGAGTAAAGGCCCTGGACTGCATCACTGACTCCGTGTCGTTACTGCTGCTGCCCTGCACCATCACCCCCATCCTCCGCATACACTGCCCTGAGGCTATACTCCTCCCGTGGGGAGTTATGCTACGCTCTGCTGCACCCACAACACCAGCCTCAGCGGTCTGCCCTGGAGCGGCGGTTCACTCTGACCGCAATCCACGGGTGGCGTTGTCGGACATTTAAACATCAAAACCACATAAATAGTTCCGCCACTGGTTTGACCGCCCTGAGCCACGGAACCGGGTCGCCGCCACGGAGACTACAACCACCAGCATCCACCAAAAAGGGTCCGGCTACGGGCGTCCCAAGGCCCAGGGGGCGCGTCAGAACATTTTCATCACCTTTCACAATCACCAATGGGACAAGGCAGGGATGTTCTCTGTCCCCTCTCTTATACATCATAGTGACGGAGCACCTGCTCTCATCAATTCGCCATAACCCCAATATTAGGTGGATTGATGTGGGAGGCACCGAGTACAAGTGCTCTCTATTTGCTGATGATGTCCTAGTATATATCACTCAATCACATATATCCATCCATGCTGTTATGGCTTTGTTACATGGTCAAATTTTAAAATCAATGCAGCGAAGTCTGAGGCCCTCGATGTCTCCCTCCCCAAATCCATATAGGATTCCATCCAGTCCAACTTTCCCTTTGCCTGGCCCTCACAGGGTATGAAATACTTAGGAATTCCTATTCATAGAGACCTCTCCCATCTATGTTATCTTAATTTTGGGCCCTTTATTGAACAACTCCATACAGACCACGGTTGGCAAGTTAGAACTGTAAGATTCACTACGTGAACCACTGGTGTTTTGTGGAAAAGCACATGTACACTGTGTTCCAAATTATTATGCAAAAAGTGTTTAGGAGTGATAAGGGAAGAATTTTTTTGTTTGTCAGTTAAACTCATTGATGGTGATGTGTGTCAGGGCTCTTTATATCACTGTAAGCAATTGCAGACACCTGTGCTAATTAGTTTGGCAGGTGTGTCCAATGAAAGGCAAGACTACTTAAGAAGGCTGTCTCACATTATTAAGCAGCCTACATTTTCTGCCAAAATGGCAAAGAAAAAGGATGTGTCGGCTGCTGAGAAGCAACAAATTGTGGAGTGTTTAGGTCAAGGCATGACTACAATCAACATTGTGCGATGATCAGGATGAAGTGTCTTGGCAATCAAGAAGTATGTAGCTGATTCACAGTACACACGTGTGCGTGCTGATAAGGGCAAATTGAGGACTCTTTCCTACAGGCAATTACGTCAGGTTGAAAGAGCAGCGGCAAAAAAGCCTTGTCATAGCAGCAGACAAGTTTTTGAAGCTGCTGGTGCCTCCAACGTCCCCCGAACAACAAGATGCAGGGTCCTTCAGAGGTTTGCAGCTGTGCATACGCCATCCTGTCGACCTCCTCTATCCACTTCACACAAGCAGAAACGGCTCCAGTGGGCCAAACATTACATGAAGACTGATTTCAAAACTGTTTTGTTCACGGATGAGTGCCGTGCAGCGCTCGATGGTCCAGATGGATGGAGTGGAGGATGGCTGGTTGATGGACACCCCACGCAAACACGGCTACACCGCCAACAAGGAGGAGGTGGTGTAATGTTTTGGGCTGGAATCATGGGGAGAGAGATTGTCGGCCCCTTTAGGATCCCTGAAGGCGCTAAAGATGAACTCCATAATGTATGTGGATTTTCTCAAACAGCACTTCCTGCCATGGTTCAAGAAGAAGAACCGTGTATTTCACAGCAAGATCATTTTTTTGCATGATAATGCACCATCTCATGCTGCATATAAAACATCTGCATCTCTGGCTGATATGGGCATAGAAGGGGACAAACTTATGGTGTGACCCCCATGCTCCCTTGACCTCTACCCCATTCAGAACCTTTGGAGCATCATTAAAAGGAGTGTCTATGATGGCGGGAGGCAGTTCACATCTAAGCAACAGCTCTGGGAGGGTATTCTGTCCTCATGCAAAACAATTGAATCCAAAACCTGACAAATTCAATGGACGAGAGAGTTCAGAAGCTCCTTTCGAACAAGGGGTCCTATGTGAAAATGTAACATCACCTAGAATAAAGTTTTGAGTTGAAAACTGTTTGATTTCAGTTTCTAACAACCTGCTAATGCTTATAATTTCAAAAATGACCATTTTTTTGGTATTTATTAAAATGAAAAGGTTGATCGAAAAGTTTGGGGGATCTAAGAGTGTGGCAACCCAGTAGTCATGATTACTTCGAATTCTGACAATATGAGGGTCATGCTGCAGGTAGTGCAGCAAGAAGGCACTTATGTGTCTTGCGCATCTCGGAGCCCCAAAATTATTTTCCGGGCTAGATGCAGCTAAAAATTATTTTTAATTTTAAATCTGGTGAAGCTTTAGTATAGATGGCCTAATAGGATCAGTGCTGCACACTGCTACAAAGCCCAAATTATTTTCCAGTCAAGATACAGATAAACATGATTAGTAATTTGAAAGCTTAAAATGGTTGGTAGGGTGATTTTAACCAATCATCAAGCTTTTTCTCTCCCCAGGATGACACAGGGGTAGAAAAGTCGTTTCGGATCCATGGTTTGTTCATCTTTATGAACGTGAGTCTGTCTACATTATCAGTGGAGAGCCGCGTGCGCTTATCTGTCAGCACACCACCAGCAGCGCTGAACACACGTTCAGACAGAACGCTGGCTGCGGGGCATGGCAAGATCTCCAAGGCGTAAGTGGCTAGCTCCGGCCATTTATCCAGATTGGAAGCCCAAAAAGAGCAAGGGTCCAGTGACACAGTCATGGCTTCAATGTTTACTTGGAGATACTCCTGTACCATCGTCTCTAGGCGTTGACTATGTGTCAGACTTCTTGTCTCCTGTGGCCTTGCAAAGGATGGGCTAAAAAAGTGGTGAAATGATTCCGCAAAATTGATGTTACCAGCAGATACTGTGGTTCTGTTATGGTTTGAGTGCTGAACACTTGACGGTCCCACGGTTGGCAAGTTGGAACTGTGAGATTCACTATGTGCACCACTGGTATTTTGTGGAAAAGCACATGTAAGATTCTGCAACAGTCTCTGCTGATACTCCTGCATGCGTGCATCCCTTTCTATGGCAGGAATAATTTCTGCAAATTTACTTTTGTACCGGGGATCTAACAGTGTGGCAACCCAGTAGTCAGGATTATTTCTAATTCTCACAATTCGAGGGTCATGTTGCAGGTAGTGCAGCAAGAAGGCACTCATGTGTGTTGCGCATCCAGGAGCACCAAGTCCCTGTTGTGTTGGTGGCGAGGTAACAATCATGCTTCCTTCCTCTGTCCTCTCCCCCCAACCTCGCACAACAGAAATGTGATCAAGGTCTCCCTCATCTGATGAGTCTTCCATCAGTTCGTCCTCCACTTCTTCCTGGGCTCCTGCACCTTCCTCACTAGTTTTGCTGCTACCATTCGCCCTGGTAAAACCATCTCCCCCACCCTCACATGCCTGCCGCCTTGGTGCTGCCGACCGTCTGGACCTTGCAGATGTTAGCCCTTCCGCATACAACTCCTCCTCCTCTACTTCCTCCACCTCCTCTTGGGCCACCACCTGACTCCGAATTCAGTTTAACATGTGCTCCAGCATGTAAATCACTGGAATAGTCATGCTGATAATGGCATTGTCAGCACTAAACATCTTCGTCGCCATTTCAAAACTGTGCAGAAGGGTGCATAGGTCCCTGATCTGAGACCACTCCTCCAGCGTGATTTGCCCCACCTCTGGATCTCGTTGGCCCAGGCTATACGTCAGAACGTATTGCACCAGGGCTTGTCGGTGCTGCCACAGTCGCTGCAACATGTGCAGAGTTGAATTCCACCGGGTAGGCACATCGCATTTTAGCCGGTGAAGTGGCAGGCCCAACGACTTCTGTAGAGATGTAAGTCGCTGAGCTGCGGGATGCGAACGGCGGAAGTGAGCACACAGCGACTGTGCCCTCTGCAGAAGGCCATCTAGTCTGGGATAGTGGGCTAAAAATTGCTGGACAGCCAGGTTCAACACGTGAGCCATACAAGGCACGTGTGTGACATTGCCCCGGCGAAGGGCCGCACCCAGGTTTGCAGCATTGTCGCACAAGGCCTTCCCTGGTTTCAGGTCCAGTGGAGACAACCATTCATGAAATTGGTTCTCCAGAGCTGACCACAACTCCTCAGCTGTGTGACACATTTCCCAGACATTTCAATGTAAAACCGCCTGATGACGTTGAGCCCTACTGCCAGAATAGTAAGGAGGTGTGCAGGATCCCTTCTGCGCAGTTAGAAAGCTTGTGGCATGACCAGATAGGCTCTGGGTGCAGGTGGAAGACCGAGAGGAGGTTGAGGAGGCAGAAGCAGTGGAGGAACTTTGACATAAAGAGGATTGACGCACAACTCGTGGGGACGGCAAGACTTGGACAGCAGCCCCTTGTCCTGCTGTCACCATAGTTACCCAGTGCCCAGTCAGCGACATGTAACGCCCCTGTCCATGCCTACTCGTCCAAGTGTCTGTTGTGAAATGCACCCTGTCACACACAGAGTTTCTCAAAGAAGCGGTGATGTTGTGTGCGACATGCTGGTGGAGCGCAGGCACACCTTTCTTTGAGAAGTAGTGCCGACTGGGCATCTGGTACTGGGGCACTGCGACGGACATAAGGTCTCAAAAATCCTCTGTGTCCACCAGGCGGAAAGGCAGCATTTCTGTAGCCAAGAGCTTGCAGATGGTGAAATTCAACCTCTTAGCTTTCTCATGGCTAGGAGGAAATGGTCTTTTACTTGTCCACATCTGAGGGACCGAGGGCTGGCTATTGTGCTTAGACGGGGTTGATAAGGGTGTCCCCGGCAAACTGCCAGTCTGTGAGGAAGATGAAGGCGGACATGATAGGTTGCCTTGATCCAAAGGTGGTGCTATCGATGTCGGACAGCGCTCAACACCAGCTGGTGTTACCACCTCCAAAGAAAATGATGACCTGCCAATCACGCTGGCTGTTGCGGGTAAAGAGGTGGCAGGTCTGCGCCCCAAAACAGGTGTGACTGCTGTCCCCCCAGTCACAGAGGATGAAGAGGCCGCGGATGCACAAGATATGGCAGACGGTGGTTGGCCCGGCCGGCTAGGCCGCATTGTAGCACACTGAGCTTCCCACTGCAACTTATGCTTCATGTCCATGTGCCGGTTCATGCATGAAGTACTCAAACTATGTATTTTTTGGCCTCTACTTAGCTTTTGCTGACAAATGTTACAGATGACACGAGTTGGGTCATCTTTATCGATCTGAAAAAATGCCCAGGCTATGCAAGGCTTAGCACCCATGCGACCTGAAGAGCCACCACGACTTGTGGTGAGAGGCAGAGTTGTGTTTGAGGATGCAGTTGTTGACGTGCTTCCAGTACTACGTCTCTGTCCAGGAAGGCGCAACCTGACCTCGTCGTCACTAGCATCTTCCTCCACCTCCTCTGCTGACCTCATCTCTTGGCTGACTGTGGGTTGACAGTAAGTGGAATCTCCAACCTCATCATCATCACCCTGTGCGTTATCACACCTGTCGTCCTCAGGGCCAACCTGTTCCTGCCCTGACAAAAAACTAAAGTTGTCGCTCCAATCAGGTATTTGAGTCTTATCATCGTCTTCATCATTGTCTCCACCAACAGGAGTTACAGTTTGGGAATGAGGGTCTACATTATGGTCAGAACCTTCTGTGTCTGGTCCTGGATCCGACTCATAAAGATTCTGCGCATCAGTGCAGATCATTTCCTCGTCTGGATTCACAGAAGCGCTGGAGTCAACCTCTGATTCCCAGGCTATAGTATGAGTAAACAGCTCTGCAGACTCAACCATCTGTTCTACCTCATACTCAGACGGGCAGCTGGAGATTTGGGAGCTGTGAGGAAGCAAGTGCGATTGGGGTGACACCTTTGAGGACTGGAGTATTTGTGATGTTGAAGTTGATGTGGAGGAGAGCCCACTTAAAGGAGCACTTGATATCCGTTGAAGCACCTGCTGTTTTTGTGCCTCATCTGGAATTTGTAGCGATTGGCGTGGCCGTAAGAAAGGGATCTTATCACATTGTCCGCTAAAAGAAGTAGACATTTTAGTTTGGCTGGAAGATGGTCTTTCTTCTGCAGATGTTACTGTTGCTTTAACACCTACCCCACGGACACAACCTTTTTTCCCCTTCCCAACACGCCTATTCCCCTTTCCACCAGCAGCAGGCCTTTTTCCACTCATTTTGGTGGTTAACTAATTCACAACTCTGGAGTTGTTTGCACAAAAAAACAATGGATGGGAACCGAGCAGAGCTGAGTGGCCAAACTGAGGTATTAGGCCAAAACTATTGGCTGGGTTAGATGCAGAAAAAAATTATATTCAATTTGCAACCTGATGGAGGTCGGTATAGATGGACTAATAGAACAAGTCCCACACACAGCTAGAAGCCCAAATATTTTTTCAGAGGTAGATGCAGAAAAATTTTTTATTCAGTTTGCAACCTGATTGAGGTCTGTATAGATGGATTAATAGAACAAGTCCCACACACAGCTACAAGCCCAATATTTTTTCAGAGGTAGATGCAGAAAAAAAATGTATTCAGTTTGCAACCTGATGGAGGTCAGTATAGATGGACTAATAGAGAAAGTCCCACACACTGCTAGAAGGCCAAATATTTTTTCAGAGCTAGATGCAGACAAAAAAATATTTTGAATTTGCAACCTGATGGAGGTCAGTATAGGTGGACTAATAGAACAAGTCCCACACACTGCTAGAAGGCCAAATATTTTTTCAGAGCTAGATGCAGAAAAAAATTATATTCAGTTTGCAACCTGATGGAGGTCTGTATAGATGGATTAATAGAACAAGTCCCACACACAGCTAGAAGCCCAAATATTTTTTCAGAGGTAGATGCAGATAAAAATTATTTTTAATTTGCAACCTGATGGAGGTCAGTATAGATGGACTAATAGAGAAAGTCCCACACACTGCTAGAAGGCCAAATATTTTTTCAGAGCTAGATGCAGATAAAAATTATTTTTAATTTGCAACCTGATGGAGGTCAGTATAGATGGACTAATAGAGAATGTCCCACACACTGCTAGAAGGCCAAATATTTTTTCAGAGCTAGATGCAGATAAAAATTATATTCAATTTGCAACCTGATGGAAGTCAGTATAGATGGACTAATAGAACAAGTCCCACACACAGCTAGAAGCCCAAATATTTTTTCAGAGGTACTGTAGATGCAGATAAAAATTATTTTTAATTTGCAAACTGATGGAGGTCAGTATAGATGGACTAATACAACAAGTCCCACACACAGCTAGAAGCCCAATATTTTTTCAGAGGTAGATGCAGAAAAAAATATATTCAGTTTGCAACCTGATGGAGGTCAGTATAGATGGAGTAATAGAACAAGTCCCACACACTGCTAGAAGGCCAAATATTTTTTCAGAGGTAGATGCAGATAAAAATTATTTTTAATTTGCAACCTGATGGAGGTCAGTATAGATGGACTAATAGAGAAAGTCCCACACACTGCTAGAAGGCCAAATATTTTTTCAGAGCTAGATGCAGATAAAAATTATATTCAATTTGCAACCTGATGGAGGTCAGTATAGATGGACTAATAGAGAAAGTCCCACACACTGCTAGAAGGCCAAATATTTTTTCAGAGCTAGATGCAGATAAAAATTATATTCAATTTGCAACCTGATGGAGGTCAGTATAGATGGAATAATAGAACAAGTCCCACACACAGCTAGAAGCCCAAATATTTTTTCAGAGGTACTGTAGATGCAGATAAAAATTATTTTTAATTTGCAACCTGATGGAGGTCAGTATAGATGGACTAATAGAGAAAGTCCCACACACTGCTAGAAGGCCAAATATTTTTTCAGAGCTAGATGCAGAAAAAAATTATATTCAGTTTGCAACCTGATGGAGGTCAGTATAGATGGACTAATAGAGAAAGTCCCACACACTGCTAGAAGGCCACATATTTTTTCAGAGGTAGATGCAGAAAAAAATATATTCAGTTTGCAACCTGATGGAGGTCTGTATAGATGGATTAATAGAACAAGTCCCACACACAGCTAGAAGCCCAATATTTTTTCAGAGGTAGATGCAGAAAAAAATATATTCAGTTTGCAACCTGATGGAGGTCAGTATAGATGGACTAATACAACAAGTCCCACACACAGCTAGAAGCCCAATATTTTTTCAGACGTAGAAGCAGAAAAAAATATATTCAGTTTGCAACCTGATAGAGGTCTGTATAGATGGATTAATAGAACAAGTCCCACACACAGCTAGAAGCCCAATATTTTTTCAGAGGTAGATGCAGAAAAAAATATATTCAGTTTGCAACCTGATGGAGGTCAGTATAGATGGACTAATACAACAAGTCCCACACACAGCTAGAAGCCCAATATTTTTTCAGAGGTAGATGCAGAAAAAAATATATTCAGTTTGCAACCTGATGGAGGTCTGTATAGATGGATTAATAGAACAAGTCCCACACACAGCTAGAAGCCCAATATTATTTCAGAGGTAGATGCAGAAAAAAATATATTCAGTTTGCAACCTGATGGAGGTCAGTATAGGTGGACTAATACAACAAGTCCCACACACAGCTAGAAGCCCAATATTTTTTCAGAGCTAGATGCAGAAAAAAATTATATTCAATTTGCAACCTGATGGAGGTCAGTATAGATGGACTAATAGAATGATGCTATGCCCAAAAGATTTTACTTCACTAGGTGCAGTAAAAAAATTGGTATTCTATACACAGGTGGTATATCTTGCAACACAGATAGGCTACTCCACTGACTAACACACTCTGCAATAGGCCAAAAAGGATTAGCTTTGCTAGATTCAGCCAAATGCTGTGAAAAAAACGTGCACAGCACTGGCACAGACCTGCCTGGCAAAAACTGATAGGAACTGATGTAACCTAGTCCTGAAAAGGACTCCAATTACAATTAGTCTTTACTCCCACAATCTATCTATTTAAGAGCACAGACCTGCCTGATAAAAGTTGTAGGAAATGCTGTAACCTAGTCCTTAAAAGGACTGCAATCACAACTATTCCCTACTCCCAAGCTATCTGTAGATTTGTGCGAAAATTGGCTTGAAATTAACAAGGTATAGCGCACACAGCAACAGCGGTGCCGTCTAACACGCAGCTGCAGCAGTGAGAAAATGGTGGCGACGGGGAAAATGGCTTGGTCTTATAGGGCAAGGACATGTGACATACACTGCCAATGACACATGCCCTTGCTTGTGTGAAAAAAGCACTTCGCTCCGTGTGTGCGCTGCTGATAGGCTGACAGATTGCACCTCCCCACTGTAAATGCGGGAAAGAGAAAAAAAAAATGGAGATCTTCATTGTTCCTGCAGAGATCCATCCCCTGCCCCTCCCCCCACCCCGCTGTACACTAAAACTGCGTATTAAGTAGTGTTGAGCCACCCCCGTAGTGTTCGAGTTCGGTTCGGTTCGTCGAACACCCGTGTGTTCGCCGAACTGTTCGTCGAACTGTTCGTCGAACACCTTCGAACACCGTTAAAACCAATGGCAGGCAAACAAAAACACATAGAAACACATAGAAAACACCTTCAAAGGTGTCCAAAAGCTGACAAACTGTTCAGAAGACACAACTAACACATGGAAAAGTGACAAGTACATATAGTCATGCGAAAAGAAAAGAGGTGGAGGAGTAAAAGGAGGGGGAGACACAGATATAGGCATGTCATGCCCTTCTAAAATCCAAAAAGTGAGAAGCCGACACGTTCAGTCCGCTCCTGCCCGTGCCACCTCTTTGTCGCCGGGTTTGTGCCAGAGCCGCGGTGAACCCTGATGGCCAGCCCCCCTCTCCCAATACTGGTGCCTGTCTGCTGGTGGGTCGAGCGAGCCCCCCTGTGGTGGAGGCAGTTCTAAGCTTTTTAATTTAAATTGTCTCTCTAATTTGAATAAATACACTTTAAATCCATTTACAAGGATCTATTGGAGGGCAAGTCTCATGCCAGCAGCCGCGTAATTCCAGCTCCAGTAGCGTCCACTAAAGCTGCTGCAGTTAAAAAGCTTTTATAAGGATCGAGCTCGGCTGTCCACCGCAAGGCATCCTACTGCCAGTCCGAGCCCCTATGCCTTGGGGTGCCTCCTGATGCTCTTCACTGAGTATCCCGTGGTCCCGAAGCATTTCCTTTGAAAAAATGAAGTGTCCAAACTACAGGTGGTGTAGCTTGATTAACAGCCGGGATAATCCGCTGACTAGCAGACACTGCTACTAGGCACAAAGTATTTCCTGAGCTAGATGCAGTTAAAAATTTGTAATTAGATACTCTCGTTGGATGCTGAGAAAGCATTCCATAGAGTCTCCTGGCACGCCATATATGATTCTCTTAAAAAGCTTGGGGTAGGGGTCTAGGGGACCCTTTTATAGCCAAAATCAAGGCCCTGTATCGCAATACGTCACCTAGGCTGAAGATAAATGGAACTGTAGCACCCTGAGGGCTCGGTTGCTACAGAGGTATTGCACCTCACCCAGAGGTGTGATATCTCACTCTCAGGTAAGGATGTAGTGTGGATCAGGACCCGACACCTGCATGCATTACACCACATTGCCGTGGGGCAGGGCGACCAATATGCCCCTGAGATGGGCACGACAGTCCCTGTCCCTGGCTGGAGTGGGGGGAGGGAACACTGAGGAAGGGGAACCCTGTAGTGCAGGAGCAGGGAGGAAGCAGTTCCTGGGTGCATTGAGAAGGGAGTATAAAAGGTGGGCACCATCTTAGTTCAGTGCAGAGAAGTCTGAGCAGAAGTGGCAGGGAGCAGGGGCTCTGCATGTGCTCTGCTCTGGAGGCGGGCCTAGTAACAGATGCCCAGGCCTGGAAGAGGGAGAAGGAAGGAAGAGGAGCGGAGAAGGCTCCAGGAATGAGGAACGAAGGGATCTCAGGGGTGCGGACGGGCGAGTCGCCACCGCACGCCCGAATCCACCTGCGTGGAGGGGTCAGGCCAAAGGGGGAGACCGGTCCCCGAAACTAGTGGAGGCAGGAAATGACCCTCAGCTAGAAACAGGAGGCTGTGACATTTTGTGTGGCGCAGCCCCTCGCTACACCCGCTAGGAAGGCACCACATAGGGTCAGGGAAACTGGCGCCAAGTTTACCAAGAGGAGGCCCGAGGCAGCCGGACTGAAGGGTTGGTAAGAAAGGCCAGACAAAGGACACACAAAGGGGGTCCTGTGAAGCACTCCAAAGTTATCTGGGAGTTGTCTGAGCCCCTCACCTGGTGAGCACAGTACGACGTGGGCAGCCGTTACCTGCAGACATGGTCTGGATAATAAGAACTGTGAGTAAAGGCCCTGGACTGCATCACTGACTCCGTGTCATTACTGCTGCTGCCCTGCACCATCACCCCCATCCTCCGCATACACTGCCCTGAAGCTATACTCCTCCTGTGGGGAGTTATGTTACGCTCTGCTGCACCCACAACACCAGACTCAGCGGTCTGCCCTGGAGCGGCGGTTCACTCTGACCGCAATCCACGGGTGGCGTAGTCGGACATTTAAACATCAATACCACAAAAATAGTTCCGCCACTGGTTTGACCGCCCTGAGCCACGGAACCGGGTTGCCGCCACGGAGACTACAACCACCAGCATCCACCAAAGAGGGTCCGGCTCCGGGTGTCCCAAGGCCCAGGGGGCGCGTCAGAACATTTTCATCACCTTTCACAATCACCAATGGGACAATGCAGGGATGTTCTCTGTCCCCTCTCTTATACATCCTAGTGACGGAGCACCTGCTCTCATCAATTCGCCATAACCCCAATATTAGGTGGATTGAGGTGGGAGGCACCGAGTACAAGTGCTCTCTATTTGCTGATGATGTCCTAGTATATATCACTCAATCACATATATCCATCCATGCTGTTATGGCTGAAATAGATCACTTTGCTACATGGTCAAATTTTAAAATCAATGCAGCGAAGTCTGAGGCCCTCGATGTCTCCCTCCCCAAATCCATATAGGATTCCATCCAGTCCAACTTTCCCTTTGCCTGGCCCTCACAGGGTATCAAATACTTAGGAATTCCTATTCATAGAGATCTCTCCCATCTATGTTATCTTAATTTTGGGCCCTTTATTGAACAACTCCATGCAGACCACAGTTGGCAAGTTAGAACTGTAAGATTCACTACGTGAACCACTGGTGTTTTGTGGAAAAGCACATGTACACTGTGTTCCAAATTATTATGCAAAAAGTGTTTAGGAGTGATAAGGGAAGAATTTTTTTGTTTGTCAGTTAAACTCATTGATGGTGATGTGTGTCAGGGCTCTTTATATCACTGTAAGCAATTGCAGACACCTGTGCTAATTAGTTTGGCAGGTGTGTCCAATGAAAGGCAAGACTACTTTAGAAGGCTGTCTCACATTATTAAGCAGCCTACAGGATGTGTCGGCTGCTGAGAAGCAACAAATTGTGGAGTGTTTAGGTCAAGGCATGACTACAATCAACCTTGTGCGATGATCAGGATGAAGTGTCTTGGCAATCAAGAAGTATGTAGCTGATTCACAGTACACACGTGTGCGTGCTGATAAGGGCAAATTGAGGACTCTTTCCTACAGGCAATTACGTCAGGTTGAAAGAGCAGCGGCAAAAAAGCCTTGTCATAGCAGCAGACAAGTTTTTTAAACTGCTTGTGCCTCCAACGTCCCCCGAACAACAAGATGCAGGGTCCTTCAGAGGTTTGCAGCTGTGCATACGCCATCCTGTCGACCTCCTCTATCCACTTCACACAAGCAGAAATGGCTCCAGTGGGCCAAACATTACATGAAGACTGATTTTAAAACTGCTTTGTTCACGGATGAGTGCCGTGCAGCGCTCGATGGTCCAGATGGATGGAGTGGAGGATGGCTGGTTGATGGACACCCCACGCAAACACGGCTACAGTGCCAACAAGGAGGAGGTGGAGTAATGTTTTGGGCTGGAATCATGGGGAGAGAGATTGTCGGCCCCTTTAGGATCCCTGAAGGCGCTAAAGATGAACTCCATAATGTATGTGGATTTTCTCAAACAGCACTTCCTGCCATGGTTCAAGAAGAAGAACCGTGTATTTCACAGCAAGATCATTTTTTTGCATGATAATGCACCATCTCATTTTGCACATAAAACATCTGCATCTCTGGCTGATATGGGCGTAAAAGGGGACAAACTTATGGTGTGACCCCCATGCTCCCCTGACCTCTACCCCATTCAGAACCTTTGGAGCATCATTAAAAGGAGTGTCTATGATGGCGGGAGGCAGTTCACATCTAAGCAACAGCTCTGGGAGGGTATTCTGTCCTCATGCAAAACAATTGAAGCAGAAACCATCCAAAACCTGACAAATTCAATGGACGAGAGAGTTCAGAAGCTCCTTTCGAACAAGTGGTCCTATGTGAAAATGTAACATCACCTAGAATAAAGTTTTGAGTTGAAAACTGTTTGATTTCAGTTTCTAACAATCTGCTAATGCTTATAATTTCAAAAATGACCATTTTTTTGGTCTTTATTAAAATGAAAAGGTTGATCGAAAAGTTTGGGGGATCTAAGAGTGTGGCAACCCAGTAGTCATGATTACTTCGAATTCTGACAATATGAGGGTCATGCTGCAGGTAGTGCAGCAAGAAGGCACTTATGTGTCTTGCGCATCTCGGAGACCCAAAATTATTTTCCGGGCTAGATGCAGCTACAAATTATTATTGATTTTAAATCTGGTGAATCTTTAGTATAGATGGCCTAATAGAATCAGTGCTGCACACTGCTACAAAGCCCAAATTATTTTCCAGCCAAGATACAGATAAACATGATTAGTAATTTGAAAGCTTAAAACGGTTGGTAGGGTGATTTTAACCAATCATCCATCTTTTACTCTCCCCAGGATGACACAGGGGTAGAAAAGTCGTTTCGGATCCATGATTTGTTCATCTTTATGAACGTCAGTCTGTCTAAATTATCAGTGGAGAGCCGCGTGCGCTTATCTGTCAGCACACCACCAGCAGCGCTGAACACACGTTCAGACAGAACGCTGGCTGCGGGGCATGACAAGATCTCCAAGGCGTAAGTGGCTAGCTCCGGCCATTTATCCAGATTGGAAGCCCAAAAAGAGCAAGGGTCCAGTGACACAGTCGTGGCTTCAATGTTTAGAATCATAGAATCATAGAATGGTAGAGTTGGAAGGGACCTCCTGGGTCATCTGGTCCAACCCCCTGCTCAAAGCAGGATTCACTAGATCATCTCAGACAGATGTCTGTCCAGCCTCTGTTTGAAGACGTCCATTGAAGGGGAACTCACCACCTCTCGTGGCAGCCTGTTCCACTCATTAATCACCCTAACTGTCAAAAAGTTTTTTCTAATATCTAATCTGTGTCTCCTCCCATTTAGTTTCATCCCATTGCTTCTAGTCTTTCCTTGTGCAAATGAGAATAAAGATGATCCTTCTACAATGTGACAGCCCTTGACATATTTGTAGACAGCTATTAAGTCTCCTCTCAGTCTTCTTTTTTGCAAGCTAAACATTCCCAAATCCTGCAACCGTTCCTCATAGGACATGGTTTGCAGACCAGTCACCATTCTGGTCGCTCTTCTCTGAACTTGCTCCAGTTTGTCTATATCTTTTTTAAAATGTGGTGCCCAAAACTGTACACAGTATTCCAGATGAGGTCTGACCAAAGAGGAGTAAAGACCGATAATGACTTCACGTGATCTAGACTGTATGCTTCTGTTAATACATCCCAGAATTGTATTTGCCTTTTTTGCTGCTGCATCACACTGTTGACTCATGTTCAGTCTATGATCTATTAGTATACCTAAGTCTTTTTCACATGTACTGTTGCTTAGCTCTATTCCTCCCATTCTGTATATGCTTTTTTCATTTTTATTGCCCAGATGTAGTACTTTGCATTTTTCCCTGTTAAAAACCATTCTGTTGGTTGCTGCCCACTGCTCCAGTTTATTTAGGTCTTTTTGAATCCTCTCTCTCTCTTCTCTAGTATTAGCTATCCCTCCTAGCTTTGTGTCATCAGCAAATTTAATCAGTTTACCCTCAATTCCTTCATCTAAATCATTGATAAAGATGTTGAACAATACAGGTCCCAGGACGGAGCCCTGTGGTACCCCACTTGAGACATTCATCCAGCTGGATGTGAAGCCATTTACAACCACCCTTTGAGTCCGATCACTAAGCCAGTTATGAATCCACCTAACAGTTGCCTGGTCCATTGCATACTTGGTCATTTTTTCAATAAGGATGATGTGAGATACTTTGTCAAATGCTTTGCTGAAGTCAAGATATACTATATCTACAGCATTTCCCTGATCCACCCAGTCAGTGATTCTGTCATAGAAGGAAATTAAGTTAGTCTGACATGACTTGTTAGTTACAAACCCATGCTGACTCTGGTTAATCACTTCATTCTTATCCATGTACTTACATACATGTTGTTTAATAATTTGTTCAAAGATCTTTCCTGGTATAGAAGTCAGACTCACCGGCCTATAGTTCCCTGGGTCCACCTTCTTCCCCTTTTTGAAGATAGGAACAACATTTGCTCTTCTCCAGTCTTCTGGGACTTCTCCTGTTCTCCAAGAATTTTCAAAGATTATGGAGAGTGGTTCTAAAATTTCTTCTACAATCTCCTTCAGTACTCTGGGGTGTAATTCATCTGGACCTGGAGACTTGAACTCATTTATGTTAGCTAAATATTCCCTCACAATCTTTCTGTTTACTGATAACTTGGATTCCTCTATTCCTTTAAAAGGACAGTGAAGATCAGTTGATGTTACATTTTCTTTCTGAGAGAAAACAGATGCAAAATAGGAATTAAAAAGTTCGGCCTTCTCAACATCCTCTCTTACCATTTCTCCATTTTCATCCTGTAAAAATCCTATAGCATCTTTGACTTTTCTTTTACTTTTGACATACCCCCAAAATCCTTTTTTATTGCTTTTGACATCTCTTGCAAGCCTTAATTCATTGTCAGCTTTAGCTAACCTGATACGTGCCCTACAGGATCTGCAGACTGCATTATAATCTTCTTTAGATATGCCTCCCTCTTTCCATTTAATAAACATTTCTTTCTTTCTTTTTAGCATGTGTTTAAGTTCTGTGTTCATCCATCCTGGTTTCCTTAAATGCTTCCCATTCTTCCTACTTTTCGGGATTGTTAACGATTGTGCTTTGAGAATCTCATTTTTAAAAATTTCCCATCCTTCCTGGACATTTTTGTCCTTAAGGACATCCAGCCATTGGATCCCTCCTATTCTCTTTCTGAGTCTCTTAAAATCTGCCTTTCTAAAATCTAACCTTGAAGTTTGAGTCTTCACATGTCTTCCTCCTCTAGTTATCCAAAATTCTATAATAGCATGATCGCTGCCTCCTAGGGTCCCAGCCACCTTTACCTCCTCAACCATTTCCTCCCTGTTTATAAGAATTAGATCCAAAGTAGCAGATCCCCTTGTTTTCTCCCCTACCTTTTGGAAGATAAAGTTGTCAGCAAGAGAGGATAAGAATTTGCTTGACCTGTTAGTTTTACTTGAGAGAGATTCCCAACAAATGTCTGGATAGTTGAAATCTCCCATGACCACTACGTCATATTTTTTGGAGAATTTGGTCATTTGATACATAAAGAGTTCATCCATATCTTCAGCTTGCCCAGGTGGCCTGTAGTAAATGCCTACAATGGTGTCCTTTCCGTTGTTCTCTCCTTGTATTCTTACCCAAACAGTTTCCACAGAACTCCCAGTCTCTGAAGCTTCAATCTCTGTGCAGATATACGCTTTTCTAACATACAATGCAACACCTCCTCCTCGTTTATCAAGTCAGTTTCTTGCAAATAAGTTGTATCCTTTTAGCCTTTTATTCCAATCATGTGTATCGTCCCACCAAGTTTCAGTGATTCCAATGACATCATATTCCTTTTCCTGCATTAGTAGTTCTAATTCTCCTTGTTTGTTTCCCATGCTTTGTGCATTTGTATAAAAACATTTTAGTTTGTGATTGGTTTCTCTTCCTCCCATATTTTTATTATTTAAATTGTTTTGTCTTTGTTCTTCCTTTCCACTTCCAGTAGCAGAGATCTCAATAGTATTTGTCAGCTGTATGGCTTTTTCTGGCCTTTTGCTTCCCTTCCCACACTGTTCTAGTTTAAAGCTCTTCTGATGAGTGTAGCAAGGCGACTTCCAAATACATGTTTTCCAGTCTTCGTAAGGTGCACCCCATCTCTAGCAAGTAGTCCATCGTATAGGTAATTCATTCCGTGATCCAGAAATCCAAATCCTTGTTGACGGCACCATCGACGTAGCCAGTTGTTCACCTGTAGAATCTTATTCCACCTCATTGTTCCATGGCCATCCACTGGGAGGATGGATTAGAAGACCACCTGCGCTCCCAATTCTTTCACTTTCTTGCCTAAGTCTTCAAAGTCACTGCAGATGGTTTCCAGGTCCTCTCTTGCCGTGTCATTTGTCCCCACATGTATTAGCAGGAATGGGTAGTGATCTGTAGGTCTGAAGAGTCTTGATATCCTGTCAGACACATCTTTAATTTTTGCTCCTGGAAGACAGCACATTTCTCTTGAGGTTATGTCTGGTCTGCAGATAGCGGCCTCTGTTCCTCTTAACAGGGAATCCCCCATGACCACCACTCTCCGTTTTTTCTTCACAACATTCTTCTTTCTCCATCCAGGAGGATTCTGAGGGCTTACAAGGTTATTCATTGCTGGCAAAGTCTTATCTTGCTGTATTTCTTCATGGTTCTCCTGTGTGAGAGCCTGGTACTGGTTCCTGAACAGTATGGGTGCTGACTGCCTCTCGATCCTCCTGCTTCTGTGGGTCACATGCTTCCATTCCTCTGTTTCGTCAGGTGCAGTTCGAATTTCTTCTCTTTCTGAATCATGAAGAGATAATTCTGCTCTGTCTAAGAACTCTTCACCTTCCTTAATGATTTTCAAGGTAGTTAACCTCTCTTCTAGATTTCGCAACTTTTCCTCCAACAGGGACACAAGCTTGCATTTCTGGCATGTGAAGTCTGGCTTTTCCACTGGCAAGTCTGTGAACATGTAGCAGGATATGCAGCTCACCAAATGGCTCCTGGACTCTTCCATGTTCTTATTGTTAATGTTCTGAAAACAGTGAAAAAAGCTTAAAAAAAAAAAGAGATACTCCTGTACCATCGTCTCTAGACGTTGACTATGTGTCAGACTTCTTGTCTCCTGTGGCCTTGCAAAGGATGGGCTAAAAAAGTGGTGAAATGATTCCGCAAAATTGATGTTACCAGCAGATACTGTGGTTCTGTTACGGTTTGAGTGCTGAACACTTGACGGTCCCACGGTTGGCAAGTTGGAACTGTGAGATTCACTACGTGCACCACTGGTATTTTGTGGAAAAGCACATGTAAGATTCTGCAACAGTCTCTGCTGATACTCGTGCATGCGTGCATCCCTTTCTATGGCAGGAATAATTTCTGCAAATTTACTTTTGTACCGGGGATCTAACAGTGTGGCAACCCAGTAGTCAGGATTATTTCTAATTCTCACAATTCGAGGGTCATGTTGCAGGTAGTGCAGCAAGAAGGCACTCATGTGTGTTGCGCATCCAGGAGCACCAAGTCCCTGTTGTGTTGGTGGCGAGGTAACAATCATGCTTCCTTCCTCTGTCCTCTCCCCCCAACCTCGCACAACAGAAATGTGATCAAGGTCTCCCTCATCTGATGAGTCTTCCATCAGTTCGTCCTCCACTTCTTCCTGGGCTCCTGCACCTTCCTCACTAGTTTGGCTGCTACCATGCGCCCTGGTAAAACCATCTCCCCCACCCTCACATGCCTGCCGCCTTGGTGCTGCCGACCGTCTGGA
This sequence comes from Phyllobates terribilis, assembly GCF_046119375.1. Lineage (NCBI taxonomy): Eukaryota > Metazoa > Chordata > Amphibia > Anura > Dendrobatidae > Phyllobates > Phyllobates terribilis. Next base: position 111,706,105 of record NW_027362770.1, read on the forward strand.
CCTTGCAGATGTTAGCCCTTCCGCATACAACTCCTCCTCCTCTACTTCCTCCACCTCCTCTTGTGCCACCACCTGACTCCGAATTCTGTTTAACATGTGCTCCAGCATGTAAATCACCGGAATAGTCATGCTGATAATGGCATCGTCAGCACTAAACATCTTCGTCGCCATTTCAAAACTGTGCAGAAGGGTGCATAGGTCCCTGATCTGAGACCACTCCTCCAGCGTGATTTGCCCCACCTCTGGATCTCATTGGCCCAGGCTATACGTCAGAACGTATTGCACCAGGGCTTGTCGGTGCTGCCACAGTTGCTGCAACATGTGCAGAGTTGAATTCCACCGGGTAGGCACATCGCATTTTAGCCGGTGAAGTGGCAGGCCCAGCGACTTCTGTAGAGGTGTAAGTCGCTGAGCTGCGGGATGCGAACGGCGAAAGTGAGCACACAGTGACCGTGCCCTCTGCAGAAGGCCATCTAGTCTGGGATAGTGGGCTAAAAATTGCTGGACAACCAGGTTCAAAACGTGAGCCATACAAGGCACGTGTGTGACATTGCCCCGGCGAAGGGCCGCACCCAGGTTTGCAGCATTGTCGCACACGGCCTTCCCTGGTTTCAGGTCCAGTGGAGACAACCATTCATGAAATTGGTTCTCCAGAGCTGACCACAACTCCTCAGCTGTGTGACTCACATTTCCCAGACATTTCAATGTAAAAACCGCCTGATGACGTTGAGCCCTACTGCCAGCATAGTAAGGAGGTGTGCAGGATCCCTTCTGCGCAGTTAGAAAGCTTGTGGCATGACCAGACAGGCTTTGGGTGCAGGTGGAAGACCGAGAGGAGGTTGAGGAGGCAGAAGCAGTGGAGGAACTTTGACATAAAGAGGATTGACGCACAACTCGTGGGGACGGCAAGACTTGGACAGCAGCCCCTTGTCCTGCTGTCACCATAGTTACCCAGTGCCCAGTCAGCGACATGTAACGCCCCTGTCCATGCCTAATCGTCCAAGTGTCTGTGGTGAAATGCACCCTGTCACACATAGAGTTTCTCAAAGAAGCGGTGATGTTGTGTGCGACATGCTGGTGGAGCGCAGGCACACCTTTCTTTGAGAAGTAGTGCCGACTGGGCATCTGGTACTGGGGCACTGCGACGGACATAAGGTCTCGAAAATCCTCTGTGTTCACCAGGCGGAAAGGCAGCATTTCTGTAGCAAAGAACTTGCAGATGGTGAAATTCAACCTCTTAGCTTTCTCATGGCTAGGAGGAAATGGTCTTTTACTTGTCCACATCTGAGGGACCGAGGGCTGGCTATTGTGCTTAGACGGGGTTGATAAGGGTGTCCCCGGCAAACTGCTGGTCTGTGAGGAAGATGCAGGCGGACATGTTAGGTTGCCTTGATCCAAAGGTGGTGCTATCGATGTCGGACAGCGCTCAACACCAGCTGGTGTTACCACCTCCAAAGAAAATGATGACCTGCCAATCACGCTGGCTGTTGCGGGTAAAGAGGTGGCAGGTCTGCACCCCAAAACAGGTGTGACTGCTGTCCCCCCAGTCACAGAGGATGAAGAGGCCGCGGATGCACAAGATATGGCAGATGGTGGTTGGCCCGGCCGGCTAGGCCGCATTGTAGCACACTGAGCTTCCCACTGCAACTTATGCTTCATGTCCATGTGCCGGTTCATGCATGAAGTACTCAAACTATGTATTTTTTGGCCTCTACTTAGCTTTTGCTGACAAATGTTACAGATAACACGAGTTGGGTCATCTTTATCGATCTGAAAAAATGCCCAGGCTATGCAAGGCTTAGCACCCATGCGACCTGAAGAGCCACCACGACTTGTGGTGAGAGGCAGAGTTGTGTTTGAGGATGCAGTTGTTGACGTGCTTCCAGTACTACGTCTCTGTCCAGGAAGGCGCAACCTGACCTCGTCGTCACTAGCATCTTCCTCCACCTCCTCTGCTGACCTCATCTCTTGGCTGACTGTGGGTTGACAGTAAGTGGGATCTCCAACCTCATCATCATCACCCTGTGCGTTATCACACCCGTCGTCCTCAGAGCCAACCTGTTCCTGCCCTGACAAAAAACTAAAGTTGTCGCTCCAATCAGGTATTTGAGTCTTATCATCGTCTTCCTCATTGTCTCCACCAACAGGAGTTACAGTTTGGGAATGAGGGTCTACATTATGGTCAGAACCTTCTGCGTCTGGTCCTGGATCCGACTCATAAAGATTCTGGGCATCAGTGCAGATCATTTCCTCGTCTGGATTCACAGAAGCGCTGGAGTCGACCTCTGATTCCCAGGCTATAGTATGAGTAAACAGCTCTGCAGACTCAACCATCTGTTCTACCTCATACTCAGATGGGCAGCTGGAGATTTAGGAGCTGTGAGGAAGCAAGAGCGATTGGGGTGACACCTTTGAGGACTGGAGTATTTGTGATGTTGAAGTTGATGTGGAGGAGAGCCCACTTAAAGGAGCACTTGATATCCGTTGAAGCACCTGCTGTTTTTGTGCCTCATCTGGAATTTGTAGCGATTGGCGTGGCCGTAAGAAAGGGATCTTATCACATTGTCCGCTAAAAGAAGTAGACATTTTAGTTTGGCTGGAAGATGGTCTTTCTTCTGCAGATGTTACTGTTGCTTTAACACCTACCCCATGAACACAACCTTTTTTCCCCTTCCCAACACGCCTATTCCCCTTTCCACCAGCAGCAGGCCTTTTTCCACTCATTTTGGTGGTTAACTAATTAACAACTCTGGAGTTGTTTGCACAAATAAACAATGGATGGGAACCGAGCAGAGCTGAGTGGCCAAACTTTGGTATGAGGCCAAAACTATTGGCTGGGTTAGATGCAGAAAAAAATTATATTCAATTTGCAACCTGATGGAGGTCAGTATAGATGGACTAATAGAGAAAGTCCCACACACTGCTAGAAGGCCAAATATTTTTTCAGAGCTAGATGCAGAAGAAAATATATTCAGTTTGCAACCTGATGGAGGTCTGTATAGATGGTTTAATAGAACAAGTCCCACACACAGCTAGAAGCCCAATATTTTTTCAGAGGTAGATGCAGAAAAAAATATATTCAGTTTGCAACCTGATGGAGGTCAGTATAGATGTACTAATACAACAAGTCCCACACACAGCTAGAAGCCCAATATTTTTTCAGAGGTAGATGCAGAAAAAAATATATTCAGTTTGCAACCTGATGGAGGTCTGTATAGATGGACTAATACAACAAGTCCCACACACTGCTAGAAGCCCAATATTTTTTCAGAGGTAGATGCAGAAAAAAATATATTCAGTTTGCAACCTGATGGAGGTCTGTATAGATGGATTAATAGAACAAGTCCCACACACAGCTAGAAGCCCAATATTTTTTCAGAGGTAGATGCAGAAAAAAATATATTCAGTTTGTAACCTGATGGAGGTCAGTATAGATGGACTAATAGAATGATGCTATGCCCAAAAGATTTTACTTCACTAGGTGCAGTAAAAAAATTGGTATTCTATACACAGGTGGTATATCTTGCAACACAGATAGGCTACTCCACTGACTAACACACTCTGCAATAGGTCAAAAAGGATTAGCTTTGCTAGATTCAGCCAAATGCTGTGAAAAAAACTTGCACAGCACTGGCACAGACCTGCCTGGCAAAAACTGATAAGAACTGATGTAACCTAGTCCTGAAAAGGACTCCAATTACAATTAGTCTTTACTCCCACAATCTATCTATTTAAGAGCACAGACCTGCCTGATAAAAGTCGTAGGAAATGCTGTAACCTAGTCCTTAAAAGGACTGCAATCACAACTATTCCCTACTCCCAAGCTATCTGTAGATTTGTGCGAAAATTGGCTTGAAATTAACAAGGTATAGCGCACACAGCAACAGCGGTGCCGTCTAACACGCAGCTGCAGCAGTGAGAAAATGGTGGCGACGGGGAAAATGGCTTGGTCTTATAGGGCAAGGACATGTGACATACACTGCCAATGACACATGCCCTTGCTTGTGTGAAAAAAAGCACTTCGCTCCGTGTGTGCGCTGCTGATAGGCTGACAGATTGCACCTCCCCACTGTAAATGCGGGAAAGAGAAAAAAAAAATAGAGATCTTCATTGTTCCTGCAGAGATCCATCCCCTGTCCCTCCCCCCACCCCGCTGTACACTCAAACTGTGTATTAACATTAATTTTCATCATTACTGAGAAAAAATCCAGTTATGATTTTGGTGCACGAACAGTTATCGAACATAACCTCGAACAGCCGAATTTTTCTCAAATTGTTCGTGTTCGCCGAACGGCTCGAACAACGCCCAAAACAGCTGGAATTTGAGATTGGCGAACAGTTCGAGTAGAACAACGCTCATCTCTAGTATTAACATTAATTTTCATCATTACTGAGAAAAAATCCAGTTATGATTTTGGTGCACGAACAGTTATCGAACATAACGTCGAACAGCCGAATTTTTCTCAAATTGTTCGAGTTCGCCGAACGGCTCGAACACCGCCCAAAACAGCTCGAATTTGAGATTGGCGAACAGTTCGAGTAGAACAACGCTCATCTCTAATACTGACCTCCATCAGGTTGCAAATTAAAAATAATTTTTATCTGCATCTACCTCTGAAAAAATATTTGGGCTTCTAGCTGTGTGTGGGACTTTCTCTATTAGTCCATCTATACTGACCTCCATCAGGTTGCAAACTGAATATAATTTTTTTCTGCATCTAGCTCTGAAAAAAAATTTGGCCTTCTAGCAGTGTGTGGGACTTTCTCTATTAGTCCATCTATACTGACCTCCATCAGGTTGCAAATTAAAAATAATTTTTTTCTGCATCTAGCTCTGAAAAAATATTTGGCCTTCTAGCAGTGTGTGGGACTTTCTCTATTAGTCCATCTATACTGACCTCCATCAGGTTGCAAATTAAAAATAATTTTTATCTGCATCTAGCTCTGAAAAAATATTTGGCCTTCTAGCAGTGTGTGGGACTTTCTCTATTAGTCCATCTATACTGACCTCCATCAGGTTGCAAATTAAAAATAATTTTTATCTGCATCTACCTCTGAAAAAATATTTGGGCTTCTAGCTGTGTGTGGGACTTGTTCTATTAATCCATCTATACTGACCTCCATCAGGTTGCAAACTGAATATAATTTTTTTCTGCATCTAGCTCTGAAAAAATATTTGGCCTTCTAGCAGTGTGTGGGACTTTCTCTATTAGTCCATCTATACTGACCTCCATCAGGTTGCAAATTAAAAATATTTTTTTTTCTGCATCTACCTCTGAAAAAATATTGGGCTTCTAGCTGTGTGTGGGACTTGTTCTATTAATCCATCTATACAGACCTCCATCAGGTTGCAAACTGAATATATTTTTTTTCTGCATCTACCTCTGAAAAAATATTTGGGCTTCTAGCTGTGTGTGGGACTTGTTCTATTAGTCCATCTATACTGACCTCCATCAGGTTGCAAACTGAATATAATTTTTTTCTGCATCTAGCTCTGAAAAAATATTTGGCCTTCTTGCAGTGTGTGGGACTTGTTCTATTAGTCCACCTATACTGACCTCCATCAGGTTGCAAATTCAAAATAATTTTTTGTCTGCATCTAGCTCTGAAAAAATATTTGGCCTTCTAGCAGTGTGTGGGACTTTCTCTATTAGTCCATCTATACTGACCTCCATCAGGTTGCAAACTGAATATATTTTTTTTCTGCATCTACCTCTGAAAAAATATTTGGGCTTCTAGCTTTGTGTGGGACTTGTTCTATTAGTCCATCTATACTGACCTCCATCAGGTTGCAAATCGAATATAATTTTTTTCTCCATCTAACCCAGCCAATAGTTTTGGCCTAATACCACAGTTTGGCCACTCAGCTCTGCTCGGTTCCCATCCATTGTTTTTTTGTGCAAACAACTCCAGAGTTGTGAATTAGTTAACCACCAAAATGAGTGGAAAAAGGTCTGCTGCTGGTGGAAAGGGGAATAGGCGTGTTGGGAAGGGGAAAAAAGGTTGTGTCCGTGGGGTAGGTGTTAAAGCAACAGTAACATCTGCAGAAGAAAGACCATCTTCCAGCCAAACTAAAATGTCTACTTCTTTTAGCGGACAATGTGATAAGATCCCTTTCTTACGGCCACGCCAATCGCTACAAATTCCAGATGAGGCACAAAAACAGCAGGTGCTTCAACGGATATCAAGTGCTCCTTTAAGTGGGCTCTCCTCCACATCAACTTCAACATCACAAATACTCCAGTCCTCAAAGGTGTCATCCCAATCCCACTTGCTTCCTCACAGCTCCCAAATCTCCAGCTGCCCGTCTGAGTATGAGGTAGAACAGATGGTTGAGTCTGCAGAGCTGTTTACTCATACTATAGCCTGGGAATCAGAGGTCGACTCCAGCGCTTCTGTGAATCCAGACGAGGAAATGATCTGCACTGATGCCCAGAATCTTTATGAGTCGGATCCAGGACCAGACGCAGAAGGTTCTGACCATAATGTAGACCCTCATTCCCAAACTGTAACTCCTGTTGGTGGAGACAATGAGGAAGATGATGATGAGACTCAAATACCTGATTGGAGCGACAACTTTAGTTTTTTGTCAGGGCAGGAACAGGTTGGCTCTGAGGACGACAAGTGTGATAACGCACAGGGTGATGGTGATGAGGTTGGAGATCCCACTTACTGTCAACCCACAGTCAGCCAAGAGATGAGGTCAGCAGAGGAGGTGGAGGAAGATGCTAGTGACGACGAGGTCAGGTTGCGCCTTCCTGGACAGAGATGTAGTACTGGAAGCACGTCAACAACTGCATCCTCAAACACAACTCTGCCTCTCACCACAAGTCGTGGTGGCTCTTCAGGTCGCAAGGGTGCTAAGCCTTGCATAGCCTGGGCATTTTTTCAGATCGATAAAGATGACCCAACTCGTGTTATCTGTAACATTTGTCAGCAAAAGCTAAGTAGAGGCCAAAAAATACATAGTTTGAGTACTTCATGCATGAACCGGCACATGGACATGAAGCATAAGTTGCAGTGGGAAGCTCAGTGTGCTACAATGCGGCCTAGCCGGCCGGGCCAACCACCGTCTGCCATATCTTGTGCATCCGCGGCCTCTTCATCCTCTGTGACTGGGGGGACAGCAGTCACACCTGTTTTGGGGCGCAGACCTGCCACCTCTTTACCCGCAACAGCCAGCGTGATTGGCAGGTCATCATTTTCTTTGGAGGTGGTAACACCAGCTGGTGTTGAGCGCTGTCCGACATCGATAGCACCACCTTTGGATCAAGGCAACCTAACATGTCCGCCTGCATCTTCCTCACAGACCGGCAGTTTGCCGGGGACACCTTTATCAACCCCGTCTAAGCACAATAGCCAGCCCTCGGTCCCTCAGATGTGGACAAGTAAAAGACCATTTCCTCCTAGCCATGAGAAAGTTAAGAGTAGAGATGAGCGTTGTTCTACTCGAACTGTTCGCCAATCTCAAATTCGAGCTGTTTTGGGCGGTGTTCGAGCCGTTCGGCGAACACGAACAATTTGAGAAAAATTCGGCTGTTCGAGGTTATGTTCGATAACTGTTCCTGCACCAAAATCATAACTGGATTTTTTCTCAGTAATGATGAAAATTAATGTTAATACGCAGTTTGATTGTACAGCGGGGTGGGGGGAGGGGCAGGGGATGGATCTCTGCAGGAACAATGAAGATCTCCATTTTTTTTTCTCTTTCCCGCATTTGCAGTGGGGAGGTGCAATCTGTCAGCCTATCAGCAGCGCACACACGGAGCGAAGTGCTTTTTTTCACACAAGCAAGGGCATGTGTCATTGGCAGTGTATGTCACATGTCCTTGCCCTATAAGACCAAGCCATTTTCCCGGTCGCCACCACTGCTGCAGCTGCATGTTAGACGGCACCGCTGTTGCTGTGTGCGCTATACCTTGTTAATTTCAAGCCAATTTTCGCACAAATATACAGATAGCTTGGGAGTAGGGAATAGTTGTGATTGCAGTCCTTTTAAGGACTAGGTTACAGCATTTCCTACGACTTTTATCAGGGAGGTCTGTGCTCTTAAATAGATAGGTTGTGGGAGTAAAGACTAATTGTAATTGGAGTCCTTTTCAGGACTAGGTTACATGAGTTCCTATCAGTTTTTGCCAGGCAGGTCTGTGCCAGTGCTGTGCAAGTTTTTTTCACAGCATTTGGCTGAATCTAGCAAAGCTAATCCTTTTTGGCCTATTGCAGAGTGTGTTAGTCAGTGGAGTAGCCTATCTGTGTTGCAAGATATAACACCTGTGTATAGAATACCAATTTTTTTACTGCACCTAGTGAAGTAAAATCTTTTGGGCATAGCATCATTCTATTAGTCCATCTATACTGACCTCCATCAGGTTGCAAACTGAATATAATTTTTTTCTGCATCTAGCTCTGAAAAAATATTTGGGCTTCTAGCAGTGTGTGGGACTTGGTCTATTAGTCCATCTATACTGACCTCCATCAGGTTGCAAATTAAAAATAATTTTTTTCTTCATTTAGCTCTGAAAAAATATTTGGGCTTCTAGCAGTGTGTGGGACTTGTTCTATTAGTCCTTCTATACTGACCTCCAGCAGGTTGCAAATTGAATATAATTTTTTTCTGCATCTAGCTCTGAAAAAATAGTTGGGCTTCTAGCGGTGTGTGGGACTTGGTCTATTAGTCCATCTATACTGACCTCCATCAGGTTGCAAATTAAAAATAATTTTTTTCTGCATCTAGCTCTGAAAAAATATTTGGGCTTCTAGCAGTGTGTGGGACTTGGTCTATTAGTCCATCTATACTGACCTCCATCAGGTTGCAAATTAAAAATAATTTTTTTCTGCATCTAGCTCTGAAAAAATATTTGGGCTTCTAGCAGTGTGTGGGACTTGGTCTATTAGTCCATCTATACTGACCTCCATCAGGTTGCAAATTAAAAATAATTTTTTTCTGCATCTAGCTCTGAAAAAATATTTGGGCTTCTAGCAGTGTGTGGGACTTGGTCTATTAGTCCATCTATACTGACCTCCATCAGGTTGCAAATTAAAAATAATTTTTTCCTTCATTTAGCTCTGAAAAAATATTTGGGCTTCTAGCAGTGTGTGGGACTTGTTCTATTAGTCCTTCTATACTGACCACCAGCAGGTTGCAAATTGAATATAATTTTTTTCTGCATCTAGCTCTGAAAAAATAGTTGGGCTTCTAGCGGTGTGTGGGACTTGGTCTATTAGTCCATCTATACTGACCTCCATCAGGTTGCAAATTAAAAATAATTTTTTTCTGCATCTAGCTCTGAAAAAATATTTGGGCTTCTAGCAGTGTGTGGGACTTGGTCTATTAGTCCATCTATACTGACCTCCATCAGGTTGCAAATTAAAAATAATTTTTTTCTGCATCTAGCTCTGAAAAAATATTTGGGCTTCTAGCGGTGTGTGGGACTTGGTCTATTAGTCCATCTATACTGACCTCCATCAGGTTGCAAATTAAAAATAATTTTTTTCTGCATCTAGCTCTGAAAAAATATTTGGGCTTCTAGCAGTGTGTGGGACTTGGTCTATTAGTCCATCTATACTGACCTCCATCAGGTTGCAAATTAAAAATAATTTTTATCTGCATCTACAGTACCTCTGAAAAAATATTTGGGCTTCTAGCAGTGTGTGGGACTATTTGTATTAGTCCATCTATACTGACCTCCATCAGGTTGCAAATTCAAAATAATTTTTTTCTGCATCTAACCCAGCCAATAGTTTTGTCCTAATACCACAGTTTGGCCACTCAGCTCTGCTCGGTTACCATCCATTTTTTTTTTGTGCAAAAAACTCCAGAGTTGTGAATTAGTTAACCACCAAAATGAGTGGAAAAAGGCCTGCTGCTGGTGGAAAGGGGAATAGGCGTGTTGGGAAGGGGAAAAAAGGTTGTGTCCGTGGGGTAGGTGTTAAAGCAACAGTAACATCTGCAGAAGAAAGACCATCTTCCAGCCAAACTAAAATGTCTACTTCTTTTAGCGGACAATGTGATAAGATCCCTTTCTTACGGCCACGCCAATCGCTACAAATTCCAGATGAGGCACAAAAACAGCAGGTGCTTCAACGGATATCAAGTGCTCCTTTAAGTGGGCTCTCCTCCACATCAACTTCAACATCACAAATACTTCAGTCCTCAAAGGTGTCACCCAAATCGCACTTGCTTCCTCACAGCTCCCAAATCTCCAGCTGCCCGTCTGAGTATGAGGTAGAACAGATGGTTGAGTCTGCAGAGCTGTTTACTCATACTATAGCCTGGGAATCAGAGGTCGACTCCAGCGCTTCTGTGAATCCAGACGAGGAAATGATCTGCACTGATGCCCAGAATCTTTATGAGTCGGATCCAGGACCAGACGCAGAAGGTTCTGACCATAATGTAGACCCTCATTCCCAAACTGTAACTCCTGTTGGTGGAGACAATGAGGAAGACGATGATAAGACTCAAATACCTGATTGGAGCGACAACTTTAGTTTTTTGTCAGGGCAGGAACAGGTTGGCTCTGAGGACGACGGGTGTGATAACGCACAGGGTGATGATGATGAGGACGGAGATCCCACTTACTGTCAACCCACAGTCAGCCAAGAGATGAGGTCAGCAGAGGAGGTGGAGGAAGATGCTAGTGACGACGAGGTCAGGTTGCGCCTTCCTGGACAGAGACGTAGTACTGGAAGCACGTCAGCAACTGCATCCTCAAACACAACTCTGCCTCTCACCACAAGTCGTGGTGGCTCTTCAGGTCACATGGGTGCTAAGCCTTGCATAGCCTGGGCATTTTTTCAGATCGATAAAGATGACCCAACTCGTGTTATCTGTAACATTTGTCAGCAAAAGCTAAGTAGAGGCCAAAAAATACATAGTTTGAGTACTTCATGCATGAACTGGCACATGGACATGAAGCATAAGTTGCAGTGGGAAGCTCAGTGTGCTACAATGCGGCCTAGCCGGCCGGGCCAATCACCGTCTGCCATATCTTGTGCATCCGCGGCCTCTTCATCCTCTGTGACTGGGGGGACAGCAGTCACACCTGTTTTGGGGCGCAGACCTGCCACCTCTTTACCCGCAACAGCCAGCGTGATTGGCAGGTCATCATTTTCTTTGGAGGTGGTAACACCAGCTGGTGTTGAGCGCTGTCCGACATCGATAGCACCACCTTTGGATCAAGGCAACCTAACATGTCCGCCTGCATCTTCCTCACAGACCGGCAGTTTGCCGGGGACACCCTTATCAACCCCGTCTAAGCACAATAGCCAGCCCTCGGTCCCTCAGATGTGGACAAGTAAAAGACCATTTCCTCCTAGCCATGAGAAAGCTAAGAGGTTGAATTTCACCATCTGCAAGCTCTTGGCTACAGAAATGCTGCATTTCCGCCTGGTGGACACAGAGGATTTTCGAGACCTTATGTCCGTCGCAGTGCCCCAGTACCAGATGCCCAGTCGGCACTACTTCTCAAAGAAAGGTGTGCCTGCGCTCCACCAGCATGTCGCACACAACATCACCGCTTCTTTGAGAAACTCTGTGTGTGACAGGGTGCATTTCACCACAGACACTTGGACGAGTAGGCATGGACAGGGGCGTTACATGTCGCTGACTGGGCACTGGGTAACTATGGTGACAGCAGGACAAGGGGCTGCTGTCCAAGTCTTGCCGTCCCCACGAGTTGTGCGTCAATCCTCTTTATGTCAAAGTTCCTCCACTGCTTCTGCCTCCTCAACCTCCTCTCGGTCTTCCACCTGCACCCAAAGCCTGTCTGGTCATGCCGCAAGCTTTCTAACTGCGCAGAAGGGATCCTGCACACCTCCTTACTATGCTGGCAGTAGGGCTCAACGTCATCAGGCGGTTTTTACATTGAAATGTCTGGGAAATGTGAGTCACACAGCTGAGGAGTTGTGGTCAGCTCTGGAGAACCAATTTCATGAATGGTTGTCTCCACTGGACCTGAAACCAGGGAAGGCCGTGTGCGACAATGCTGCAAACCTGGGTGCGGCCCTTCGCCGGGGCAATGTCACACACGTGCCTTGTATGGCTCACGTGTTGAACCTGGTTGTCCAGCAATTTTTAGCCCACTATCCCAGACTAGATGGCCTTCTGCAGAGGGCACGGTCGCTGTGTGCTCACTTCCGCCGTTCGCATCCCGCAGCTCAGCGACTTACATCTCTACAGAAGTCGTTGGGCCTGCCACTTCACCGGCTAAAATGCGATGTGCCTACCCGGTGGAATTCAACTCTGCACATGTTGCAGCGACTGTGGCAGCACCGACAAGCCCTGGTGCAATACGTTCTGACGTATAGCCTGGGCCAACGAGATTCAGAGGTGGGGCAAATCACGCTGGAGGAGTGGTCTCAGATCAGGGACCTATGCACCCTTCTGCACAGTTTTGAAAAGGCGACGAAGATGTTTAGTGCTGACGATGCCATTATCAGCATGACTATTCCGGTGATTTACATGCTGGAGCACATGTTAAACAGAATTCGGAGTCAGGTGGTGGCACAAGAGGAGGTGGAGGAAGTAGAGGAGGAGGAGTTGTATGCGGAAGGGCTAACATCTGCAAGGTCCAGACGGTCGGCAGCACCAAGGCGGCAGGCATGTGAGGGTGTTGGAGATGGTTTTACCAGGGCGCATGGTAGCAGCCAAACTAGTGAGGAAGGTGCAGGAGCCCAGGAAGAAGTGGAGGACGAACTGATGGAAGACTCATCAGATGAGGGAGACCTTGATCACATTTCTGTTGTGCGAGGTTGGGGGGAGAGGACAGAGGAAGGAAGCATGATTGTTACCTCGCCACCAACACAACAGGGACTTGGTGCTCCTGGATGCGCAACACACATGAGTGCCTTCTTGCTGCACTACCTGCAACATGACCCTCGAATTGTGAGAATTAGAAATAATCCTGACTACTGGGTTGCCACACTGTTAGATCCCCGGTACAAAAGTAAATTTGCAGAAATTATTCCTGCCATAGAAAGGGATGCACGCATGCAGGAGTATCAGCAGAGACTGTTGCAGAATCTTACATGTGCTTTTCCACAAAATACCAGTGGTGCACGTAGTGAATCTCACAGTTCCAACTTGCCAACCGTGGGACCGTCAAGTGTTCAGCACTCAAACCGTAACAGAACCACAGTATCTGCTGGTAACATCAATTTTGCGGAATCATTTCACCACTTTTTTAGCCCATCCTTTGCAAGGCCACAGGAGACAAGAAGTCTGACACATAGTCAACGCCTAGAGACGATGGTACAGGAGTATCTCCAAGTAAACATTGAAGCCACGACTGTGTCACTGGACCCTTGCTCTTTTTGGGCTTCCAATCTGGATAAATGGCCGGAGCTAGCCACTTACGCCTTGGAGATCTTGTCATGCCCCGCAGCCAGCGTTCTGTCTGAACGTGTGTTCAGCGCTGCTGGTGGTGTGCTGACAGATAAGCGCACGCGGCTCTCCACTGATAATGTAGACAGACTCACGTTCATAAAGATGAACAAATCATGGATCCGAAACGACTTTTCTACCCCTGTGTCATCCTGGGGAGAGTAAAAGCTTGATGATTGGTTAAAATCACCCTACCAACCGTTTTAAGCTTTCAAATTACTAATCATGTTTCTCTGTATCTTGACTGGAAAATAATTTGGGCTTTGTAGCAGTGTGCAGCACTGATCCTATTAGGCCATCTATACTAAAGCTTCACCAGATTTAAAATTAAAAATAATTTTTAGCTGCATCTAGCCCGGAAAATAATTTTGGGGCTCCGAGATGCGCAAGGCACATAAGTGCCTTCTTGCTGCACTACCTGCAGCATGACCCTCATATTGTCAGAATTCGAAGTAATCATGACTACTGGGTTGCCACACTCTTAGATCCCCCAAACTTTTCGATCAACCTTTTCATTTTAATAAAGACCAAAAAAATGGTCATTTTTGAAATTATAAGCATTAGCAGGTTGTTAGAAACTGAAATCAAACAGTTTTCAACTCAAAACTTTATTCTAGGTGATGTTACATTTTCACATAGGACCCCTTGTTCAAAAGGAGCTTCTGAACTCTCTCGTCCATTGAATTTGTCAGGTTTTGGATGGTTTCTGCTTCAATTGTTTTGCATGAGGACAGAATACCCTCCCAGAGCTGTTGCTTAGATGTGAACTGCCTCCCGCCATCATAGACACTCCTTTTAATGATGCTCCAAAGGTTCTGAATGGGGTAGAGGTCAGGGGAGCATGGGGGTCACACCATAAGTTTGTCCCCTTTTATGCCCATATCAGCCAGAGATGCAGAAGTTTTATGTGCAGCATGAGATGGTGCATTATCATGCAGAAAAATGATCTTGCTGTGAAATACACAGTTCTTCTTCTTGAACCATGGCAGGAAGTGCTGTTTGAGAAAATCCACATACATTATGGAGTTCATCTTTAGCGCCTTCAGGGATCCTAAAGGGGCCGAAAATCTCTCTCCCCATGATTCCAGCCCAAAACATTACTCCACCTCCTCCTTGTTGGCGCTGTAGCCGTGTTTGCGTGGGGTGTCCATCAACCAGCCATCCTCCACTCCATCCATCTGGACCATCGAGCGCTGCACGGCACTCATCCGTGAACAAAACAGTTTTGAAATCAGTCTTCATGTAATGTTTGGCCCACTGGAGCCGTTTCTGCTTGTGTGAAGTGGATAGAGGAGGTCGACAGGATGGCGCATGCACAGCTGCAAACCTCTGAAGGACCCTGCATCTTGTTGTTCGGGGGACGTTGGAGGCACAAGCAGCTTCAAAAACTTGTCTGCTGCTATGACAAGGCTTTTTTGCCGCTGCTCTTTCAACCTGACGTAATTGCCTGTAGGAAAGAGTCCTCAATTTGCCTTTATCAGCACGCACACGTGTGTACTGTGAATCAGCTACATACTTCTTGATTGCCAAGACACTTCATCCTGATCATCGCACAATGTTGATTGTAGTCATGCCTTGACCTAAACACTCCACAATTTGTTGCTTCTCAGCAGCCGACACATCCTTTTTCTTTCCCATTTTGGCAGAAAATGTAGGCTGCTTAATAATGTGAGAGAGCCTTCTTAAGTAGTCTTGCCTTTCATTGGACACACCTGCCAAACTAATTAGCACAGGTGTCTGCAATTGCTTACAGTGATATAAAGAGCCCTGACACACATCACCATCAATGAGTTTAACTGACAAACAAACAAATTCTTCCCTTATCACTCCTAAACACTTTATGTATAATAATTTGGAACGCAGTGTACATGTGCTTTTCCACAAAACACCAGTGGTTCACGTAGTGAATCTTACAGTTCTAACTTGCCAACCGTGGTCTGTATGGAGTTGTTCAATAAAGGGCCCAAAATTAAGATAACATAGATGGGAGAGGTCTCTATGAATAGGAATTCCTAAGTATTTGATACCCTGTGAGGGCCAGGCAAAGGGAAAGTTGGACTGGATGGAATCCTATATGGATTTGGGGAGGGAGACATCGAGGGCCTCAGACTTCGCTGCATTGATTTTAAAATTTTACCATGTAACAAAGTGATCTATTTCAGCCATAACAGCATGGATGGATATATGTGATTGAGTGATATATACTAGGACATCATCAGCAAATAGAGAGCACTTGTACTCGGTGCCTCCCACATCAATCCACCTAATATTGGGGTTATGGTGAATTGATGAGAGCAGGTGCTCCGTCACTAGGATGTATAAAAGAGGGGACAGAGGACATCCCTGCCTTGTCCCATTGGTGATTGTGAAAGGTGATGAAAATGTTCTGATGCACCCCCTGGGCCTTGGGACACCCGGAGCCGGACCCTTTTTGGTGGATGCTGGTGGTTGTAGTCTTCGTGGCGGCGACCCGGTTCCGTGGCTCAGGGTGGTCAAACCAGTGGCGGAACTATTTATGTGGTTTTGATGTTTAAATGTCCGACTACGCCACCCGTGGATTGCGGTCAGAGTGAACCGCCGCTCCAGGGCAGACCGCTGAGGCTGGTGTTGTGGGTGCAGCAGAGCGTAGCATAACTGCCCACGGGAGGAGTATAGCCTCACGGCAGTGTATGCGGAGGATGGGGGTGATGGTGCAGGGCAGCAGCAGTAACGACACGGAGTCAGTGATGCAGTCCAGGGCCTTTACTCACAGTTCTTATTATCCAGACCACGTCTGCAGGTAACGGCTGCCCACGTCGTACTGTGCTCACCAGGTGAGGGGCTCAGACAACTCCCAGATAACTTTGGAGCGCTTCACAGGACCCCCTTTGTGTGTCCTTTGTCTGGCCTTTCTTACCAACCCTTCTGTCCGGCTGCCTCGGGCCTCCTCTTGGTAAACTTGGCGCCAGTTTCCCTGACCCTATGTGGTGCCTTCCTAGCGGGTGTAGCGATGGGCTGCGCCTCATAAAATGTCAGAGCCTCCGGTTTCTAGCTGAGGGTCGTTTCCTGCCTCCACTAGTTTCGGGGACCGGTCTCCCCCTTTGGCCTGACCCCTCCACGCAGGTGGATTCGGGCGTGCGGTGGCGACTCGCCCGTCCGCACCCCTGGGAACCCTTCATTCCTTGTTCCTGGAGCCTTCTCTGCTCCTCTTCCTTCCTTCTCCCTCTTCCAGGCCTGGGCCTCTGTTACTAGGCCCGCCTCCGGAGCAGAGCTCATGCAGAGCCCCTGCTCCCTGCCACTTCTGCTCAGACTTCTCTGCACTGAACTAAGATGGTGCCCACCTTTTATACTCCCTTCTCAATGCACCCAGGAACTGCTTCCTCCCTGCTCCTGCACTACAGGGTGTACCTTCCTCAGTGTTCCCTCCCCCCACTCCAGCCAGGGACAGGGACTGTCGTGCCCATCTCAGAGGCATATTGGTCGCCCTGCCCCACGGCAATGTGGTGTAATGCATGCAGGTGTCGGGTCCTGATCCACACTCCATCCTTACCTGAGAGTGAGATATCACACCTCTGGGTGAGGTGCAATACCTCTGTAGCAACCGAGCCCTCAGGGTGCTACAGTTCCATTTATCTTCAGCCTAGGTGACGTATTGTGATACAGGGCCGTGATTTTGGCTATAAATGGTCCCCTAGACCCCTACCCCAAGCTTTTTAAGAGAATCATATATGGCGTGCCAGGAGACTCTATGGAATGCTTTCTCAGCATCCAACGAGAGTATCTAATTACAAATTTTTAACTGCATCTAGCCCAGGAAATACTTTGTGCCTAGTAGCAGTGTCTGCTAGTCAGCGGATTATCCCGGCTGTTAAGCAAGCTACACCACCTGTAGTTTGGACACTTAATTTTTTCAAAGGAAATGCTTCGGGACCACGGGATACTCAGTGAAGAGCATCAGGAGGCACCCCAAGGCATAGGGGCTGGGACTGGCAGTAGGATGCCTTGCGGTGGACAGCTGAGCTCGATCCTTATAAAAGCTTTTTAACTGCAGCAGCTTTAGTGGACGCTACTTGAGCTGGAATTACGCGGCTGCTGGCATGAGACTTGCCCTCCAATAGATCCTTGTAAATGGATTTAAAGTGTATTCATTCAAATTAGAGAGACAATTTAAATTAAAAAGCTTAGAGCTGCCTCCACCACATTGGGGCTCTCTCGACCCACCAGCGGACAGGCACCAGTATTGGGAGAGGGGGGCTGGCCGTCAGGGTTCACCGCGGCTCTGGCACAAACCCGGCGACACGGAGGTGGCATGGGCAGGAGCGGACTGAACGTGTCGGCTTCTCACTTTTTGGATTTTAGAAGGGCATGACATGCCTATATTTGTGTCTCCCCCTCCTTTTACTCCTCCACCTCTTTTCTTTTCGCATGACTATATGTACTTTTCCATGTGTTAGTTATGTCTTCTGAGCAGTTTGTCAGCTTTTGGACACCTTTGAAGGTGTTTTCTATGTGTTTCTATGTGTTTTTGTTTGCCTGCCATTGGTTTTAACGGTGTTCGAAGGTGTTCGACGAACAGTTCGGCGAACACACGGGTGTTCGACGAACCGAACCGAACTCGAACACTACAGGGGTGGCTCAACACTACTTTTAAGTGTTAATCCTATGTTTCTTAAATGTAACTGTGCCTGGAAAAGCTTGGTTAGAACCAACATAATTGGAATTTCAACTCTCATTTGGGTGCTCATTCTACTTCTTCAGACCCTGAATGGCAAAGCTGCCTATCTTTGCAGTAACACATCTTTTATCCTAACATTGTAGTACTAAGCAGTTGCTTATTGCCCCCAGCTGAAAACCTAGCCTTTACAAGCTATTAAAATGAGGGACCCAAAAAAAAATGACGTGACTTTTAAAACCCATAAAAAAGATGACGTCCAATGAACTCAGCTCACCTCATGAACGTCACTGGCAGTGTGGGAACATTCTCCTGCGCTTGCGGTGAGCTTGAGAGAATTCTCCTGCACTCACGGCAAGTGCAGGAGAATTTTCTCACGCTGTCAGTGACGTGCATGAGGTGAGCTGAGATCATTGGCCTTGAACTTGGCTCATCTGGATGCCGTCACAGCGAGACACTGAGGAGCGCAAGCATGCCTGCCCTTCTCAGTGTCTGTGGCATGGCAATCTGGATGGCAGCTCTCTGCTGCCATCCAGCCTGTCATGTGAATGTAGCAGAGCTGGAGCCATCGTGGGAACCATGGAAAGGTAAGGATGAGGTTGGTTTATTATTTTACTTTTATTGCAGGAGATCGTTGGCTTCAGCTGGAATGGGCGTGATGGTAAGTATGGTTTAATTTTAGAACATTAAAGAATTGTGTGTTTATTTCAATTAAGGGACTTTATTCTGGGTGTTTGTGTTTTTTTGTAACTTTGACTATGGGGTTAGTAATGGGGGTGCCTTATAGACGCCTCTCCATTACTAACCTGGGCTTGATGTCAGCTGGCATTATAAGCTGACATCAACCCCAGCCCTATTACCCCACTGCCACCACTACAGGACAGTAGGAAGAGCGAGGCTAAGTGCCAGAATTGGCGCATCCTATGGATGCGCCATTTCTGGGACAGCTGACGGCTGGTGTTTCTAGCCTGGGAGGGGGCCAATATTCATGGCACCCTGCCTGGGCTATTAATATCAGCCCCCAGCTGTCTGCCTAGCCTTTGCTAGCTATTAAAATAGAGGGGACCCCACATCATTTTTTTGGGGGGTCCCCCATTTTAATACCTAGCAAAGGCTAGGTATTCAGCTGGGGTCTGATATTAGTAGCCTGGGAAACTCTGTGGGTATTACCCCCTTCCCAGGCTTCAAACATCTGCCCCAGCCGTCTGCTTAACCTCCGCTAGAGACTAAAATTACGGGGAACCCCACGCCAATTTTTTTTTTAATAAATCCTTTATTTTAACACTAAATAACAAGTACAGTAATCAACACTATCACTGTACTTATTATATATGTGACTGACATGTTTTTATCTATCTAATCTATGTGTGATGCTCTATTCTTTCTGTTCTAAATTGTCGGGTACTGATGCTGAATTGCCGGCCGGCTTTTTTAAAGAGACCGTACATGAAAACACTATTATTTTTTTTAATAAATCCTTTAACACTAAATGACAAGTACAGTAACCAACACTGTCACTGTACTTCTTATATATGTGACTGACATGTTTCTATCTATCTAATCTATGTGTGATGCTCTACTCTTTCTCTTCTAAATTGTCGGGTACCGATGCTGAACTGCCGGCCTGCTTTTTTAAAGATAGTGTCTTCTGAGCAATTTGTCAGCTTTTGGACACCATTGAAGGTGTTTTCTACGTGTTTTTGTTTGCCTTGCATTGGTTTTAACGGTGTTCGACGGTGTTCGACAGTGTTTTAAGGTGTTTGACGAACAGTTCCATGAACATCCCGGTGTTCTACGAACCGAACCGAACCCGAACACTATGGGGGTGGCTCAACACTACTACCAAACTAGGTCTAAAGAATTGTACTTCTAGGACTTTCAAGTACTCCAGTTATTTCTCAGGACTTTTCAGACTAAAATGACTAATCATGTGTGATTGTAAGAATAGCAATATTCCTGGCTGTTAAATGACTTGTAACCTGCCTTTTTACCCAGTTATTTCTCAATGTCAATTGTCCCTGAGCTAACAGCATACCTCCCAACCTTTCCATATCCAGTGGGACAGTTCTGGATTTGATAACCTTTCCTGCTGCCCTGGGAAGTTGGGGGAATGTCCTGACTTCAACTTTGTCTCAGTCCCAGGAAACAGATAGAAATGATTATTATAAAAAAGGGAACCATAAGATGCCTACTTCACCATTCAGGCTACTTAGTGACTGAAAGTCCTGCAAAGACCTTCAGGTCACATAGCATTCTCAATAATTATGAGCAAACGTGCTCGTTTAACCCTTTTGCTGAGCACACTCGAGTGCTTTCTGAGTATCTTCGATGTGCTCATATATTATGTTTGAATCCCTGCATCTGCATGATTTATGGCAAGCCAGGAGAGTGTCATTGTTTCAGGTCAATTCAACAGATAGGATACGAAACTGGATGGCATAAAGTCCTACTGAGTTAGTCTTTTATCTTAGTCGCAGTATAGAATAAGCAGTAGAGTGGTCAAGATTGGGTTATTTAACCCCTTTACCCCCGAAGGTTGTTTGACCTTTAATGACCATGCCAATTTTTACAATTCTGACCAGTGTCAATTTATGAGGTGATAACTCTGGAATGCTTCAACGGATGCCACTGATTCAGAGATTATTTTTTTGTGACATCGTTTACTTAATGATAGTGGTAAAATTTATTTGATATCACTGGCGTTTATTTGTGAAAAAGTCTGAAATTTGGCAAAAATTCTGAAAATTTCGCAATTTTCAAACTTTGAATTTTCATGCCCTTTAATCAGAGAGATATGTCACTTTACATCAGCACAATTTTGGAACCAAATTTTTTTTTTTGTTGGGAAGTTATAAGGGTTAAAATTTGACCATCAATTTCTCATTTCTCCAACAAAATTTACAAAAACATTTTTTTAGGGATCACATCACATTTCAAGTAACTTTAAGTGGCCTTTGTGACAGGAAATACCCAAAAGTGACACTATTCTAAAAGCTTCACCTCTCAATGTGCTCAAAATCACATTCAAGAAGTTTTTTTAACCCTTCAGGTGCTTCATAGGAATTTTTGGAATGTGGAAGGAAATAATAAACATTTAATTTTTTTTTTCACAAAAATGTTACTTTAGACCTATTTTTTTTATTTTTGCAAGGGTAACAGGAAAAAATGGACCCCACAATTTGTTGTGCAATTTATCCTGAGCACGCCGATACCCAATATGTGGGGGGAAACCAATGTTTGGGTACACGTCAGGGCTCGAAAGGGAAAGAACGTCATTTGACTTTTTGAATGTAAAAATTTGATTTAATAATTAGCAGACGCCATGTCGCGTTTGGGGAGTCCCTGATGTGCCTAAACAGTGGAAACCCCCCACAATTGACATCGTTTTGGTAATTTGACCCCTCAGGGATCTTTTCTAGATGTGTGGTGAGAACCTTGATCCCCAAGGTTCTTGACAGAAGTTTATAACATTGAGCCGTAAAAATAAAATTTTCACATTTTTCCCACAAAAATGTTTTTCAGCTCCCAATTTTGTGTTTTCATAACGGTAACAGGAGAGATTTCTCCATACCATTTGTTGTGCAATTTCTTCTAAGTAAGCTGATACCCCATATGTGAGGGAAAACCACTGTTTGGGTACACATTAGGGCTCAGAAGGGAAGGAGCGCCATTTGACTTTTTGAATGTAAAATTTGCTTGAATAATAGCGGACGCCATGTCGCCTGTGGGGAGCCCCTGATGTGCCTAAACAGTGAAAACACCCCACAAATGACACCACCAGTTTGAAAACTAGACCCCTCAGAGAACTTATCTAGATGTGTGGTGAGCACCTTGAGCCGCCAGGTGCTTCACAGAAGTTTATAACATTGAGCAGTAAAAATTAAATTTTCAAATTTTTCCTACAAAAATGTATTTCAGCCCCCACTTTTGCATTTTCTTAAGGGTAAGGCTATGTGCCTAATTTCTGCTTCATTTCCGCATGTCCTCTCCCGGAAAAATGCATGCGGAATTCCACACGCGTTTATTGCGCGTTTATCGCGCGCTTATCGCGTGTTTACCACATGCGGAATTGGCTTGCGTTTTTAATGCATTGCACAAGGCAATTCCGCTTGCGGAAACGCAAAATTAATGAACATGCTGCGGATTTTTGAATGCAGCATAAACGCTGCGGAAAAATCCGCAGCGTGGGCATAGAACTTGCGGAATCCCCTTGGGGACCATGGGGAGCGGATTACCTAGCATTTAACAAGCGATTACGCTGCGGAAATTCCGCAGCGTAAATGCTTGAAAAACGCTACGTGGGCACGCAGCCTAACAGGACAAATTGCACCATACTATTTGTTTTACTATTTCTCCTTAGAAAGCCTATACCCCATGTGTGGGGGAAAACCACTGTTTGGGTGCATGGCATGGGGGGGGAAACCACTGTTTGGGGGCATGGCAGGGCCATTTGTCTTTTTGAATTTAATATTTGCTTGAATAATTATCGGATGCCATGTCGCGTTTGGGGAGATCCTGATGTGCCTAAACAGTGGAAACCCCCCACAAGTGATCCCATTTTGGAAATTAGACCCCTTTAGTAACATATAAATGTGTGGTCAGCACTTTGAACCCCCAAGAGTTTCACAAAAGTTTATAACATAAAGCTGTGAAAATAAAAAAAATACTTTTTTTTCCACAAAAATGATCTTTTAGCCCAAAGTTTTTTTATTTTCACAAGGGTAACAGGAGAAATTGGACCGCAAAAGATATTGTACAATTTGTCCTGATTACGTTGATACCCCATATGTGGGAGTAAACTACTGTTAGGGCACATATCAGGGCTCGCAAGGGAAGGAGTGACGTTTTGGAATGCAGACTTTGATGGAATGGTCTGCGGGTGTCATTTCGCGTTTGCAGAGCCCCTGATGTGCCTAAACAGAGGAAATGCCCAACAAGTGCCCCCTTTTTAGAAACCTGATCCCCCAATGAATTTATCTGGATGTGTGGTGAGCACCTTGAACCCCCAGGTGCTTCACAGAAAATTATAATGTTGATTTATGAAAATAAAAAAAAAAATATATTTTTTTTTACAAAAATGTTATTTTAGCTAAAAAAATTATTTTCACAAGGGTAACAGGAGAAAGTGGACCCCAAAATTTGTTGTGCAATTTCTCCTGAGCACGCAGATACCCCATATGTGGTCGAAAACTACTTTTGAGGCACAATGCAAAAGTCAGAACAGAAGAAGCGCCATATTGGAGTTCATAATTTGCTGGGCTGGTTTGACGGTGCCATGTCACATTGGCAGAGCCCCTAAGGTGCCAAAACAGCAGGACCCCCCATAAGAGATGACGCGCCCCCTGGGCCGTGGGGTACTCGGCAGCCGGGCCCCTGGTTGCTGGGGGATTTCACGGTAGCGGGCCCGGTCCGTGACCCAGGGAGGTCAGTAAAAAGGGGGGTAGTCTATAGGGGATTTGGGAAAGTGTTTGTGACGTCACCTGTGGAATGCAGCTAAGGGGTGCCACCGCTGCGGAGCAGTGCTCTGGAGCTGGTGTTACGGCAGCAGGGATGGTGTGGCTATCCACAGGTAGAGCTAGCTCCAGGGCAGCATGGGGAGTAATGGAGGGTGGTGCAGGGGAGAGACGGCAGGACGGTCCCGGAGCAAAGACAGACACTCACACGGGGGTAAGCTTCAGTACCTTTACTGGTGATGTTGCAGGCACGGTCCAGGGTACTCCGGATGAAGGGCGCAGTTTTCGACTCTCCCCAGTGAGGGGGTATAGGGCCTCCTGATCTGTTGCTTTACTCGCTAAGCTTCTGACCTGCCTGGAGCTAGGCCTAGCTTGTTTACTGTCTCTCTTTGTACCTGCTGACCTGGTGGTAGGGCCTTCTCTTGGAGATCACTCTCCCTGGTTTCTGGGGCCTCCGTGACTCCTAGCCCTGGTACTGTAATCAGCGTTTGGTGAACCTGGGACCTGCAGTCCTCCAGGGGTTCCGGTGGTTCCTTCTGGATATAAAGGGTCCCTGTAGGCGCGGAGCCGGTGTACGGTATATATATTGGGGTG
Organism: Phyllobates terribilis; assembly: GCF_046119375.1. NCBI lineage: Eukaryota > Metazoa > Chordata > Amphibia > Anura > Dendrobatidae > Phyllobates > Phyllobates terribilis. Next base: position 111,730,184 of record NW_027362770.1, read on the forward strand.
AGCCTGGTATTCTCCTCTGCCCCCTCGCTACTTCTTCCTTCTCCTCTCGCCTTCGGCCCACTCAGGGCGCTCACTAGGCCTTCACACGTGCTGTAGGCCTTGGCTCACCTAAGCACAGCAGCCAGCTTGCTGCTTCTTCGCTGCTCTCTGAGCATCAGAAAGCTCTCTGCTCGACTCTGAGCTCTGTCCCTCTCTGTGTCTGAGAGACTAACTAAAACACTAAACTAAAACTGAGCTGCCTTGCTCCACCCTCCATTTATTTATCCCTAACGGGCTCCCTCTGGTGGTCTGAGGTGGTAGGGTGGAGGTGTGTGAATGTGTGAGGGCCTCTTGTGGAGAAGTCCATCCATGCACCCTTCTGGGTTCTGTTGCACCAGTGCACAGCAGGGCACCACAGAAACCTCGTTTTACAAACTACATCTCTCAATGAATTCATCTAGGGGTGCAGTGAGCATGATGACACAATATGTGCCTCACAGAATTTTACACCATTACATTTTTACCACCAACATTTTGTTTTAGCCCCAGATGTCACATTTTCACACTGGAAAATGGGTAAAAATGGCACCAAAATTTGTCACATAATTTTTGCTGAATGTAGAAATACCCCATATGTGGATGTACAGTACTGCTTTGCCACACGGCAAGACTCGGGAGGGACGGAGCGCTATCTGCCTCCTGAAGTACAGATTTTCCTAGAATAGTATGCAGACTCCATATACACAGCTCCAACATAATTCAGATTAAACCCTCGAGGGATCCATTCACTATAATGAGGCAGCAGAATTAGTCCTTTTTCACACGTCAGTTTCCACACGTGCCGGAGACACATACACACGCAGACCCATTCAAATGAATCCTTATACTCACCTATCCAGATGTTCCCCACTCCAGCGAGTCATTCTCCCCGGCTCCTTGACATGAGCAGTCAGATGGGATACAGCGGGAGACATCTTTGGACAGGTGAGTATAAGGATTTTTTTATTTTATTTTTATTTTTATACCAGGACACAGCAGAAGCAGACTACTACTCTCAGCATTGTCCTTTGCTCGCGCTGATCGCTGATTCCCAGGCGCCGGTGCGTTTGCTCCTGATGCGGCACATGGTTGCCACACGTATGCCACACAGGTGCACACGGACACACATATCTCCTATTTTTTCTGGTACCAGGAATATCAGGAAATGTGAAACCGGCCTTATTCTGGACTCATCTTGCCTCTGTTTAGTGGTGTTCTTTTTTTCAGAGGTTCACAAAACTGTGGCCGACTGCACTTTTATACATGCCTAAAAAAAAGACGGACACTGTGGGATCACAGGGCAGACGGCATCCATGGTGCCTCCATCGCCTCATTACAGGTAATATTTCACCGGAGGTTCCGTCTGAATCACTTATTTCAGAGATTTACACGGAGACCCAGGTGTAAGTGCTCAGCGCAGAGCGCAGAATAAATGTGAGCCAAGTCATACTGCGATCTTTGGGAGGCAGAATGAAGAAATCAGCAGCAGGTGAAGAATTGGTTTTATTTATTTTTTACGCCGTTCCACATGTGGAATAAGTGATTAGACTATGCAATTACAGCGACCAGATTTATATCAGGTTTTTATGTTTAGCAACTGCCGTATAGTAAAAGATGTTTTTTTTTTGCAAAGACTAGTTTTTGCATAGCAATATTTTGAGAGCTTTAATTTTTCCATATTTCTCATGAAAGAGTCATATGATGGCTTGTTTTGCTTGCCATTTCGCGTGTGGTAAATTTGATAAGGCTTCTTTATTTTTCTGTTCAGTGCATTTACAGCGATATTACATTTATGTCGTTTTTTATGTTTTCGTGCTTTTACAGAATAAAAACTATTTTATAGAAAAAATAATTTTTTTGCATCGCTTTATTCTGAGAGCTATAACTTTTTTATTTTTCGGCTGAGGAGCTGTATGGTGGTTTGTTTTTTTGCAAGACAAGATGAAGTTTTCAGAGGTACCATTTTTATTTACATTTGTTTTTTTGATCGCGTTTTGTTCCTCTTTTTGTTCGGCAGTATGATGATAAAGCACCATTTTTTGCTTTGTTTTTTTTTACCATGTTCACGTAAGGGGTTAACTAGTGGGACATTTTTATAGGTCAGATCATTCCAGATGTGGTGATACCAAATATGTGTACTTTAATTGTTTTTTGGGGTTTTCTTCATACTAATATTTATTTATGGGTACAATATATGTATATATTTTTTTAGTATTTTTAAAAAAATATTTGTAAAACTTTGTTTTACTTTTTTTTCACTTTTTTACTTAGCCCCACTATGGGACTTTCACTTTCTGCAGGCTGATGGCAGTTAGAAGGTATAGCCGTTCAGGATCACTGCTATACCTTATAACCTGTCAGCCTTGCAGACACAAGCTAGTTTGATCATGCACTGTGCAAGATCAAACTAGCTTGCTAGCGCCTGGTGACCCGGATGTCGTCAGGATGACAGCGGGTCACCATGGCAACAATCGGGACCACGCAATGACATCGCAGGGTTTCCGATCCAAGAGCAGAGGGGCTTCTGGCACTGAATACCGGTCAGAATCAGCTGACACTCAGCGGCGATCACTTTGCCATAATAATACCTACCTGGTCCATAAGGCCCAGGGCACACGGACGTATTATTATGTAGCATGTCAGAAAGAGGTTAAACACTCAACGAAAGGCATGCACCATGCACCATGGGGTCATACCTGTCCCACAACAGCATAGACAATGCCAAGACATTTCCAGACAAGAAAGAAAAAATATATGCCAGTTTGGACTAGTTAGACAAATATTGCTGAGGACTCAACTCAAAGGATATGGTATATTGGTTCACAAAACCCCTTCAAGCCTTAGAATCACAAAATGTGCAGCAGTGGGCAAATGTGAAGATATTTACCATTGAATGTTGTAGGTGAATATAAGATTGTGGCAGGTGTTGAGGAGTTGATGATAAAACTACAGGAGTCTGAAGCAGTGTGACAATAAGGACTGAGAGGTTTTGAACAGCCTGGACAAGTTCACATTGGCGGACAGCAAGTTGCACCACCAGTCTAGGCAATCATTTGTATACCATGGCAATGGTGTTGCAGCTGATGTGCCTTTGGAATTCATGGTCTTAGGATTGTGTTAGGCTCACTTGGTGAGGTGGATCCCCGAAGTCTCACGTCCGGGTGGGCAGACAGACCTTGGGCATTGGTGTAGCAAGCAGGAAGGCAAGTAGGCTTTCGTTACTTTCCCTCACTGGAGAGCACAATTGGATAGATGTATAGCATGGCTAATTGCATGATAAGAACAAAGTCCAATATAGTCCAATATAGTCTGTGAGATCGGTCTAGTAGCTGGAGGATAATCCAGGATATGGCACTTAACAGGTAGCTAGTAAGGCCAAAGGTGTGCAGCTACATAGAGGCCTTGGAGGATGAGAGCACAGAAAAGCACAAGGGAAAAAGCACACCAAATACAGGACTAGGAGTCTTAATCCTAAAATACAGGTGTGTCTTAGTGAGCCTTACGAGGCCTAGGGAAATTATGTCATTGTGTCAAGCTGGGCAACTTGCAAAACCTGACTTGGAGCACAACAGAGGGCATCAGACACAGGTAAAGAAAGCTGGGCGGTACCCAGGATAGGAACATAACAGGTACCCTATTGAGACACCATATAACATAGGGCCATGATATGGCAGGGTACATTATGCTTATCATATTATATGATCAAAACCCAAATATTTCCCCTATGGCCCTATGTGCCTATATATAAAATATAAGGTAAACAACGGTATAGTAAGTCCTATGTATGATTATGGTGTCCTATTATAGCTCTATACAAAATGAAGCCTGTGGGTCATTGAATGGGAATAACATTTGTATTTATAATTCATGAAGATCATGTTTTCCTCAAAAACATTCTACCTTAAGTGCACAGCAAATATACCAAATGGGGTTCAAGATTACAAAAGTTTGAAGAAATATTCATTAGTTCTGAGAACCTTGACTATTTTACAAAATGGGAGCTTAATGTTTTGATGGACAATCTTGGCATCAACTACCATAAAATTATTCAACATTTTAATTGCCTTGGGTAAGTACCAAATGCTTTTGTGCAATAAACATAATTTGCAAATGATCTTTGGCCCAGTTATATAAGAAAAAAGCAATTTAATCAGTAAAACTTTTTTTTCCATTGCGCATATGGTTAAGTAGAATATTTCTTATAGTTCTAAGTAGTCACTACAAAGCCATCTTGTAAACGTAAGACAATATGTGACAGGTTTTTGTTCTGAATTGCATGTCTTGACACCTAATTATCTTGTTTATGGTGTAGTTACATTCATTGTAATTGGGTGTTCAGCAGTCAGAGCTCTTTACTGTACTGTTGCAGTAAATGTTAAAAGTATCTTTCAATATGGATTGGAACATCCCTACAGTGTCCTAATCAAGACGCTCATTAAACGTCATGAAAAGGTGACCTCTGTCATTCCACCATACAACCTAATGTCTTCAGTACAAACATCTCAGAGCATATATTATGAAAATGTTTTTGGAAAGTATGATTATAAAACAAAAAAAGTCAGGCGTATAGAAATATCATAGATGTTTGTAGACTTCCAGTGTTGAGTTGTGGTGACCGCTGAGACTCTAAGAAGAAAAGGAACAAAAATGTAAATTTGAGTTGTGGATTTCTTAATGGTTGAAGACAATGTGCTCATGCAACTATAGTTTTTATTTGGGTTATAGACGGAATTGAAATACTTCTTGTATCAACATCTCATAATCCTTGTGATATATTTTCCATCAGAATTTCTCTGCTGACTCCAATATTGGATTCTTCACTATTTGATATATTTTCTATGCCGAGGTGGAGTCCATTGATTTAAGACCCCATTGTGTATTCATTGTGTAAATGTATGCACCCTAAACTTTTGCTACAGACTCCAATTTCTCATTATTCAAATTCAATACTTTATTGGCAAAATAAAAAAACTTTTGACAGGCTGGCATCCACATCATACCCACTTGATGGCCACATCTAGAGCAGACTATGTTTTCCTGCACCTAAAGAAAGAGTTCAATTTAGTGCCCTTTCCAAAATACAACTTAAGTTTGAGTAGTCAATATGTCACCATTAGTGATGAGCGAGCACTAAAATGCTCGGGCATTCGTTGCTCGGGTCGAGCAAATTGGAATACTCGGGAGCAACGAGCCCAATGTAAGTCTATGGGAAACTCGAGCATTTTTCAGGCGGCTAAAGGGCAGAGGGCCTAAAAATTACCCAAATCGATGGGAACAGTGCTCAAATGACATGGGAACAGCATGAGGAAGACCCCTGTAAGCATCTCTGACTCCCAGATCACTGCTGTCAACAACATGGTCAGAGTATTTCGCCAGTTTTACGGACTCACAATAAAACATACAAAAATGAAACCAAAATGGATTTTCCTGGGAAATATGTTAAGGAACATCCTTTCCAGGGTAATGACTTGTATATAAGGCAAAATAAATAACCAAAAACAAAAATACTCCTCCACAACTTGGGCTATGTTCACAAGTAGTGGTTTTGATGCGTTTTTGCACTTTTGCATTGCTTTCAACCAAGACAAATGCATTCACCAGGAAATGTCATTTTAAAATTTTAAAACCTTGTCTGGCCATGTTGTGTGAGACACATCATCAGACACATGCATACAGTGTTGAAAAGACATGGAAACAGCATGGGGAAGACCTCTGGAAGCAGGTCACTGCCTAAAAGTGTGCCCATCATAAGAGATCCTTGGCGCATGCGATGATGCCTCCCGCCATGCACCTGTCGTTGCAGACTTGCAACAATCACCGTCCACGTCCATGTCTCAGTGCAGCGTTCAGTTGTCCCTACCCCATTCCTTGGAATGCAAGCGCAAGTATGCAGGCAGCCACCCACTCACAGGCTGCAATACTATACTGCCAAATTTTTGACAGCTACTTGCACTTGAAATGTGACCTTTTAGGCTCGTGGAGGAGGAAGCTTCTCATAATCTCATGCCGGCGGTGGCCGGGTGTCTATACTCGGTCCCCAGCCGCCACTATATTTCCCGGTATCGCCTCCGCCTTCCACAAGCACGGGTCCCACAACATTACCCGTGCCCTCCACAGTGCACTTACTGGGGAGGACCGCCTAACCACAAACACGTGGACAGGTGAATGTTGCCAGCGACGGTACAGAGCCAGTCCACAACTTTTTTTGCTTAGAATTGTACTAAGCTCGGTGAAAGTACTGGCCTAGAGGGAAAACGTATCTACCCTGCGTGTCATTTCTCCCAGGAAGTCCTGTAATTGAGCTTGTTGCAGAAGCAATGGCAGCCCATCCAACATCAACTCGCACTTGTCGGTGGCGCTTCGACATACACACATCTTTCTTTGCGAATTTAATTTCTTGAATACAGAGTTGGACAATGGCCTTATCTGTAATGCATTTTGAGAAATAAAATGCATAAGCATGGCTGATCCACATTAAAAAAAGCAGCCATAGAGTGTCCGAGAAACTTCCCCCACACTTTTCTTAGCCATAGCTGCTTTTCGGCAGGGTTGGACAGGCCCACGAGAGAACTGGAGACTCCTCCGGCGGGCCCTGGCTTCTCCTTCAGGAGAGTTCATAGTGCCAAGGTGAGGCCATGATGATGATAGAGGCCACCATCTGCTTAGTTTTCTGTTACTTGGAATGCAAGTGCAAGTATGCAGCCAGCCACCCACCCACCCACAGACCGCAACACTAAACTGCCAGATTTCTGGGCAGCTCTTTGCACTTGAAATATGGCCTTTTAAGCTCTTGGAGGAGGAAGCTTTTCATAACCTCATGTCGGCGGCGGTTGGGTGTCCATACTCGGTCCCCAGCCGCCACTGTTTATCCCGGTGTCGCCTCCACCTTCCACAAGCACGGGTCCCACAACATTAGCCGTGCCCTCCCCAGTGCACTTACTGGGAAGGACTGCCTAATTACAAACACGTGGACCGGTGAATGTGGCCAGGGACGGTACGGAGCCAGTCCACAACTTTTTTGGCTGAGAGTAGTATTTAGCTTGGTGAATGGACTGGCATAGAAAGGAACCGTATCTACCCTGTGTGTCATTTCTCCCAGGAAGTCCTCTAAACCTGCTTGCACTTGAAATGTGGCCTGAACATTAGTGCTCGTAATTTTCTGTGGGAATTTGCTTGCCTCCCACCAGCCTGGAATGTTTCCAGCAAACTATGGTATGACGTCATTGTATTAGCACTGCCCCCCAGTTCCTTCTCAGGAATTTTATTTGGTAGACTGAGTGGCTGCCCAAATACATTTTCTCACAAAGGAGCTGAAGATAGAGTGGCAGTAGGTGCAAGTTTCTCCAGCCTGGTAGATATTAGAGGGTGAACGGCAGCACATTGGATCAGTGGTTAGCACTGAAGCCTTGCAGCGCAGGGATCCTGGGTTCAAATCCCAGCAAGGACAACATCTGAAAGGACTTTGTTTGTTCTCCCCGTGTTTGCGTGTGTTTCCTCCTCAGTAAAAATAGAGTGTCCGGGAACCTTCCCACAAACTTTTCTTAGCAAGGACTGTTTCTCGGCAGGGTTGAACAGTCCCACCAGAGAATCCTCTGGTGTGCCTTGGCTTCTACCTCAGGAGAGTTCATGATAGCCCTAACTTTGCAGCTGCTATGGGGCTCTTGAGCGGGGGAGAAAGGTTATCCCTCAGAATCAAATCCTTTGGTGGGCACAATGTTTTTCAATCTGAAACAGCTTGTCAGTGAGAGTTGTATTTCACCACAGCCATATTCTTTAGCTCGGTGAAAGGACTGGCATAGAGGGAAACCGTATGTACCCCGGCTGTCATTTCTCCGTCACCGGGTTCCGCCCATTGTCACACACGACCATGCCTGGCTGTATGTTCAGCGGTGAGAGCCACAGATCAAGCTGCTGTGTTACAGCTTTCAACAACTCTGCAGCGCTGGGTAGTTTATCAATTACGCATTAAGCATGTTATCTTCAGCACAGCCTGTTGCCGCTTGGCCAAGGCAGTGCTGCAGTGCTGTCAGCTTGTGACTGATGTAGTCATTTCAGAGATGGAGGAGGAGGTGCATGAGCTGAACAATGTGATTACATTGAGGTTAAATTGGTGACGCTGTTTTTCAAACTAAAGAAAGATCCTATTGTTTTGTTTTTTTTAAGTTATTTTTTAAGACAAATGCATTCACCGGGAAATGTCATTTTAACATTTTACAACCTTATCTGGCAATGTAATGTGTGACACATAATCAGACACATCCTGTTTTATTTATGATGGAGGGACTCTGAAAGTCATAAAGCCTATTTCTATAGGGCCATCTGACAGCCCTTCCTATTCTTAAAAGGCCAGCAGTCGGCCCTTGCTATTGTTATAGAGCCATCAGCCGGCTATGCTTTGTTGTTCTTATTATTAACACGTTGGTCTCCTACACTGTTATTGCGTATCCAGTGACTGCAAGGGCTGCTAAAAATTTGGACGCAACCCAATACCCCTTTGAAGGGACATTGAGGAGGGTCTCAGTAAAAAAATGTTCCCATTATAAACGAGCAAGTCTCATATAGTGGTAATGCCCATGCTGTGACTGCAAGGGCTGTCAAAATTTGGAAAAAAACCCACTAAGAATTTAAAGACACATAGAGCAGGGCCACAGTAACGACAAATTCCCATTAGAAAGGAGAGAGTCTGCTATACAGTTATAGGGTATGCAGTGAGTCCAACGGCTGACAAATTTTAGGAAAAACGCCACTAAGAATTTAAAGACACATAGAGTAGGGCCACAGTAACAAGGTACGACATGTTCCCATTAGAAAGGAGAGGGTCTGCTACACAGTTATAGGGTATGCAGTGAGTCCAACGGCTGACGAATTTTAGGAAAAACACCACTAAGAATTTAAAGACACAAAGAGCAGGGCCACAGTAACAAGGTACAACATGTTCCCATTGGAAAGGAGACGGTCTGCTTTACAGTTATAGGGTATGCAGTGAGGTATTTTTAACAGCCTGCAGACCATATAAGAACTACAGTACTGATGAGAAATAGTCAGTATTACAAACATTCATATACAGAAATCGTATATCTGACATTTTCTTTGACTAGAGTCATTCTCTTTCTTTTCTTCTCCATCTTATCCAGACCCCTTGTTGACTTTTCACACCCACATCACGTCAGCAGACTTTTTTTCTTGTCTTCTGCAGCAGATCCCAACATGGTGTCGTTAAAAGTAACAATGTCATTAAAATGTTCCTGAATAAAAATGTACTGTATGCTTTGCCCCTGAATAAATAATTGCCCCTTACCATTCTCCCTGATCAAAATATGACCCCACACAGTCATTCTTATGGTAAATGGCCTCCAAGTTATCCTCTCCTATAAAATATTGCCTGCACACATTATTCATTTTGAACAATAACTACCACTGCTCTCCCTTCTTAAGACCATCCTAACAACCCATATTGGTAATATCTGTCCACCCTTATTAGCAATAATTACAGCACTATACACCCTAATTTGCTAATACCACCATACTATCTTCCCTGATTAGCTATAACCGCCATAGTGTCTGCCCTTATCTACTATATAATTGTCTTATCCCGTCTGTCTGTCTGTCTGTCTGTCTGTCCAGGAAATTCTGCGTCGCTCATTGGTCCGGCAGCGGCCAATCAGCGCCGCGGGATTTCAGAAAAAAGATGGCGGCCGTTAGCGTCTCATCTGCGGGACGGAGCTCAGCGGCGTTGCAGCCGGGAGATGAGCGCCGCGAGGCGCTCATCTCCCGGCCGGTACCAGCAGAAGGACCCGACCGCCGGACTCATCTGCGGGACGGAGATGCAGCCGGGAGATGAGCGGCGCGAGGCGCTCATCTCCCGGCCGGTAGCAGCGAAAGGACCGCCGGCGTCGCTGACCTCCATGCGGAAGGGAGGACCGGGGAGCGGCGCTGCGGGTCGGGATACTTCTGCTGCGAGCGCCCGCTCATGTCCCGGGTTCTCGCAGCGGAAGTAGCCGCACAGGCATCCCCGGTCCTCACCAAGACGATTCGATGATTGGTCGCGGTCTTCGGACTCGACCAATCACTGATCTTAGCGCAAAAGTTAAATACCGCTGTGCTGATTGGTCGCGGATGCTGCCCGCGACCAATCACCGATTTGGGCGCCAAATTTAAATATCGGCCGCGACCAATCAGCACAGTAGTGGTTAACTTTAGCCGCAAGATCAGTGATTGGTCGAGGGGCCAAGACCGCGACCAATCACCGATTTGTGCGGCACATTCAAATAGCTGCCGCGACCAATTGGATGTCAGCGCCGCTCCCCGGTCCTCCCTTCACACCCTAGCCGCATGGATGTCAGCGGCGCTGCCTGTGCGGATACTTCCGCTGCGAGAACCCCGGACATGAGTGGGCGCTCGCAGCAGAAGTATCCCGACCCGCAGCGCCGCTCCCCGGTCCTCCCTTCACACCCTAGCCGCTGATGTCCCCACAGTATCCGCATGGTGTTACAAAGATCCGGACATTTATGTTTAAAATCGCTGATAGGTCTCTGGCGGTGCCCGCGACCAATCACCGATTTGGGCGCCACATTTAAATATCGCCCGCGTCCAATCACCGATCTTGGCTCCACATTTAAACACCGCTGTACTGATTGGTCGCGGCCGCTATTTAAATGTGGCGCCCAAATCGGTGATTGGTCGCGTGCAGCGGCAGCGACCAATCAGCAGAGCGGTGTTTAACTTTAGGGCCAAGATCACTGATTGGTCGCGGGCGGAGAGCGCGACCAATCAGCGAATCGTATTGGTGTGGAGCGGGGAGCGGAATCGTATTAGTGAGGACCGGGAAGCGCCGCTGCCAGTGCGGCTACTTCCGCTGCGAGAACCTGGGACATGAGCGACTGCTCGCAGCAGAAGTATCCCGACCCGCAGCGCCGCACCCCGGTCCTCCCTTCACACCCTAGCCGCTGATGTCCCCACAGTATCCGCATGGTGTTACAAAGATCCGGACATTTGTGTTAAAAATCGCTGATTGGTCGGTGGCGCTGCCCGCGACCAATCACCGATTTGGGCGCCAAATTTAAATATCGGCCGCGACCAATCACCGATCTTGGCTCCACATTTAAACACCGCTGTACTGATTGGTCAAGGACGCTATTTCAATGTGGCGCCAAAATCGGTGATTGATCGCGCCCAGCGTCGGCGACCAATCAGCACAGTGGTGTTTAAATGTGGAGCCAAGATCGGTGATTGATCGCGGCCGATAATTAAATTTGGCGCCCAAATAGGTGATTGGTCACAGGCAGCGCCAGCGACCAATCAGCGATTTTTAACACAAATGTCCGGACCTTTGTAACACCATGGGGATACTGTGGGGAGATCAGCGGATAGGGTGTGAAGGGAGGACCGGCGAGCGGCGCTGCGGGTCGGGATACTTCTGCTGCGAGCAGTCGCTCATGTCCCGGCTTCTCGCAGTGGAAGTAGCCGCACAGGCAGCGGCGCTCCCCGTTCCTCACTAATACGATTCCGCTCCCCGCTCCTCACCAATACGCTTTGCTGATTGGTCGCGCTCTCCGCCCACGACCAATCACCGATCTTGCCGCCACATTTAAACACTTCTGTGCTAATTGGTCACGGACGCCAGCCGCGACCAATCAGCGAGCTTGGCGCCAAATTTAAACAACGCTCTGCTGATTGGTCGCGGACGCCAGACGCATCCAATCAGCGAGATTGGCGCCAAATTTAAACAATGCTCTGCTGATTGATCGCGGTCGCTGGCCGAGATCAATCAGCAGTATTGGCGCAAAATTTAAACAACGCTCTGCTGATTGGTCGCGGCCGTCAGCCGCGACTAATCAGCGATTTTGGCGCCAAATTTAAACACTGCTCTGCTGATTGGTCACGGTCGGCGACCAATCAGCGATTTTGGCGCCAAATTTAAACACCGCTCTGCTGATTGGTCGCGGCCGCCATCCGCGACCAATCAGCGAGATTGGCGCCAAATTTAAACAACGCTCTGCTGATTGGCCAGCGACCGCGACCAATCAGCAGAGCGATGCAGAGCAGGGTTTAAATTTGGCCCCAAAGTCGCTGATTAGTCGCGCCGGCGGCCTCGACCAATCAGCGATTTTGGCGCCAAATTTAAACACCGCTCTGCTGATTGGTCGCCGACGGCGACCAATCAGCGATTTTGGTGCCAAATTTAAACCCCGCTCTGTATCGCTCTGCTGATTGGTCGCAGTCGGCAGCCGCGACTAATCAGCAGTATTGGCGCCAAATTTAAACACCGCTCTGCTGATTGGTCGCGACTAATCAGCGATTTTGGTGCGAAATTTAAACACGCTCTCCAGTCCTCACTAACACGGTTCGCAGATTGGTCGCGGCCGCCGCCTGCGACCAATGATCGATATTGCCGCCAAATTTAAACACCGCTTTGCTGATTGGGCGCGGTTGCCTAACGCGACCAATCAGCGATTTGGGCGCCAAGTTTAAACGCCGCTCTGCTAATTGCGCCCCGTCGGCCGCATACCTATTCTAGAATACCCGATGCGTTCGAATCGGGACACCATCTAGTTAGTTATAACCGCCACATTGTTCGCCTTTGTAAGCTATAATCGCTGCACTGTCCAGCCGTCCACCCTTATTAGCTATAACCACCATACTTTCCATCCTTATTAGCTACAACAGCCAAACTTTCTGCCTTCATTAGCTATAACCACCACACTGTCCTCCCTAATTGCAATAGTCCTCATACTGTCCTCTCTGATTAGCGATAAAAGCCACACTGCACACTCTTATTAGCTATAACCCCACATTATTCACCTTTATTATCTATAACCACTGCACTGTCCACCCTTATTATCTATAACTGCCACACCGTACACTGTCTACCCTTATTAGCTACAAAAGCCACACTATCCACCTTTATTAGCTACAACCACCACACTGTAATCCCTGATTAGCTATCACAGCTACACTGACCTACTTTATTAGCTAAAACCACCACAATGTCCCCCTTGATTAACTATAACCACCACACTATCTGCCTTTATTAGCTATAACTGCAAGGCTGAATGTACTGTTTAGCTACAACCCCCACACTGTCCCAATCTTATATCGCACAGCACAGACACCCAAATAAAGGCAATGTTGTACACCACAGACGCTCATCTAAAGGCAATATCACACACCACAGACTCCTGCTTAAAGGCAATGTCACACACCAAAGACTGAATGAATCTACTTGCTATATCCACGGGGCCACTGCTCCGGATATACCATGATATGGACACACTAAGAAAACCTGTCACCATGAAAATGCAGCCCAATCTGCAAGCACCATATTGTAGAACAGGGGGTGCTCTGCAGATGGATATATAGTTTTGTGAGAAAAGATTCACTATATGTTTTGTTTTATTCAAACCCCTGCTCTTTCTGAAATTTTTTGTCCAGTGGGTAGTCCTATCAGTAACCGACAGCTTTTATATAAGTGTGCCTACAGAGATTGATGTCAGTTACTGATATGGATTAAAAATCCCAGTAAGAGCAGAGGTTTAAATGATTAAAACATGAATTACAATGAATCATCTCACACGACTATAAATAAGTTAACTCAGCTCCTCCTGCTCATAATACTGTGCCTGCAGATTGAACTGCATTTTCATAGTGACAGGTTCCCTTTAAGTATCTTGTCCATGCTGCCCCCTTGGCATACTGCCCTCCCTTAGCATTTCACACTGTCCTCTCACACTGTGTCCCCCCATACTGTCCAGCTTCTACTGTATATTGGGTCTCCTCACACTTCCTCTCTCAGCATACTGTGCCATATTTCTGTGCACTAATACTGTCTGTATTTCTATACAGTGCAACATACTGATCCCCCATACTGGTCAGTCTCTAAACTGAGCCACCTCCTTACACTCCTCCCCCCTCTCCTCTCTATTTCCTCCATATGGTGCAATTACATTATCCCTCCTTCCTTATCCCTCCACTGCTGGCGCTCAGCTTTTCAATTGTACTTGTGTCTGAAGACATAGGTATATTTGTATACTAGGAACTTGCATTTTACTTGTTATCTGAGCTGGCTGCCAGTTTAACAATCATCTTGAAGAATGACTGAATCCCACTGCCAAGGAGTTGGCAAAATGCCACCACCTGGGAGACTCCTCTGATCGCTGCATTCGGAGACCTGATGGCAAACTCCTGATAGATACGCCTGAAGCAAACGCCGGCCTGCCCCCATCTAGTTTTGCTCTTGTCTAGGCACAAATAGCATACATATTTCCCAAAACACAGTATCACAAAATCATGTTATTATTCTCCAAAACTGGTTATCTTGCATCGCTCACCTTGGGATATGTAGCAGCCCAAAAAATGCTGTCTTGGTTGGCTTGACTTAGCAGAAAGTGAACATCTCTGAAAGAGTCAAGAACTTATATTGGGGTTTCTTTTACATGGCGGGTTCAAGGCCACTGGTCTAAAGATACTATGCATTGCTCTCCTGCCGTGACCACAGACATAACTGAATTGTAAGCAACAAGTTGTCAGTGAAAAGGTAACACTTGAGCTGATGAAAGTTGTCAGTCATCATGCCTTTTTACAAGATTAACCCATGTTTTCTTAATGAGTTTAAAGTAATTGAAATTAATGCCAGATGAAAATGGGGACATATAACGCAGATTCAATCGAACATGAAAGGAACAGACCTGTTTCTGTTTATAGCAGGATGGTGCTTCAAATAGAATGAGACATTGTTACAGGGAAATTATAAGAGGCTTTTTTTCTATGAGATTGTCTGTCTCTGGAATTAGTATGAACCAAGTGCGCACCTCTCAACTCCCGCTGCATATAAACCAGACACAGATCAAAGAGGCTGAGATTCCTTGTGGGAATCAGTTCAAAAGCAAAGAAAAAAAGGGGCACGGAGCAATGAAAGGTAAAATGAGATCTGGTGAGTGATGCACAGCTTTTCATATAACAATACATAAGTTATAGCCTACGTCTCAAGAACCCGCCTGCCTGGAATGTGTAATGACAGGCATCTAGGTGTTTCTGTCTATATCATACATTAAATGTTAACTATTTATGTTCATATATACTGTATATCACTGTGTCCTGCTTAAAGGGAACCTGCCATCAAGGTTTACTGTCTCTTGTGATTAAAGGCCATTTAATGCTGATTAAATCCTTACCTTTCTTGAATAATTTAATTTTGCCATGTTAACCCCTTCATGACATCAGTCATATCTGTACAGCGCATTTCGGAAGAGGGTGTTTGGAGCAGGCTGATGCAGAGAACCTGCCCCATACCCGGCTGGTGATGGCTGTGTATTATAGCCAGGACCTGCACCTAACAATCGTGAGTCGGGCGGTGCTTTGCTAACCTTTTAAATGCCGCTGTCAATCTCTCCCATTACGTTACCTGAACTTTAACCTGAACTGTGACCTGAGCTGTAACCTCAGCTGTGACCTGAGCTGTGACCTCAGTTGCGACCTGAGCTGTGACTTGAGCTGTAACCCATCTTTTATCGAATTGCAAATGTCCGATTTATATGCAAGTGTGAGCAAGCCCTTAAAGGCAGTAACATCAGACACCCTATTAAAGCCAATGTCACACACCACAGACACCCACTTAAATGAAATGTCGCACACCACAGACACCCACGTAAGGCACACCACAGACACCCACTGTGGTGTATGGTATTGCCTGTTATGCAGTTATCTTTGGTGTATGGCATTGTCTATTAAGCAGTTATCTTTGGTGTATGGCATTGTCTATTAAGCAGTTATCTTTGGTGTATGGCATTGCCTGATAAGCAGTTGTCTTCATTATACTAATAGTGCAGAGATTCTTTGCATTTAGATCTCTCCCCATCCATTGATCCATCCCATCCTCCATGTCAGTGAGAGGGAGCAGAAGGTAATCCTTATGTTCAGGGCTGGTGTAATGGTGCTTTGTATATTCCTGCTATTCCCTGCAGTGTACTGTACAGGAGATGGTGCTGATCATTAGAACTGACCTTCGTACTTGTGGCTTTCCATGCACTAAACTCCCCGGCTTGTAGGGGTTTATTTTTGGTGGCTACATATTTATTATATGTATATATTTATTATATTGCCCTATCATTCCAATTACTATTATTATTTTTTATCCTGTATCATATAACTTGCAGCTGCCCCTTTAGGTCTAGCACTCAGGCCTCTTGTGTTCATTTTCTGCCGTAAGCCCCTTATGCCTTCTTTCTTACTTGTACTGTCATATAATTAGGTCAGAATGTTTCTGTAGTGTTGCACTGAGCAGGATAACCACAGAAGCAGGGGGATCAATGTAATAATAATAGCAATGTCAGCCAGCGACAAGAACTGACCCAGGGGTCTCTCATTGTGTGCGGCAATATAGTAGCTTAGCAGCCTTAGCCTGGGATCCTCTATTTCACACCTTTGACTATTTTTCCCTACATTTTCCGTATATTCTTTTCTACTGTGACTTCTGCAACAACAAAGTATCAACTTTAATAAAATAATTTGTTCCGTAAGAGTGTAGTAGAGAAAGCAGCATCTCCTGAAGACTATTATTGATACTTTAATGCATTTTCTACAGTATATGCTGCATTACACCATTGTGGTTGCTTTATGCTTATACTGGGTTGTATTACTACTAGTTGATTAGGTTTTCTGTTATACATGATTATTTCAGTACGTGCGTTACCTTTAAAGGAAATTTGTAGCCGTTTTTTTTCCACCTAATATGAAAGCAACATGATATAGGGACAGAGACCCTGTTTCCAGTTATGTGTCACTTATTGGGCTGTTTGCTGTACTTTTGATAAAATCACAGACGATAGTGCTCAATGGGAAGCTGGGAAGGAAAGGCCACAAGAATAATATCAGAGGGAGCATCAGTGGAGTGCAGCTGATGGGAGTTCCTGAGACTGGTGTGAGTTGAGAGTGTCATCTTGTCAAAATGGTGAACTCATAGGTGTCTGCCTAGTGTGGAAGATTTAAGCCACATTTCACACCTTCAGTATTTGATCAGTATTTTACCTCAGTATTTGTAAGCCAAAACCAGGAGTGGTTTCTATTTTACTTTTCTTCTGATTGTTCCAATACTGACCAAATACTGAACGTGTGAACGTGGCCTTAGAGAAGAAATTTTAGTTTTGCCTCATGGCCAGATTACCAGATTGCTGAGAGTAGTAAGAAATGACATGAGGAGTGTCATTGTGAAAATTGTGCTGAAGAAACTTCGTAATATGTCACCTCATGTGATAATCAAGGCTGAAGACTCTGACAATGTCAGATGTGAGAAATATCATGGACTGCGCCGGCTGTCCATTGTTCATCTTTTAAAACTACAGTAAATGGTTTCTTGTTTTAATTGTAATGGCCTCATCTGCTTCTTTGCTTGTAACTAGTAATGAGCGAGTGTGTTCTGTTAACCCTATCGGAGAGCATGCTTGGGTGCTCGCCGAGTATCTTCAGCGTGCTCGGGTGTTATGTTTGAGTCACTGTGTGCATGATTTGCGACTGTTTGACAGCTTTAATACATGTGAGGAATGCCTAACAAACACGCATTCCTCACATGTATTAAAGCTGTTAAACATTCGCAAATCATGCACACACAGTGACTCTAACATTACATTCAAGCATGCCCGAAGATACTCGGAAAACACGCAAGCATGCTCGTAAATCTCGAGTAACGAGCATGCTCGCTCATCACTACTTGTAACCTTCACCATAGTACACCTCAGGCCACTGACATCAGTCCACAAGAGAGTAGTACTGAGAGGGTGAAAGTAAGAACTGATCTCCCATCACAATTATCACTGCTATTGAGAGGTTGCAGACAATAGGTTCCACCCAAGGGAACCTTACAATATTTTACATCTCTCACTCGTTTTATCACCGTATGGCATATACAAGCAGTACAACAGCATGATGTTTTTCTACTTTCTAGGCAGACATCAAGAAGAATAGTACATTTTTGACCCCCCTAAAATGCCTATGTCACATTCAATGGTAAATAAATTTGTTCTGAAGTTTAGTTGATAACCCAGATATGTATGTAGTGTAGTTTGAAACAGGGCCGAGAAAAAAAAAAGCTAACACTTACCTCAATGCTCCAATACTCACCATCTGTCATCCAGTCATCTTCTTTCAATTGTTGGGCATGCCACTTCTTTTGCCTCTTCTCGATAAGCCAGGACTTATGGCCATGTCCAGGCTTCGAAGGTTATTAAAGTCACCATCTTAATGTTGTAACCGTATGATGCCCAGTGACTTGCGGGGCCTGGATGCAGCTAAAAATTTTGGAGAACTGGCATGCTATGGCAGAAAGAATAGGACAGGATGGCGGTCCTCTTCATTCAGTCATTATCATCTCTCGCCTTTTCATGATAGGACACATACAGTATATGGCAATTTCCAGGCCAAAGCTTACTGGGTGTCAAAAGGTTGGAATAACGACGCAACCTCATGTTGGTCTGGAGCTTGGCCTATAGTGAAGAGGTCTGGGATGTGGTTCACGACAGAGAAAAGAAGAAAACCAGTTGACGTCCGGAGAGGTCATTATAGTAGGTTATTTTTGAACAATCGGAATTAAGGGTAGTACGTAAGTCAGATGTTCAGGAACCTTCTTTACTTCACCAAACGTTTATGGCGTGCATGAGTGGTAGTTCCTACACAGCACCATAAAAGTACAGCGAGTGAATGGGGCTGATTAAGATGTTGAACGCACACTGTTTCGGTATCAGCTGTATTGTACAGCTTACACTGTGATACAACAATTAGTCTCAAAATACACCATGGAATGGAGCCAAAGACGCAGGATTTCATTACCTCCAAAAACAGAGAGGAAGTCAGGGAGGGGCCGGCATCCAGTGTCTGCAGGAGACATTGCACTGAAGGCAGGCGGCCGGGGACGGAGTCCGCTCACAGAAGATCACACCCATCGGGGAAGAGAAGACTGACACAGGCCAGTGTATTTCAATGAACAGATTATCACACGCAATAGGAAAAATAAATACTTAACCCCTTCACTCCAAAGCCTGTTTTCATCTGCTTGACCAGGCCAAAGTTTGCCATTTTGACCAGTGTCATTTTATGTAGTAATAACTCTGAAATGCTTCTACATATCACAGTGATTCTGAGACTGTTTTTGTGACACATTTCACTTCTTGTTTGTGAAAATATCAGAATTTTGGTGAAAAATTTCAAACTTTTAATTGTTATGCCTCTAAACCAGATAGATATATCACAAAAAATAGTTAATAAATAACATTTACCACATGTCTACTTTACATTTACATCATTTTTGAAACATATTTTTTTTTGTTAGGAAGTTAGAAGGGTTAAAAGTTGACCAGCGATTTCTCATTTTTCCAAAAAATCCATTTTTTTAGGGACCACATCACATTTGAAGTGCCTTTGAGGGGTCTATATGACAGAAAATACACAAAAGTAACACCATTTTAAAAACTGCACCCCTCAAGGTGCTCAAAACCACATTCAAGAAGTTTATTAACCTTTCAGGTGCTTCAAAGGAATAATGCAATATGCAAGAAAAAAATTAAAATTTCATTTTTTCCTTACAAAAATGTTGATTTAGCCTAAAATTTGGCATTTTCAGAAGGTTAACAGGGGAAAATGGACTATATTATTTGTTGTTCAATTCTCCTGAGTATGCTGATTCCCCATACGTGGTGGATAGCTACTGATTGGGTGCACGGCAGGGCTCGAAAAGGATGGAGCACCATTTGACTTTTAAAATGCAAAATTGGCGGGAATTGATAGCGGACGCCATGTCACGTTTGCAGAGCTCCTGATGTGCCTAAACAGTGGAAAGCCCTCACAAATGACCCCATTTTGGACAAGGAACTTATCTATGTGGTGAGAACCTTGAATCCACAGGTGCTTCACAGAATTTCAAAACGTTGAACGGTGGAAGTTAAAAAAATCTAATTTTTCCAGCAGATATTTTCGTTTGGCGCAAACGTTTTCATTTTCAAAAGGGTACCAGGAGAAATTGGGCCATACAATTTGTTGAGAAATTTTTACTGAGTACACTGATCCCCCATATGTGGTGGAAAACTACTGTTTGGGCTCATGGCAGGGCTCAGAAGGGATGAGCCCCAACTGAATTCTCAAGCTCAATTTTGGTTGGAATAGACTACGGATGCCATGTCACATTTGAAGACCCCCTGACATGCCAAAACAGCAAAAAAAAACACGAGTGACCCCATTTTGGAAACTACACATTTCGAGGATTTCATCTAGGTGTGTAGTGAGCACTGTTAACCTTCAGACATTCACAAAATTGTATAATAAAATTGTATAATATTAACCCCTTTATGACATAGGGCGTATTAGTATGTATCTGTGCCTTGGGCCTTATGGACCAGATACGTATTAATAAGCCCTATCTTTAATGCGGCACCACGACCGAAGTCACGGTGTTAGCATTAAAATTCCGGTGCCATCTTACCTTAGGGTAGATGGCGCCGACATCTCGGGGGGTGTCGCCGCCCCTTCACACCCACGATCGCTGATCAATTCTGAACAGCCAATCACAGCATTTCTCACATCCCCATGGCCAGGCAAATGCCCGGGTACCGAGTCGTCCCCATCCCCCTGGGCTAGTCAATGTCATAGAAGCCCCAGCCAGGTCTGATTGGAGCTATCGATGATGACATCGATCGCTCCAATCAGAGTACCTGAACACAGGTGACAGGGTGGTCACAGGGCGGTGACCGGCTTGTGTCCTGCCTGTCACCTCCCTGTGACCCCCTGTGGTGCGTGCCCAGGCCCCAGCCGTCTCTGATTGGCGCGATCGATGTCATCATCAATCGCACCAATCAGAGTACCTGACCGGGAGGTGACCGGCCTGTGACCTGCCTGTCACCACCCTGTCACCCCCCTGTGACTGCCCTGCAGATCCTCACACTTGTTGAGGATTTCTACAGAGCGGTCACGTCTGATCTGCGCTGTGCTGGGCCTTGTAGTGCCACAGAATCTTCTGTTACACTACATGACCTTTCTCCTACCTGCTCCAGTCGCTGCTGCTGCTCCAGCATCCTGCTGCGGTCTCCTGGGTCCTGGATCTCCTGCTCCAGCATCCTGCTGCTGTCTCCAGGTTGCTGGGTCTCCAGCTTCGGCATCCTGCTGCTGTCTCCAGGGTCCTGGGTCTCCAGCTCCTTATCCTGCTGCTTCGGATCCTGCTCCAGAGCCTCTTCCAGAACCTGCTGCTGATCCTGCTGAAAGAAGAACAGGGAAGACTTTGTTAAGTCCATCTCTGTTCTCCCCTCATCCACCCACCCCCCCTCCTTTTACTCCCAATCCTCCTCCCCCCCAGTTTTGTTTTTTTTTTATGCGTCCTGCAGCGGCCGAGCGCTGAGCAGTGTCTACGTCACTGATCAACGTCCGTGCTCACTGCTTTTCAGGACTTTTTCTTGTCCCTGTCAATTCTCCCCTCTCCCCGCCTTTGCACCTCATCTGCGCACACACCCAGCAGCTGCTGAGAGTTGATTGGTGACATAGTTCACCGATCCGCACTTGTGCTCGCTGTTTGCACCACGTACTGTAGTTCCTTTTTTTCTCTTTTTTTTTAGGAGAAAAAAAGTTCACACCAAGCACACTGACACACACACACTCTAAATAAAGTACTGACACACACGCACCACATACACGAGAAAAAAAAAATGTCTGGCTCATCCCAAACTCGCTATTCAGCGGAGGAGGCATATGCTATTGTTGCCTCCGACACTGAGACGGACAGCGAGGATCCCACATTTCTTTACTTTTCCGATGCCTCATCGTCCTCCTCTTCCTCCTCAGGTGCTGCTGGACCACCCCGCAGTCGTCGCAGGAGAGAAGATGTTCCAGCGCTCCCCACTACTGACCCCATATGGACCTTGCCCCCTGAAAATTTTGAGTCACTGATTCCTGATTTTGTGGCGGAATCAGGAATCAAGTTTGACACCACAGGCCTCACAGAAATAGACTTTTTCTAAGTCTTTTTCTCTGAGGATTTTATAAACCTCATGGTGGGCCAAACAAATTTGTATGCTCATCAATTTTTGGAACAAAACCCCTCTTCATCATTTTCTAACTGGTCTCCTGTAGATGCAGAAGAAATGATGAAATTTTGGGGCCTGGTCCTTCATATGGGGATCCTGAACAAAACAGAGGTTCGGCAATACTGGAGTGTTGACGTTTTGAATAACACTCCAATGTTCCGAATGGTCATGACCCGGATATGTTTTGAGGCCATCCGCAAGTTCTTGCATTACCAAGATAATGCAAGGTGTCCTGCATGCGATGACCCGAACTTTGATCGTCTTTTCAAAGTTTGGCCGGTCATCGAGCACTTCAATAACAAGTTTGGGGAAGTGTACGTGCCCCAAAGGGACATCTGCGTGGATGAGTCCTTAATTTCTTTTAAGGGGCGGCTCGGATTCTGGCAGTACCTGCCCAGTAAAAGGTCCAGGTACGGGATCAAGCTGCATAAACTTTGTGAGAGTACCTCAGGGTACACTCACAAGTTTAGAGTTTATGAAGGGAAGGACTCCCGGATTGAACCCCCTGAATGCCCCCCTGTTCTGGGAGTGAGTGGGAAAATTGTGTGGGACTTGGTGCACCCACTGCTGGATAAAGGTTATCACCTGTACGTGGATAACTTTTATACAAATATCCCGCTCTTCAAGTCCCTCTCTGCGCGACATACCGCAGCTCGCGGTACTGTCCGCAAAAATCAGAATGGCCTCCCCAAGACGCTAATTGGGCAGCTGCTCAGAAGAGGTGAGAGCAGAGCCCAATGTAGCGACCACCTGTTGGTGGTCAAGTACAAGGACAAGAGGGATGTCCTTCTCTTGACCACCATACATGGTGATGGCAGCACATTCAGCACAGTAAGAGGTTCCACTACACAGACGCCAAACCAGACTGTGTAGTGGGGTACATGGGGGGAGTTGATCTCTCCGATCAAGTCCTCCAGCCGTACAGTGCTTTAAGAAAGGCCAAGGTATGCTATAAGAAGTTGGCCGTGCACATTGTTCAGATGGCAATGCACAACGCTTTCCTTCTGTCAAAATGTGCAGGCCTGACTTCTGTGTCGTATCTTCACTTTCAGGAGACAGTTATCAAGGCCCTGATATTTGGCAGTGGTGGCGGAGCAGGCCCCACTACTTCTGGAACTGAAGGACCTCGAATTGTACCGGGCCAGCATTTCCCGGGGCAGATCCCTCACAGCGGAAAAAAAGGTAAGTCTCAAAAGAAGTGCCGAGTGTGTTACCGAAGAGGAATACGCAAGGACACCATTTACCTATGTGACACCTGCCCCGACAAACCTGGCCTCTACATGAAAGACTGCTTCAAAAGGTACCATACTTACATGGACTATTGAATTAATTTCTGACGTATGACAACCGGACGAACACTACACAGTTGACGTTGTGTTCGTCAGGTTGTCATACTTCAGTTGTGTAGTGTTTGTCAGGTTGTCCTACACAACTGGCGTATAACACTACATTATAAAATTGACAAATCAGGTATGTGTTCCAAATAGGGGGTACTTGTTGGGCATTTCCACTGTGCACATCAGGGGCTCTGAGAACGTGACATGACGCCCGCAGACCATTCCATCAAAGTCTGCATTCCAAAGCGTCACTCCTTCCCTTCCGAGACCTGACATGCGCCCAAACAGTAGTTTTCTCCAACACATGGGGTATCAGCGTACTCAGGAGAAATTGCACAACAACTTTTGGGGTCCAATTTCTCCTAGTACCCTCGTGAAAATAAAAATATTGCGGCTAAAAGAGCGTTTTTGTGGAAAAAAAATGATTATTTTTTTTCACGGCTCTATGTCATAAACCTTTGCAAAACACTTGGGGGTTCAAAGTGCTCACGATGCATCTAGATAAGTTCCCTTAGGGGTCTAGTTTCCAAAATGGGGTCACTTGTGGGGGACCTCCAATGTTTAGGCACACAGGGGCTCTCCAAACGCGACATGGTGTCCGCTAACAAATTGGAACCATGTCGCGTTTGGAGAGCCCCTGTGTGCCTAAACATTGGAGCTCCCCCACAAGTGACGCAATTTTGGAAACTAGACCCCCCAAGGCACCTATCTAGATGCATAGTGAGCACTTGGAACCCCCAGATGCTTCACAAATTAATCCGTAAAAATAAAGTGTTTTTTTTTCCACTTTTTCATTTTTACGAATCAATTTGTGAAGTACCTGGGAGTTCCAAGTGCTCATTATGCATCTAGATAGGTGCCTTGGGGGGTCTAGTTTCCAAAATGGGGTCACTTATGGGGGAGCTCCAATCTTTAGGCACACAGGGGCCCTTCAAATGCAAAATGGTGTCGGCTAACAATTGGAGCCGATTTTCCATTCAATTTAATAGTAGACACCATGTCGCGTTTTGATAGCCCCTGTGTGCCTAAACATTGGAGCTCCCCCACAAGTGACCCCATTTTGGAAACTAGACCCCCCAAGGCACCTATCTAGATGCATAGTGAGCACTTGGAACCCCCAGGTGCTTCACAAATTAATCCGTAAAATAAAAAAGTGTTTTTTTTTCCACTTTTTCATTTTTACGAATCAATTTATGAAGCACCTGGGGGTTCCAAGTGCTCACTATGCATCTAGATAGGTGCCTTGGGGGGTCTAGTTTCCAAAATAGGGTCACTTGTGGGGGAGCTCCAATGTTTAGGCACACAGGGGCTCTCCAAACACGACATGGTGTCCTCTAACAATTTGAGCCGATTTTCCAATTTGTTAGCGGACACCATGTCGCGTTTGGAGAGCCCCTGTGTGCCTAAACATTGGAGCTCCCCCTCAAGTGACCCCATTTTGGAAACTAGACCCCCCAAGGCACCTATCAGGTTGCATAGTGAGCACTTGAAACCCCCAGGTGCTTCACAAATTGATTCGTAAAAATGAAAAAGTGGAAAAAAAAACACTTTTTCATTTTTGCGGATTAATTTGTGAAGCATTTGGGGGTTCGAAATGCTCACCACCCATCTAGATAAGTTCCCTGGGGGGTCTAGTTTCCAAAATGGTGTCACTTGTGGGGAGTTTCCACTGTTTAGGCACATCAGGGGCTCTCCAAACGCAACATGGCGTCCGCTAATTATTCAAGCAAATTTTACAATCAAAAAGTCAAATGGCGCTCCTTCCCTTCCGAGCTGTGCCGTGTGCCCAAACAGTGTTTTTTCCCCACATATGGGGTATCTGCGTTCCCAGGGGAAAGTGCACAACAAATTTTGGAGTCCATTTTTTCTTGTTACCCCTGCAAAAATAAAAAAATTGTGTCTAAAGTAACATTTTTGTGAAAAAAGTTTAATGTTAATTTTTTTCTTCCACATTCCAAAAATTCCTGTGAAGCACCTGAAGGGTTAATAAAGTTCTTGAATATGGTTTTGAGCACCTTGAGGGGTGAAGTTTTTAGAATGGCGTCACTTTTGGGTATTTTCTTTCATGAAAACCTCTCAAAGTGACTTCAAATGTGATGTGGTCCCTTAAAAAACTGTTTTTGTAAATTTTGTTGGAAAAATGAGAAATCGCTGGTCAACTTTTAACCCTTATAGCTCCCTAACAAAAAAAAATTTTGGTTACAAAATTGTGCTGATGTAAAGTAAACATGTGGGAAATGTTATTTATTAACTATTTTGTGTGACATATCTCTCTGATTTAAGGGCATAAAAATTAAAATTTTGAAAATTGCAAAATTTTCTAAATTTTCACCAAATTTTCTTTTTTTTCACAAATAAACGCAAGTGATATCAAAGAAATTTTACCACAATCATGAAGTACAATATGTCTCAAAAAAACAATCTCAGAATCAGGGGGATCCGTTGAAGCGTTCCAGAGTAATTACCTCATAAAATGACAGTGGTCAGAATTGTAAAAATTGGCCTGGTCATTAACGTGCAAACCACCCTCGGGGGTAAAGGGGTTAAGCTGAGTAAATAGAAATTTACCATTTTTTCCACTTATATGTTACTTTGGCCCCCGGTTTTAATTTTCAAAAGGGATAATAGGAAAAATGAACTGCACAAATTGCTATGCAATTTCTCCTGAGTGCGCCAATCCCTCATATGTGGTCAAAAAATACTTTTGAGGTACAGTGCAAAGCTCAGGAGGGAATAAGCATCATATTGCGCGTTTCGATTTTGCTGGAATGGTTTAAGGGTACCATATCACATTGGCAGTGCCAGAACAGCAGAACCCCCCAATAAAGACCCCATTTTACAAACTACTCCCCTCAAATATTACATTTTTACACAGGTAAATGGTACTAAAATGTGTCACACAAATTCCGCTGAAAGTGGCAATACCTCATATGTGGCTGTACAGTACTGCTTAGCCACATGGCGAGACGGAGTGCTATTTGACTCGTGGAAAACAAATTATCATAGAATAGTTTGCGGACTCCATATATAGTGCTCTCAAGCCAAAAGAGCAAAATCCCCTCTCAAGTGACCCCATTTTATTTATATATTTTTCTCACTTATATAGTGGCATTAATTGCACAGCGCTTTACAGACATTATGGCTACTGTCCCAAACGGAGCTCACAATCTACATTCCCAATTAGTATGTCTTTGTAGTGTGGGAGGAAACTGGAGAACCCATAGGAAATCCACACAAACACGGGGAGAAACATACAAACTCCTTGCATATGTTGTCCTTGGTGGGATTTGAACCCAGGACCCCAGCGCTACAAGGCCATTTATCCACAGGTGTAGTGACGATTTTGACTCCTTGGGTGTTTTCCAGAAACAAGCAGCAGTGGATGTTGCTAAGTGAAAATTGCAAATTTGCCAGTGTAGTTCCCAGTACGTTGTAGTGACCAGTACGTTATGCCCAGCTCGTGCTTCTGCAGACATTCACCTGTAAATTAGGTATGCACTCATCGCTACAGAAATGGCAAACATATGGATGCTAAATGTGGTTTAGGCAAACTGGGGCTCAGAAGAGGGGGGCATTTGGATTTGGGAGCTCAGAATTCGCTGGATTTCTTTTGGGGGGTGAGGAGCCATTTTGCTTTTCCAGAGTCTTTGAACTACCAGTAATGTGGAAGCCCCCTATATTTCCATTAACAGATGATGGACCAGATTGGGGATTTGCTTTTCTTGTGGATTGAGTTCAAGATTTTGCTTGGAATATTTTACATAACATTTTGGACCACATTTATCCTGCACTCTAAGCTGGGCACTGACATTGGGGTTACCATTTAAATCTCTGAAAGACATGATTCAGATGAAACCTCCAAGAGATCCATTCGCTATAATGAATCCTCTTTATTATGTCAGGCCTCTGTTCAGTGGTGTCTCTTTCAGAGGTGCACAAAACGGTGGCGGACCGCGCTTTTATGCACCGCTGGATCACAAGTCAGATGGCGTTCAGCGTCCCATCTGCCTCACTATAGGGAATCTTCTTTCACATATTTCAGAAATTTACACGGAAACCCCGGTGTAAGCGCTCGGTGCAGAGCACAAGATAAATTTGAGCTGAGCCTTATTGCGATCTTTTGGGAGGCAGAATGAACAAATCAGCAGCAGGTGAATAATTGGTTTTATTTATTTTTTACGCCTTTCCTAGTGCGGTATCAGTGATTAGAAGACTTTATTCTTCAGGTCGGTGCAATTACAGCTATACCAAATTGATATCGGGTTTTTATGTTTGGCAGCTGTCACACACTAAAAGACTCTTTTTTTTTGCAAAATAAAGTTTTTGCATCGCCATATTCAGAGAGCTGTAATTTTTCTAGATTTCTGCCAACAGAGTCATGTGAGGGCTTGTTTTGTTTTTTGGGGGACGAGTTGACGTTTTTATTGGTACTATTTTCGGGCTCATACCATTTTTTGCTCGCTTTCTATTTCAATTTTTGGGAGGCAGAATGAACAAAAATCATCAATTCAAGAATTGTTTTTTGTTTTTTTTATGCCTCTCAACTTATCGTAAAATTGATAAGGAAGCTTTATTCTTCGGGTCAATACGATTACAGAGATACCACATTTATGTAATTTTTTTATGCTTTGCTGATTTTACACAATAAAAACAAATTTCACTATATTTTGACTTTTTTATTTTTCTGCTAAAGGAGCTGAATAGCGGCTTGTTTCCAGCTATACAATTTTTATCTACATTCAACGTTTTGATTGAGTTTTATTTCACTTTTTTTGGCAGTATGATGAAAAAGCATAGTTTTTTTTCCACTATTTTTCTTATTTTTTTACAAAGTTCACTGAAGGGGTTAAATAGTGTGACAGACTTTATGATGTGTGTTAGTCTACTTGTCTTTTTGACTTCTCTGATCTTGAAACCATTTTGATGCATACAGTAGACTTTCTAAGCGAGCTGCACTGTGGCTCAGTGGTTAGCACAGTTGCTTTGCAGCACTGGGGTCCTGGATTCAAATCCCACCAAGGACAACATCTGCAAGGAGTTTGTATGTTCTCATCGTGTTTGCGTGGGTTTCCTCCAGGTTTTCCAGTTTCCTCCGACACTCCAAAGATATACTTATAGGGAAATTAGATTGTGAGCCCCAATGGGGACAGTGATGATGATGTCTGTAAAGCACTGTGGAATATAATAACATAATGGTGCTATATAAGTTAGCATAATAAATAGATAGTTACAGACTTCAATATATATTCTTTAGTCTTGAGACTTTTGATATACGCCCTGTTATTTTTCTTTTCTAAGAAATTTCTTTGTATATCAAACTGCAACTTGTTATGTACCATGATATAGTCAAATAATAATTTAACCCATCTGCTGTGCTGTGACGCCATGCACCTTTTAATTGGTTTTTATGGACGACTTACTAAAGATATTTAGTATATTTTTGTATTTTTCCAAGGGGGCGGCCGGGTGTCCATACTCGGACCCCAGCCGCCCCGCGGCCAGGTGTCCACACACGGTCCCCAGTCGCCTAGGGGCGGCCGGGTGTCAAAAAACGGTCCCCAGCCGCCCCTATTTCTCCTGTCCACTTCCCCCACACTTTTCATAGCCTGGCCTGCTTTAGGGCAGCATTGGACGAGCCCAACAGAGAACCAGACTCCTCCGGTGGGCCATGGCTTCTCCATCAGGGGAGATGAGAGTACCAAGGTGAGGAGCATGATGATGATGATAGAAGTTTGCATATGCTTTGTTTTCTTGGAATGGAAGCGCAAGTATGTAGTAGCGGCTAGGCCTGAGGTGGTCAGCATTTTGGCGCATATCCTACCTCCTCCGAGGAATGCTGGATGTTTTCCTTCTACTATCCCAGTTCTATGACTCCTGTTAAAACAAAGCTTCAGGTGATAAATGATGGATGAGGTGGTGGCAAAGGAGAAAGAGCAGGAGTAACAGGGACCATTCACATCAATATCTGGCCAGTCAACCACACATGTCTTGTAGGATATGTTTCTGTACCAAAAGGAGCGGTTCGGCTACACAGTTAAAGGGCATACAGTGAGTGCAATGCCTACCAAAAATTTCGAGGCACTCCAATGCCCCTTGGAAGTGACATGGAGGTCATAGGTAGAGATGAGCGTTGTTCCACTCGAACTGTTCGCCAATCTCAAATTCGAGCTGTTTTGGGCGGTGTTCAAGCCGGTCGGCGAACACGAACAATTTGAGAAAAATTCGGCTGTTCGAGGTTATGTTCGATAACTGTTCGTGCACCAAAATCATAACTGGATTTTTTCTCAGTAATGATGAAAATTAATGTTAATACGCAGTTTGAGTGTACAGCGGGGCGGGGGGAGGGGCAGGGGATGGATCTCTGCAGGAACAATGAAGATCTCCATTTTTTTTTCTCTTTCCCGCATTTGCAGTGGGGAGGTGCAATCTGTCAGCCTATCAGCAGCGCACAAACAGAGCGAAGTGCTTTTTTTCACACAAGCAAGGGCATGTGTGATTGGCAGTGTATGTCACATGTCCTTGCCCTATAAGACCAAGCCATTTTCCCCGTCGCCACCATTTTCTCACTGCTGCAGCTGCGTGTTAGACGGCACCGCTGTTGCTGTGTGTGCTATACCTTGTTAATTTCAAGCCAATTTTCGCACAAATATACAGATAGCTTGGGAGTAGGGAATAGTTGTGATTGCAGTCCTTTTAAGGACTAGGTTACAGCATTTCCTACGACTTTTATCAGGGAGGTCTGTGCTCTTAAATAGATAGGTTGTGGGAGTAAAGACTAATTGTAATTGGAGTCCTTTTCAGGACTAGGTTACATGAGTTCCTATCAGTTTTTGCCAGGCAGGTCTGTGCCAGTGCTGTGCAAGTTTTTTTCATAGCATTTGGCTGAATCTAGCAAAGCTAATCCTTTTTGGCCTATTGCAGAGTGTGTTAGTCAGTGGAGTAGCCTATCTGTGTTGCAAGATATAACACCTGTGTATAGAATACCAATTTTTTTACTGCACCTAGTGAAGTAAAATCTTTTGGGCATAGCATCATTCTATTAGTCCATCTATACTGACCTCCATCAGGTTGCAAACTGAATATAATTTTTTTCTGCATCTAGCTCTGAAAAAATATTTGGGCTTCTAGCGGTGTGTGGGACTTGGTCTATTAGTCCATCTACACTGACCTCCATCAGGTTGCAAATTAAAAATTATTTTTTTCTGCATCTACCTCTGAAAAAATATTTGGGCTTCTAGCAGTGTGTGGGACTTGGTCTATTAGTCCATCTATACTGACCTACATCAGGTTGCAAATTAAAAATAATTTTTTTCTGCATCTAGCTCTGAAAAAATATTTGGGCTTCTAGCGGTGTGTGGGACTTGGTCTATTAGTCCATCTATACTGACCTCCATCAGGTTGCAAATTAAAAATAATTTTTTTCTGCATCTAGCTCTGAAAAAATATTTGGGCTTCTAGCGGTGTGTGGGACTTGGTCTATTAGTCCATCTATACTGACCTCCATCAGGTTGCAAATTAAAAATATTTTTTTTCTGCATCTAGCTCTGAAAAAATATTTGGGCTTCTAGCAGTGTGTGGGACTTGGTCTATTAGTCCATCTATACTGACCTCCATCAGGTTGCAAATTAAAAATAATTTTTTTCTGCATCTAGCTCTGAAAAAATATTTGGGCTTCTAGCAGTGTGTGGGACTTGGTCTATTAGTCCATCTATACTGACCTCCATCAGGTTGCAAATTAAAAATAATTTTTTTCTGCATCTAGCTCTGAAAAAATATTTGGGCTTCTAGCGGTGTGTGGGACTTGGTCTATTAGTCCATCTATACTGACCTCCATCAGGTTGCAAATTAAAAATAATTTTTTTCTGCATCTAGCTCTGAAAAAATATTTGGGCTTCTAGCAGTGTGTGGGACTTGGTCTATTAGTCCATCTATACTGACCTACATCAGGTTGCAAATTAAAAATAATTTTTTTCTGCATCTAGCTCTGAAAAAATATTTGGGCTTCTAGCGGTGTGTGGGACTTGGTCTATTAGTCCATCTATACTGACCTCCATCAGGTTGCAAATTAAAAATATTTTTTTTCTGCATCTAGCTCTGAAAAAATATTTGGGCTTCTAGCAGTGTGTGGTACTTGGTCTATTAGTCCATCTATACTGACCTACATCAGGTTGCAAATTAAAAATAATTTTTTTCTGCATCTAGCTCTGAAAAAATATTTGGGCTTCTAGCGGTGTGTGGGACTTGGTCTATTAGTCCATCTATACTGACCTCCATCAGGTTGCAAATTAAAAATAATTTTTTTCTGCATCTAGCTCTGAAAAAATATTTGGGCTTCTAGCAGTGTGTGGGACTTGGTCTATTAGTCCATCTATACTGACCTCCATCAGGTTGCAAATTAAAAATAATTTTTTTCTGCATCTAGCTCTGAAAAAATATTTGGGCTTCTAGCGGTGTGTGGGACTTGGTCTATTAGTCCATCTATACTGACCTCCATCAGGTTGCAAATTAAAACTAATTTTTTTCTGCATCTAGCTCTGAAAAAATATTTGGGCTTCTAGCAGTGTGTGGGACTTGGTCTATTAGTCCATCTATACTGACCTCCATCAGGTTGCAAATTAAAAATAATTTTTTTCTTCATTTATCTCTGAAAATATATTTGGGCTTCTAGCAGCGTGTGGGACTTGTTCTATTAGTCCATCTATACTGACCTCCATCAGGTTGCAAATTAAAAATAATTTTTTTCTGCATCTAGCTCTGAAAAAATATTTGGGCTTCTAGCAGTGTGTGGGACTTGGTCTATTAGTCCATCTATACTGACCTCCATCAGGTTGCAAATTAAAAATAATTTTTTTCTGCATCTAACCCAGCCAATAGTTTTGGCCTAATACCACAGTTTGGCCACTCAGCTCTGCTCGGTTACCATCCATTGTTTTTTTGTGCAAACAACTCCAGAGTTGTGAATTAGTTAACCACCAAAATGAGTGGAAAAAGGCCTGCTGCTGGTGGAAAGGGGAATAGGCGTGTTGGGAAGGGGAAAAAAGGTTGTGTCCGTGGGGTAGGTGCAGAAGAAAGACCATCTTCCAGCCAAACTAAAATGTCTACTTCTTTTAGCGGACAATGTGATAAGATCCCTTTCTTACGGCCACGCCAATCGCTACAAATTCCAGATGAGGCACAAAAACAGCAGGTGCTTCAACGGATATCAAGTGCTCCTTTAAGTGGGCTCTCCTCCACATCAACTTCAACATCACAAATACTCCAGTCCTCAAAGGTGTCACCCAAATCGCACTTGCTTCCTCACAGCTCCCAAATCTCCAGCTGCCCGTCTGAGTGTGAGGTAGAACAGATGGTTGAGTCTGCAGAGCTGTTTACTCATACTATAGCCTGGGAATCAGAGGTCGACTCCAGCGCTTCTGTGAATCCAGACGAGGAAATGATCTGCACTGATCCCCAGAATCTTTATGAGTCGGATCCAGGACCAGACGCAGAAGGTTCTGACCATAATGTAGACCCTCATTCCCAAACTGTAACTCCTGTTGGTGGAGACAATGAGGAAGACGATGATAAGACTCAAATACCTGATTGGAGCGACAACTTTAGTTTTTTGTCAGGGCAGGAACAGGTTGGCTCTGAGGACGACGGGTGTGATAACGCACAGGGTGATGATGATGAGGTCGGAGATCCCACTTACTGTCAACCCACAGTCAGCCAAGAGATGAGGTCAGCAGAGGAGGTGGAGGAAGATGCTAGTGACGACGAGGTCAGGTTGCGCCTTCCTGGACAGAGACGTAGTACTGGAAGCACGTCAACAACTGCATCCTCAAACACAACTCTGCCTCTCACCACAAGTCGTGGTGGCTCTTCAGGTCGCATGGGTGCTAAGCCTTGCATAGCCTGGGCATTTTTTCAGATCGATAAAGATGACCCAACTCGTGTTATCTGTAACATTTGTCAGCAAAAGCTAAGTAGAGGCCAAAAAATACATAGTTTGAGTACTTCATGCATGAACCAGTACATGGTCATGAAGCATAAGTTGCAGTGGGAAGCTCAGTGTGCTACAATGCGGCCTAGCCGGCCGGGCCAATCACCGTCTGCCATATCTTGTGCATCCGTGGCCTCTTCATCCTCTGTGACTGGGGGGACAGCAGTCACACCTGTTTTGGGGCGCAGACCTGCCACCTCTTTACCCGCAACAGCCAGCGTGATTGGCAGGTCATCATTTTCTTTGGAGGTGGTAACACCAGCTGGTGTTGAGCGCTGTCCGACATCGATAGCACCACCTTTGGATCAAGGCAACCTAACATGTCCGCCTGCATCTTCCTCACAGACCGGCAGTTTGCCGGGGACACCCTTATCAACCCCGTCTAAGCACAATAGCCAGCCCTCGGTCCCTCAGATGTGGACAAGTAAAAGACCATTTCCTCCTAGCCATGAGAAAGCTAAGAGGTTGAATTTCACCATCTGCAAGCTCTTGGCTACAGAAATGCTGCCTTTCCGCCTGGTGGACACAGAGGATTTTCGAGACCTTATGTCCGTCGCAGTGCCCCAGTACCAGATGCCCAGTCAGCACTACTTCTCAAAGAAAGGTGTGCCTGCGCTCCACCAGCATGTCGCACACAACATCACCGCTTCTTTGAGAAACTCTGTGTGTGACAGGGTGCATTTCACCACAGACACTTGGACGAGTAGGCATGGACAGGGGCGTTACATGTCGCTGACTGGGCACTGGGTAACTATGGTGACAGCAGGACAAGGGGCTGCTGTCCAAGTCTTGCCGTCCCCACGAGTTGTGCGTCAATCCTCTTTATGTCAAAGTTCCTCCACTGCTTCTGCCTCCTCAACCTCCTCTCGGTCTTCCACCTGCACCCAAAGCCTGTCTGGTCATGCCACAAGCTTTCTAACTGCGCAGAAGGGATCCTGCACACCTCCTTACTATGCTGGCAGTAGGGCTCAACGTCATCAGGCGGTTTTTACATTGAAATGTCTGGGAAATGTGAGTCACACAGCTGAGGAGTTGTGGTCAGCTCTGGAAAACCAATTTCATGAATGGTTGTCTCCACTGGACCTGAAACCAGGGAAGGCCGTGTGCGACAATGCTGCAAACCTGGGTGCGGCCCTTCGCCGGGGCAATGTCACACACGTGCCTTGTATGGCTCATGTGTTGAACCTGGTTGTCCAGCAATTTTTAGCCCACTATCCCAGACTAGATGGCCTTCTGCAGAGGGCACGGTCGCTGTGTGCTCACTTCCGCCGTTCGCATCCCGCAGCTCAGCGACTTACATCTCTACAGAAGTCATTGGGCCTGCCACTTCACCGGCTAAAATGCGATGTGCCTACCCGGTGGAATTCAACTCTGCACATGTTGCAGCGACTGTGGCAGCACCGACAAGCCCTGGTGCAATACGTTCTGACGTATAGCCTGGGCCAACGAGATTCAGAGGTGGGGCAAATCACGCTGGAGGAGTGGTCTCAGATCAGGGACCTATGCACCCTTCTGCACAGTTTTGAAATGGCGACGAAGATGTTTAGTGCTGACGATGCCATTATCAGCATGACTATTCCGGTGATTTACATGCTGGAGCACATGTTAAACAGAATTCGGAGTCAGGTGGTGGCACAAGAGGAGGTGGAGGAAGTAGAGGAGGAGGAGTTGTATGCGGAAGGGCTAACATCTGCAAGGTCCAGACGGTCGGCAGCACCAAGGCGGCAGGCATGTGAGGGTGGGGTAGATGGTTTTACCAGGGCGCATGGTAGCAGCCAAACTAGTGAGGAAGGTGCAGGAGCCCAGGAAGAAGTGGAGGACGAACTGATGGAAGACTCATCAGATGAGGGAGACCTTGATCAAATTTCTGTTGTGCGAGGTTGGGGGGAGAGGACAGAGGAAGGAAGCATGATTGTTACCTCGCCACCAACACAACAGGGACTTGGTGCTCCTGGATGCGCAACACACATGAGTGCCTTCTTGCTGCACTACCTGCAACATGACCCTCGAATTGTGAGAATTAGAAATAATCCTGACTACTGGGTTGCCACACTGTTAGATCCCCGGTACAAAAGTAAATTTGCAGAAATTATTCCTGCCATAGAAAGGGATGCACGCATGCAGGAGTATCAGCAGAGACTGTTGCAGAATCTTACATGTGCTTTTCCACAAAATACCAGTGGTGCACGTAGTGAATCTCACAGTTCCAACTTGCCAACCGTGGGACCGTCAAGTGTTCAGCACTCAAACCGTAACAGAACCACAGTATCTGCTGGTAACATCAATTTTGCGGAATCATTTCACCACTTTTTTAGCCCATCCTTTGCAAGGCCACAGGAGACAAGAAGTCTGACACATAGTCAACGCCTAGAGACGATGGTACAGGAGTATCTCCAAGTAAACATTGAAGCCACGACAGTGTCACTGGACCCTTGCTCTTTTTGGGCTTCCAATCTGGATAAATGGCCGGAGCTAGCCACTTACGCCTTGGAGATCTTGTCATGCCCCGCAGCCAGCGTTCTGTCTGAACGTGTGTTCAGCGCTGCTGGTGGTGTGCTGACAGATAAGCGCACGCGGCTCTCCACTGATAATGTACACAGACTCACGTTCATAAAGATGAACAAATCATGGACCCGAAACGACTTTTCTACCCCTGTGTCATCCTGGGGAGAGTAAAAGCTTGATGATTGGTTAAAATCACCCTACCAACCGTTTTAAGCTTTCAAATTACTAATCATGTTTATCTGTATCTTGACTGGAAAATAATTTGGGCTTTGTAGCAGTGTGCAGCACTGATCCTATTAGGCCATCTATACTAAAGCTTCACCAGATTTAAAATTAAAAATAATTTTTAGCTGCATCTAGCCCGGAAAATAATTTTGGGGCTCCGAGATGCGCAAGGCACATAAGTGCCTTCTTGCTGCACTACCTGCAGCATGACCCTCATATTGTCAGAATTCGAAGTAATCATGACTACTGGGTTGCCACACTCTTAGATCCCCCAAACTTTTCGATCAACCTTTTCATTTTAATAAAGACCAAAAAAATGGTCATTTTTGAAATTATAAGCATTAGCAGGTTGTTAGAAACTGAAATCAAACAGTTTTCAACTCAAAACTTTATTCTAGGTGATGTTACATTTTCACATAGGACCCCTTGTTCGAAAGGAGCTTCTGAACTCTCTCGTCCATTGAATTTGTCAGGTTTTGGATGGTTTCTGCTTCAATTGTTTTGCATGAGGACAGAATACCCTCCCAGAGCTGTTGCTTAGATGTGAACTGCCTCCCGCCATCATAGACACTCCTTTTAATGATGCTCCAAAGGTTCTGAATGGGGTAGAGGTCAGGGGAGCATGGGGGTCACACCATAAGTTTGTCCCCTTTTATGCCCATATCAGCCAGAGATGCAGATGTTTTATGTGCAGCATGAGATGGTGCATTATCATGCAGAAAAATGATCTTGCTGTGAAATACACGGTTCTTCTTCTTGAACCATGGCAGGAAGTGCTGTTTGAGAAAATCCACATACATTATGGAGTTCATCTTTAGCGCCTTCAGGGATCCTAAAGGGGCCGACAATCTCTCTCCCCATGATTCCAGCCCAAAACATTACTCCACCTCCTCCTTGTTGGCGCTGTAGCCGTGTTTGCGTGGGGTGTCCATCAACCAGCCATCCTCCACTCCATCCATCTGGACCATCGAGCGCTGCACGGCACTCATCCGTGAACAAAACAGTTTTGAAATCAGTCTTCATGTAATGTTTGGCCCACTGGAGCCGTTTCTGCTTGTGTGAAGTGGATAGAGGAGGTCGACAGGATGGCGCATGGACAGCTGCAAACCTCTGAAGGACCCTGCATCTTGTTGTTCGGGGGACGTTGGAGGCACAAGCAGCTTCAAAAACTTGTCTGCTGCTATGACAAGGCTTTTTTGCCGCTGCTCTTTCAACCTGACGTAATTGCCTGTAGGAAAGAGTCCTCAATTTGCCCTTATCAGCACGCACACGTGTGTACTGTGAATCAGCTACATACTTCTTGATTGCCAGGACACTTCATCCTGATCATCGCACAATGTTGATTGTAGTCATGCCTTGACCTAAACACTCCACAATTTGTTGCTTCTCAGCAGCCGACACATCCTTTTTCTTTCCCATTTTGGCAGAAAATGTAGGCTGCTTAATAATGTGAGAGAGCCTTCTTAAGTAGTCTTGCCTTTCATTGGACACACCTGCCAAACTAATTAGCACAGGTGTCTGCAATTGCTTACAGTGATATAAAGAGCCCTGACACACATCACCATCAATGAGTTTAACTGACAAACAAACAAATTCTTCCCTTATCACTCCTAAACACTTTTTGTATAATAATTTGGAACGCAGTGTACATGTGCTTTTCCACAAAACACCAGTGGTTCACGTAGTGAATCTTACAGTTCTAACTTGCCAACCGTGGTCTGTATGGAGTTGTTCAATAAAGGGCCCAAAATTAAGATAACATAGATGGGAGAGGTCTCTATGAATAGGAATTCCTAAGTATTTGATACCCTGTGAGGGCCAGGCAAAGGGAAAGTTGGACTGGATGGAATCCTATATGGATTTGGGGAGGGAGACATCGAGGGCCTCAGACTTCGCTGCATTGATTTTAAAATTTTACCATGTAACAAAGTGATCTATTTCAGCCATAACAGCATGGATGGATATATGTGATTGAGTGATATATACTAGGACATCATCAGCAAATAGAGAGCACTTGTACTCGGTGCCTCCCACCTCAATCCACCTAATATTGAGGTTATGGCGAATTGATGAGAGCAGGTGCTCCGTCACTAGGATGTATAAGAGAGGGGACAGAGGACATCACTGCCTTGTCCCATTGGTGATTGTGAAAGGTGATGAAAATGTTCTGACGCACCCCCTGGGCCTTGGGACACCCGGAGCCGGACCCTTTTTGGTGGATGCTGGTGGTTGTAGTCTTCGTGGCGGCGACCCAGTTCCGTGGCTCAGGGCGGTCAAACCAGTGGCGGAACTATTTATGTGGTTTTCATGTTTAAATGTCCGACTACGCCACCCGTGGATTGCGGTCAGAGTGAACCGCCGCTACAGGGCAGACCACTGAGGCTGGTGTTGTGGGTGCAGCAGAGCATAGCATAACTCCCCACGGGAGGAGTATAGCCTCAGGGCAGTGTATGCGGAGGATGGGGGTGATGGTGCAGGGCAGCAGCAGTAACGACACGGAGTCAGTGATGCAGTTCAGGGCCTTTACTCACAGTTCTTATTATCCAGACCACGTCTGCAGGTAACGGCTGCCCACGTCGTACTGTGCTCACCAGGTGAGGGGCTCAGACAACTCCCAGATAACTTTGGAGCACTTCACAGGACCCCCTTTGTGTGTCCTTTGTCTGGCCTTTCTTACCAACACTTCTGTCCGGCTGCCTCGGGCCTCCTCTTGGTAAACTTGGCGCCAGTTTCCCTGACCCTATGTGGTGCCTTCCTAGCGGGTGTAGCGAGGGGCTGCGCCACATAAAATGTCAGAGCCTCCGGTTTCTAGCTGAGGGTCGTTTCCTGCCTCCACTAGTTCGGGGACCGGTCTCCCCCTTTGGCCTGACCCCTCCACGCAGGTGGATTCGGGCGTGCGGTGGCGACTCGCCCGTCCGCACCCCTGGGATCCCTTCATTCCTCGTTCCTGGAGCCTTCTCCGCTCCTCTTCCTTCCTTCTCCCTCTTCCAGGCCTGGGCCTCTGTTACTAGGCCCGCCTCCGGAGCAGAGCTCATGCAGAGCCCCTGCTCCCTGCCACTTCTGCTCAGACTTCTCTGCACTGAACTAAGATGGTGCCCACCTTTTATACTCCCTTCTCAATGCACCCAGGAACTGCTTCCTCCCTGCTCCTGCACTACAGGGTTCCCCTTCCTCAGTGTTCCCTCCCCCCACTCCAGCCAGGGACAGGGACTGTCGTGCCCATCTCAGGGGCATATTGGTCGCCCTGCCCCACGGCAATGTGGTGTAATGCATGCAGGTGTCGGGTCCTGATCCACACTCCATCCTTACCTGAGAGTGAGATATCACACCTCTGGGTGAGGTGCAATACGTCTTTAGCAACCGAGCCCTCAGGGTGCTACAGTTCCATTTATCTTCAGCCTAGGTGACGTATTGCGATACAGGGCCGTGATTTTGGCTATAAAAGGGTCCCCTAGACCCCTACCCCAAGCTTTTTAAGAGAATCATATATGGCGTGCCAGGAGACTCTATGGAATGCTTTCTCAGCATCCAACGAGAGTATCTAATTACAAATTTTTAACTGCATCTAGCCCAGGAAATACTTTGTGCCTAGTAGCAGTGTCTGCTAGTCAGCGGATTATCCCGGCTGTTAAGCAAGCTGCACCACCTGTAGTTTAGACACTTAATTTTTTCAAAGGAAATGCTTCGGGACCATGGGATACTTAGTGAAGAGCATCAGGAGGCACCCCAAGGCATAGGGGCTGGGACTGGCAGTAGGATGCCTTGCGGTGGACAGCCGAGCTCGATCCTTATAAAAGCTTTTTAACTGCAGCAGCTTTAGTGGACGCTACTGGAGCTGGAATTACCGCGGCTGCTGGCATGAGACTTGCCCTCCAATAGATCCTTGTAAATGGATTTAAAGTGTATTCATTCAAATTAGAGAGACAATTTAAATTAAAAAGCTTAGAGCTGCCTCCACCACAGGGGGGCTCGCTCGACCCACCAGCGGACAGGCACCAGTATTGGGAGAGGGGGGCTGGCCGTCAGGGTTCACCGCGGCTCTGGCACAAACCCGGCGACACGGAGGTGGCACGGGCAGGAGCGGACTGGCCGTGTCGGCTTCTCACTTTTTGGATTTTAGAAGGGCATGACATGCCTATATCTGTGTCTCCCCCTCCTTTTACTCCTCCACCTCTTTTATTTTCGCATGACTATATGTACTTGTCACTTTTCCATGTGTTAGTTATGTCTTCTGAGCAGTTTGTCAGCTTTTGGACACCTTTGAAGGTGTTTTCTATGTGTTTCTATGTGTTTTTGTTTGCCTGCCATTGGATTTAACGGTGTTCGAAGGTGTTCGACGAACAGTTCGACGAACAGTTCGGCGAACACACGGGTGTTCGACGAACCGAACCGAACTCGAACACTACGGGGGTGGCTCAACACTAGTCATAGGGCCTTAACTAAACCATTTTTTCCATTTATAGCAACTGGGTCTCCTGTGCACTGTTGGCCTAAGCAGTGAATGGAAGGCTTTCCAAAAATTATGAGGAACTGCAATGCCCCTTGAAACAGACGTGGATTACAGCATACTAAAAACCTTCTACCCATTATTGGGGAGTTGGTCTCCCTTAGTGTTCGCCTATGCATTGAAAAGCAAAAGCTGATTAATATTACAAGGAAATGCAATGCCCGTTGGAAGAGTGGTGGAGGTTAGAGTTAATTAAAAACAACATTTCAATACCCCTTGGAAGAGCTGTGGAGTTCAGAGTGGTTTAACAAGACGGTTTTAATGTCCCTTGGAAGAATGGTGGAGGTCGCAGTAGCTTAACAAGACGGTTTTAATGCCCTTTGGAAGAGACATGGAGGTCGCAATAGCTCAACAAGATGGTTTTAATGCCCATTGGAAGAGTGGTGGAGGTCGCAGCAGCTTAACAAGATGGTTTTAATGCCCCTTGGAAAAATGGTGGATGTCACAGTAGCTTAACATGACGGTTTTAATGCCCCTTGGAAGAGACGTGGAGGTTGCAGTAGCTTAACAAGACAGTTTTAATGCCCCTTGGAAGAGACGTGGAGGGCGCAGTAGCTTAAAAAGACAGTTTAATGCCCCTTGGAAGAATGGTGGAGGTCGCAGTAGCTTAACAAGACGGTTTTAATGCCCCTTGGAAAAGTGGTCGAGGTCGCAGTAGCTTAACAAGACGGTTTTAATTCCCCTTGGAAGAGACGTGGAGGTTGCAGTAGCTTAACAAGACGGTTTTAATACCCCTTGGAAGAGACATGGAGGATGCAGTGGCTTAACAAGACGGTTTTAATGCCCCTTGGAAGAGACGTGGAGGTCGAAGTAGCTTAACAAGACGGTTTTAATTCACCTTGGAAGAGACGTGGAGGTTGCAGTAGCTTAACAAGATTGTTTTAATGCCCCTTGGAAGAGACATGGAGGTTGCAGTGGCTTAACAAGATGGTTTTAATGCCCCTTGGAAGAGACGTGGAGGTCGCAGTAGCTTAACAAGACGGTTTTAATGCCCCTTGGAAGAATGGTGGAGGTCGCAGTGGAATAAAAAGACAATATCAATGCCACTTGGAAAAGTGGTGGAGGTCACAGTAGCTTAACAAGACGGTTTTAATGCCCCTTGGAAGAGACATGGAGGTCGCAATAGCTCAACAAGATGGTTTTAATGCCCCTTGGAAGAGTGGTGGAGGTCGCAGTAGCTTAACAAGACGGTTTTAATGCCCCTTGGAAAAGACGTGGAGGTCGCAGTAGCTTAACAAGACGGTTTTAATGCCCCTTGGAAGAGACGTGGAGGTTGCAGTAGCTTAACAAGACAGTTTTAATGCCCCTTGGAAGAGACGTGGAGGGCGCAGTAGCTTAAAAAGACGGTTTAATGCCCATTGGAAGAAAGGTGGAGGTCGCAGTAGCTTAACAAGACGGTTTTAATGCCCCTTGGAAAAGTGGTCGAGGTCGCAGAAGCTTAACAAGACGGTTTTAATTCCCCTTGGAAGAGATGTGGAAGTTGCAGTAGCTTAACAAGACGGTTTTAATGGCCCTTGGAACAGACATGGAGGTTGCAGTGGCTTAAAAAGACAGTTTTAATGCCCCTTGGAAGAGACGTGGAGGGCGCAGTAGCTTAAAAAGACGGTTTAATGCCCCTTGGAAGAATGGTGGAGGTCGCAGTAGCTTAACAAGACGGTTTTAATGCCCCTTGGAAAAGTGGTCGAGGTCGCAGTAGCTTAACAAGATGGTTTTAATTCCCCTTGGAAGAGACGTGGAGGTTGCAGTAGCTTAACAAGACTGTTTTAATGCCCCTTGGAAGAGACATGGAGGTTGCAGTGGCTTAAAAAGACGGTTTTAATGCCCCTTGGAAGAGACGTGGAGTTTGCAGTAGCTTAACAGGACAGTTTTAATGCCCCTTGGAAGAGACGTGGAGGGCGCAGTAGCTTAAAAAGACAGTTTAATGCCCCTTGGAAGAATGGTGGAGGTCGCAGAAGCTTAACAAGACGGTTTTAATGCCCCTTGCAAAAGTGGTCGAGGTTGCAGTAGCTTAACAAGACGGTTTTAATTCCCCTTGGAAGAGACGTGGAGGTTGCAGTAGCTTAACAAGACGGTTTTAATGCCCCTTGGAAGAGACATGGAGGATGCAGTGGCTTAACAAGACGGTTTTAATGCCCCTTGGAAGAGACGTGGAGGTCGAAGTAGCTTAACAAGACGGTTTTAATTCACCTTGGAAGAGACGTGGAGGTTGCAGTAGCTTAACAAGATTGTTTTAATGCCCCTTGGAAGAGACATGGAGGTTGCAGTGGCTTAACAAGATGGTTTTAATGCCCCTTGGAAGAGACGTGGAGGTCGCAGTAGCTTAACAAGACGGTTTTAATGCCCCTTGGAAGAATGGTGGAGGTCGCAGTGGAATAAAAAGACAATATCAATGCCACTTGGAAAAGTGGTGGAGGTCACAGTAGCTTAACAAGACGGTTTTAATGCCCCTTGGAAGAGACATGGAGGTCGCAATAGCTCAACAAGATGTTTTGAATGCCCATTGGAAGAGTGGTGGAGGTCGCAGTAGCTTAACAAGACGGTTTTAATGCCCCTTGGAAAAGTAGTGGATGTCACAGTAGCTTAACAAAACGGTTTTAATGCCCCTTGGAAAAGACGTGGAGGTCGCAGTAGCTTAACAAGACGGTTTTAATGCCCCTTGGAAGAGACGTGGAGGTTGCAGTAGCTTAACAAGACAGTTTTAATGCCCCTTGGAAGAGACGTGGAGGGCGCAGTAGCTTAAAAAGACGGTTTAATGCCCATTGGAAGAAAGGTGGAGGTCGCAGTAGCTTAACAAGACGGTTTTAATGCCCCTTGGAAAAGTGGTCGAGGTCGCAGAAGCTTAACAAGACGGTTTTAATTCCCCTTGGAAGAGATGTGGAAGTTGCAGTAGCTTAACAAGACGGTTTTAATGGCCCTTGGAAGAGACATGGAGGTTGCAGTGGCTTAAAAAGACAGTTTTAATGCCCCTTGGAAGAGACGTGGAGGGCGCAGTAGCTTAAAAAGACGGTTTAATGCCCCTTGGAAGAATGGTGGAGGTCGCAGTAGCTTAACAAGACGGTTTTAATGCCCCTTGGAAAAGTGGTCGAGGTCGCAGTAGCTTAACAAGATGGTTTTAATTCCCCTTGGAAGAGACGTGGAGGTTGCAGTAGCTTAACAAGACGGTTTTAATGCCCCTTGGAAGAGACATGGAGGTTGCAGTGGCTTAAAAAGACGGTTTTAATGCCCCTTGGAAGAGACGTGGAGTTTGCAGTAGCTTAACAGGACAGTTTTAATGCCCCTTGGAAGAGACGTGGGGGGCGCAGTAGCTTAAAAAGACAGTTTAATGCCCCTTGGAAGAATGGTGGAGGTCGCAGTAGCTTAACAAGACGGTTTTAATGCCCCTTGCAAAAGTGGTCGAGGTCGCAGTAGCTTAACAAGATGGTTTTAATTCCCCTTGGAAGAGACGTGGAGGTTGCAGTAGCTTCACAAGACGGTTTTAATGCCCCTTGGAAGAGACATGGAGGATGCAGTGGCTTAACAAGACGGTTTTAATGCCCCTTGGAAGAGACGTGGAGGTCGAAGTAGCTTAACAAGACGGTTTTAATTCACCTTGGAAGAGACGTGGAGGTTGCAGTAGCTTAACAAGATTGTTTTAATGCCCCTTGGAAGAGACATGGAGGTTGCAGTGGCTTAACAAGATGGTTTTAATGCCCCTTGGAAGAGACGTGGAGGTCGCAGTAGCTTAACAAGACGGTTTTAATGCCCCTTGGAAGAATGGTGGAGGTCGCAGTGGAATAAAAAGACAATATCAATGCCACTTGGAAAAGTGGTGG
The DNA here is from genome assembly GCF_046119375.1 of Phyllobates terribilis. Classification (NCBI taxonomy): domain Eukaryota; kingdom Metazoa; phylum Chordata; class Amphibia; order Anura; family Dendrobatidae; genus Phyllobates; species Phyllobates terribilis. Next base: position 111,774,622 of record NW_027362770.1, read on the forward strand.
AGGTCACAGTAGCTTAACAAGACGGTTTTAATGCCCCTTGGAAGAGACATGGAGGTCGCAATAGCTCAACAAGATGGTTTGAATGCCCATTGGAAGAGTGGTGGAGGTCGCAGTAGCTTAACAAGACGGTTTTAATGCCCCTTGGAAAAGTAGTGGATGTCACAGTAGCTTAACAAGACGGTTTTAATGCCCCTTGGAAAAGACGTGGAGGTCGCAGTAGCTTAACAAGACGGTTTTAATGCCCCTTGGAAGAGACGTGGAGGTTGCAGTAGCTTAACAAGACAGTTTTAATGCCCCTTGGAAGAGACGTGGAGGGCGCAATAGCTTAAAAAGACGGTTTAATGCCCATTGGAAGAAAGGTGGAGGTCGCAGTAGCTTAACAAGACGGTTTTAATGCCCCTTGGAAAAGTGGTCGAGGTCGCAGAAGCTTAACAAGACGGTTTTAATTCCCCTTGGAAGAGATGTGGAAGTTGCAGTAGCTTAACAAGACGGTTTTAATGGCCCTTGGAAGAGACATGGAGGTTGCAGTGGCTTAAAAAGACAGTTTTAATGCCCCTTGGAAGAGACGTGGAGGGCGCAGTAGCTTAAAAAGACGGTTTAATGCCCCTTGGAAGAATGGTGGAGGTCGCAGTAGCTTAACAAGACGGTTTTAATGCCCCTTGGAAAAGTGGTCGAGGTCGCAGTAGCTTAACAAGATGGTTTTAATTCCCCTTGGAAGAGACGTGGAGGTTGCAGTAGCTTAACAAGACGGTTTTAATGCCCCTTGGAAGAGACATGGAGGTTGCAGTGGCTTAAAAAGACGGTTTTAATGCCCCTTGGAAGAGACGTGGAGTTTGCAGTAGCTTAACAGGACAGTTTTAATGCCCCTTGGAAGAGACGTGGAGGGCGCAGTAGCTTAAAAAGACAGTTTAATGCCCCTTGGAAGAATGGTGGAGGTCGCAGTAGCTTAACAAGACGGTTTTAATGCCCCTTGGAAAAGTGGTCGAGGTCGCAGTAGCTTAACAAGATGGTTTTAATTCCCCTTGGAAGAGACGTGGAGTTTGCAGTAGCTTAACAAGACGGTTTTAATGCCCCTTGGAAGAGACATGGAGGATGCAGTGGCTTAACAAGACGGTTTTAATGCCCCTTGGAAGAGACGTGGAGGTCGAAGTAGCTTAACAAGACGGTTTTAATTCACCTTGGAAGAGACGTGGAGGTTGCAGTAGCTTAACAAGATTGTTTTAATGCCCCTTGGAAGAGACATGGAGGTTGCAGTGGCTTAACAAGATGGTTTTAATGCCCCTTGGAAGAGACGTGGAGGTCGCAGTAGCTTAACAAGACGGTTTTAATGCCCCTTGGAAGAATGGTGGAGGTCGCAGTGGAATAAAAAGACAATATCAATGCCACTTGGAAAAGTGGTGGAGGTCACAGTAGCTTAACAAGACGGTTTTAATGCCCCTTGGAAGAGACATGGAGGTCGCAATAGCTCAACAAGATGGTTTGAATGCCCATTGGAAGAGTGGTGGAGGTCGCAGTAGCTTAACAAGACGGTTTTAATGCCCCTTGGAAAAGTTGTGGATGTCACAGTAGCTTAACAAGACGGTTTTAATGCCCCTTGGAAAAGACGTGGAGGTCGCAGTAGCTTAACAAGACGGTTTTAATGCCCCTTGGAAGAGACGTGGAGGTTGCAGTAGCTTAACAAGACAGTTTTAATGCCCCTTGGAAGAGACGTGGAGGGCGCAGTAGCTTAAAAAGACGGTTTAATGCCCATTGGAAGAAAGGTGGAGGTCGCAGTAGCTTAACAAGACGGTTTTAATGCCCCTTGGAAAAGTGGTCGAGGTCGCAGAAGCTTAACAAGACGGTTTTAATTCCCCTTGGAAGAGATGTGGAAGTTGCAGTAGCTTAACAAGACGGTTTTAATGGCCCTTGGAAGAGACATGGAGGTTGCAGTGGCTTAAAAAGACAGTTTTAATGCCCCTTGGAAGAGACGTGGAGGGCGCAGTAGCTTAAAAAGACGGTTTAATGCCCCTTGGAAGAATGGTGGAGGTCGCAGTAGCTTAACAAGACGGTTTTAATGCCCCTTGGAAAAGTGGTCGAGGTCGCAGTAGCTTAACAAGATGGTTTTAATTCCCCTTGGAAGAGACGTGGAGGTTGCAGTAGCTTAACAAGACGGTTTTAATGCCCCTTGGAAGAGACATGGAGGTTGCAGTGGCTTAAAAAGACGGTTTTAATGCCCCTTGGAAGAGACGTGGAGTTTGCAGTAGCTTAACAGGACAGTTTTAATGCCCCTTGGAAGAGACGTGGAGGGCGCAGTAGCTTAAAAAGACAGTTTAATGCCCCTTGGAAGAATGGTGGAGGTCGCAGTAGCTTAACAAGACGGTTTAATGCCCCTTGCAAAAGTGGTCGAGGTCGCAGTAGCTTAACAAGACGGTTTTAATTCCCCTTGGAAGAGACGTGGAGGTTGCAGTAGCTTAACAAGACGGTTTTAATGCCCCTTGGAAGAGACATGGAGGATGCAGTGGCTTAACGAGACGGTTTTAATGCCCCTTGGAAGAAACGTGGAGGTCGAAGTAGCTTAACAAGACGGTTTTAATTCACCTTGGAAGAGACGTGGAGGTTGCAGTAGCTTAACAAGATTGTTTTAATGCCCCTTGGAAGAGACATGGAGGTTGCAGTGGCTTAACAAGATGGTTTTAATGCCCCTTGGAAGAGACGTGGAGGTCGCAGTAGCTTAACAAGACGGTTTTAATGCCCCTTGGAAGAATGGTGGAGGTCGCAGTGGAATAAAAAGACAATATCAATGCCACTTGGAAAAGTGGTGGAGGTCACAGTAGCTTAACAAGACGGTTTTAATGCCCCTTGGAAGAGACATGGAGGTCGCAATAGCTCAACAAGATGGTTTGAATGCCCATTGGAAGAGTGGTGGAGGTCGCAGTAGCTTAACAAGACGGTTTTAATGCCCCTTGGAAAAGTAGTGGATGTCACAGTAGCTTAACAAGACGGTTTTAATGCCCCTTGGAAAAGACGTGGAGGTCGCAGTAGCTTAACAAGACGGTTTTAGTGCCCCTTGGAAGAGACGTGGAGGTTTCAGTAGCTTAACAAGACAGTTTTAATGCCCCTTGGAAGAGACGTGGAGGGCGCAGTAGCTTAAAAAGATGGTTTAATGCCCATTGGAAGAAAGGTGGAGGTCGCAGTAGCTTAACAAGACGGTTTTAATGCCCCTTGGAAAAGTGGTCGAGGTCGCAGAAGCTTAACAAGACGGTTTTAATTCCCCTTGGAAGAGATGTGGAAGTTGCAGTAGCTTAACAAGACGGTTTTAATGGCCCTTGGAAGACACATGGAGGTTGCAGTGGCTTAAAAAGACAGTTTTAATGCCCCTTGGAAGAGACGTGGAGGGCGCAGTAGCTTAAAAAGACGGTTTAATGCCCCTTGGAAGAATGGTGGAGGTCGCAGTAGCTTAACAAGACGGTTTTAATGCCCCTTGGAAAAGTGGTCGAGGTCGCAGTAGCTTAACAAGATGGTTTTAATTCCCCTTGGAAGAGACGTGGAGGTTGCAGTAGCTTAACAAGATGGTTTTAATGCCCCTTGGAAGAATGGTGGAGGTCGCAGTGGAATCAAAAGACAATATCAATGCGCCTTGGAAAAGTGGTGGAGGTCGAAGTAGCTTAACAAAACGGTTTTAATGCCCCTTGCAAAAGTGGTGGAGGTCGCAGTAGCTTAACAAGACGGTTAAGCTACTGCCCCTTGGAAGAGACGTGGAGGTCGCAGTAGCTTAACAAGATGCTTTTAATGCCCCTTGGAAGAATGGTGGAGGTCGCAGTAGCTTAACAAGACGGTTTTAATGTCCCTTGGAAGAGACGTGTAGTTCAGAGTAGCTTAACAAGACGGTTTTACAAGAGCCATGCAGTACAGCATATTAAAAACATGATTCCCATTATTGGGGTTTGTGTCTCCCATAGTCTTTGCCCATGCCTTCCAAGCAAAAGCTGCCAAAAATTAGGATGGAGGAACTTGCAATGCTGGCAACATGGACCACGGTCACCCTGGTGGTATAGTAGTGGTGGAGGCTGAGGATAAGGAGAAGAGCAAAATACAGTCAAAATGAGGAAGCGTATACCCATATGTGGGTGTGAAGCGGTACATGGGAATACACCTCCCGAAATAACACAGTGGATTTGACTTTGTTACTCTGCTGTCATTTGGTAGTGATGAGATGTCTGGTCCAATCCAGCCCTTGTTTATTTTGAAAAGGGTCAGCTTGTCTGCATTGTCAGTTGACAGGCGAGTGCGCTTATTGTAATGATCTGCTACAAGCACTAAGGAAAGACAGGAGGTCTGTCCCTACAATCGAACTAAACTGGATCCCTACGATGTAACGGGGAACCTGATCCTGCGATCAGACCCGCTAAAGTCCTCGGCTAGTCTGTACGAAGACCTATAGATGCAAGGGAGGAATCCCTACAATAACTAGGGACTGGGATACAGTTGGACACCTCCTAGCAGAAATTGTAGCAGTCAAAGACAAACACACAACAAAGAACATAGAGGTCCGAAGACCTAGCAAAACTAACAGAGAACGGTAACAGAGCACCAAGCTAGCTCAAGAGTAGTAAATACAATGAAGTCCAGCAAGGCCAGGAGGGCGGAGCCGGATTAAATAGGCAAAAATGGTCATGTGACCAGCAAACTAGAAAAAACCTAACAGGAGAGTTCTAACAGTACCCCCTCTTCTAAGAGGATCCTCCGGATCCCCTAGGACCGGGATTATCAGTAAACCTCCTGTGAAATGCTCTGACAAACCTGGAAGCAGAAACATCATCCGCCCTCACCCATGAGTTATCCTCGGGTCCGAAACCCTTCCAAGCGACGAGATACTGCAAACTCCCTCTATACCGTCTAGAATTTAGGATGCGGGAAATTTCATATTCCCCATCCTCCACCACCGGAGGAACAGTGGCAGAGGCGTCACCAACCGACACATCAGCTTTTTTCAACAGAGAAACATGAAACACCGGATTAATCTTCCAGGAGGTAGGAACCTCCAACCTAACAGCAGATTGGTTAACTATCTGAAGCACCTTAAAGGGCGCTACAAACTTGGGTCCCAATTTTTTCGAAGGAATCCTCAATCGCAGATTCTTAGAGGACAACCCAACCATGTCACCAATAGCAAACGAAACCTCTTGCCGTTTCCTATCAAAGTACCTCTTAGATTTTTTGTTAGCCTCCTGAAGATTATCATGCACATCCGTCCAAACCCTCTCCAAATCACTGGAAAAACTCTCCTCCTCCGGCACAGCCGATACCAATTTGGAGAATGACCCAAAAGACGGATGACTCCCAGTACAACAAAAAAAAGGCGAACACCCAGCAGAAGAGGATGTATGGTTGTTAAGAGCAAATTCAGCAAGTGGCAGAAACTCAGACCACCCCTCTTGATTGTCTGCCACAAAGCAACGCAAGAACTGCTCAACATCCTGTTTTTTTCTTTCTGTCTGGCCATTAGACTCAGGATGATATCCGGATGAAAACGACAAATGAACTCCCAACCTGTCACAAAAGGCACGCCATAAACGAGCCACGAACTGAGGTCCTCTATCAGAAACAATGTCAGTAGGAACGCCATGTAGTCTGACAATTTCCTTGACAAAGGCCTTAGAGAGTGTCTTAGCGCAAGGCAGTGTGATGAAGGGAACCAAGTGACACATCTTGCTAAAACGGTCCACGACCACCCAGATGACCGTGAAACCTTCAGAGGGGGAAAGGTCAGTAATAAAGTCCATAGCCAGATGTGTCCAAGGTGCACTAGGAACCTCCAGAGGGCAAAGCAACCCCGCAGCAGTAGCATGCGAAGACTTAGATCTAGCACACACAGTACATTGACGCACCCACTTAATGACTTCCTTCTGCCATCCAGGCCACCAAAAACTGCGACCCACATGTCTCTTGGTCTCAGAAATTCCTGGATGACCTGCCAACCGAGACTCATGACACTCAACAAACAAATCTCTCCTAAAGGTCCTAGGCACAAACAACCTCCCATGGGGAGTGTTAGATGGGGCATTCTCCTGAGCTTTAAAAATCTCATCCTCCAAAACGGAGTCCAAAGCAGCAATCACAACACCTTCTTGTAAAATGCTCTCCTCCTCCTCCTCAGCACTGACCATAGGAGAAAAGCTGCGAGACAAAGCATCCGCTTTAACATTCTTGGTACCCGGGATGTAAGTAACGGAAAAATTAAACCGCGAGAAAAAAAGTGCCCACCTAGCCTGACGGGCATTCAAGCGCTTGGCAGCATCAAGATAGATCAGATTTTTATGATCAGTGAAAACCTGAATGGGAAATTCAGCACATTCCAAGAGATGACGCCAGTGTTCAAATGCGAGTTTAATAGCCAGCAATTCCCGATTACCAATATCGTAATTAAGTTCAGTCTCAGAAATTTTTTTTTAAAAAAAGGCACAGGGAAGTACTCCATCCTTGCTTTCCTGAGACAACACCGCACCGACCCCCACAGAAGAAGCATCAACCTCCACCAAAAACGGCTTAGTCACATCAGGCTGCATAAGAATGGGAGCAGAGGTGAACCTCTCCTTTAGAAACACAAAAGCTTCAATGGCCTCAGAAGTCCACTGAACCGCATTAGCACCTTTCCTGGTGAGATCGGTCAGTGGTTTGACAATAATAGAATTTTTTTTTATGAATTTTCTGTAATAATTGGCGAAACCCAAAAACCTCTGTATCGATTTCAAACCAATAGGCCTAGGCCATTCCTGCACAGCTTGAACTTTAACCGGGTCCATCTCAAAACCTTCACTGGAGATAATGGAACCCAAAAAACTAATTCTCGGTACAGCGAACTCACATTTCTCTAGCTTAGCAAAAAGCGAATTGTCCATTAATAACTGTAAAACCTCACGTACGCTCCGCCAATGAGACTCCAGATCAGGCGAATAAATCAGAATGTCATCCAAATACACAACCACATTTTTGCTGATCAAAGGTCTAAGGATGTCATTAATAGTGTTGAGCCACCCCCGTAGTGTTCGAGTTCGGTTCGGTTCGTCGAACACCCGTGTGTTCGCCGAACTGTTCGTCGAACTGTTCGTCGAACACCTTCGAACACCGTTAAAACTAATGGCAGGCAAACAAAAACACATAGAAACACATAGAAAACACCTTCAAAGGTGTCCAAAAGCTGACAAACTGCTCAGAAGACACAACTAACACATGGAAAAGTGACAAGTATATATAGTCATGCGAAAAGAAAAGAGGTGGAGGAGTAAAAGGAGGGGGAGACACAAATATAGGCATGTCATGCCCTTCTAAAATCCAAAAAGTGAGAAGCCGACACGTTCAGTCCGCTCCTGCCCGTGCCACCTCCGTGTCGCCGGGTTTGTGCCAGAGCCGCGGTGAACCCTGACGGCCAGCCCCCCTCTCCCAATACTGGTGCCTGTCCGCTGGTGGGTCGAGCGAGCCCCCCTGTGGTGGAGGCAGCTCTAAGCTTTTTAATTTAAATTGTCTCTCTAATTTGAATGAATACACTTTAAATCCATTTACAAGGATCTATTGGAGGGCAAGTCTCATGCCAGCAGCCGCGTAATTCCAGCTCCAGTAGCGTCCACTAAAGCTGCTGCAGTTAAAAAGCTTTTATAAGGATCGAGCTCGGCTGTCCACCGCAAGGCATCCTACTGCCAGTCCCAGCCCCTATGCCTTGGGGTGCCTCCTGATGCTCTTCACTGAGTATCCCGTGGTCCCGAAGCATTTCCTTTGAAAAAATTAAGTGTCCAAACTACAGGTGGTGTAGCTTGCTTAACAGCCGGGATAATCCGCTGACTAGCAGACACTGCTACTAGGCACAAAGTATTTCCTGGGCTAGATGCAGTTAAAAATTTGTAATCAGATACTCTCGTTGGATGCTGAGAAAGCATTCCATAGAGTCTCCTGGCACGCCATATATGATTCTCTTAAAAAGCTTGGGGTAGGGGTCTAGGGGATCCTTTTATAGACAAAATCACGGCGCTGTATCACAATACGTCACCTAGGCTGAAGATAAATGGAACTGTAGCACCCTGAGGGCTCGGTTGCTACAGAGGTATTGCACCTCACCCAGAGGTGTGATATCTCACTCTCAGGTAAGGATGGAGTGTGGATCAGGACCCGACACCTGCATGCATTACACCACATTGCCGTGGGGCAGGGCGACCAATATGCCTCTGAGATGGGCACGACAGTCCCTGTCCCTGGCTGGAGTGGGGGGAGGGAACACTGAGGAAGGGGAACCCTGTAGTGCAGGAGCAGGGAGGAAGCAGTTCCTGGGTGCATTGAGAAGGGAGTATAAAAGGTGGGCACCATCTTAGTTCAGTGCAGAGAAGTCTGAGCAGAAGTGGCAGGGAGCAGGGGCTCTGCATGAGCTCTGCTCCGGAGGCGGGCCTAGTAACAGAGGCCCAGGCCTGGAAGAGGGAGAAGGAAGGAAGAGGAGCGGAGAAGGCTCCAGGAACGAGGAATGAAGGGATCCCAAGGGTGCGGACGGGCGAGTCGCCACCGCACGCCCGAATCCACCTGCGTGGAGGGGTCAGGCCAAAGGGGGAGACCGGTCCCCGAAACTAGTGGAGGCAGGAAACGACCCTCAGCTAGAAACCGGAGGCTGTGACATTTTATGTGGCGCAGCCCCTCGCTACACCCGCTAGGAAGGCACCACATTGGGTCAGGGAAACTGGCACCAAGTTTACCAAGAGGAGGCCCGAGGCAGCCGGACAGAAGGGTTGGTAAGAAAGGCCAGACAAAGGACACACAAAGGGGGTCCTGTGAAGCGCTCCAAAGTTATCTGGGAGTTGTCTGAGCCCCTCACCTGGTGAGCACAGTACGACGTGGGCAGCCGTTACCTGCAGACGTGGTCTGGATAATAAGAACTGTGAGTAAAGGCCCTGGACTGCATCACTGACTCCGTGTCGTTACTGCTGCTGCCCTGCACCATCACCCCCATCCTCCGCATACACTGCCCTGAGGCTATACTCCTCCCGTGGGGAGTTATGCTACGCTCTGCTGCACCCACAACACCAGCCTCAGCGGTCTGCCCTGCAGTGGCGGTTCACTCTGACCGCAATCCACGGGTGGCGTAGTCGGACATTTAAACATCAAAACCACATAAATAGTTCCGCCACTGGTTTGACCACCCTGAGCCACGGAACCGGGTCGCCGCCACGAAGACTACAACCACCAGCATCCACCAAAAAGGGTCCGGCTCCGGGTGTCCCAAGGCCCAGGGGGTGCATCAGAACATTTTCATCACCTTTCACAATCACCAATGGGACAAGGCAGGGATGTCCTCTGTCCCCTCTCTTATACATCCTAGTGACGGAGCACCTGCTCTCATCAGTTCGCCATAACCCCAATATTAGGTGGATTGAGGTGGGAGGCACCGAGTACAAGTGCTCTCTATTTGCTGATGATGTCCTAGTATATATCACTCAATCACATATATCCATCCATGCTGTTATGGCTGAAATAGATCACTTTGTTACATGGTCAAATTTTAAAATCAATGCAGCGAAGTCTGAGGCCCTCGATGTCTCCCTCCCCATATCCATATAGGATTCCATCCAGTCCAACTTTCCCTTTGCCTGGCCCTCACAGGGTATCAAATACTTAGGAATTCCTATTCATAGAGACCTCTCCCATCTATGTTATCTTAATTTTGGGCCCTTTATTGAACAACTCCATACAGACCACGGTTGGCAAGTTAGAACTGTAAGATTCACTACGTGAACCACTGGTGTTTTGTGGAAAAGCACATGTACACTGTGTTCCAAATTATTATGCAAAAAGTGTTTAGGAGTGATAATGGAAGAATTTGTTTGTCAGTTAAACTCATTGATGGTGATGTGTGTCAGGGCTCTTTATATCACTGTAAGCAATTGCAGACACCTGTGCTAATTAGTTTGGCAGGTGTGTCCAATGAAAGGCAAGACTACTTAAGAAGGCTGTCTCACATTATTAAGCAGCCTACATTTTCTGCCAAAATGGGAAAGAAAAAGGATGTGTCGGCTGCTGAGAAGCAACAAATTGTGGAGTGTTTAGGTCAAGGCATGACTACAATCAACATTGTGCGATGATCAGGATGAAGTGTCTTGGCAATCAAGAAGTATGTAGCTGATTCACAGTACACACGTGTGCGTGCTGATAAGGGCAAATTGAGGACTCTTTCCTACAGGCAATTACGTCAGGTTAAAAGAGCAGCGGCAAAAAAGCCTTGTCATAGCAGCAGACAAGTTTTTGAAGCTGCTGGTGCCTCCAACGTCCCCCGAACAACAAGATGCAGGGTCCTTCAGAGGTTTGCAGCTGTGCATACGCCATCCTGTCGACCTCCTCTATCCACTTCACACAAGCAGAAACGGCTCCAGTGGGCCAAACATTACATGAAGACTGATTTCAAAACTGTTTTGTTCACGGATGAGTGCCGTGCAGCGCTCGATGGTCCAGATGGATGGAGTGAAGGATGGCTGGTTGATGGACACCCCACGCAAACACGGCTACAGCGCCAACAAGGAGGAGGTGGAGTAATGTTTTGGGCTGGAATCATGGGGAGAGAGATTGTCGGCCCCTTTAGGATCCCTGAAGGCGCTAAAGATGAACTCCATAATGTATGTGGATTTTCTCAAACAGCACTTCCTGCCATGGTTCAAGAAGAAGAACCGTGTATTTCACAGCAAGATCATTTTTTTGCATGATAATGCACCATCTCATGCTGCACATAAAACATCTGCATCTCTGGCTGATATGGGCATAAAAGGGGACAAACTTATGGTGTGACCCCCATGCTCCCCTGACCTCTACCCCATTCAGAACCTCTTGAGCATCATCAAAAGGAGTGTCTATGATGGCTGGAGGCAGTTCACATCTAAGCAACAGCTCTGGGAGGGTATTCTGTCCTCATGCAAAACAATTGAAGCAGAAACCATCCAAAACCTTACAAATTCAATGGACGAGAGAGTTCAGAAGCTCCTTTCGAACAAGGGGTCCTATGTGAAAATGTAACATCACCTAGAATAAAGTTTTGAGTTGAAAACTGTTTGATTTCAGTTTCTAATAACCTGCTAATGCTTATAATTTCAAAAATGACATTTTTTTTGGTCTTTATTAAAATGAAAAGTTGATCGAAAAGTTTGGGGGATCTAAGAGTGTGGCAACCCAGTAGTCATGATTACTTCGAATTCTGACAATATGAGGGTCATGTTGCAGGTAGTGCAGCAAGAAGGCACTCATGTGTGTTGCGCATCCAGGAGCACCAAGTCCCTGTTGTGTTGGAGGCGAGGTAACAATCATGCTTCCTTCCTCTGTCCTCTCTCCCCAACCTCGCACAACAGAAATGTGATCAAGGTCTCCCTCATCTGATGAGTCTTCCATCAGTTCGTCCTCCACTTCTTCCTGGGCTCCTGCACCTTCCTCACTAGTTTGGCTGCTACCATGCGCCCTGGTAAAACCATCTCCCCCACCCTCACATGCCTGCCGCCTTGGTGCTGCCGACCGTCTGGACCTTGCAGATGTTAGCCCTTCTGCATACAACTCCTCCTCCTCTACTTCCTCCACCTCCTCTTGTGCCACCACCTGACTCCGAATTCTGTTTAACATGTGCTCCAGCATGTAAATCACCGGAATAGTCATGCTGATAATGGCATCGTCAGCACTAAACATCTTCGTCGCCATTTCAAAACTGTGCAGAAGGGTGCATAGGTCCCTGATCTGAGACCACTCCTCCAGCGTGATTTGCCCCACCTCTGGATCTCGTTGGCCCAGTATATACGTCAGAACGTATTGCACCAGGGCTTGTCGGTGCTGCCACAGTCGCTGCAACATGTGCAGAGTTGAATTCCACCGGGTAGGCACATCGCATTTTAGCCGGTGAAGTGGCAGGCCCAACGACTTCTGTAGAGATGTAAGTCGCTGAGCTGCGGGATGCGAACGGCGGAAGTGAGCACACAGCGACCGTGCCCTCTGCAGAAGGCCATCTAGTCTGGGATAGTGGGCTAAAAATTGCTGGACAACCAGGTTCAACACGTGAGCCATACAAGGCACGTGTGTGACATTGCCCCGGCGAAGGGCCGCACCCAGGTTTGCAGCATTGTCGCACACGGCCTTCCCTGGTTTCAGGTCCAGTGGAGACAACCATTCATGAAATTGGTTCTCCAGAGCTGACCACAACTCCTCAGCTGTGTGACTCACATTTCCCAGACATTTCAAAGTAAAAACCACCTGATGACGTTGAGCCCTACTGCCAGCATAGTAAGGAGGTGTGCAGGATCCCTTCTGCGCAGTTAGAAAGCTTGTGGCATGACCAGACAGGCTTTGGGTGCAGGTGGAAGACCGAGAGGAGGTTGAGGAGGCAGAAGCAGTGGAGGAACTTTGACATAAAGAGGATTGACGCACAACTCGTGGGGACGGCAAGACTTGGACAGCAGCCCCTTGTCCTGCTGTCACCATAGTTACCCAGTGCCCAGTCAGCGACATGTAACGCCCCTGTCCATGCCTACTCGTCCAAGTGTCTGTGGTGAAATGCACCCTGTCACACACATAGTTTCTCAAAGAAGCGGTGATGTTGTGTGCGACATGCTGGTGGAGCGCAGGCACACCTTTCTTTGAGAAGTAGTGCCGACTGGGCATCTGGTACTGGGGCACTGCGACGGACATAAGGTCTCGAAAATCCTCTGTGTCCACCAAGCGGAAAGGCAGCATTTCTGTAGCCAAGAGCTTGCAGATGGTGAAATTCAACCTCTTAGCTTTCTCATGGCTAGGAGGAAATGGTCTTTTACTTGTCCACATCTGAGGGACCGAGGGCTGGCTATTGTGCTTATACGGGGTTGATAAGGGTGTCCCCGGCAAACTGCCGGTCTGTGAGGAAGATGCAGGCGGACATGTTAGGTTGCCTTGATCCAAAGGTGGTGCTATCGATGTCGGACAGCGCTCAACACCACCTGGTGTTACCACCTCCAAAGAAAATGATGACCTGCCAATCACGCTGGCTGTTGCGGGTAAAGAGGTGGCAGATCTGCGCCCCAAAACAGGTGTGACTGCTGTCCCCCCAGTCACAGAGGATGAAGAGGCCGCGGATGCACAAGATATGGCAGACGGTGGTTGGCCCGGCCGGCTAGGCCGCATTGTAGCACACTGAGCTTCCCACTGCAACTTATGCTTCATGTCCATGTGCCGGTTCATGCATGAAGTACTCAAACTATGTATTTTTTGGCCTCTACTTAGCTTTTGCTGACAAATGTTACAGATAACACGAGTTGGGTCATCTTTATCGATCTGAAAAAATGCCCAGGCTATGCAAGGCTTAGCACCCATGCGACCTGAAGAGCCACCACGACTTGTGGTGAGAGGCAGAGTTGTGTTTGAGGATGCAGTTGTTGACGTGCTTCCAGTACTACGTCTCTGTCCAGGAAGGCGCAACCTGACCTCGTCGTCACTAGCATCTTCCTCCACCTCCTCTGCTGACCTCATCTCTTGGCTGACTGTGGGTTGACAGTAAGTGGGATCTCCAACCTCATCATCATCACCCTGTGCGTTATCACACCCGTCGTCCTCAGAGCCAACCTGTTCCTGCCCTGACAAAAAACTAAAGTTGTCGCTCCAATCAGGTATTTGAGTCTCATCATCGTCTTCCTCATTGTCTCCACCAACAGGAGTTACAGTTTGGGAATGAGGGTCTACATTATGGTCAGAACCTTCTGCTTCTGGTCCTGGATCCGGCTCATAAAGATTCTGGGCATCAGTGCAGATCATTTCCTCGTCTGGATTCACAGAAGCGCTGGAGTCGACCTCTGATTCCCAGGCTATAGTATGAGTAAACAGCTCTGCAGACTCAACCATCTGTTCTACCTCATACTCAGACGGGCAGCTGGAGATTTGGGAGCTGTGAGGAAGCAAGTGCGATTGGGGTGACACCTTTGAGGACTGGAGTATTTGTGATGTTGAAGTTGATGTGGAGGAGAGCCCACTTAAAGGAGCACTTGATATCCGTTGAAGCACCTGCTGTTTTTGTGCCTCATCTGGAATTTGTAGCGATTGGCGTGGCTATAAGAAAGGGATCTTATCACATTGTCCGCTAAAAGAAGTAGACATTTTAGTTTGTCTGGAAGATGGTCTTTCTTCTGCAGATGTTACTGTTGCTTTAACACCTACCCCACGGACACAACCTTTTTTCCCCTTCCCAACACGCCTATTCCCCTTTCCACCAGCAGCAGGCCTTTTTCCACTCATTTTGGTGGTTAACTAATTCACAACTCTGGAGTTGTTTGCACAAAAAAACAATTGATGGGAACCGAGCAGAGCTGAGTGGCCAAACTGTGGTATTAGGCCAAAACTATTGGCTGGGTTAGATGGAGAAAAAAATTATATTCGATTTGCAACCTGATGGAGGTCAGTATAGATGGACTAATAGAACAAGTCCCACACACAGCTAGAAGCCCAAATATTTTTTCAGAGGTAGATGCAGAAAAAAAATATATTCAGTTTGCAACCTGATGGAGGTCAGTATAGATGGACTAATAGAGAAAGTCCCACACACTGCTAGAAGGCCAAATATTTTTTCAGAGCTAGATGCAGACAAAAAATTATTTTGAATTTGCAACCTGATGGAGGTCAGTATAGGTGGACTAATAGAACAAGTCCCACACACTGCTAGAAGGCCAAATATTTGTTCAGAGCTAGATGCAGAAAAAAATTATATTCAGTTTGCAACCTGATGGAGGTCAGTATAGATGGACTAATAGAACAAGTCCCACACACAGCTAGAAACCCAAATATTTTTTCAGAGGTAGATGCAGAAAAAAATTATATTCAGTTTGCAACCTGATGGAGGTCTGTATAGATGGATTAATAGAACAAGTCCCACACACAGCTAGAAGCCCAATATTTTTTCAGAGGTAGATGCAGAAAAAAAATTATTTTTAATTTGCAACCTGATGGAGGTCAGTATAGATGGACTAATAGAGAAAGTCCCACACACTGCTAGAAGGCCAAATATTTTTTCAGAGCTAGAAGCAGAAAAAAATTATATTCAGTTTGCAACCTGATGGAGGTCTGTATAGATGGACTAATAGAACAAGTCCCACACACAGCTAGAAGCCCAAATATTTTTTCAGAGGTAGATGCAGATAAAAATTATTTTTAATTTGCAACCTGATGGAGGTCAGTATAGATGGACTAATAGAGAAAGTCCCACACACTGCTAGAAGGCCAAATATTTTTTCAGAGCTAGATGCAGATAAAAATTATTTTTAATTTGCAACCTGATGGAGGTCAGTATAGATGGACTAATAGAGAAAGTCCCACACACTGCTAGAAGGCCAAATATTTTTTCAGAGCTAGATGCAGATAAAAATTATTTTTAATTTGCAACCTGATGGAGGTCAGTATAGATGGACTAATAGAGAAAGTCCCACACACTGCTAGAAGGCCAAATATTTTTTCAGAGCTAGATGCAGAAAAAAATTATATTCAGTTTGCAACCTGATGGAGGTCAGTATAGATGGACTAATAGAACAAGTCCCACACACAGCTAGAAGCCCAAATATTTTTTCAGAGGTAGATGCAGATAAAAATTATTTTTAATTTGCAACCTGATGGAGGTCAGTATAGATGGACTAATAGAGAAAGTCCCACACACTGCTAGAAGGCCAAATATTTTTTCAGAGCTAGATGCAGATAAAAATTATTTTTAATTTGCAACCTGATGGAGGTCAGTATAGATGGACTAATAGAGAAAGTCCTACACACTGCTAGAAGCCCAAATATTTTTTCAGAGCTAGATGCAGAAAAAAATTATATTCAGTTTGCAACCTGATGGAGGTCAGTATAGATGGACTAATAGAACAAGTCCCACACACAGCTAGAAGCCCAAATATTTTTTCAGCGGTAGATGCAGATAAAAATTATTTTTAATTTGCAACCTGATTGAGGTCAGTATAGATGGACTAATAGAGAAAGTCCCACACACTGCTAGAAGGCCAAATATTTTTTCAGAGCTAGATGCAGATAAAAATTATTTTTAATTTGCAACCTGATGGAGGTCAGTATAGATGGACTAATAGAGAAAGTCCCACACACTGCTAGAAGGCCAAATATTTTTTCAGAGGTAGATGCAGAAAAAAAATATATTCAGTTTGCAACCTGATGGAGGTCTGTATAGATGGATTAATAGAACAAGTCCCACACACAGCTAGAAGCCCAATATTTTTTCAGAGGTAGATGCAGAAAAAAAATATATTCAATTTGCAACCTGATGGAGGTCAGTATAGATGGACTAATAGAGAAAGTCCCACACACAGCTAGAAGCCCAAATATTTTTTCAGAGGTAGATGCAGATAAAAAATATTTTTAATTTGCAACCTGATGGAGGTCAGTATAGATGGACTAATAGAGAAAGTCCCACACACTGCTAGAAGGCCAAATATTTTTTCAGAGCTAGATGCAGATAAAAATTATTTTTAATTTGCAACCTGATGGAGGTCAGTATAGATGGACTATTACAGAAAGTCCCACACACTGCTAGAAGGCCAACTATTTTTTCAGAGCTAGATGCAAAAAAAAAATATATTCAGTTTGCAACCTGATGGAGGTCTGTATAGATGGATTAATAGAACAAGTCCCACACACAGCTAGAAGCCCAATATTTTTTCAGAGGTAGATGCAGAAAAAAAATATATTCAGTTTGCAACCTGATGGAGGTCTGTATAGATGGATTAATAGAACAAGTACCACACACAGCTAGAAGCCCAATATTTTTTCAGAGGTAGATGCAGAAAAAAAATATATTCCGTTTGCAACCTGATGGAGGTCAGTATAGATGGACTAATAGAGAAAGTCCCACACACTGCTAGAAGGCCAAATATTTTTTCAGAGCTAGATGCAGAAAAAAATTATATTCAGTTTGCAACCTGATGGAGGTCAGTATAGATGGACTAATAGAACAAGTCCCACACACAGCTAGAAGCCCAAATATTTTTTCAGAGGTAGATGCAGATAAAAATTATTTTTAATTTGCAACCTGATGGAGGTCAGTATAGATGGACTAATAGAGAAAGTCCCACACACTGCTAGAAGGCCAAATATTTTTTCAGATCTAGATGCAGATAAAAATTATTTTTAATTTGCAACCTGATGGAGGTCAGTATAGATGGACTAATAGAGAAAGTCCCACACACTGCTAGAAGGCCAAATATTTTTTCAGAGCTAGATGCAGAAAAAAATTATATTCAGTTTGCAACCTGATGGAGGTCAGTATAGATGGACTAATAGAACAAGTCCCACACACTGCTAGAAGCCCAAATATTTTTTCAGAGCTAGATGCAGAAAAAAATTATATTCAATTTGCAACCTGATGGAGGTCAGTATAGATGGACTAATAGAATGATGCTATGTCCAAAAGATTTTACTTCACTAGGTAGGCTACTCCACTGACTAACACACTCTGCAATAGGCCAAAAAGGATTAGCTTTGCTAGATTCAGACAAATGCTGTGAAAAAACTTGCACAGCACTGGCACAGACCTGCCTGCAAAAACTGATAAGAACTGATGTAACCTAGTCCTGTAAAGGACTGCAATTACAATTAGTCTTTACTCCCACAATCTATCTATTTAAGAGCACAGACCTGCCTGATAAAAGTCGTAGGAAATGCTGTAACCTAGTCCTTAAAAGGACTGCAATCACAACTATTCCCTACTCCCAAGCTATCTGTAGATTTGTGTGAATATTGGCTTTAAATTAACAAGGTATAGCGCACACAGCAACAGCGGTGCCGTCTAACACGCAGCTGCAGCAGTGAGAAAATGGTGGCGACGGGGAAAATGTCTTTGTCTTCTAGGGCAAGGACATGTGACATACACTGCCAATGACACATGCCCTTGCTTGTGTGAAAAACAGCAGTTCGCTCTGTGTGTGCGCTGCTGATAGGCTGACAGACTGCACCTCCCCACTGCAAATGCGGGAAAGAGAAAAAAAAATGGAGATCTTCATTATTCCTGCAGAGATCCATCCCCTGCCCCTCCCCCCACCCCGCTGTACACTCAAACTGCGTATTAACATTAATTTTCATCATTACTGAGAAAAAATCCAGTTATGATTTTGGTGCACGAACAGTTATCGAACATAACCTCGAACAGCCGAATTTTTCTCAAATCGTTCGTGTTCGCCGAACGGCTCGAACACCGCCCAAAACAGCTCGAATTTGAGATTGGCGAACAGTTAGAGTAGAACAACGCTCATCTCTAGTCATTAATAAGATTCTGAAAAAATGCTGGAGCATTGGTAAGACCAAAAGGCATAACCAGATTCTCAAAATGACCCACAGAAGTGTTAAAAGCAGTCTTACATTCATCACCCTCCTTCATGCGCAACAAATTGTATGCCCCCCGGAGATCAATTTTAGAGAACCACTTGGCCCCCACTAACTGGTTAAACAAATCAGGAAACAATGGCAGTGGGTAAGGATTGTGTACAGTAATTTTATTAATCTCACGAAAGTCCAGACAAGGACGTAAACCGCCATCTTTTTTTTTTACAAAAAAAAATCCAACAGCCACAGGAGACTTGGAAGGCCTAATGTGACCGGCGGCCAAGCTGGTCTGTATGTATTCCTCCAAAGCCTTTCTCTCAGGAATAGTAAGATTAAATAAACTACTTTTAAGAAGAGTCGCTCCAGGGACAAATTCAATGGTACAATCATAGTCTCTATGGGGAGGCAAAATTTGTGACTCCTCCTCAGAAAAAACTCTCCAAAAATCCTGAATAGGTACAGGTAATTCCCCTTTTTCCACCGCAGCAATACGTCCGTTACAACACATGTCATAACATTTAGGGCTCCAGGACTTCATATCATTGGTAGACCAATCCAGTACAGGATTATGCAATTTTAACCAGGGCAACCCCAATATTACTGGAGAAGGCAAATTATTCAATACTACCAAATCCAAATTCTCTTGATGAATACCATTAATAGTGAGAGGAAATTCACAGACCTTGTGAGTAACACTCTTCAAGGGAGAGCCATCGACAGAAGCCACAGCAATAGGGGATGACAAAGGTTTAGGTTTTAATGTAAGTTTTTCCAAGAATCCCCCATCAATCACATTCAGAGTTGAACCACAATCCACAAATACCCGAAATTCAATTAATTCTTCCTGAGCAGTGGTAGTAGCAGATAGGAATACTCCCTTTGTATTTAAACAGGCAATACGGGCATAACTGACCATTTTTTTTCTTTGTTCATACGAAGCACACAGTTCTTAATAAAATGACCAGAATTTCCGCAATAGAAGCACAAATCTTCAGAAAGCCTGCGGTCTTTTTCCTGAGAGCGGGGTGTCATCGCCCCAATCTCCATCGGCTCTCCTTTGTCAGCACAGACCCTCTCAAGACTCGGAGCTGACATAGCAGAGGATTTGCTCTCATTAACCCTTGCACGCAGTCTCCTGTCCACCCGTATAGCTAATTGCATAGCCTCCTGCAAGTTTCCAGGTGTGGGATAAGCAATCAGCAAATCTTTAACCCTTTCACCTAGCCCCGTCAGAAACAAACTTTTCAAAGCTGAATCGTTCCACCCCACCTGGGCAGACCACCGACGGAAGTGAGAACAATACTTTTCCACATTACCTGATCCCTGCCTCAAACGTCTCAATTCAGACTCAGCAGATGAGACACGATCAGGATCATCGTACAACAAACCCAAAGCAGAAAAAAAACTATCCACTGATCTAAAGCACGGATCACTAGGTTGGAGAGAAAAAACCCATCCCTGAGGATCCTTGTGCAAAAGTGACATTATGAACCCTATGCGCTGTGATTCATCACCAGAGGATCCGGGTCTTAAACGAAAATACAATAAACAAGCATTTTTAAAAGAAAAAAAATCTTGTTGTTCACCAAAAAATAGATCAGGCAGACGTACCTTTGGCTCTACCAAATGTGCTCCAGAACAGCTACTCACGTGTTGTTGGAGCTCGGCCACCTCCAGAGAGAGTCCCTGCAAGCGTTGAGCCAAATCTTGAACTGAGACCATGATGGAAACTGGAGGTCTTTCCTTAGAAAAATTTTTTGGCTGGACTTACTGTAATGATCTGCTACAAGCACTAAGGAAAGACAGGAGATCTGTTCCTACAATCGAACTAAACTGGATCCCTACGATGTAACGGGGAACCTGATCCTGCGATCAGGCCCGCTAAAGTCCTCGGCTAGTCTGTGCGAAGACCTATAGATGCAAGGGAGGAATCCCTACAAGAACTAGGGACTGGGATAAAGTTGGACACCTCCTAGCAGAAATTGTAGCAGTCAAAGACAAACACACAACAAAGAACATAGAGGTCCGAAGACCTAGCAAAACTAACAGAGAACGGTAACAGAGCACCAAGCTAGCTTAAGAGGAGTAAATACAATGAAGTCCAGCAAGGCCAGGAGGGCGGAGCAGGATTAAATAGGCAAAAATTGTCATGTGACCAGTAAACTAGATAAAACCTAACAGGAGAGTTCTAACATTTATCAGTTATAATTCCCCCAGCGGCACTAAAAACACGCTCCGATAAAACGCTCGCGGCAGGGCAGGCCAGGACCTCCAAGGCGTACAGAGCGAGTTCTTTCCAAGTGTCCAGCTTGAATACCCAATAATTAAAAGGCACAGAGGAATCACGGAGGACGCTGGTACGGTCGGCATGGTACTCCCTCACCATCTTTTGAAGCTTTCCACTCCTTGTGAGAGTACCCCCCTCCTCAGGGCTTGTAAGCTGGGCGGGTCTCAGAAAATTGTCCCAGAATGTTGACAATGTTCCCCTGCCTCTGCTGGATTGGAGTTGCGTCTCTCTCACCTGTACGCCTTGGTTGGTCAACGAACTGTGATCTCTGCCGCTAGCGTGTTCAGATGGGAATTTTTTTAACAGTTCTGCAGCAAGGGCCTTCTGGTACTGCCACATTTTTGTAGAACTCTCCACCTCAGGAATAAGAGAGTGAAAGTTCTCCTTCTAGCGGGGTCTAAAAGTGTCACCAACCAGTAATGACTGTCACCCAACATTTTGACAACGCGAGGGTAATGGTTAAGGCAGCGTAAAATAAAGTCAGCCATGTGTGCCAGACTGGTAGCGGGCAAGACTTCCGTGTCCTCACCAAGATGATGACTGACCATGCTCTCCTCCTCCTTCTTCTCCCCCCTGTCCTCAGGCCACCCACGCTGAACCAACTGTATGACAGTTGTACAGGTACTACCGTCTACAGCGAATGATACCAGCTCCTCTTCTTCCTCCTCCTCCTCCTCCTCTTCCTCTCCCTCATTGTCCCCCAATGCACGCTGGGATGAGATGAGGCTGGGCTGTGTGTAATCGCCCGCTACGGCTTCTTGTTCCATCTCATCATACTTTGGCTGCAATGCCTCCTCTTTAATTCTCGTAGAGAGCATTGCAAAAGACAGACAAGTGGGATGCTGATGCTAATGATGGCGTCATCGCCACTCACCATCTTGGTGGACTCCTTAAAGTTTGTCAGGATGGTACATATGTCAGACATCCAGGTCCACTCCTGAGTTCTTATGTGTGGAGTCTGACCTGAATATTGACGGCCTTGTTGCAGCTGGTAATCCACAACTGCTCTCTTCTGCTCACAAATCCTTTGCATCATGTGGAGGGGAAAGTTCCAACGTGTGGGGACATCACACACCAGTCGGTGTGCTGGAAGCTGCCAACGCTGCTGCAACACAGCAAGGGCGGCGGAAGCTGTAGCCGACTTCCGAAAATGAGCTGACAAGCGGCGTACTTTGACGAGCAGATCTGGCAACTCGGGGTACGATTTAAGAATCCGCAGAACCATGAGGTTAAGCACGTGAGCCAGGCATGGTACGTTTGTGATCTCGCCACGCCTCAGAGCCGCCACCAGGTTACAGCCATTGTCACACACGACCATGCCTGGATGTAGGTTGAGCGGTCTCAGACACAGATCTGCCTGCTCTTTCACAGCTGTCCACAACTCACAAGCAGTGTGAGGTTTATCACCTAAGCTTATGAGTTTCAGCACAGCCTTTTGCTGCTTGGCGGAGGCAGTACTGCAGTGCTTCCAGCTTGTAACTGATGTGGTGATAGCTGAGATGGAGGCTGAACATGAGGAGGAGGAGGAGGATGATGCGCAGGAGCTAAACACTATGGGGGCTACTCTGACTGACATAGGGCCCACAATCCTCGGTGTGGAGAGGATGTGTTCCGTCCCAAGGTCCGACTGGGTCCCGGCATCCACTATGTTTACCCAGTGTGCCGTCAGGGAGAAGTACCATCCCTGGCCACAAGCACTTGTCCACGTGTCCGTTGTCAGGTGGACTCTCCCAGTAACTGCGTTGTTGAGGGCACGGCAGATGTTTTGGGACACAGGGGATGGCACACCGGGCAAAATAGTGTCGGCTGGGGACCGAGTACCGAGGGACGGCCACTGCCATAAGGTTGCGGAAGGATTCCATCTCCACCTGCCTAAAAGGCAGCATTTCCAATGCAAGCAGTCGTGAAATGTGCAAATTTAGGACTGTGGTCTGTGGGGCATTGGCTGCGAATTTGCACTTTCGTTCCAAGCTCTGGGATATGGACAATTGAACGCTGCGGTGGGACGTGAATGTGGATGTTGATGCTGTTTCTTGAGAAACTGCCATAACAAGTGAAGACTGAGAGGAGGGGGCATCATTGCATGCAGTATGGACAGGGGATTGCCTTGCACGCACAACAGGAGGTTCTATTACACGCACAACAGTGGAAGAAGCAGTGGTGACACCCGCTGACACTGGTCTTGGACCCTGGGATTCGCCCCACAAAGTCGGGTGCTTTGCTGACATGTGCCTGATCATGCTGGTGATGGTCAGGCTGGTAGTTTTGTCACCCCTGCTGACCCTGGCATGGCAGGTGGTACAAATAGCCTTTTTGGTGTTATCAGCAGAGTCTTTAAAAAAATTCCAGAATCTGGAAGACCTACCTCTTGTACTGGCATCGTCCCTCATGTTGGTTTTACGGGGAACTGTTACCCGCCTTCTGTATGTGGCCACCACACTGCTACTTCCTGCCTGCTGGGGTACTCTGCCTCCCTCCCCCTGTGTGCTGCTGGCCTCGCTCTGCGTGTTCTCCTGCCACGTTGGGTCAGTTACTAGATCATCTACCACCTCCTCCTCTCCCACTTGCGCACCACAATCCTCCACTTCTTGTGGCAAATAGCCAGCGTCGACTTCCTGTGGCCATGGCTATTCAAATATTTGGGCATAGCTACATTGGATCTCCTCTTCCACCACTACAAGCGGAGCAGGCGAGGGGCACAAATCTGGAAAAGGACCAGTGAACAGCTCTTCAGAGTGTCCAAGTGTGGGATCAGTTGCTGTCTGACCACACTCGGCATGGTGGGAGGAAGGAGCATCAGGGTGAGGAATATGCGGTCGAGACTCACGGCTTCTAAAACTTGACCGTGTGGAAGACAGACCGGAGGTGATGGTGCCCAGGTAACTGAAAGTATTATCTGCTAACCAGTTAATAACCTGTTCACACTGATCAGTTCGCAATACTGGTGTTGTAGTGTGCTGCCCTAGTAATTCGGTCAAGAAGTGGGAGCGAGAAGATGTGGCTGTTGGTTGTGGCACATTTTCACTTTGGCCACGGCCCCGTTCTCTATGCGCACCATCACCAGAACGTCCAGTTCCACGTCCCTTGCCACGCGCCTTGCCCATTGTAAATTAAGTAAAATAGCTTACACTCGCACTATCAATGGAAAAAGGGTGATAAAAAGGAGAATAGAACCGTGGAAGAGGAAAACCACAGTTCTATTTCTTTGGCCTACACCAGAATATTTTAAACAGATATATTTGTGTCTGAACAGTCAGGAAGACACTATTACTGTTTTTTTTTTACGACAAAAAATGTCAAAAGCAGGATAATACAGAGATTTGACCCGTGGAACTGCAAAACCACAGTTCTATTTCTCTAGCCTACACCAGACTCTTTTAAACAGATATATTTGTTTCTGAACAGTCAGGGAGACACTATTACTGTTTTTTTTTACGACAAAAAATGTCAAAAGCAGGATAATACAGAGATTTGACCCGTGGAGCTGCAAAACCACAGTTCTATTTCTCTTGCCTACACCAGACTCTTTTAAACAGATATATTGGTGTCTGAACAGTCAGGGAGACACTATTACAGTTTTTTTATGCGGAAAAAATGCCAAAAGCAGGATAATACAGAGATTTGACCCGTGGAACTGCAAAACCACAGTTCTATTTCTCTGGCCTACACTAGACTCTTTTAAACAGATATATTGGTGTCTGAACAGTCACAGACACACTCATTTTTTTTGGGGGGGGGGGGAAGATACCAAAAGGTTAATAAGACGCGTATTTGTACAGTCTGACTGAGGAAAAAAAAAATACAGGATTAAGATGAAAAAAAAGCTTTTTTCCATCCCCTGAGACCGGGGGATATGTCTAGCAATTTGACCAACAGGAGCACACAGGACTGTAATGCAGCGGCTGCTGGTATAACCACTGCGTCTCCTATACAGCCTGCCTGCCTGCCTGATATCTGGGATGGATATTAGTCCTGAGAAGGACTGTTTGTTTGATTTGGCAGGCTTTAGAGACCCTACACTACCTATTTCGCACCATATATCTCTCCCTAACTCAGCAGCGCTGTCCCTACACTGTCTGATCCCAGGCGACTGTGTCCAAGATGGCGGCGCCCGGTTTTAAATACTCGAGGTGACGCTGTGCGGCCAGCCAATCACTGTAATGCCCACAAACAACATGGCTGCGGCATTACAGTTACTGGCTGGCAATCCCTGCATGTTCATTGGCTCTGTAAAGAGCGCCATCGTGCAGGGCGAAGACCGGAGCTCCTGCCCGAGTAACCCGGAAATGCTCGGTGCTCGCCAAACATCCCGAGTAGTGAGATGCTCGGGCGAGTACCGAGCAGTGTCGAGCATGCTCGCTCAACACTAGTCAGTATGTTACATCAGTATTTGTAGGCCAAAACCAGGAGTGGAACAATTATAGGAAAAGTATAATAGAAACACGTCACTACTTCTGCATTTTTTACCCACTCTTGAATTTGGTTTACAAATACTGATGAAATATACTAATCAAATACTGTATGTGTGAATGTGGTCTTAAAGCGTTTTTCAGATCTGCAGCGGGTCAATTCTTTCAACATTTTTTCATCCATGCATATTAATGTAAAAAAGAACGCACATATAAAAAACCATCAAAAAAGCACTTATAACATGGCAATTGCGTGCATATTTTACACAGCTTTTATCCTGTCAACACAATTTTTTTTTGCAGCAGAAAAATGTATTGTAAATACTAAAGGTGCGCATGCCATAGAGAAAAATTTAAATCCATAAGATATCTCTGGAGAAGGAATGTATCACACTCACATTGAACATTTGTGATTAATTATGGCTGGGGAAAAAATAGAAAGACCTAATGCTTCAACCTCCATTGAAGTAGCACTCTACATTGAACATATTGGGTTAATTATAGCTGGGAAGAGAACAACTGATTATAACAAGGGAAGAGAAAGAGAGCTAACACTTCAACTTCCATTGAAGTAAGGGCCTCTTGAAGTGACTTGGTAATTACAGCTGGGAGATTTGCTGGGAAGATGACGAGTCTGAGATCTGCTTTTACGCAGAGGCGGAGAAGTACCTTTCCCCGGGATAGAACTTCCTCTGATCAAAGAAACTTCTTAGACATTTTGGAGAAAGTGGTCAATAATGAATATTTCAATCCGATAATTATGAAGATATATTTCCGGTATCGCAGCGAAGGGACTGACATAACACATTCACTCTCATCACTGTAAGGCCTTTCTAAATCCTCCAATGTAATAATGGACCGATAGATGGTGCTATCCAGTCCATGGTTCATATCTATAGACAGATAAAATAAGAAACATGAAGCCAATAAATATCGCCTTGGACTTCCATGGGCGAAGATATCCTGTAAGTTGGGGATCTTATGAAATTATGAAGAACCTAGCACATCTTACATTAAACTCCCATGTTAACTCATCAAGGGGTATGTGGGTGTAGCTTTGAGCTATTAAAAATGAATGCTTGCATCTCTGTCTTTGCTCATTCTGTAAGTCATAGTTCTCTGTGAGTAATCAATTTTCCCTGTCAGAGAGCTTCCCTCCATAAAAATAAGAGCCATTCCTGCAACATCAGGTTTAGTACTTTTCTTTGGTTATCCCTTTTATTTTATGTAATTGTATATACCTTATTGTTTTGTTCCCATTTTGCATCATCTTTGTATATTTTTTATAAACGGATTAAATATAAAATTTAATAGCTCTGTTCCTCTTGCTGTGCAAACCGCACCCCTAAATCCATATGCTACCCGTAACTGGTTTCCAATCAGCTTGTATAAATGATTGGTGGTGGCAGCTAGTAGTTCTTTTTGTTATTGTGGAGTTGGCAGTAACCAGACCATTCGGGGATATTTATATATGTTTCATATCTTGGAATCAGAGGTGTATATACTATACGCTCACTGTGAGTTCCCCAATAACCGGCCTAGTAGTGGAAGCAGCCAAAGCCTCGTTCATCACTCGTCAGTCAATTGCATAATTGTCCTGGTGATTGAAGGCAGTGGAGTTGCATTCTCTTGACAAACTGGTTTCAGTGGTGAGATCTGCGTGATCTCTCCAATGTCAACTATGACAAAGTGGTAACCGTGGTGGAATCTGTGTAACCTCCCCCCCTCTCCCGGCTGTTATCCTTGACAGTGCACATACCATTACTCCACTATTCCTGCATTATATTATCATCCTTCAAAATTGCTTCAGCCGCTGAACTTCCAGATCATGACAAAAGGTTGGAGATTTCTCTTTTTTTTCAATAGACTACAGGTCAATCAGGGAAGGATGACAGGTAGGATATTATCTTAGTAGTTGTGCATCATGTAGGCAAATGCTTGAAATATCCTGGACTAGTAAAATTCAGTAACAAGCTGATAACTTACCAGTTGCCATTTATAGTACTTTTTCTCCCCATGTAGCCCAGCAATGCTGCGCTTATTACGTTCATAACCAATTTATTCCAATCGGTTTGCAATATTTACATGAGCAACGAAGGATCCAGTGGAAAACGTCAATGTTTTACATTTCAGTAATTCCAACTAACCCTTGGGGAAAAAGTCACGCATTATTTCAGAGGATTGTTGCTTTAAATTGCCTCTTTTAGAGCTATCTATTTTAAAGGCTTTTAGCATATGTTAGCAGAAATGGATGCACTTTCCACACAACAGACATAACAATAATTGCTTCATGTTGTTTGATTTCAGGATTCAGAGTTTTTACCTTTGTAACTCGTGCATTGTGAATAATTCCACTGAATAGCTGGTTATAGTTATAAGATATAAATGTAAGAAAATGTCTGTAGCCATCTTCTATAGTAGCTATGTGTATACATTGCACCTTTGGGGTCTATTTTCTTCCATTTCTTCTTAAGATAGGTCATGAATATCTGATTGGGTGTGGTGCGACACCCGGCACCCCCATCAATCAGCTGTTCTCGTTGTCGGCAATACAGGGTGGATGTTCAGTACCCAACTGCGGCCACTATATAGTTGAAGGACCTGTGCAGCTCCATAGCTAGGCAGGTCCGTCTAACGTCGACACCTAGAACAACTAATCGGCTGGGGTTCCGGGTGTTGAAGCACCACCGATCAGTTAAAGTCCCAGACAATCTCTTTAACTGCCATAAGCTGATTTATAACCACATCAAAGTACAGCTCAAAGGCGACATGGTCTGGGTACAGCAATTTTAATTTTGAGGAGTGTGTATGTATATATATATATATATATATATATATATATATATATATATATATACAGTTATGGCCAAAAGTTTTGAGAATGACACCAAAATTATATTTTCACATGATCTGCTGGCCTCTGGTTTTTATTAGTGTTTGTCTGATGTTTATATCACATACAGAAATATAATTGCAATCATATTATGAGTACCAATAGGTTATATTGACAGTTAGAATGAGTTAATTCAGCAAGTCAATATTTGCAGTGTTGCCCCTTCTTCTTCAAGACCTCTGTAATTCTCCCTGGCATGCTCTCAATCAACTTTTGAACCAAATCCTGACTGATAGCAGTCCATTCTTGCATAATCAATGCTTGCATTTTGCCAGAATTTGTTGGTTTTTGTTTGTCCACCCGTCTCTTGATGATTGACCACAAGTTCTCAATGGGATTAAGATCTGGGGAGTTTCCAGGCCATGGACCCAAAATCTTTATGTTTTGTTCCATGAGCCATTTATTTATCACCTTTGCTTTATGGCAAGGTGCTCCATCATGCTGGAAAAGGCATTGTTGGGCGCCAAACTGCTCTTGGACGGTTGGGAGAAGTTGCTATTGGAGGACATTCTGGTACCATTCTTTATTCATGGCTGTGTTTTTAGGCAAGACTGTGAGTGAGCCGATTCCCTTGGCTGAGAAGCAACCCCACACATGAATGGTTTCAGGATGCTTTACAGTTGGCATGAGACAAGACTGGAGGTAGCGCTCACCTCTTCTTCTCCGAATAAGCTGTTTTCCAGATGTCCCAAACAATCGAAAAGGGGATTCATCAGAGAAAATGACTTTGCCCCAGTCCTCAGCAGTCCACTCCCTGTACCTTTTGCAGAATATCAGTCCGTCCCTGATGTTTTTTCTGGAGAGAAGTGGCTTCTTTGCTGCCCTCCTTGAAACCAGCCCTTGCTCAAAGAGTCTCCGCCTCACAGTGCTTGCAGAAGCACTCACACCAGCCTGCTGCCATTCCTGAGCAAGCTCGGCACTGCTGGTAGTCAGATCCAACAGCTGAAACAGTTTTAAGATACGGTCCTGGCGCTTGCTGGTCTTTCTTGGGCGCCCTTGAGCCTTTTTGACAACAATGGAAGCTCTCTCCTTGAAGTTCTTGATGATGCGATAGATTGTTGACTGAGGTGCAATCTTTGTAGCTGCGATACTCTTCCCTGTTAGGCCATTTTTGTGCAGTGCAATGATGGCTGCACGTGTTTCTTTAGAGATAACCATGGTTAACTGAAGAGAAACAATGATACCAAGAACCAGCCTCCTTTTAAAGTGTCCAGTGATGTCATTCTTACTTAATCATGTCTGATTGATCACCAGCCCTGTCCTCATCAACACCCACACCTGTGTTAATGGATCAATCACTAAAACGATGTTAGCTGCTCCTTTTAAGGCAGGACTGCAATGATGTTGAAATGTGTTTTGGGGGTTAAAGTTCATTTTCTGGGCAAATATTGACTTTGCAAGTACAGTAATTGCTGTTAAGCTGATCACTCTTTGACATTCAGGAGTATATGCAAATTGCCGTTACAAAAAATGAAGCAGTAAACTTTGGAAAAATTACTATTTGTCTCATTCTCAATACTTTTGGCCATGACTGTATACATATATATATATATATATATATATATATATATATATATATATATATATTTCTCAAATCTGATGTTCAGTACATGCAGTTTTCAAACTTGCTTATCTTTCATTGACATGCTGTTGGAGAGGCTAAAAGAGAATATTCCCCTTTGAACATTACACTTTTATATTGAAATATTCTAAAAAAAAAGTTAATTATCTGTAAGTGCAAGCGTTGTGCAAACATTACGTTTCTTTCGCTCTGTCTCTCTCTCACGCACTCTCTCTATCTTGCTTTCTCTCTCACTCTCTTTCTCTCTAGCTCTCTTTCTCTTGCTCTCTCCCCCTCTTTCTTGTTCTATTTCTCGCTATCAGTTTCTCGCTCTATCTCTCTTTCTCTCTCTTGTTTTCTCTTGCTTTCTCTCTCACTCTCTCTCACACAAGCTCTACCTCACTCTCATACTCTCTCTCTTTCACTCCCTCTCTAGATATCTCTCGCTGTCTCTGTCTCTTGTTCTCTTGCATTCTCTTTCGCGCTTTCTCAGTCTCTTTTGCTCTTATTTTTTCTCTCACCCTCTTGCTCTCTTGCTCTCTCTCACCCTTGTTCTATTTCGCTCTCTCTTGCTCTTGCTTTTTCTTTGTCCCTCTCTCGCACTCTTTTCCTTTCGCTCTCTTTCTTGCTCTTACTTTTTCTCTCACCCTCTCGCTCTCTCTCGCTCCGTCCCCCACCCTTGCTATCTTTTGCTCACCCTAGCTCTTGAGCTTTCTCTCTTCCTCTCTCGCTCTTTCTCTCTCTCTTTCTTGCTCTAGCTTTTTCTCTCACCCTCTCGCTCTCTCGCTCTGTCTCCCACCCTTGCTCTCGTTTGCTCACCCTCGCTTTTGCTTTTTCTCTCTTCCTCTCTTGCTCTTGCTTTTTCTCTCACCCTCTCGCTCTCTCTTGCTCCATCTCTCACTCTTGATCTTTCACTCTTTCTCGCTCTTGCTTTTTCTCTCTTCCTCTCTCGCTCTCTTTCTCTCTCGCGCTCTTTCTTGCTCTTGCTTTTTCTCTCCATCTCTCTCTCGCTCTTTTGCACTGTCTCTCATTCTTGCTCATTCGCTCACTCTTTCTCCTGCTTTTTCTTTCTCCCTCTCTCTCTCTCTTTCTCGCTCTTGCTTTTTCTCTCTTCCTCTCTTGCTCTTTTTCGCTCTTGCTCTCTTTCTTATGCTTGCTTTTTTTCTCCCCCTCTCTCTCTCGCTTGCTCTTTCTCTTTCATTTATTAAAATAATAATTGGCTAACATTGTACATTGAAATCATTGAAAATTGTTAATGGTTTTACTCGTGTGACCATGTACTAATACAATTACAATAAAATAAAATAAAAGCATATAAAACAAATAAAAAATGCCATGCACAATGATGAGCAGGTTATAAAATGCAGCCATAAACCGCCAGCACTTAGCAGCTTCCAAGTATACAAATGTCCCTAAGCCACATGGCAGCAAGAAGTTGACAGCTTCCTATCATCACGCTACTATCATTTGCCTGTTTTTTTTTGCATAGTAAAACCCCAGAAGGCCCTGGGACAGTTTTGCATTGTCTGATTACACAATTTATACCGTGTTTCATTTTAAAGTTGCGTCGCTTCTCTTTAAGAGAGGCCGAGCATCTGTAGGCTGGAGAGATGATTCATGAGGAGTGAACAGATGGCACAGCGAAAGACACCAAGCTTCATTACGGACCAATATGGAACTTGTCATTTATTTAGAAAAAAAAAGATAACATGTGTTAGTTTTGGTTTCAAGCACAACATGGAGTAAACGACCCTACTTAGTGTTAATGAGAAGTGCAGCCTGTGAGGCTAAGCAAGTCCATCGTTTACAGCTGTGGGTCAGGACCGTCCAGTGTAAAATAGCACTGCGGGAGTTAAACTAGAGGCCAGATATAACACAACATGCATGCAGTTACTGGTCGCAAGGTTTTACTGCCATATGTCTTTGTCTCATGGAAATTTTCATTTTTTTTTATACCAGTCTTTAGAGAGCTTCATAAATATGCAGTCAGTCTACTGCTGCTGTACAAAAATGTGTAACTCCATCCAGTGCTTTACATTGATGGTGTGATATATTACCAACCAGTACTGATTATAAAGCACCCACCTATCATCACAAATATACAAAAAGAGGGAAAAATTAATCAATACTGATGTTTCATAACACTTGTTTGAAACCCAAATTTTTTGCCAAATTTTTTATTATATAAATATACTTTTAATGTTCATAGTCATCAATGAAGTTTAAGCATCCCTACGCTGTCCATGCGCTAGAAAATGAAATCATTTTATAATTTTTCACCAGTTTTCTGATCAACATTATAGCAAGGTTGTTATGAGGCCCAGCCATACTTTATGAAGCTCTACTTTTTTAGAAAAGTGACTAGTTTGCCCAAAATAACAAAATGGGACATTTTGCTACAAACAAGTAATAAACTCATCATTTACTACTAGAACCATACAAATGTTTTTTTTATCAATGTGATTAGTTAGATATGTACAGCATAGTCCATAGCAAAGCATCATATAAAATCATACACTGATTTATTTTAACTTGTTTGCAGCTGTTTCTGACTTGTCAGTCCTCATCAGCACAAGATCAAAATAAAGGTTTTGATGAAGGGACAGCCTTTCTTGGACTTTCAGTTATGAGGGCACTGTTTGTGGTAGACCCACAGCTCTTAACATAGCTTCCACAGACAGGTTTACCTTTATCCACTAAGTCTACTACATCCCAGGGGTTGCCCTGGCCTTGTACAGGGATTTAGACTTACACAGGGCCCCTGGGTTGGAACCATAGACAATGATGCTGGCCGGTGGAGTAAGTTAGTGGGAACAAGGATTGTCTTACAAGGTCGGTACCAGAAGGTCAAAGTCAGAGGCCAAATCATTGGGCAAGAAAATCAAAATAAAGAAATAAAGATAACTGATATGCACTCAGTAATGGGAGATGCCAGTGGAGTGGGCCATTATCCCAAAGAATCCAAGAAGAAGAATCCACCTCACTCTCTGAAGGTAAGTTGCAAGTGTTTTTTTATTTTTACAGTGCAGTCACATGGGAGTATGAAAATTGATCTTAAGGATGGAAGAGTGACACAGTAAATAGACGTTTTGACCCGTCCTGGGCCTTTTTCATGAGGTTGCTGGATTTGGTGGTCAGGATAAGAAGGTAGGGCATGTACTGAATGCATTATTGTAAAAGCTGGGTCCTGTCTGTATGGCTGTAATGATATCGCAAACGCTTCCAGCTCTGCATATGTCCACCTTCCTAGGCCCTTTACGGGTATATATGTCCCCCATCCTAAGCCTTTTGGGTATATATGTCCCCCATCCTAGGCCCTTTATGGGTATATATGTCCCCCATACTAGGCCCTTTACGGGTATATATGTCCCCTATACTATGCCCTTTATGGGTATATATGTACCCCATCCTGGCCCATCCTGGTGTATATGTCCCCCATCCTGGTATATATGTCCCCTATCCTGAACCCCTTCCTGGTATACTTGTCCCTCATCCTGGTATATATGTCCCCCATCCTGGGCCCCTTCCTGATATATATGTCTCCCAACCTGGTATATATGTCACTCATCCTGGCATATATCCCCCATCCTAGTATATAAAACCTAAAATCCTAAAATATTTCAGAACTAATTGTGGTTCATTCATACAGTTTGTTAACTAAAAGTTCAGGAAAATAGACACATGGAAAATTGTTGCTGAGTGCTGGCGCAGGCTCTGATTGTGATTGACAGGAGCACTGGTTAATGGACCTCATGACCCCACGACGTCTGCACAACACTGGCATTTAATTAACAGGCAATGATTGTTATTATAATAGCTTATTGATCTCCGTGTTAAAATTCAAAAGCTGCATTTCCTTTTGGAGGACTGTAGAGCAATTTCTTGCTGGAGAAATACAAAGAACCTAATATTGCTGAGAAATATTCAGAATTGACAGTGTTGCATTATTTCCCATTGTCATTATAGTGATTAGTGGTTTTAGGCCTTAAGCTTTTATTTACACAATGCAGTTTAGCGTAGTCATTTTATATGTTTCTTATCCTGTTTTCCTCCATTTAGGATCATCTCCTAGTTTTGGATCAATTCTATAAAATAGTAAAAATCCAAGAGAAAAACAAAAACTTAATGATGAAAAGGATTATTTCTAGTAATACAATTAAACTGACTATATAAGGCAAATCCTCAACAGTGATACATAATGCATAAACTTACAAATCTGTGCAAATGGCATCAAAATTGTTAGAAAGGTATATTTGTCAAGAACACTAAAGTGCAATTTTCTAAAAAAAAGTCAAGCGTGTTCTCATGGCCATATTTCCTGCTCAAGTTGGACATGTTATGGCCACAAAATATTGAAAACCACAGTGACCACAGCAAAAAATTGCATTGTGTGAACCCACTGTACTAATGGAAGAAGAAGGGAAGGACCAAGATGTTGTTTAGCAGAAGAACAGTTAAATTACAACATAAACATGCTTTAAATTTTCATGTCATGCAGGTGCTGTGCTGCACAAGTAAGGTGAGTGGATCACTGCCCTGCGGAAGGATGCAGATCCTTGGTGCCATAACTTTTTAGCCAGCCTCTGAGCAATGCAGCCAGCTCTCTGATTGGTGGAGTAGCAGACAGAAATCCCTACTGGCTGCTGCTCAGCCAATCAACGCCATGCCTTCTTAGAACTGCAGATGGGAAGGTCCTTCCATCACTTTCCTGCTGCAGACTTTCCTATCAAAAGTCACCAGATTTAGTTGGACATAATAGGAAGTTGAAAAAATATATATTTGTTCCTGGTTCTTTGGTTTTGGCAAATGTGACTCTATGTTCTGCTTCCTTATGTTACCACATAGCTGGAAAACATAAGTCAACAACATGCACAGAAGTGGTTGAGAACTTTCTTCTCATTTTTTTTTCTAGGGGTTGCTGTTTCTTCATGTTAAAATTCCTAAGCAAGCAATGCCCCCTAGGAAAAAGCTATGAAAATAAGTTGCCCTCCAGAAAGTGAAAACTCTGTTGTGCCATCTGTTAGAGGTAGCACTCGCTACCCCAAAAGTTAAATTTATCCCAGGTAAATTTGC
Source organism: Phyllobates terribilis (assembly GCF_046119375.1). Lineage (NCBI taxonomy): Eukaryota > Metazoa > Chordata > Amphibia > Anura > Dendrobatidae > Phyllobates > Phyllobates terribilis. The sequence goes on from NW_027362770.1 coordinate 111,809,160, forward strand.
TTGAATCAACCTATTTGAATAGTCTCAAATAAAATTTACTGTGAGACGAATCTGTCCAGAAAGGACCCTTATTATGGTCAGAGGTATCTCTAGACCCCAAAGCATAATAATAATAAACAGAAGTCCAGGAAGAGGTTAAAAACAAATGAAATATTATACTCACCTATACTAGTCCTGCTCATCACCTGCCCCCCTGCTTAGTTATGGTCTCCGGATCACTCTTCACTCTTCGGCCTGGATCTTCTGGCACTGACTAAGCATCACATGGTCACAAATATTAAAAAGCTAAGATTGATCCAAAGCACGTGGGGGACTGCGTGGAAAGCTTCATTGGAAAGACAAGTGGGGAGCGTGCTTTAGTAAGGTTATTAAAAAATGTTATTTTTTTTCTACCCCCTTCCTGGCCCTATAAAATTTCATAATGAATATTATTTGTTACAAATCTACTCACTCATTTCTATCAAAGTCCAATGAGGCTTGCAACATGACTTCAGATATTAGCCAGAGGGTCATAGAGTCTCCTCTGCAAGCAAAAGACACCCATATGTATACAGAACCCCAAAACTGCTCTCTACAAATTAGTGGCTTATCCTTTTAAGGATTCTTCATCATCATGCTAATGAAGGGGGGCACAGGGCTTGTTTACTGTGGCCGGAACTGAGTTCTCTTTGCCTTGAAACCCCTCTTCTAAACAGGAATTTGAGTGGAGTGTGTTGTGCTGTGGAGTTTTATTCTTTACTCACTTGTTGTATGGGAGTCTTTGTTACCTCCCCATCCATGGGATCAAATCCAGCTACAGACAAGACAGGAAACCATGGGTCCGGTTTAACAGGTTCATCTTTACTGTGCAATTTGGTTACATACGGCTGCAATATACAGATTAAGACAGTCTTTTTTTGGTGCTGTTCCCTTTGTCCTGTGTATTATCAGTTTTTGCTTCTGTTCTGCCTGACCTGTTCCTAGCCCAACTTCTTCTGCTGACCCTAGGGACTTTCTTTCGGACATATCAGCTTCTCTGAGGCTCATAATTCTTCCCTTCCTCTGTAACCCAGCTGACATCTTCTTCACAGGGGAAACAGAGATATGCCACTCAATAACTCTTCTGGGCCTTAGGCAAAAGACTGCACTGGCGTCCAGATGGAGCTTTGGATGTATCCTCATACTGTTATTAGACTTGTACTGACAGAACCCTTTAAACTCTGCTGCATTCAATTTCATAGAACCTGTTAACACTCTAGTGTCTAGCCTTCCTCTGTCCTTCTCATGACTCGCCCCGGAAGAAGCTACGGTGCGAAACGGCGTCCGTTGGGTGTGGGGAGGACCCCCTCCTCGGTCATCTGCGTTGCAGCATCTTCACTCCCAGGTAGTAACGTTTCTTGTTTCATGCCCCCTGCAGCCTACCATACACCTAGGTTCTCTCCCCATTACTTATATGTCTGCTTTGCCCTGACTCCCCAGATTCACTTATACAGGTACCAATTTTCACAAATTAGGTGATGTATGTGGTTACACCTGTTACTGCATTTATACAGGGGTATCTGGGGCCCCTAGCAGCTGTCAGTAATCTGAGACTTGGGATTCACTGTTTAGTCATGTATGTACCATAAATTAATTCTTCAGGTCACATTTATTAAGCTTGTTAGGTCGCACTGGCGCTATATTTGAGCTATAAAATCCTTTGACCATTACGTTGGTCATCCATATATTTTCTTTGAGAACGTTATCCTGATGTATAGATCTTATCTGCATTATTTACTGTCTATTGCATACGCAGTGTACCTTGAGTGTGTCCATTCCCTGTTTTTGGAGGTTCCCCTTGCCTCAATTTAAAGTTTTCCTATTTTAACATTTACCTAATAAAATATTGTCTTTTTTATTTCTACTTACTTGTCAGAATCTCTTCTTGTCTAGCGGCCATCAACTGCTATAGACCTTTTGTTGTGGTAACCTGTTAACACTGTAGTGTCTAGCCTTCCTCTGTCCTCCACTCTCTTTCACTAACTAAACTCCACTCTTTCACTCTCTTTCTCTCTCTAAACCGGAAAAAACTTTTCTATAAAAACTGGTCTAACCCCTCCCAACTTGTGGGCTAATCCCAAACTGTTAACTATCTACTGCCCTATGTAGTGCAAAATATATCCCTATGCTCTTTACGCTTTCCCTAGTGGACAGACCTCCTGTATGCCCAGGGACGGCCTAGAGGCAGAGCCTAGAGGAGAACCGAGACACAAAACTGGCCATAGGGATGAAATATAACATTCTTTATCACGCATAAATACACAGAAAATCTTATCACATAACCTGCAAACATTATCACATAACTCCCCTGTTGCCTCAACGTCTTCTTCTACCCTTCCACCCCCCTACACTAAGCCTGTTTGAATGTTGGCTGATAGGGTATCTCTTTTTATTAGGTAGCATTAGAGATATGGTTTTCTTCCTTCTGGAAGATGTCTAATTTCTTTTTTTCAGGGTGCGTTGCTTGAACTGTGTTACACCTTAAGCCACAAACAAGGAGTTTTCTCAAAACAAGGAGAAACCTAACGCTATGAACACACACAGTTTTTCAAGGAGATTTGGAACAGAAGCTGAGCAGAAACAGAGTTGAAGCACTCAAGATCTCCAAATTAGAGATGAGAGAATTGATTTCCAGAGGTTCTTGCTCAAGTTGAATTTCCTGAAACAGTTTCACGCAAATTTAAACACTCTAAGATTAGATTCCTGGTTCTCAAAGGAAAAAAAAAATAGTGCCTATTTTACACACTGCTGAAGCATTAGAGAGAAGGCTCATGACTTTTTGTATGGCCACTCGGGCCTCCTCATAAAACTCTGCATTTATAACATCTAACGGATTACCATACCTTGAGCAGTGGTGGTCAGTACCTGGGCCATCACAGATCAGCGGTTCCCAGTCGAGCACAGTTTTTATAGTAGAGTGATTTTCCATCTCCAGAGTCACCGTGTAAGTTTCTCTCTCCTGTAGAGTGTAAGCTCTTATGTGTATTTTTTTTAAAAACAGCAAGCTTTCCTCTATTGAGATTTAAGTGAATTTGTTCATGACGAATCAAAACTTTTGGTAAAATTCCTCTAATCTGACATATTCAACCTTCAAAAGATCTGCTCATCTCTACTCTAAACTCCTAAAAAAAATTTGAGATTCATGTTTTTGTTCCATGTGCACATAGCATAAAGCTACCTTAAAGGTCATTCACCAAGTGAAGCCAACCCAACCAGGACTGTGCTCCAATAAACAAGAACCTTGAAACAGCTGCCTGCAGATAGGTGTCCGATAAAGCTTGCATGGAAGTCATCCGGTTTCTGACATGTCCTTGACCATATTGGCTCCATTCATGCTTTAGGGAAAAAAAATGTGCTTCCCAGCAGGCTTGGACTGGCCCACAGGAGAACAGGAGAATCCTCCAGTGGGCCCCCTCTTATATGAGCAGTACTTGGCACTATATACATGAATCACTATGTACAGACAAAGGCAGCATCTTATTCATTTAACAATCTGCCCAGTTCCATGTTATATAAATTTGTGATTGAGGATAATGTCACATTGTAGCTGAAAAGTGGGGCCCTGGAGCTGGTCACAGCTGGACCTTTGGCATACCAGTTCGACTTTGGTTACGAGTATTAAAAAAAGGAAAGAATTATGGCCTTCTTTATCTATTTGTATTTGTTTTGTATTCTTTGTCATTTATTTTATGTTTTTCCTCTTCTGCCTATTTCTCAAATGCATTTATAATTGAACACCCTAAAGGAAGCCTTCTCTTGATACATTGGCTGTATTCACTTGTTATTTATGTATTTTTGCAGCACATATCATATTTAAAAATCCTTTTAGGTGAACGAACAATAAAATGCAGGCTATATGTAAATCCATATTATAATATATTCATCTTCTCTTTATAGATAGAATTATGATAATGTGATCAATGTTGATAATGTCAAGGGAATTGATAATAACAGAATTGCAGCCATTTGTGGTGCAAATCACTAGCTAAAAATGCATAAAGTAGCACAAATGAAACACATTAGATCTTGGCGGGAAATAAAAAATATATATAATTTTTTTTAAACATTCCAAATAACTGGAATTATATGCAGAGCTCTTATAAAATACTATTGTCCCAAGGATGTTTTTATGCAGGAGCAGAACTATCTCTTCATCTCAGGTTAAAAATGATGTGTTGCTTTTTAGCAGATTCAGAATTTCTCTTTACTAGTATTTTTTATAAATGGTATTCACCTTACATTCCTGATATGTACAAGAATTATTTACATTTGTTGCATAGAACATCTTGTCAACTGCTGGTATCATTTTACTAAACACATTGGTATAAAATAAGCTATATAGATCATTTAATAAACAGAATTTTATAGTCAAGCAAAACTGTAAGCACTGAGATGCCTTATACAGAGTATCCGAGTGCTGCTATTGACTCGCCCCCAGGGCTGTGGGGTACTCGGCAGCCGGGTCTTATGGCTGCTTTTTGGGGGGATATCACGGTGGCTGGCCCGGTCTGTGACCCAAGGCGGTCAGTGCAAAAAGGGGGATATATTTATAGGGGATTTGTCGTGACGCCACCTGTGGTGTCTGGTGAGGATCATCAGCGCTGCATCAGTCCTCTGAGGCAGATGGTAGGGTAGCTTGTGATGGAATGGCTCCCCACAGGTGGAGCGGGCCTCAGGGCAGCGTGAGGGAAGTATTGGATGGTGGTGCAGGGGGGAGATGGCAGGACGGTCCCGGAGGAAGGAGGGACACTAACACGGGGGAAAGCTTCAGTACCTTTACTGGTGGTGCTGCTAGCACGGTCCAGGGTACTCCAGGTGAAGGGCGCACTTCTGGACTCTCCCCAGTGAGCAGGTATAGGGCCTCCTGATCCGTTGCTTATTTCTCAAAGCTTCTGGCCTGCCTGGAGCTGGGCCTAGCTTGGTTGCTCTCTCTCTCTCTGCACCTGCTGACCTGGTGGTAGGGCCTTCTCTTTGGAGATCACTCTTCCTGGACGCTGGGACCTCCGTGACTCCTAGCCCTGGGACTTAAGTCAGTGTTTGGTGAACCTGGGACCTGTAGTTCTCCAGGAGTTCCGGTGGTTCCTACTGGGTATAAGGGGTCCCTGTAGGTGCGGACCCGGTGTCCGGTATATAAATCGGGGTGAGCTTACTATGCTCCTCTGCCCCCTTAGCTCCACTCTCCTTTTCCTCTCGCCGTCGACCACACTCAGGGCCCTCACTACCTGGCAGCTGGCGTGCTGCGTCTTCACCGCTCTCTGAGCGTCGGCATGCTCTCTGCTCACTCAGAGCTGTGTTCCTATCTGAACACTGAACTGAAACTCACTTACTCACTGAGCTGCCTATCTCCACCTTCCCTATATATGTCCCTAACGGGCTCCCTCTGCTGGTCTGAGGTGGAAGGTGGAGGTGTATGAATGTAGTGAGGGCCTCTTGTGGAGAAGTCCATCCATGCACTCTTCTGGGTTCTGTGGCACCAATGCGCAGCAGGGCGCCACACTATATATATGTACTGTATGTAGCACTGTATTCTACAGATGTAGCAAAGGTTACCATGACTCACAATTCTCTACCTTGATAACTTGGTTATCTCACTTTTGAGGTTAAGATAACTTGAATTTACAAAAGTCAATGCCCAATGTCAAGTTATGTGTTGAATTACACTTTATTGTGCTGTGATATCTCAGTGTTTCGTTATTTGAGTTAAGGTAACTGTAACATCGGCGTCAGTGCCTGCCCTTCCTGTCTCTGCTTCTTTCGCCAGGCGGCGCCGCGCTCTTGTTGTGGACGACATGGGGCAACAAGTCAAGTTCTGTGTCCTCTGGTATTTGTAGCTCTGTCCATACTGGGAGATCAGGAGTTAGTTTTTGATAGTATCAATGTTATTTTACTATCGCCCATCTTGATTTGGCTTGCTGGCTTCTAGTCTTTTCCTCTGGTGCTGGGTTTCTTGGTCACGTGATCTCTGCACACTTTATTACCCAGCACCGGGCCCCCATTCCCTGCTGGACATCAGTGTTGTATCGCTCGTGCTCTGGCTAAGTAGCTAGTTTGGTTCTTCTTGCTTTGACTTTAGTTATACTGGGACTTCTAGTTCCACCAGTTTTGTTTTCTTTTATTTTAGTTTCTGCAACTAGCTTTTCTGTTAGGAGGTCTCCTGCTTTTGCTCCCAATCCTTAGATCTTTTAGGGACCTCTTTTTCCCCTTCCTACAGGTCTTCGTTTGAGTTCAGTGCAGGAGTTTCGGTGGGGCTATTCACAACGAATAGGGCACCCACCCCAGCGTAGGTTTAAGCTTAGTCTCAGTGCAGGGACAGCTTTTCCCTCCAATTCCTTAGTTCTAAGTTGCAGAACATAACAGTATGTCCAGCCACGTTGAAAAAAAAAAAGAGGTTTTATTCTTTGTTTTGTTTTTTTCCTCTCCTCTCCTCTTCTTGAATTTTCTTCAGTATGGTTTCCGTCCAGGAACTTGCTCAACGCTTGCAAGGGTTAACTTTGGAGGTTGCCGATCTACAGCAGTACGTGAGTAAATACCCTGCAGAACGCTATGAAGAACCTCAGGTAGGATTACCTGAGTGTTTCTGTGGGAAACGAGAGGATTTTTCTTTCATTTAAAAATGCTTGTTTGTTGTATTTTCGGCTCAGACCTAGATCACCCTGTTCAGACGATGGTCTGCGCAGGTCAGGTGGAATGACCGTGCACTCAAGTTTCAGTTTCTGGCAGGCTTGAGTGAAAGAGTTAAAGGTTTGCTCAATGCATTCCCTGCACCTGATACTCTGCAAGTTGCCATGCAGTTAGCTATCCGTGTGGATAGAAGGTTGAGGGCTAGACAGAATGAGGAGAAATTTCCTGTATTGCTGGATTCTGTTTCTCACGATATTCCTGCCGACACTGGTGAACCTATGCAGGTTGGGGCAATGTCATCCCATTCCAGAGAGAGGGACAGGAGGTTCTCTGAGGGACTTTGTTTGTATTGCGGTAAGGCTGATCATTTTTTAAAGCAATGTGAGATTTCCTTAAGGAAAAAAAAAAAAAGGTCAGTTGAAATAACACTTCCGTTCGCATTGCGTTTTTACGTTCTGCTGGGATGTTTTTTTACTGGTAATACCACCTGTCAGGGTCGTTTAATTGAGTTTCAGGTTATGGTGGATTTTGGTTCTGCACTTAATTTGATTGATCAACAATTTCTTGAAAAGTATAAGTTTGATTCTGAACCTTTGTCGTCTCCTTTTCCTGTGGTGGCGATTGATAATACTCCCCTGGAGCATGGGAGCATTCTTCAAAAGGTGACTGGATTTCCGCTGACTATAAATATGGAACATCAGGAGCAGATTGACTTATTTGTACTTGCTAAGTTGCCTTGCCCGCTCGTCCTGGGGTTGCCATGGTTAAAGGTGCATAATCCTTTGCTGGACTGGTCGTCTGGTTCCATAAGATCCTGGGGTCAGGGGTGCTTTGGTAAGTGTTGTAATGTTCACATTGCGGCTGTTGTGAAGGGGGAGTTACCTGAAGCCATTCAGAATTTTTGGAGGGTTTTTTTGGAGGTGGAGTCGAAAGCTTTATTACCTAATAGAGATTATGATTGCGCTATTGACTTCGTCCCTGATGCTAAGCTCTCTAAGCGCTGGTTGTTTAATCTGACAATTCCCGAGAGGGAGGCTTTGAAGGAGTACCTTCAGACTAGTTTAGCTGCAGGTCACATAAGACCCTCTAAGTCTCCTGTGGCTGTTGGGTTCTTTTTTGTCAAAAAGAAGGATGAGGGTCTTAGGCCTTGTCTGGATTTTCAGGAGATTACTAAGATCACTGTGCGCAATCCTTACCCGTTACCACTTATTCCAGATTTGTTTAACCAATTGACCGGAGCTATATGGTTTTCTAAGATTGACCTTCGTGGGGCATATAATTTGCTACGGGTGAAGGACGGAGATGAATGGAAGATAGCTTTTAACACCCCGGAAGGACATTTTGAGTGTTTGGTGATGCCTTTTGGGCTTACTAACGCCCCTGCATTTTTTTCAAAATTTCATCAATGACATTCTGAGACCCTTGATCGGTAGGAGTGTTATTGTTTATCTGGATGACATTTTGATTTATTCATTGGATCTTGAGTCTCATTGGCAGAGAGTCCGCAAAGTTCTTCAGATACTGAGAGATAACACACACATTGGAGAAGTGTCAGTTTGCTGTCCAGAAAATTAGTTTTTTGGGTTACTTTGTCTCTTGTGATGGTTTTGAGATGGACCCGGTGAAAGTTCAGGCTGTGCTGGAGTGGCCGAGGCCTGAGGGTTTGAAGTCCATACAGAGGATTTGGGGTTTGCCAATTATTACAGGAAATTCATAAAGAATTTCTCTGTTATCGCTAAAGCAATTACTGATCTCACCAAGAAGGGTGCTAATACAGTCCAATGGTCCACTGAGGCTATTGAAGCTTTTGAGTATCTCAAGGAGAGGTTCAGCTCTGCTCCTGTTCTTATCCAGATGGATGAGACCAAGCCATTTTTGGTTGAGGTGGATGCCTCATCCATAGGTGTAGGGGCAATTCTGGCCCAGGAGGGTGAAGATGGGGTGCATCACTGTGCCTTCTTTTCAAAAAAAATTTCTGAGAAAGAGCTCAACTATGATGTTGGGAATCATGAGTTGTTGGCTATTAAACTCGCGTTCGAGCATTGGCGACATCTTTTGGAGGGGGCTCGACATCCTATACAGGTTTTCACTGATCATAAGAATTTGATTTATCTGGACGCAGCTAAACATTTGAATGCCCATCAGGCTAGGTGGGCACTGTTTTTTGCCGGGTTCAATTTTTCCGTAACCTTTGTTCTGGGGTCAAAGAATGTTAAGGCTGACGCTTTGTCTCGTAGTTTCTCTCCAGCGGTGAATGCTGAGAGGGAGGAGTGTATTTTGCAGAGAGGGGTGGTGGTGGCCGCATAGGATTCTGAGTTGGAGAATAGCATCCTAGGAGCTCAGAGTGTGGCACTAACTAACACTCCGTCTGGTAAATTGTTTGTGCCTAGAGCCTTGAGGAGAGCATTGTTTGTTGAATGTGATGAGTCTCGGTTGGCGGGTCACCCAGGGATTTCGGAAACTAGGAAGTCTATCGGTCGGAGTTTCTGGTGGCCAGGGTGGCAAAGGGAAGTCATCAAGTGGGTGTGTCAGTGTTCTGTGTGCGCTAGGTCGAAGGCCTCTCACACTCGGGCTGCGGGGTTTCTCTGCACCTTGGAAGTTCCTAGTTCGCCATGGATGCACCTTGCCATGGATTTTATCACTGATCTGCCTTTAGGGGAGAGTTTTTCTGTCATCTGGGTTGTTGTGGACTGGTTTAGTAAAATATGTCATCTGCTTCCGTTCAGCAAGTTACCTTGCGCCAAGACTCTTGCTAAGGCTTTTGTGAAGGAGATTGCCAGGCTCTATGGTGTTCCCACGGGCATTGTTTCCAATAGAGGACCACAGTTTGTAGCTCGCTTTTGGCGTGCTTTTTGTGACAGATTGAAAATTCATTTGTCATTCTCATCGGGGTATCATCCAGAGTCCAATGGACAGACTGAAAGGTAGAACCAGGATGTCGAGCAGTTTTTGAGATGTTTTGTGGCAGACAATCAGGAAATGTGGTCTGAATTTCTACCACTTGCGGAGTTTTCCCTTAATAATCATACTTCTTCCTCGGCTGGTTGTTCTCCTTTTTTTGTTGTACTGGCAGGTATCCATCTTTTGGTCCATTTTCCAAAGTTGGGGCTGCTGTACCGGAGGAGGACAATTTTTCTGGTGATTTGGAGAGGGTTTGGACCAGTGTACGCCTGAACCTTAAAGAGGCTAACAGGAGATCAAAAAGGTATTTTGACAAAAAAAGAAAGGAGTCCTTGTTTGCTGTTGGGGATATGGTTTGGTTGTCCTCTAGGAATCTTCGTTTGAAAATTCCTTCTAAAAAACTGCTGCCTAAATTTGTGAGTCCTTTCAATGTGGTTCAGATTGTCAACTCGGCAGCTGTAAGGTTGGGCATTCCCTCGTCCTGGAGGATTAATTCTGTATTTCATGTGTCGTTACTTAAGAAGACGCACACTCCTGATAAGCAGGCGAAGCCTACTGTTCCTCCTGTTGATGAGGACGGTGAATTTGAGATTTCTCGCATTTTGGATTCCAGGTGGCATAGAGGAAGATTACAGTATCTTGTGTCCTGGAGAGGTTTCAGCCCCGAGGATAAGTCCTGGGTGAAGGCCGAGGATATCTCGGCCTCAAGGCTAATTAAGGCTTTTCACAGGAGATTTCACGGTAAGGCTCGGCATAGAGGATCCGAAGGATCCACGTAAAAGGGGAGGTACTGTTAGAATCAATGTTGTTTTATTATCGGCCATCTTGTTGTGGTTTGCTGGCTTCTAATCTTTTCCTCTGGTGCTGGGTTTCTTGGTCACGTGATCTCTGCACTCTTTATTACCCTGCACTTGGCCCCCATTCACTGCTGGACATCAGTGTTGTATCGCTCGTGCTCAGGCTAATTAGCCTTGTTTGGTTCTTCTTGCTTTTGACTTTAGTTATCCTGGGACTTCTAGTTCCACCTGTTTTGTTTTCTTTTTTTCTAGTTTCTGCAACTAGCTTTTCTGTTAGAAGGTCTCCTGCTTTTGCTCCCAGTCCTTAGATCTTTTAGAGACCCCTCTTTCCCCTTCCTACAGGTCTTCATTTGAGTTCAGTGCAGGAGTTTCAGTGGGGCTATTAACAAAGAATAGGGCACCCACCCCAGAATAGGGTTAAGCTTAGTCTCAGTGCAGGGACAGCTTTTCCATCCTATTCCTTAGTTCTAAGTTGCAGAACATAACAGTTTTTCAATGTTCTGTGTGGCCTGGGCTCATCTGCAGGCTATCTAAGCTCCTGAAGGTCTGCAGTCCACTACCAGTTATAATTTGACTTTCTTCAAGAGACTTTCTCAGCATCCTAGTTTGACTGTAGCTCAGTTTTGACTACTCTCCTGCTTTGTGATTTTGTCCTTGTACTGACCTCATGGTTCTTACCTGGCTATTCGACTACTATACTCACACCACCGAACGGCAGCTATCTCTGTGGCCCAAGCCTATGGGTCATTATTAAGTCCAGATGCCTGTATAGGGCTTAAATGGTAAAGCCTAGGGTAACCCCTGGGATCTGGAAAACCGAGTAATTAGTGCCAAGCCTGTTCGTGGTAGCCCTCTTTAGAGCTGCCAAGTGACTACATACATTGCTCCCGTCACAGTAACATTTGCTAGATCTGTATTGTAAAGCTACACACAGTACCATTCACAAAACTTTTACTCGGTTGCCAACCTAATTTTCATTTTTTTTCTCGACAACAGGACAAATATTCGATCAATATTCATATATGGTCCAAAATTTTCACTGACATTGACCCAGCTTGCTTATAAAGGCCATGACCTCACATCACACTCTTAAATCACAAACACATAAAAAAATGTCATGTAGTTAAAAAGAATATCTGGTAACAGCATGTGCAGAACTTTGGAGAGTTAAAAGAAATCTGTGGGCAGGTTTTTGTTATTTAATCTGAGGACAGCATGTGGTTGGGGCTGAGACACTGATTTCAGCGATGTGTCACTTATTAGAATGTGTGCTGTTGTTTCAATACAATGAATGTATTATAAGCAGAAGATTAACACTAGAGGACTGCAGCTCATGTGCATCCTGGTTCAACCACGCCTCCAGCAGCTTTCTGTCAATAGACAATGTGGTGTGGGCGGGGTTAGCTTTCTGAGCTCTGCTACAATCTACATCTAAGAACTCTGATTGTATTGTATTACATCTGCTGCACCCAGTAAACTAAGTGATACATCACTGGAATCAGGGTCTCTTTTCCTACATTATGCCGCACTAACATTAGGTAGCAAAACTTGGTGACAGATTCCCTTTAAATGTTCCTCTATGGTGGACAGGAAATCTGATCCAACAAATGGAATTACGGCTAAGGGGCTATCATTGCTCTTCCTAAGCTCAAATCCCACCAAAGCTAACAATTGCATGGTAATTGTATGTTCATGCCATGTTTGCGTGGGCTTCCTCTGGGTGATCTGAATTCTACCCTACTTCAAATGCATAATAATAGGTCAACTGACGTCTTATGAAATTGATCATAGCAGGACTGACGGAAATAGAAAAATAAGAGTGTGATCCATTATCTCAATAATGAAATATATTTATTGAATTAAAAAACAAGAGCAACATAATTAAAGCCACTTAAAAAGTCTTACACAATCATTGTAATCCCGTGTACCCACAATAATGCAAACACCCACCTGCTCAGCACCATAAGATAATTATAATTACATGATATATTAAATGCAATAAAACCAATAAGTATAAATGTAACAAGGTCACCATAAACTTCCACAGTGATGCTTAATAATGGATAAATAAGAAATAAGATCAAGTGCAACATACAAACAACCACACAATGAATTAATAAATATGTACAATACCCATAAGGAGATGTCAAGGTGCTATAAAAGAAGAACATGCAGAAGTAAATAAACAATGATAAAAAATAATAATAGGTAAATCTCTGACATAAAAACCTATGTGTAGAACTATACAGTGCCGTAGATTATGCCTGCGCGATGCATAATGATTGATTTGTCAGTATCACTAGAATCGTAGCCATTGGAGAAGGCTTCTGACATTATCTCACATTTTAAATATATACAGTACAGACCAAAAGTTTGGACACACCTTCTCATTTAAAGATTTTTCTGTATTTTCATGACTATGAAAATTGTACATTCACACTGAAGGCATCAAAACTATGAATTAACACATGTGGAATTATATAGTTAAAAAAAAAGTGTGAAACAACTGAAAATATGTCTTATATTCTAACCTTCATTTCTTAAAGTAATGATGGCCACTCATTTTTCTTTACTTAGCTGCTTTTTTCTTGCCATAATACAAATTCTAACAGTCTATTCAGTAGGACTATCAGCTGTGTATCCACCAGACATCTGCACAACACAACTGATGGTCCCAACCCCTTTTAAAAGGCAAGAAATCCCAATTATTAAACCTGACAGGGCACACCTGAGGAAGTGAAAACCATATCCAGTGACTACCTCTTGAAGCTCATCAAGAGAATGCCAAGAGTGTGAAAAGCAGTCATCAAAGCAAATGGTGGTTACTTTGAAGAACCTAGAATATAAGACATATTTTCAGTTGTTTCATACTTTTTTGTTAAGTATATAATTCCACATGTGTAAACCCTCCATCACATACAATAGGCCTGACAGGCACATCTCTTTTACTTTCATTTCTCCTTCCTCACCAGATTGTGAGGAAATCCCCTCCCTCCAGGTAGTCTCCTGTCTCTAGCAGCTCTGTGAAACCTCATACCACAGTTGGATTGCAGAGCTTCAGGAGGACAGATATAACTGCGCTAATCTCTCAGGCTCATTTTATGTGAACACGTCACACTCAATAAGGTTGGTATTTTATGTTTTTATTCATCACAATTGTTTATTTAGCTTGTTTTATGAATGTATAGCACAAAGTGTGAGGATATTTCATAGAAATAAGGCAGATTAAAAAAGAAAGTGTTCTGCTCAGGCATATACAGTAGTTCCCTAACACATATTCCTTCTCTTGCTTCAGATTATCTGCTGAAATGGAGAGGAAAATGTACAATTTATCAAAAAACCTTGATGTTGAGGAAGTAACAAACATGCTGTTAGATGATGCAGACCCCACACTGAATGAGGATTTAGGAGAGGAAAGTGAGATTGATTCTCATGATGACGTGGAAGTATGTGAAGTGGATTCTGAAACAGAGCAAGATTGTGACAGTGATGAGGATGAAGATGTAGAATCTTATTATATGGGAAAAGATAAAAAAAACCAATGGAACAAGAAGCCACTCCAGAAAAAACGTAGGGAACCTCAAAACATTATTACTCACCTTCCTGCAGTTATAGGAACTGCAAGTAATGCAAAAACTGCAGTTGAATGCTGGAATAGTTTATTCACAGATGACATTCTGGACTCTATTGTCACATATACCAACCAATATATAGACATTATAAAGGACAAGTTCATCTGCAACAGAACCATCAAGGCCACAGATGAAATAGAACTGCGTGCTTTTTTTGGATTATTATACCTTGCAGGAGCTTATAGGGCAAATAGACAAAGTTTGGAGGAACTTTGGAGTAAAGATGGGGATGGAGTTGAAAAATTTGGCCTTGTTATGTCCATAAACAGATTCAAGCTTCTAATTCGTTGACTTCGGTTTGACGACAGAACTACCCGAACCGAACGTAAAACACATGACCGACTTGCTCCAATTCATGATATATTCCAAAAATTTGTTGAAAACTGTAAAAAAAAGCTATTGGCCTGGGGAGAATCTCACTATTGACGAAATGCTCCCTGGTTTTCGTGGTAGATGTGTCTTTCGTCAATATATTCCATCAAAGCCTAACAAATATGGAATAAAAATGTATGCCCTTGTTGATGCCAGTAAGACCTACACTTACAACCTGGAAGTTTATGCAGGAAAACAACCAGAAGGTCCTTACTGTGTCAGCAACAAACCCAGTGATGTTGTAAAAAGACTGGCTGAGCCCTTATTTGGATCGGGTCGCAATATAACAGCTGACAATTGGTTTTCAAATTGTGATCTGATTGATTATCTGAAAATGCAGAAGCTTTCATATGTCGGAACTGTAAGAAAAAATAAAAAAGAATTGCCTACACAGTTTGTAAGTGTGAAAGGGAGACAACAGTACAGCAGTATGTTTGCATTCCATAATGGAAAGGTTTTGGTTTCCTATGCACCACAAGCAAAAAAAATTGTACTTCTTCTATCAACACTTCATGATGATGATGCCATCGATCCTGGGACTGAGGCACAAAAAAACCCGGAGATAATTACATTTTATAATGCAACCAAAGGGGGTGTTGATACAGCTGATCAGATGTGCTCAACTTTCAACGTCAGCAGAAACACCAAACGCTGGCCAATGGTCATATTTTTTGCTATGTTGAATTTGGGTGGTATAAATTCACAAGTCATTTACATTGAAAACAAGCTTGAACCACTCCGTAGACGATTCTATCTGAAAAAATTGGCCCATGAACTAGTGCTTGGAGAGCCACGTAGGAGAAGTATGAAAACAATCGGTATCCCCTCTCGCCTTCAAGTTCAGCTCAAAGGATTCCGCCCAGAAGATGATAGTGAAAATTCACCACCTGCACCACCTCCCAAAAGAAGGAGATGCACCACCTGCACCACGGAAAGCGGAATCAGAAGGCTTTATAATTATGAATGTCACAAATGTCATAATGCAATCTGCCTGACACATGCAAAAATGATGTGTAATTTTTGCTCTTTGCTCTGCAAGTGTAATTTTTCTGGGGAAACTTCAGGATCTAACTCTGATTGAATATGTGTTTAATAGTACTTAAGGTACCTTAAAATTAAGTTTGTATCCATAAATTTTCTTTGTAGAGTTTTTGGACAGAGTCGAACTGGGGACTATTTGGCGTGAGTTTTGAAATGTTTGTATTTCAGAGTTATTAGTTTTATGTTAATTAAATGGGTTTTTTGCACCTGATTATGTGTAGTCTCTTTTATTACATCCCTATGAAGGTCACTGATCACTTTTAGAGCACTGAAATTTCAAACATTAGATATTATAGGTATTTTTCTAGCCTGCGCCTGACAGTCACATTGTATGTGAACTCGTTAGAACCGATATTGTATGTGACAGAGGGTTAATTCATAGTTTTGATGCCTTCAGTGTGAATGTCCAATTTTCATAGTTATGAAAATACAGAAAAAAATTTAAATGAGAAGGTGTGTCCAAACTTTTGGTCTGTACTGTATATTGAGTAGCTCAAGCAAGTTGTCCAATCTCGTCTTATTCTTCAATAGTACAACCCCAATAACTCATCCACACAGTGATGGAATTTACATTTCCGTTTTACTGCACTGTTGGGTGGAAGAGGGAGAACTCAGGTCTTGCTGGTGATATTAGGCAGTGTGGACACTGACAACTTTCGGTGACTACCAGGGGGCATCACAGGTGGACACAGCCTAATAATAACTTTGGGCATTCCTGGCATTCCCATGAGTGAACTCTCTGCCAAGGATGCTTCTCCAGAAGAAGATGGAACATCAGACACAAGTGACTCGATTCTGAAAAACTCAGTACCAACAAGGACTACAGCACTGACTTGATCAAAGAGCTTTCGGTGCTAAACCACAGACACAGCTAGTGCAGGAAAGAAGATTATGCTTATAAGATTGGCTGAAGGTGGACCTTCTCCTCTTACCCCTAGTCTTGCTTTTCTTGACTCTGTCCTTCTTAGTCTGGTTGAGTTTGCAATGTGCATGTCAGCCTTTTGCACATGAACAATGGCAAAAAAAAGGAAAAAAATCACAGAGAGTAGACATTTTTTGTACACTGTCAATAGAAGTCTCTTTAGAAATTCAGAGCTTCATTGAGGTATATAATGGAGCCATATTAGTTCACAGTGGCAAAATTAGAGTTAGATGGGCCTCCACCCAGTCAGATGTATAGGCCTTTGAAGCATTCTAGAACCTAAAAAACATGCATATTTGCCCCTCATGTAATGATGTCCCTCATACTGTCTTCTTCCTCTAAGAATATCCCCCATCCTGGCGCCTTTCAGTAATAATGTCCCCCTCCTAAGTCCCTTCCTGTAATAATGTCCCCCTATCATACAACAATACCTCCATCCTAGGCCACTTCCTGATATAAAGTCCTCCATCCTGAGCCCCTTCCAGTAATAATGTCCCCCTCCTGGTCGCTTCCATCCTGGGCCCCATCCTATAACTATGTCCACAATCCTGAGCCTCTTCCTAGAATAAGGTCCTGGGCTCCTTCTAGAAATAATGCCCCTCTTTCTTCTCCAGTAAATGTAAAAATAAACAACTAATAATTCTTACATTCCCCAGCTCCCATGATGCAAGGTGTCCTCTTCTATAGCCAGAGCAGAAGCTAGCAGCTAGAGATTTGGATTGACCCGAGTTAGTATTTGTTACTTCATAATGTATATAATGACAAAATTGATTAGTGTAGGAAACTTTTTTGACGTATTGTACCTTAGGTCTTTGGACCCAATGAGTACATCCAATGAACATAAACATCAAGCAGTATAAACAGGGAAATTGTGCTACATTTCGCTACAAAGGGACCTTTGATCTGGCCCTCTACCCATCGTTATAATAAATGAAAATTAACCTGTTAAAATTTAAATTGAACACTTGAATCAGACTGTCATTCCATAACAAGTGGTAAAATAAAGGAAAAATATTGTTTCATGATGTTGCAAAAAAAGACAAAGACTATCTTTTTCTACATTTGCTCACTAACAAAATAACATACAGGTGCTTCTCACAAGATTAGAATATCATCAAAAAGTTAATTTATTTCAGTTCTTCAACACAAAAAGTGAAACTCATATATTATATAAAGTCATTAGAAACAGAGTGATTAATTTCAAGTGTTTATTAGAGATGAGCGTTGTTCTACTCGAACTGTTCGTCAATCTCAAATTCGAGCTGTTTTGGGCGGTGTTCGATCCGTTCGGCGAACACGAACAATTTGAGAAAAATTCGGCTGTTCGAGGTTATGTTCGATAACTGTTCGTGCACCAAAATCATAACTGGATTTTTTCTCAGTAATGATGAAAATTAATGTTAATACGCAGTTTGAGTGTACAGAGGGGTGGGGGGAGGGGCAGGGGATGGATCTCTGCAGGAACAATGAAGATCTCCATTTTTTTTTTTCTTTCCCGCATTTGCAGTGGGGAGGTGCAAACTGTCAGCCTATCAACAGCGCACACACGGAGCGAAGTGCTTTTTTTCACACAAGCAAGGGCATGTGTCATTGGCAGTGTATGTCACATGTCCTTGCCATATAAGACCAAGCCATTTTCCCCGTCGCCACCATTTTCTCACTGCTGCAGCTGCGTGTTAGACGGCACCGCTGTTGCTGTGTGCGCTATACCTTGTTAATTTCAAGCCAATTTTCGCACAAATCTACAGATAGCTTGGGAGTAGGGAATAGTTGTGATTGCAGTCCTTTTAAGGACTAGGTTACAGCATTTCCTACGACTTTTATCAGGTAGGTCTGTGCTCCTAAATAGATAGATTGTGGGAGTAAAGACTAATTGTAATTGGAGTCCTTTTCAGGACTAGGTTACATCAGTTCCTATCAGTTTTTGCCAGGCAGGTCTGTGCCAGTGCTGTGCAAGTTTTTTTCACAGCATTTGGCTGAATCTAGCAAAGCTAATGCTTTTTGGCCTATTGCAGAGTGTGTTAGTCAGTGGAGTAGCCTATCTGTGTTGCAAGATATACCACCTGTGTATAGAATACCAATTTTTTTACTGCACCTAGTGAAGTAAAATCTTTTGGGCATAGCATCATTCTATTAGTCCATCTATACTGACCTCCATCAGGTTGCAAATTGAATATAATTTTTTTCTGCATCTAGCTCTGAAAAAATATTGGGCTTCTAGCTGTGTGTGGGACTTGTTCTATTAATCCATCTATACAGACCTCCATCAGGTTGCAAACTGAATATATTTTTTTCTGCATCTACCTCTGAAAAAATATTGGGCTTCTAGCTGTGTGTGGGACTTGTTCTATTAATCCATCTATACTGACCTCCATCAGGTTGCAAACTGAGTATATTTTTTTTCTGCATCTACCTCTGAAAAAATATTGGGCTTCTAGTTGTGTGTGGGACTTGTTGTATTAGTCCATCTATACTGACCTCCATCAGGTTGCAAACTGAATATATTTTTTCTGCATCTACCGCTGAAAAAATATTGGGCTTCTAGCTGTGTGTGGGACTTGTTCTATTAATCCATCTATACAGACCTCCATCAGGTTGCAAACTGAATATATTTTTTTCTGCATCTAGCTCTGAAAAAATATTGGGCTTCTAGCTGTGTGTGGGACTTGTTCTATTAATCCATCTATACAGACCTCCATCAGGTTGCAAACTGAATATATTTTTTTTCTGCATCTACCTCTGAAAAAATATTGGGCTTCTAGCTGTGTGTGGGACTAGCTGTATTAGTCCATCTATACTGACCTCCATCAGGTTGCAAACTGAATATATTTTTTTCTGCATCTACCTCTGAAAAAATATTGGGCTTCTAGCTGTGTGTGGGACTTGTTCTATTAATCCATCTATACAGACCTCCATCAGGTTGCAAACTGAATATATTTTTTTCTGCATCTACCTCTGAAAAAATATTGGGCTTCTAGCTGTGTGTGGGACTTGTTCTATTAATCCATCTATACAGACCCCCATCAGGTTGCAAACTGAATATATTTTTTTCTGCATCTACCTCTGAAAAAATATTGGGCTTCTAGCTGTGTGTGGGACTTGTTCTATTAATCCATCTATACAGACCTCCATCAGGTTGCAAACTGAATATATTTTTTTCTGCATCTAGCTCTGAAAAAATATTGGACTTCTAGCTGTGTGTGGGACTTGTTCTATTAATCCATCTATACAGACCTCCATCAGGTTGCAAACTGAATATATTTTTTTCTGCATCTACCTCTGAAAAAATATTGGGCTTCTAGCTGTGTGTGGGACTTGTTCTATTAATCTATCTATACAGACCTCCATCAGGTTGCAAACTGAATATATTTTTTTCTGCATCTACCTCTGAAAAAATATTGGGCTTCTAGCTGTGTGTGGGACTTGTTCTATTAATCCATCTATACAGACCTCCATCAGGTTGCAAATTGAATATATTTTTTTTCTGCATCTAACCCAGCCAATAGTTTTGGCCTAATACCACAGTTTGGCCACTCAGCTCCGCTCGGTTCCCATCCATTGTTTTTTTGTGCAAACAACTCCAGAGTTGTGAATTAGTTATCCACCAAAATGAGTGGAAAAAGGCCTGCTGCTGGTGGAAAGGGGAATAGGCGTGTTGGGAAGGGGAAAAAAGGTTGTGTCCGTGGGGTAGGTGTTAAAGCAACAGTAACATCTGCAGAAGAAAGACCATCTTCCAGCCAAACTAAAATGTCTACTTCTTTTAGCGGACAATGTGATAAGATCCCTTTCTTACGGCCACGCCAATCGCTACAAATTCCAGATGAGGCACAAAAACAGCAGGTGCTTCAACGGATATCAAGTGCTCCTTTAAGTGGGCTCTCCTCCACATCAACTTCAACATCACAAATACTCCAGTCCTCAAAGGTGTCACCCCAATCGCACTTGCTTCCTCACAGCTCCCAAATCTCCAGCTGCCCGTCTGAGTATGAGGTAGAACAGATGGTTGAGTCTGCAGAGCTGTTTACTCATACTATAGCCTGGGAATCAGAGGTCGACTCCAGCGCTTCTGTGAATCCAGACGAGGAAATGATCTGCACTGATGCCCAGAATCTTTATGAGTCGGATCCAAGACCAGACGCAGAAGGTTCTGACCATAATGTAGACCCTCATTCCCAAACTGTAACTCCTGTTGGTGGAGACAATGAGGAAGACGATGATAAGACTCAAATACCTGATTGGAGCGACAACTTTAGTTTTTTGTCAGGGCAGGAACAGGTTGGCTCTGAGGACGACGGGTGTGATAACGCACAGGGTGATGATGATGAGGTTGGAGATCCCACTTACTGTCAACCCACAGTCAGCCAAGAGATGAGGTCAGCAGAGGATGTGGAGGAAAATGCTAGAGACGACGAGGTCAGGTTGCGCCTTCCTGGACAGAGACTTAGTACTGGAAGCACGTCAACAACTGCATCCTCAAACACAACTCTGCCTCTCACCACATGTCGTGGTGGCTCTTCAGGTCGCATGGGTGCTAAGCCTTGCATAGCCTGGGCATTTTTTCAGATCGATAAAGATGACCCAACTCGTGTTATCTGTAACATTTGTCAGCAAAAGCTAAGTAGAGGCCAAAAAATACATAGTTTGAGTACTTCATGCATGAACCGGCACATGGACATGAAGCATAAGTTGCAGTGGGAAGCTCAGTGTGCTACAATGCGGCCTAGCCGGCCGGGCCAACCACCGTCTGCCATATCTTGTGCATCCGCGGCCTCTTCATCCTCTGTGACTGGGGGGACAGCAGTCACACCTGTTTTGGGGCGCAGACCTGCCACCTCTTTACCCGCAACAGCCAGCGTGATTGGCAGGTCATCATTTTCTTTGGAGGTGGTAACACCAGCTGGTGTTGAGCGCTGTCCGACATCGATAGCACCACCTTTGGATCAAGGCAACCTAACATGTCCGCCTGCATCTTCCTCACAGACCGGCAGTTTGCCGGGGACACCCTTATCAACCCCGTCTAAGCACAATAGCCAGCCCTCGGTCCCTCAGATGTGGACAAGTAAAAGACCATTTCCTCCTAGCCATGAGAAAGCTAAGAGGTTGAATTTCACCATCTGCAAGCTCTTGGCTACAGAAATGCTGCCTTTCCGCCTGGTGGACACAGAGGATTTTCGAGACCTTATGTCCGTCTTAGTGCCCCAGTAACAGATGCCCAGTCGGCACTACTTCTCAAAGAAAGGTGTGCCTGCGCTCCACCAGCATGTCGCACACAACATCACCGCTTCTTTGAGAAACTCTGTGTGTGACAGGGTGCATTTCACCACAGACACTTGGACGAGTAGGCATGGACAGGGGCGTTACATGTCGCTGACTGGGCACTGGGTAACTATGGTGACAGCAGGACAAGGGGCTGCTGTCCAAGTCTTGCCGTCCCCACAAGTTGTGCGTCAATCCTCTTTATGTCAAAGTTCCTCCACTGCTTCTGCCTCCTCAACCTCCTCTCGGTCTTCCACCTGCACCCAAAGCCTGTCTGGTCATGCCACAAGCTTTCTAACTGCGCAGAAGGGATCCTGCACACCTCCTTACTATGCTGGCAGTAGGGCTCAACGTCATCAGGCGGTTTTTACATTGAAATGTCTGGGAAATGTGAGTCACACAGCTGAGGAGTTGTGGTCAGCTCTGGAGAACCAATTTCATGAATGGTTGTCTCCACTGGACCTGAAACCAGGGAAGGCCGTGTGCGACAATGCTGCAAACCTGGGTGCGGCCCTTCGCCGGGGCAATGTCACACACGTGCCTTGTATGGCTCACGTGTTGAACCTGGTTGTCCAGCAATTTTTAGCCCACTATCCCAGACTAGATGGCCTTCTGCAGAGGGCACGGTCGCTGTGTGCTCACTTCCGCCGTTCGCATCCCGCAGCTCAGCGACTTACATCTCTACAGAAGTCGTTGGGCCTGCCACTTCACCGGCTAAAATGCGATGTGCCTACCCGGTGGAATTCAACTCTGCACATGTTGCAGCGACTGTGGCAGCACCGACAAGCCCTGGTGCAATACGTTCTGACGTATAGCCTGGGCCAACGAGATGCAGAGGTGGGGCAAATCACGCTGGAGGAGTGGTCTCAGATCAGGGACCTATGCACCCTTCTGCACAGTTTTGAAATGGCGACGAAGATGTTTAGTGCTGACGATGCCATTATCAGCATGACTATTCCGGTGATTTACATGCTGGAGCACATGTTAAACAGAATTCGGAGTCAGGTGGTGGCACAAGAGGAGGTGGAGGAAGTAGAGGAGGAGGAGTTGTATGCGGAAGGGCTAACATCTGCAAGGTCCAGACGGTCGGCAGCACCAAGGCGGCAGGCATGTGAGGGTGGGGGAGATGGTTTTACCAGGGCGCATGGTAGCAGCCAAACTAGTGAGGAAGGTGCAGGAGCCCAGGAAGAAGTGGAGGACGAACTGATGGAAGACTCATCAGATGAGGGAGACCTTGATCACATTTCTGTTGTGCGAGGTTGGGGGGAGAGGACAGAGGAAGGAAGCATGATTGTTACCTCGCCACCAATACAACAGGGACTTGGTGCTCCTGGATGCGCAACACACATGAGTGCCTTCTTGCTGCACTACATGCAACATGACCCTCGAATTGTGAGAATTAGAAATAATCCTGACTACTGGGTTGCCACACTGTTAGATCCCCGGTACAAAAGTAAATTTGCAGAAATTATTCCTGCCATAGAAAGGGATGCACGCATGCAGGAGTATCAGCAGAGACTGTTGCAGAATCTTACATGTGCTTTTCCACAAAATACCAGTGGTGCACGTAGTGAATCTCACAGTTCCAACTTGCCAACCGTGGGACCGTCAAGTGTTCAGCACTCAAACCGTAACAGAACCACAGTATCTGCTGGTAACATCAATTTTGCGGAATCATTTCACCACTTTTTTAGCCCATCCTTTGCAAGGCCACAGGAGACAAGAAGTCTGACACATAGTCAACGCCTAGAGACGATGGTACAGGAGTATCTCCAAGTAAACATTGAAGCCACGACTGTGTCACTGGACCCTTGCTCTTTTTGGGCTTCCAATCTGGATAAATGGCCGGAGCTAGCCACTTACGCCTTGGAGATCTTGTCATGCCCCGCAGCCAGCGTTCTGTCTGAACGTGTGTTCAGCGCTGCTGGTGGTGTGCTGACAGATAAGCGCACGCGGCTCTCCACTGATAATGTAGACAGACTCACGTTCATAAAGATGAACAAATCATGGATCCGAAACGACTTTTCTACCCCTGTGTCATCCTGGGGAGAGTAAAAGCTTGATGATTGGTTAAAATCACCCTACCAACCGTTTTAAGCTTTCAAATTACTAATCATGTTTATCTGTATCTTGGCTGGAAAATAATTTGGGCTTTGTAGCAGTGTGCAGCACTGATTCTATTAGGCCATCTATAATAAGCTCCACCAGATTTAAAATTACTAATCATGTTTATCTGTATCTTGACTGGAAAATAATTTGGGCTTTGTAGCAGTGTGCAGCACTGATCCTATTAGGCCATCTATACTAAAGCTTCACTAGATTTAAAATTAATAATAATTTTTAGCTGCAATTAGCCCGGAAAATAATTTTGGGGCTCCGAGATGCGCAAGACACATAAGTGCCTTCTTGCTGCACTACCTGCAGCATGACCCTCATATTGTCAGAATTCGAAGTAATCATGACTACTGGGTTGCCACACTCTTAGATCCCCCAAACTTTTCGATCAACCTTTTCATTTTAATAAAGACCAAAAAAATGGTCATTTTTGAAATTATAAGCATTAGCAGGTTGTTAGAAACTGAAATCAAACAGTTTTCAACTCAAAACTTTATTCTAGGTGATGTTACATTTTCACATAGGACCCCTTGTTCGAATGGAGCTTCTGAACTCTCTCGTCCATTGAATTTGTCAGGTTTTGGATGGATTCTGCTTCAATTGTTTTGCATGAGGACAGAATACCCTCCCAGAGCTGTTGCTTAGATGTGAACTGCCTCCCGCCATCATAGACACTCCTTTTAATGATGCTCCAAAGGTTCTGAATGGGGTACAGGTCAGGGGAGCATGGGGGTCGCACCATAAGTTTGTCCCCTTTTATGCCCATATCAGCCAGAGATGCAGATGTTTTATGTGCAGCATGAGATGGTGCATTATCATGCAGAAAAATGATCTTGCTGTGAAATACACGGTTCTTCTTCTTGAACCATGGCAGGAAGTGCTGTTTGAGAAAATCAACATACATTATGGAGTTCATCTTTAGCGCTTTCAGGGATCCTAAAGGGGCCGACAATCTCTCTCCCCATGATTCCAGCCCAAAACATTACTCCACCTCCTCCTTGTTGGCGCTGTAGCCATGTTTGCGTGGGGTGTCCATCAACCAGCCATCCTCCACTCCATCCATCTGGACCATCGAGCGCTGCACGGCACTCATCCGTGAACAAAACAGTTTTGAAATCAGTCTTCATGTAATGTTTGGCCCACTGGAGCCGTTTCTGCTTGTGTGAAGTGGATAGAGGAGGTCGACAGGATGGCGTATGCACAGCTGCAAACCTCTGAAGGACCCTGCATCTTGTTGTTCGGGGGACGTTGGAGGCAGAAGCAGCTTCAAAAACTTGTCTGCTGCTATGACAAGGCTTTTTTGACGCTGCTCTTTCAACCTGACGTAATTGCCTGTAGGAAAGAGTCCTCAATTTGCCCTTATCAGCACGCACACGTGTGTACTGTGAATCAGCTACATACTTCTTGATTGCCAAGACACTTCATCCTGATCATCGCACAATGTTGATTGTAGTCATGCCTTGACCTAAACACTCCACAATTTGTTGCTTCTCAGCAGCCGACACATCCTTTTTCTTTCCCATTTTGGCAGAAAATGTAGGCTGCTTAATAATGTGAGACAACCTTCTTAAGTAGTCTTGCCTTTCATCGGACACACCTGCCAAACTAATTAGCACAGGTGTCTGCAATTGCTTACAGTGATATAAAGAGCCCTGACACACATCACCATCAATGAGTTTAACTGACTAACAAACAAATTCTTCCCTTATCACTCCTAAACACTTTTTGCATAATAATTTGGAACGCAGTGTACATGTGCTTTTCCACAAAACACCAGTTGTTCACATAGTGAATCTTACAGTTCTAACTTGCCAACCGTGGTCTGTATGGAGTTGTTCAATAAAGGGCCCAAAATTAAGATAACATAGATGGGAGAGGTCTCTATGAATAGGAATTCCTAAGTATTTGATACCCTGTGAGGGCCAGGCAAAGGGAAAGTTGGACTGGATGGAATCCTATATGGATTTGGGGAGGGAGACATCAAGGGCCTCAGACTTCGCTGCATTGATTTTAAAATTTGACCATGTAACAAAGTGATCTATTTCAGCCATAACAGCATGGATGGATATATGTGATTGAGTGATATAAACTAGGACATCATCAGCAAATAGAGAGCACTTGTACTCGGTGCCTCCCACCTCAATCCACCTAATATTGGGGTTATGGCGAATTGATGAGAGCAGGTGCTCCGTCACTAGGATGTATAAGAGAGGGGACAGAGGACATCCCTGCCTTGTCCCATTGGTGATTGTGAAAGGTGATGAAAATGTTCTGATGCACCCCCTGGGCCTTGGGACACCCGGAGCCGGACCCTTTTTGGTGGATGCTGGTGGTTGTAGTCTTCGTGGCGGCGACCCGGTTCCGTGGCTCAGGGTGGTCAAACCAGTGGCGGAACTATTTATGTGGTTTTGATGTTTAAATGTCCGACTACGCCACCCGTGGATTGCGGTCAGAGTGAACCGCCACTGCAGGGCAGACCGCTGAGGCTGGTGTTGTGGGTGCAGCAGAGCGTAGCATAACTCCCCACGGGAGGAGTATAGCCTCAGGGCAGTGTATGAGGAGGATGGGGGTGATGGTGCAGGGCAGCAGCAGTAACGACACGGAGTCAGTGATGCAGTCCAGGGCCTTTACTCACAGTTCTTATTATCCAGACCACGTCTGCAGGTAACGGCTGCCCACGTCATACTGTGCTCACCAGGTGAGGGGCTCAGACAACTCCCAGATAACTTTGGAGCGCTTCACAGGACCCCTTTGTCTGTGCTTTGTCTGGTCTTTCTTACCAACCCTTCTGTCCGGCTGCCTCGGGCCTCCTCTTGGTAAACTTGGCGCCAGTTTCCCTGACCCTATGTGGTGCCTTCCTAGCGGGTGTAGCGAGAGGCTGCGCCACATAAAATGTCACAGCCTCCGGTTTCTAGCTGAGGTTCGTTTCCTGCCTCCACTAGTTTCGGGGACCGGTCTCCCCCTTTGGCCTGACCCCTCCACGCAGGTGGATTCGGGCGTGCGGTGGCGACTCGCCCGTCCGCACCCCTGGGATCCCTTCATTCCTCGTTCCTGGAGCCTTCTCCGCTCCTCTTCCTTCCTTCTCCCTCTTCCAGGCCTGGGCCTCTGTTACTAGGCCCGCCTCCGGAGCAGAGCTCATGCAGAGCCCCTGCTCCCTGCCACTTCTGCTCAGACTTCTCTGCACTGAACTAAGATGGTGCCCACCTTTTATACTCCCTTCTCATTGCACCCAGGAACTGCTTCCTCCCTGCTCCTGCACTACAGGGTTCCCCTTCCTCAGTGTTCCCTCCCCCCACTCCAGCCAGGGACAGGGACTGTCGTGCCCATCTCAGAGGCATATTGGTCGCCCTGCCCCACGGCAATGTGGTGTAATGCATGCAGGTGTCGGGTCCTGATCCACACTCCATCCTTACCTGAGAGTGAGATATCACACCTCTGGGTGAGGTGCAATACCTCTGTAGCAGCCGAGCCCTCAGGGTGCTACATTTCCATTTATCTTCAGCCTAGGTGACGTATTGTGATACAGGGCCGTGATTTTGGCTATAAAAGGGTCCCCTAGACCCCTACCCCAAGCTTTTTAAGAGAATCATATATGGCGTGCCAGGAGACTCTATGGAATGCTTTCTCAGCATCCAACGAGAGTATCTAATTACAAATTTTTAACTGCATCTAGCCCAGGAAATACTTTGTGCCTAGTAGCAGTGTCTGCTAGTCAGCGGATTATCCCGGCTGTTAAGCAAGCTACACCACCTGTAGTTTAGACACTTAATTTTTTCAAAGGAAATGCTTCGGGACCATGGGATACTCAGTGAAGAGCATCAGGAGGCACCCCAAGGCATAGGGGCTGGGACTGGCAGTAGGATGCCTTGCGGTGGACAGCCGAGCTCGATCCTTATAAAAGCTTTTTAACTGCAGCAGCTTTAGTGGACGCTACTGGAGCTGGAATTACGCGGCTGCTGGCATGAGACTTGCCCTCCAATAGATCCTTGTAAATGGATTTAAAGTGTATTCATTCAAATTAGAGAGACAATTTAAATTAAAAAGCTTAGAGCTGCCTCCACCACAGGGGGGCTCGCTCGACCCACCAGCGGACAGGCACCAGTATTGGGAGAGGGGGGCTGGCCATCAGGGTTCACCGCGGCTCTGTCACAAACCCGGCGACACGGAGGTGGCACGGGCAGGAGCGGACTGGCCGTGTCGGCTTCTCACTTTTTGGATTTTAGAAGGGCATGACATGCCTATATCTGTGTCTCCCCCTCCTTTTACTCCTCCACCTCTTTTATTTTCGCATGACTATATGTACTTGTCACTTTTCCATGTGTTAGTTATGTCTTCTGAGCAGTTTGTCAGCTTTTGGACACCTTTGAAGGTGTTTTCTATGTGTTTCTATGTGTTTTTGTTTGCCTGCCATTGGTTTTAACGGTGTTCGAAGGTGTTCGACGAACAGTTCGACGAACAGTTCGGCGAACACACGGGTGTTCGACGAACCGAACCGAACTCGAACACTACGGGGGTGGCTCAACACTAGTGTTTATTTCTGTTAATGTTGATGATTATGGCTTACAGCCAATGAAAACACAAAAGTCATTATATCAGTAAATTAGAATACTTTATAACAACAGCTTTAAAAATGTTTTTAAAATCCGAAATGTTGGCCTACTGAAAAGTATGTTCAGTAAATGCATTCAATATTTGGTCGGGGCTCCTTTTGCATAAATTACTGCATCAATTTGATGTGGCATGGACGCGATCAGCCTGTGGCACTGCTGAGGTGTTATGGAAGCCCAAAGCCCAAGTTGCTTTGATAGCAGCCTTCAGCTTGTCAGCATTGTTGGCTCTATTGTCTCTGTTCGTCCTTTTGACAATACCCCATAGATTCTCTATGGGGTTAAGGTCAGGCGAGTTTGTTGGCCAATCAAGCACAGTGATACTGTTGTTTTTAAACCCAGTATTGTTACTTTGGGCAGTGTGAACAGGTGCCAAGTACTGCTGGAGAATGAAATCTCCATCTCCAAAAAGCTTGTTGGCAGAGGGAAGCATGAAGTGCCCTAAAATTTCCTGGTAGACGGCTACGCTGACTTTGGTCTTGAGGAAACACAGCGGACCTACACCAGCAGATGACATGGCTCCCCAAGCCATCACTGATTGTGGAAACTTCACACTAGACCTCAAGCAGCTTGGATTGTGGCCTCTCCACTCTTCCTCCAGACTCTGGGACCTTGATTTCCAAATGAAATGCAAAATTTACTTTCAACTGAAAACAACACCTTGGACCACTGAGCAACAGGCCAGGTCTTTTACTCCTTGGCCAAGGAAAGACACTTCTGGCTTTGTCTATTGGTCATGAGTGGCTTGACACAAGGAATGTGACACTTGTAGCCCATGTCCTGGATACATCTATGAGACGCTCGCATCCCTGGCCTGGGAAGATGGAGGGATACTTGGGGCCGGGTCCTATGGAAGGTGGAGTGCAGCTGTGGCCTGGACCCGTCCAGTGCCCAGGGCCGTCGCATTAAAAAGGATGTTAGGGCTATCAGGGTTGAGTGGTTGCTATTGACTACACCACCTATGGCACCTGGTGAAAGCCACCAGCGCTGCAGCAGTCCTCCGAGGCGGGATGTTTGTGGCAGCTCAAGTTGATACTATTCACCACAGGCGGAGCAGGGCCTCTGGTGCTGCGTGGTGTGGTGCAGAAATAACGAGTCCGGACGCCATAGAGGTCGACTTCCAGGGTTGTTTACTCATGGTGGAGAGTGCAGCTGCAAGGCTTCTCCCTGCTCCTCACAGAGTTCTGCGGTCACCAGGGACAGGGGTCTGACAACCTCTGAGTAATTCAGGTGCTCAATCAGGACCCCGCACCAGAGTGTTCCTAGACTTCATACTTAGTCCTCTCCTGTCTGTGTGTGTAGATAGGCCGCGTCTCCCTCAGGACTAAGCTCAGAAACAGGGTACGGGTGGCAGCGCCACTCCTTCCGTTACCCGTTGGGATCCTCAGGGCCTGCCGGGCTTCCCTGACTAGGACGTGGAGTAGCAAAGTCAGGTGTCGGGGGCCGGTACCCCTCTTGCAGCCGGAATCCCTCTTACTATATCAGATTAGCAAGGACAGGTGGCGTGTACCGCTCCGTCTGCATCCCCCTGGGATCCTTTTGCAGCGGAGCTACACTCCTAAGCTCTGGACCTTCTTGGTCATGGTCCATAACCGGGTTGAGACATGCATTAACTCGAACCTGCCCCCCGACCCAAGGCCAAGGTACGAGGGCCATGTCCCCATCCACTGCAGGTCCACACAGGATCCACGTTAAGGGAGGGAGATCACAATCAAAGAACCAAGAACCAAGATGGCTGTGTATTATATATGAAATATTAAGTGTAACTAAATGTGAGTCCTCCACCCTCACCCATTACATGGTTTCCCCTATCTCTTGGTTTCCCAGTCTCCCAATTCCATGTAGGGGCAGCACGCTAGTGCCTATTAGCCCCCTCTGGTGGGAGAAGTGTGGTGTTGGATGTGGAGGTGGGGTCCTGACCATTGCACCATTCTTACCTCGTAGGAGGAACACCACACCCCATTGAAGAGGTGCAGCATCCCTGTGGCGGTCGAACCCTCAGGGGCGCCACATCTGCATGTGGTGACTCTTGAAGTATTGACTCCAGCAGCAGTCCACTCCTTGTGAATCTCCCCCCAAATTTTTGAATGCCATTTTCTTAACAATCCTGTAAATGCTGCGGTTATCCCAGTTGCTTGTGCACCTCTTTCTACCACACTTTTTCCTTCCACTAATATGCTTGGATACAGCACTCTGTGAACAGCCAGCTTCTTTAGCAATGACTTTTTGTGGCTTACCCTCCATGTGGAGTGTGTCAATGACTGCCTTCTGGACATCTGTCAAGTCAGCAGTCTTCCCCATGATTGTGGAGCCTACTGAAACAGACTAAGGGACCTTTTTAAATGCTTCGGAAGCCTTTGCAGGTGTTTTTTGTTAATTATTCTAATTTACTGAGATAATGACTTTTGTGTTTTCATTGGCAGTAAGCCATAATCATCAACATTAACAGAAATAAACACTTGAAATAGATCACTCTGTAATGACTCATATGAGTTTCACGTTTTGTATCGAAGAACTGAAATAAATTAACTTTTTGATGGTATTCTAATTTTATGAGAAGCACCTGTAAATGCAAGGGGAGTATCAGGATTGAATAAACATTTCCCGGAGGTCAGTAAATGATTTATAATAATGAATAAAGCAAGACTCACCAGGTTGAACTTATGTGGATCCAGAGTGAAATGATGAAACACTGATCTTTGGTTACCTGACTACTGTGTCCTATTATTGGCAACAGCATTCAGGTGACTGGAACAAAATGTCTCTGCTTCTACTCTACGGCCTGTGTACTCTTCTGTGCATCAAGTTAGCATTGCAACACATTAAGCACCAAAATCGTCAAACACTTGGGTCTTTTAAATCTGGCTCAGGTGGCAGGACATGGTCTGAGTGTTCAGGTAGTCTGTATCTCTGACACGACATTACATAGATTCTACATCCCTGCTGCTCCAATGTTCCACTCTGAAAAATCTGGATCTACTGCTGCAGCTCTCCTATCATAGTTCAAGCACTGATACACAAGTGTTTGAAACATGGTGTTCTGGACATCAATATTCCAGCACTGCTACAGCTCTACATCATCATTATTTCAGCGCTGCTACGGTTCGTCAACATTATGGTAACAACTAAGCTATATCATGGTTTACAACTCTGCTACATCAAAATAACAACTCTGCTGCCTCATTTTGTTATCTCTGCTATATAGTTGATTACGACTCTGCTATATCACTTGCCATGGTTCCCACTCTGGTCCATCAGTTGTCCTCGTTCCAGCTCTGCTAAATCTGGTACACAAATGCCAACTGTATTATGTTACATAAAAAATGAGGACTTTGAGAATCCACTTTACCAGATGAGACCCAACAAACATTTTATGCTAGATCAACCGGGATTACAAAGAACATCTTCCCTTTTGGTCCGGTTAATATAATCAGAGTAGCTTACGTTGGAGACATGGGTGAGTATAGAGGTTATTTTAGACCATTAATTATCTAGTAGAGGATTTTTATTTTCCCTGAATAACCCCTTAATCACTTAAATAATCCAAAATTGTAGTTTAAACAACCACTCTTACATCAGCAAATATGGCTGTAGATAACTCACAGACAGCTCAGTTCTTGTCGAGGGTGATGTTCAACAGTTCATTACTCCTGTTGTGGTCTTGTAGGGATACCTAATTTTTTCTGTAACATTTCACCCTGGATTACAGCTGATCTTTGGTGGTCTCAGCTGAGAGGCACTATGTGATCACGTTCTTAGCATTATGTAGGCCCCAGAATTCTGACATAAATCGCTTTGAAAATGTTCTGCAATGCGTAATTTGGGGATTTCACCAAGCTCTGTCAAAATGGGTGGCAAGGGAGTGATGCCATAACTCATCTAATTCATGATGAACTGTGGTGTTCCTTACGTCAGACACCTTATTACAGTTTCTGGTAAGGTGCATGGATTTGCATAGCACTTATCAGACACTCCTGATTCAATAAGGGCTGTTAGGTGCTGCTTAATGAATCAGGAGCGTCTGACTCCAACATGCCTCCTTATCACGTCTCAATGAATTGAGCTGTAGTGTTTTGTTCAAAGTGCATGCAATTTTTCCTTAAAGCAGATGTCCACTACTTTTCATTTTTCATTGATGACCTATCCTGTGGATAGGTGATCAATGTCTGATCGGCCGGGGTCCGACACCCGACACCCCGGCAGATCAGCTGTTATCGGTGCCGCCGGCCAGAAGTGCTTACTTGCAGAGCTGACTGTCTTCTGGTAGTGGCCACGACAAGGTACTACACATCTTGTTAGGAATACTATAAAGAGAGAAGCGATCATGAAAGGACAGATCAGTCTGAGAGGAGAAGTGGAGGGAGCAGGAGCTCTGTAGGAGCTCTGCTCTGCCCAGGAGGAGGGCCTAGCCAGAGAGGCCCAAGACTGAAAAGACAGAGAGGAGCAAGAGAAAGGCTCCAGGAACGTGGAAGGGACCCCAGGGGTACGGGTAGTGCTGGAGGCCACCCGTACACCCGAATCTACTAGGAGGTGGAGGGGTCAGGTTGCACAGAGGGGACCAGTCCCTAAACTAGCGGAGTTCTTTAAGCCTCAACTAGGAAACCGGAGGCTTCAGTATTTCAAGTACTGTAGCCACAAGCCACATCTAATCACCATAAAGGTGGCAATAGAGGACCCAGGGGACAGAGAAGTCTTCTTCACCCGGCTAGGTCCGTGGCCACTGGCCTGAGACACTGGGTGTGAGGTGCAGGGAGATGGCCAGAAGAAACACACAGAAGGAGGTCCCATTACGTACTCCGGAGAGACCTGGGAGTTTGCTGAACCCCTCCCTGAGTAAGCACAGAACGCCGTGGGAAGTAACTCTAGTACTGGTAACTGGAAATCTAAGAAACCGTGAGTAAACCCTGAGGACTGCACCTTACTGTCTCTGTGATAATTATCTGCTCCATCCTCTGCACTACACCATAACAGCAACATCTACACTGCCCTGGAGCTAAGCTCTACCTGTGGAGAGCCAAACCAACTCTGCTGCATTCACGCCAGCTCCAGAGGACCTGCTCTGCAGCTGCGGCTCCCTTTAGCCGCATACCACAGGTGGCGTCACAAACATTATATAAAAACTATAAATCCCCTTTAAATATTCCCCTTTTTACTGACTGCCCTGGGTCCTGGACCGGGTCACCTCCACTGTGACATCACCCCTAGCAACGACCGGCCCGGCACCGAGTACCCCACGGCCTAGGGGGCACGTCACATCCACCTCCTATTGATTTGAATAGGAGGTGGATGTGCTGTACCAAGCCTCGGCTATTATCAGAAAGCGGCCAGCAAGTGAGCACTTTCTAACCGCAGCCGCCTACGACACCAATAACAGCTGATTGATGTTGGACCCCAGCCGATCAGACATTGATGACCTTTTCAAAGGATAGGTCATCAATGAAGAAGTAGTGGACAACCTTTTTTAGGGATTAAGTGATTAAACAAATAAGTATTGCTATTACAAAGCAACGTTTTAAAAAATTTTGATTAAAAAATGTGATCTTAAAATAATACGCATATGTTATCATAAAACATATACCCAGGCATTATTATTTGTCTCACTTGCATACTAGGTGCTCAGGCCCCTTCTGTACAAAACAATAATATAAGGAACTATAAAAATGATTCCAGCCGGTGTGAGCATCTATACATATCATCCTATGCTGACCTTTTCTAAGCAATCAGTAACATTTCAGTATATAAAAATCCTAAAAAGATATTGCCAAACAGCATATTGGTATGAAATACAAGCACATTAGATAGCTGACGTGAGTGTAATGTAACCGGTAGAGAGCAGGATTGAAAAATATTTCTCGTAATGATGATATATTTGAATTATAAACAATCATTAATAATATTTGTGCAACCTTCTGAAATTATAATGTGCGTTTCGATAAGGAAGGCATTAAATCTTATCTTTGCACAGATCTTCAGGTGTCCTGGGCTTTAATTAAAAAATATGAATACATTTTTCTTCCAAAAGGTGATTTACCTTATGAAAGCCTCAAAATGATGAAGCGAGATGTTCCATCCAATAGATCATCAAATGTGAACTATGAAACAAAGTAGCATTTGCCAGAGCAAGAACTTCTTTTAAGTTGTTTTGTGTCTGGTTTTATCTCAATATTTCCCTTATTTTTTACATTTAATTATGGAAATTTAACCCTTGCTGTACACAGGACAATGGTATTATTGGACTAGATCAAAGAATTTCCCTCATTTGAATTAAGAAGGAAATCATAAATGTGATATAAGTTGGAGTCTTATCTGTAAGACCCACTGATTTTTGGGGAAGAGAGAGATCATGAGGTCTGCATAAATCAAATTATTTGATTGTGGCCCATAAAGGAAAATGGGCTCTCCTCCTCAATCTTTTTATATCTATAGACCAAAAAGCTTGTGTGAATCAAAAAGACTGTTGTTTGCTGAAAAAAAGGAGAAAATGAATTTAGTTTTAGGCTCATACACATTAAAACCAAAGAAATGAGCCGGAGCATGAGTTGGTATACGTGCACTGCGTCAAATCATGTTTACACTGTGGCCATTTCACAGACAAAAGTAAATGTAAACTACGTACCCCATGTTACTTACATGTGCTAATACTATTTACTTATTTACTTACTATAGGGTATATGCTCAATTTGTTTTTTCTTGGGTTTTGTCTGTGAAATGGCCACATTGTGAACGTGCTCTTACGCAGTGCACTTATATCAACTTACGCTCCAGCTCATTTGTTTGGTTTTGCTGTATTTACTTCTACTCTGTACAAACAGGGGCATGGCCTTCTTTCTGAACTAGGCATTTATCTATATAGATTCCAATTGACAGGTAACTGAACAGTCGGGACCCCTGCCCTGCTTTGCCTTTATTCCCATTGAGGTAAGCTGACACAAGGTATGGTTTTAATACAAGAGACAGGCTAGGATTATTCTGACTGAGTTCACCTTGTTGTGGTGAGATGGCTTTTATGATTTTTTGATTAAAGTAGTGTTAACTAAGTACCCTATGTTATTTACATGTACCACTACTGTTTATATACTTACTATTGAGTATAGGGTCAATTAGTTTTTTCTTGGGTTTTGTCTGTAAATTGGCCACAGTGTGAACGTGTTCTTACACAGCGTACATATAGAAACTTATGCTCCAGCCCATTTCTTTGGTTTGCTTTATTTACTTGTATTTTGTAGAAACAGAGGTGTGACCACCTTTTTTGGGCTAGGCATTTTATCCATGTAGCTTCCTATGGACAGGGGGTTGAAAAGCTGGGGCACCTGTCTCTTCACATTGAGATCGGCGGACACAAGGAAAGATTTCAATTCTAGAGGCAGGCTAGGATCATCCCGATTGGGTAAAGTTTGTTTGGATGAGATGGCTTTTATGCTTTTTTTTATCAAAATAGCATTAACCAAGAACCTTATGTTATTTATATGTACTACTAATGTTTACTTATTTACTTACTGTAGGGTATATACTCAATTTGTTTTTACTTGGGTTTTGGCCATACACATTAGTTATCTGTCGGCCGAACAGAACTTTATCCGACAGTCAACTTAGACGACACCCTCAAACACAGAAGAACTCGATCGCCTGTCCGAGCGCTCCTGTGTCCTTTATGAGAAAACCACTGGCTGACATGTATCTCATGGATACAAAAATCACCAATCACAGTACAAAATCGGACATGTGTGATTAACATGTCTCGCAACTATCAGTCGGCTGGCGCCTCCATACAGATTAGACTGTAGGCCGAATCCGTCTATATTGGCAGATTCACACGACTTTAATATGTATGCGGGACCTAACTCTTATAGTCTATTATTTTATCAGTCCTTCTTGTTCTTCTCTCTTCTTTCCTGGTTTTTCTTAGCTGTCTTAAAGTGCTTAGCTAGACTTATAATCATTATTATCAGATCACTAGATGGTGGCCTGATTCTAAAGCATCGGGTATTCTAGCATATGTCTCCCGACCCTCCTTTATAATGCCCCATGCAGGAAGTCACATCCCCCGTATATAATACCCCATGCATATAATACCCCATACAGGATGTCACATCCCCCGTATATAATACCCCATGCAGGATGTCACATCCCCCCTATATAATGCCCCATGCAGGAAGTCACATCCCATTATAGTGCGACAAGCAGGCTGTCACATCCCCCCTATATAATACCCCATGCAAGATGTCACCTCTCCCGCATATAATGCCCCATGTAGGATGTCACCTCTCCCCCCCCCATATAATGCCCCATGTAGGATGTCACCTCTCCCCCCAAATAATGCCCCATGTAGGATGTCACCTCTCCCCCCATATAATGGCCCATGCAGGATGTCACCTCTCCCCCATATAATGCCCCATGTAGGATGTCACCTCTCCCCCATATAATGCCCCATGTAGGATGTCACCTCTCCCCCCATATAATGGCCCATGCAGGATGTCACCTCTCCCCCATATAATGCCCCATGTAGGATGTTACCTCTCCCCCCATATAATGCCCCATGCAGGATGTCACCTCTCCCCCATTTAATGCCCCATGTAGGATGTCACCTCTCCCCCCATATAATGGCCCATGCAGGATGTCACCTCTCCCCCCATATAATGTCCCATCCCCCCATAGTGCCCCATGCAGGTCCCCTATGGCCCGATACAAAAAAAAAAAAATCCAATACTCGCCTCACTTCTCAGCTGCTGCTCTGGACTCCACCGTAGCCGGCATCTTCACGCTGTGCGCTGTGATCGGTCAGGAGAGAGCGCGGTGTAAAAACGTCACCGCGCCCTCTGACCTGAAACGTCGCAGAGCATCAGCTGAAGACACAGGAGCTGCTGCGCAGGCACGGGGAGGGGTAAGTATGACACTGGGTGCCGAGGTCCTGATCGAGCGGGGGGAGGGATGGGAGGAGAGGAGAGGGGAGGGGAGAGGAGGGGAGGGGAGGGGTAAGTATGACGCCGGGGTCCTGATTGAGTGGGGGGAGGGACGGGAGGGGAGAGGAGGGGAGGGGAGAGGAGGGGAGAGGGGGGAGGGGTAAGTATGACGCCGGGGTCCTGATTGAGCGGGGGGGGGATGGGAGGAGAGGGGAGGGGAGAGGAGGGGAAAGGAGGGGAGGGGAGAGGAGGGGAGGGGCGTCACACTTGTCCTCGGGAGATAAGCGGCTGTAGCCGCTGATCTTCCGACGATAGCCACATGTAGGTCAGCGGCGCCTGTGATCGGGGGACTTATGCTGCGAGCAGCCGGCTGCATCTCCCGGCTGCATCGCCGCTGACCTCCGTGCCTCACATGAGCCGCTAATGGCCACCATGTTTTTCTGAAATACCGCGTCGCTGATTGGCCGCGGCCGGACCAATCAGCGACCCGGGATTTCCTGGACAGACAGACAGACAGAAAGACAGACGGGATAAGACAATTATATAGATAGATCAGACGTTCGACACCAGGCACTCCTACCGATAAACTAAAGCTCAATTCTTATCAACTTGAATCAAAGCTGAGCTTCAGCCCTATTACTTTCTACTAGAGAGCAGGGCTTTGAAATAGGAGATGTCACAGTCACTCTCAACAAAACTATTTCCTATACTGCACCCCAGAAAACTATTACAGCTGAAATATATGCTGGCTCATAACTGGCATTGATTTCATATTGTAGCACAACGACCGTTCGAAGATGGGCCAAGTTTATCAAGAAACCATGCTACTCTTTTTAAATGTGGCACATCCTACATTTGGGGATTTGGGTACAAGACTATTGTATGGAATTTACCTAAATGTCTTTTATCTGTGCACAAAAGACATTGCATTTTATGTAAATAAAGGATCATAAAAAAATCTTCTTGTTATTGGCTGTACTGTTGTCAGTTCTGCTCAAGCATCCAATGGATTACAGTATTTTGACTCAAGACAAGGTAACCAACAAGGACATGGGTATTAATGGTCATTGTTGAATCCAGTTGTGTGGCTTTTCAGCTGTTGTATAGATGTGTCCAAACCTATTTATCTACAGTGGGGAAAAAAAGTATTTAGTCAGCCACCAATTGTGCAAGTTCTCCCACTTAAAAAGATGATGCCTGTAATTGACATTATAGGTAGACCTCAACTATGAGAGACAAAATGAGAAAACAAATCCTGAAAATCACATTGTCTGATTTGGAAAGAATTTTTTTTTCAAATTTTCATGGAAAATAAGTATTTTGTCAATTACAAACAAGTAAGATTTCTGGCTCTCACAGACCTGCAACTTCTTATTTAAGAGGTTCCTCTGTCCTCCACTCATTACCTGTAGTACTGGCATCTGTTTGAACTTGTTATCAGTATAAAAGACACCTGTCCGCAACCTCAAACAGTCACATTCAAAACTCCACTATGGTGAAGACCAAAGAGCTGTTGAAGGACACCAGAAACAAAATTATAGCCCTGCACCAGGCTGGGAAGACTGAATCTGCAATAGGCAAGCAGCTTGGTGTGAAGAAATCAACTGTGGGAGCAATAATTAGAAAATCGAAGACATACAAGACCACTGATAATCTTCCTCAATCTGAGGCTCCACACAAAATCTCACCCCGTGGGGGTCAAAGTTATTTCAATAATGGTGAGCAAAAATTCCAGAACCACATGGGGGGATCTAGTAAATGACCTGCAGAGAGCTGGGACCAACGTTACACAGGCTAGCATCAGTAACACACTACGCCGCCAGGAACTCAGATCATGCAGTGCCAGATGTGTCCCCCTGCTTAAGCCATTATGCCCGTCTGAAGTTTGCTAGAGAGCATTTGGATGATCCAGAAGAGTATTGGGAGAATGTCATATGGTCAGATGAAACCAAAGTAGAACTGTTTGGTAGAAACACAACTTGTCATGTTTGGAGTAGAAAGAATGCAGAGTTGCATCCAAAGAACAGCATACCTACTGTGAAGCATGGGGGTGGCAACATCATGTTTTGGGGCTGTTTCTCTGCCAAGGGACCAGGACG
The DNA here is from genome assembly GCF_046119375.1 of Phyllobates terribilis. NCBI lineage: Eukaryota > Metazoa > Chordata > Amphibia > Anura > Dendrobatidae > Phyllobates > Phyllobates terribilis. Next base: position 111,848,441 of record NW_027362770.1, read on the forward strand.
ACTGATCCGTGTACATGAAAGAATGAATGGGGCCATGTATCGTGAGATTTTGAGTGCAAACCTCCTTCCATCAGCAAGGGCATTGAAGATGAAACGTGGCTGGGTCTTTCAGCATGATAATGATCTCAAGCACACTGCCAGGGTAATGAAGGAGTGGCTTCGTAAGAAGCATTTCAAGGTCCTGGAGTGGTCTAGCGAGTCTCCAGATCTAAACCCTATAGAAAACCTTTGGAGGGAGTTGAAAGTCCATGTTGCCCAGCGACAGCCCAAAACATCACTTGTCTAGAGGAGATCTGTATGGAAGAATGGGCCAACATACCAGCCACAGTGTGTGCCTACCTTGTGAAGACTTACAGAAAACGTTTGACCTCTGTCATTGCCAACAAAGGATATATAACAAAGTATTGAGATGAACATTTGTAAATACTTATTTTCCACAAAAATTTGAAAAAAAATTCTTTCCAAATCAGACAATGTGATTTTCAGGATTTGTTTTCTCATTTTGTCTCTTATAGTTGAGGTCTACCTATGATGTCAATTACAGGCCTCTCTCATAATTTTAAGTGGGAGAACTTGCATAATTGGTGGCTGATAGTGTTGAGCGAACATGCTCGACACTGCTCGGTACTTGCCCGAGCATCACGCTACTCGGGATGTTCGGCGAGCACCGAGCATTTCCGGGTTACTCGGGCGGGAGCTCGTGTCTCCGCCCTGCATGTTTGGCGCTCTTTACAGAGCCAATGAACATGCAGGGATTGCCAGCCAGTCACTGTAATGCCGCAGCCATGTTGTTTGTGGGCATTACAGTGATTGGCTGGCCGCACAGCGTCACCTCGAGTATTTAAAACCGGCGCCGCCATCTTGGACACAGTCGCTCCGGATCAGACAGTGTAGGGTCAGCGCTGCTGATTTAGGGAGAGATATATCCTGCAAAATAGTTAGTGTAGGGTCTTTAAAGGCTGCCAGATCAAACAAACAGTCCTTCTCAGGACTAATATCCATCCCAGGTATATCAGGCAGGCAGGCAGGCTGTATAGGAGACGCAGTGGTTATACCAGCAAACGCTGCATTACAGTCCTGCGTGCTGCTCCTGTTGCTGAAATTGCTGGACTTAGCTCCAGGTCTCGGGGGCCAGGAAAAATCCTTTTTTTTTTGTCTAAATCCTCTTTTTTTTTTCCTCCTTCACAATGTACAAATACCCATCTTATTAACCTTTTGGTGTCCCCCCCCCCCCAAAAAAAAAAAAAAAAGTGTGCCTCTGATTTTTCAGACACAAATATATCTGTTGAAAATAGTCTGGTGTAGGCCAGAGAAATAGAAGTGTGGTTTTGCAGTTCTATGGGCCATTTGTATCTAAAAAAAACCAGTTTGAGTGTGTCGCTCACTGTTCAGCCGCAAATATATATATATTTAAAAAAGTCTTGTATACACCAGTAAATTATTACTGTGGTTTTGATGTTCCACGGTAAAACATCTCTATTATCCTGTTTTTGGCATTTTTTGCTGTATAAAAATAATAATAGTGTCTCCCTGATTTTTCAGACACAAATATATCTGTTGAAAATAGTCTGGTGTAGGCCCGAGAAATACAAGTGTGGCTTTGCAGTTTCACGGTTCAAACCTCTGTATTGTCCACTATTGGGCCATTTGTATCTAAAAAATACAGTTTGAGTGTGTCGCTCACTGTTCAGCCGCAAATATATATATATTTTAAGAAGCCTGGTATACACCAGTAAATTATAACTGTGGTTTTGCTGTTCCACAGTAAAACATCTCTATTATCCTGCATTTGGCATTTTTTGCCGTAAAAAATAAATAGTGTCTCCTGATTGTTCAGACACAAATATATCTGTTGAAAATAGTCTGGTGTAAGCCCGAGAAATACAAGTGTGGCTTTGCAGTTTCACGGTTCAAACCTCTGTATTGTCCACTTTTGGGCCATTTGTATCTAAAAAAAACAGTTTGAGTGTGTCGCTCACTGTTCAGCCGCAAATATCTCTATTTAAAAAAGTGTGGTATACCCCAGTAAACAATAACTGTGGTTTTGCCATCCCACGGTAAAAAATCTCTATTATTCAGGTTTTGGTATTTTTTTCCGTAAAGAAAAACAGTAGTGTCTCCTGACTGTTGTGACTCAAAAATATATCTGTTGAAAATAGTCTTGTGTAGGCCCGACATCCCAGTGTGGTTTCGCAGTTCCACGGGTAAAATCGCTGTACTATCCAGTTTTGGGCCTTTGGTATCTAAAAAAAAAGCAGTTTGAGTGTGTCGCTCACTGTTCAGCCGTAAATATCTCTATTTAAAAAAGTGTGGTATACCCCAGTAAACAATAACTGTGGTTTTCCTCTTCCACGGTTCTAATCTACTCTTTGTTACCCTTTTTCCATTGATAGTGCAAGTGTAAGCTATTTTACTTCATTTACAATGGGCAAGGCGCGTGGCAAGGGACGTGGAAGTGGACGTTCTGGTGATGGTTCGTGCAGAGGACGGGGACGTGGCCAAGGTGAAAATGTGCCACAACCAACAGCCACATCTTCTCACTCCCACTTCTTGACCAAATTACTAGGGAAGCACAGAACAACACCAGTATTGAGAACTGATCAGTGTGAACAGGTTATTAATTGGATAGCAGACAATACTTCCAGTTACCTGGGCACCACCACCTCCGGTCTGTCTTCCACACGGTCAACTCTTAGAAGCCGTGAGTCTCGACCGCATACTCCTCCTCACCCTTATGCTACTTCCTCCCACCATGCCGAGTGTCGTCAGACAGCAAGTGATCCCACACTTGGACACCCTGAAGAGCTGTTCACTGGTCCATTTCCATATTTGGGCCCCTCGCCTGATACGCTTGAAGTGGTGGAAGAGGAGATCCCATGTTGCGATGCCCAAATATTTGAACAGCCACGGCCACACGAAGTCGACGTTGGCAATCTGTCACAAGAGGTGGACGATGACGAGACACAATTGCCAGGAAGTGAGGAGGAGGATCGTGGTGTGCAAGTGGAAGAGGAGGAGGTGGTGGATGATCTAGTAACTGACCCAACGTGGAAGGAGGACATGTAGATTGAGGCCAGCAGCACACAAGGGGAGGGAGGCAGAGTACCCCAACAGGCAGGAAGAAGCAGTGTGGTGGCCGCAGACAGAAGGCAGGCAACCGTTCCCCGTAACACCAACACAAGGGACATTGCCAGAACAAGCGGTAGGTATTCCAGAGTCTGGAATTTTTTTAAAGACTGCTGATAACCCCAAAAACGCCATATGTTCCACCTGCCATGCCAGCATCAGCAGGGGTGACAAAACTACCAGCCTGACCACCACCAGCATGATCAGGCACATGGCAGCAAAGCACCCGACTTTGTGGGGCGAAACCCAGGGTCCACGACAAGTGTCAGCGGGTGTCACCACTGCTTCTTCCACTGTTGTGCGTGCAATAGAACCCCCTGTTGTGTGTGCAAGGCAATCCCCTGTCCATACTGCATGTAAAGATGCCCCCTCCTCTCAGTCTTCACTTGTTATGGCAGTTTCTCAAGAAACAGCATCAACGTCCACGTCCCACCGCAGTGTTCAATTGTCCATATCCCAGACCTTTGAACGAAAGCGGAAATTCGCAGCTAACGCCCCACAGGCCACAGTCCTAAATTCGCACATTTCACGACTGCTTGCATTGGAAATGCTGCCTTTTAGGCTGGTGGAGACGGAATCCTTCCGCAATCTTATGGCGGTGGCCGTCCCTCGGTTCTCGGTCCCCAGCCGACACTATTTTGCCCGGTGTGCCATCCCCGCACTACACAAGCACGTGTCCCAAAGCATCTGCCGTGCCCTCAACAACGCAGTTACTGGGAGAGTCCACCTGACAAAGGACACGTGGACAAGTGCTTGTGGCCAGGGACGGTACATCTCTCTGACGGCACACTGGGTAAACATAGTGGAAGCCGGGACCCAGTCGGACCTTGCGATGGAACACATCCTCCCACACCGAGGACTGCGGGCCCTATGTCAGTCAGAGTTGCCCCCACAGTGTACAGCTCCTGCGCATCCTCCTCCTCCTCCTCCTCCTCCTCATGTTCAGCCTCCATCTCAGATATCACCACATCAGTTACAAGCTGGAAGCATTGCAGCACTGCCTCAGCCAAGCGGCAACAGGCTGTGCTGAAACTCATAAGCTTAGGTGATAAACCTCACACTGCTTGTGAGTTGTGGACAGCTGTGAAAGAGCAGGCAGATCTGTGGCTGAGACCGCTGAACCTACATCCCGGCATGGTCGTGTGTGACAATGACCGTAACCTGGTGGCGGCTCTGAGGCGAGGTGAGATCACACACGTACCATGCCTGGCTCATGTGCTTAACAGCGTGGTTCAGCGGTTTCTTAAATCGTTCCCCGAGTTGCCAGATCTGCTCGTGAAAGTACGCCGCCTGTCAGCTCATTTTCGCAAGTCGGCTACAGCTACCACCGCCCTTGCTGTCTTGCAGCAGCGTTTGCAGCTTCCGGCACACCGACTGGTGTGTGATGTCCCCACACGTTGGAACTCTACCCTCCACATGTTGCAAAGGATTTGTGAGCAGAAGAGAGCAGTTGTGGAGTACCAGCTGCAACAAGGCCGTAGATATTCAGGTCAGACTCCACACATAAGACCTCAGGAGTGGACCTGGATGTCTGACATATGTACCATCCTGACAAACTTTGAGGAGGCCACCAAGATGGTGAGTGGCGATGACGCCATCATTAGTGTCAGCATCCCACTTGTCTGTCTTTTGCAACGCTCTCTGCATAGAATTAAAGAGGAGGCATTGCAGCCAGAGTATGATGAGATGGATCAAGAAGCCGTAGTGGGCGATTACACACAGCCCAGCCTCATCTCATCCCAATGTGCATTGGGGGACAATGAGGGAGAGGAGGAGGAGGAGGAGGAGGAGGAGGAAGAACAGGAGCTGCTATCATGCGTTGTAGACGGTAGTACCTGTACAAGTGTCATACCGTTGGTTCAGCGTCGGTGGCCTGAGGACAGGGGGGAGGAGGAAGAGGAGGAGGAGGAGAGCATGGTCAGTCGTCATCTTGGTGAGGAAACGGAAATCTTGCCCGTTTCCAGTCTGGCACGCATGGCTGACTTTATGTTACGCTGCCTTAAAAGTGACCCTTGCATTGTCAAAATGTTGGGTGACAGTCATTACTGGTTGGTGACACTTGTAGACCCCCGCTACAAGGAGAACTTTCACTCTCTTATTCTTGAGGTGGAGAGGTCTACAGAAATGGGGCAATACCAGAAGGCCCTTGCTAATGAACTCTTAAAAAAATTCCCATCTGAACACGCTAGCGGCAGAGGTCACAGTTCGTTGCCCAACCAAGGCGTACAGGCGAGAGAGATGCAACTCCAATCCAGCAGAGGCAGGGGAACACTGTTAACGTTCTGGGACAGTTTTCTGACACCCGCCCAGCTTACAGGACCTGAGGCGCGGGGTACTCTCACAAGGAGTGGAAAGTTTGAAAAGATGGTGAGGGAGTACCTTGCCGATAGTACCAGCATCCTCCGTAATTCCTCTGTGCCTTTTAATTATTGGGTATCCAAGCTGGACACTTGGAATGAACTCGCTCTGTACGCTTTGGAGGTCCTGGCCTGCCCTGCCGCTAGCGTGTTATCGGAGCGTGTTTTTAGTGCCGCTGGGGGAATTATAACTGATAAGCGCACTCGCCTGTCAACAATGCTGACAAGCTGACCCTTATCAAAATGAACAAGGGCTGGATTGGGCCAGACTTCTCATCACCACCAAATGACAGCAGAGTAACATAAAGTCAAATCCACTGTGTTATTTCGGGAGGTGTATTCACATGCACTGCTTCACACCCACACATGGGTATAGGCTTCCTCGTTTCGGCTGTTTAATCTTCTTCTCCTTATCCTCAGCTTCCACCACCACTATACCACCAGGGTGCCAGCATTGCAAGTTCCTCCGTCCTAAATTTTGGCAGCTTTTATTGGGAAAGCATAAGCAAATACCATGGGACACCCACTCCCCAATAATGGGACTTATGTTTGTAATATGCTGTACTGCATGGCTCTTGTAAGGGGCATTGTAAGTTCCTCCGTCCTAATTCTTGGCAGCTTTTGCTGGGAAAGCATAAGTAAATACTATGGGAGACCCATTCCCCAATAATGGGACTTATGTTTGTAATATGCTGTACTGCATGGCTCTTGTAAGGGGCATTGCAAGTTGCTCCGTCCTAATTTTTGGCAGCTTTTGCTTGCAAGGCATAAGCAAATACTATGGGAGACCCACTCCCCAATAATGGGACTTATGTTTGTAATATGCTGTACTGCATGGCTCTTGTAAGGGGCATTGCAAGTTGCTCCGTCCTAATTTTTGGCAGCTTTTGCTTGCAAGGCATAAGCAAATACTATGGGAGACCCACTCCCCAATAATGGGACTTATGTTTGTAATATGCTGTACTGCATGTGACGCGCCCCCTGGGCCGTGTGTACATGTGTGTGGGATACCCGGTGCCGGGTCTCTGGGGTCTGTAGTCTCCGTGGCGGTGACCCTGTCCCGTGGCTCAGGCTGGTCAAACCAGTGGCAGTCTTTCTTAGGTTTTGAGGTTAATTGTCCGACTGCGCCACCCGTGGATTGCGGTCAGGGAGTACCACGGCTGCGAGGCAGACCGCTGAGGCTGGTGTTGTGTGCGCAGCATAGAATGGGATAACTCCCCTCGGGAGGAGTATAGCCTCAGGGCAGTGAGTGTGGATGATGGGGGTGATGGTGCACGAGCGCAGCAGGAACGACTCAGAGTCTTTGCAGTGCAGTTCAGTGTCTTTACTGATGATTATAAGGTAGACCCTCCCGGGAGTACTGGCTAGCATAAGAGGCCTGGTCAGTCTGTGAGCAAGCAGGAGTTTCCCTGGCCAGGTGGAGTTGTAGGCCTCCCCGTCTGTCTGCACTCTTCCTGGCTACCTTGCTGTAAGCGGGTAGAAGTAGCCTACGTCCCTGAGTGTACCGTGTAGTGCTCACCCGTATGGCTGGTGACTTGGGGCCTTCTGTTAGCCTCCGCTCCATGACGGCGGTGCTGGTCCCTTGCTTGTGACTGAGCCTCCGGGCTTCTATGGCCAGAGGACCTGAAATCCCCTGCCGGCTGGTTTCTGCTGCTGGATATATAAGTCCTCACAGCTTCGGACTCCTGTGTCCGGTTCCTATTGTCTTCTGCCAGGGCGAGCTCTGCTCAGCTTCCAGCCCCTGGTCTTTAGCTCCTAGCTCCTACAGAGCTCCTTGCTCTTACTTTCCCTTGCTCTCACTCTGACTCTGACTGTTCTCTGACTCACTCAACCCCGCCCCAGATCCAGTTTATAAGGGCAGAATTCTCCCCTCCCAGGACTGGGGCAGGAGGATGTTGCATGTTTAAGGGATCCTGACCAGGAAACCTCCCACTTGCTCTCCGACGTAATATCTCTATTACTGTGGTGGCCAGACCCCTGGGGTGCCACACATGGCTCTTGTAAGGGGCATTGCAGTTCCTCATAATTTTTGGAAAGCCTTCCATTCACTGCTTAGGCCAACAGTGCACGGGAGACCCAGTTGCTATAAATCGAAAAAAAGGTTTAGTTAACGCCCTCTGACCTCCATGTCATTTCAAAGGGGCATTGGAGTGGCTCGAAACTTTTGGTAGGCATTGCACTCACTGTATGCCCTATAACTGTGTAGCCGAACCGCTCCTTTTGTTACAGAAACATATCCTACAAGACATATCTGGTTGACTGGCCTGATATTTTTGTGAATGGTCCCTGTTCCTCCTGCTCTTTCTCCTTTGCCACCACCTCATCCATCATTTATCAGCTGAAGCTTTGTTTTAACGGGAGTCATAGAACTTGGATAGTAGCAGGAAAACATCCAGCAATCCTCGGAGGAGGTAGGATATGCGCCAAAACGCGGACCACCTCAGGCCTAGCCGCTACTACATACATGCGCTTGCATTCCAAGAAAACATAGCAGATGCAAACTTCTATCATCATCATCATGCTCCTCACCTAGGCACTCTCAACTCCCCTGATGGAGAAGCCAGGGCCCACCGGAGGTGTCTGGTTCTCTGGTGGGCTCGTCCAATGCTGCCCTAAAGGAGGCCAGGCTAATAAAAGTGTGGGGGAAGGTGACAGGAGAAATCAGGGCAGCTGGGGACCGAGTATGGACACCTGGCCACCACCTGGCGGCTGGGGACCGAGCGTGGACACCCGGCCGCCGGGCGGCTGGGGACAGAGTATGGATACCTCGCTGCCGAAGCGGCCATGAGGAAGTGGCCAGCTTCGGCCTCCTCCAAACTAAAAGGCCCCATTTCAAGTGAAAGCTAGCAGTATGGTATTGCAGCCTGTGGGTGGGTGGGTGGGTGGTTGGCTGCATATTTTCACTTGCATTGCAAGGAATGGGGGAGGTACAATTGAACACTGCCCTGGGACAAGGACTTGCACGGGGATAGTTGCAAGTCTGCATCTTCTGATGCGGCAAGGATCACTTCTGATGGGCACACTTTTAGACAGTGACCTGGGGGTCAGAGATGCTTCCTGGGGTCTTCCCCATGCTGATCCCTTGTCTTTTCAGCACTGTATGCATGTGTCACACAGCACATGGCCAGATAAGGTTGTAAAATGTTAAAATGACATTTCCCGGTGAACGCATTTGTCACGGTTGAAAGCAATACAAAAGTGCAAAAACGCATGAAAAATGCTACTTGTGAACATAGCCCAAGGTGTGGAGGAGTATTTTTGTTTTTGGTTATTTATTTTACCTTATACACAAGTTTTTACCCTGGAAAGTAAATTCCTTTACCGTTTCAGTTTAGTTTTTGAACGTTTTATTGTGAGCCCGCAAAAGTGGCTTAATACCTCTGACCACGTTGTTGACAGCAGTGACCTGGGGGTCAGAAATGCTTCCAGGGGCGATCCCCATGCTGCCCCCATGTCTTTTGAGCACTGTCACTACCATTTTGGGCACTTTTCAGGCTTTCTACAGACTGCCAGGGGTGCTGCCGCAAAAATGCTCGGGTCTCTCAAAGACTAACATTGGGCTCGTTGCTCGGGTCGAGCACCCGAGTATCACGGTAAGCTCGCCCCGAGCTTCGAGCACCCGAGCATTTTAGTGATCGCTCAACACTATCAGTCGTCATCTTGGTGAGGACACAGAAGTCTTGCCCGTTACCAGTCTGGCACCCATTGCTGACTTTATGTTACGCTGCCTTAACCGTGACCCTTGCATTGTCAAAATGTTGGGTCACAGTCATTACTGGTTGAAGACACTTTTAGACCCCCTCTACAAGGAGAACTTTCACTCTTTTATTCCTAAGTTGGAGAGGTCTACAATAATGGGGCAGTACCTGAAGGCCCTTGCTGCAGAACTATTAAAAAAATTCCCATCTGAACACGGTAGCGGCAGTGGTCACAGTTCGCTGCCCAACTAAGGCATACAGGCGAGAGAGACGCAACTCCAATCCAGCAGAGGCAGGGGAACACTGTCAATGTTCTAGGACAGTTTTCTGAGACCTGCCCAGCTTACAGGCCCTGAGGCGCAGGGTACTCTCACAAGGAGTGGAAAGTTTCAAAAAATGGTGAGGGAGTACCAGCGTCCTCCGTGATTCCGCTGTGCCTTTTAATTATTGGGTATCCAAGCTGGACACTTGGAATGAACTCACTCTGTATGCCTTGGAGGTCCTGGCCTGCCCTGCCACTAGCGTGTTATCGGAGCGTGTTTTTAGTGCCGCTGGGGGAATTATAACTGATAAGCGCACTCGCCTGTCAACTGACAATGCTGACAAGCTGACCCTTATCAAAATGAACAAGGGCTGGATTGGGCCAGACTTCTCATCACCACCAAATGACAGCAGAGTAACATAAAGTCAAATCCACTGTGTTATTTCGGGAGGTGTATTCCCATGCATCGCTTCACACCCACACATGGGTATACGCTTCCTCATTTCGGCTGTTTTTTGCTCTTCTCCTTATTCTCAGCCTCCACGACCACTATACCACCAGGGTGACCGTGGTCCATATTGCCAGCATTGCAAGTTCCTCTGTCCTAATTTTTGGCAGCTTTTGCTTGGAAGGAATAGGCAAAGACTATGGGAGACCCACTCCCCAATAATGGGACTTATGTTTGTAATATGCTGTACTGCATGGCTCTTGTAAGGGGCATTGCAAGTTGCTCCGTCCTAATTTTTGGCAGCTTTTGCTTGCAAGGCATAAGCAAATACTATGGGAGACCCACTCCCCAATAATGGGACTTATGTTTGTAATATGCTGTACTGCATGTGATGCGCCCCCTGGGCCGTGTGTACATGTGTGTGGGATACCCGGTGCCGGGTCTCTGGGGTCTGTAGTCTCCGTGGCGGTGACCCTGTCCCGTGGCTCAGGCTGGTCAAACCAGTGGCAGTCTTTCTTAGGTTTTGAGGTTAATTGTCCGACTGCGCCACCCGTGGATTGCGGTCAGGGAGTACCACGGCTGCGAGGCAGACCGCTGAGGCTGGTGTTGTGTGCGCAGCATAGAATGGGATAACTCCCCTCGGGAGGAGTATAGCCTCAGGGCAGTGAGTGTGGATGATGGGGGTGATGGTGCACGAGCGCAGCAGGAATGACTCAGAGTCTTTGCAGTGCAGTTCAGTGTCTTTACTGATGATTATAAGGTAGACCCTCCCGGGAGTACTGGCTAGCATAAGAGGCCTGGTCAGTCTGTGAGCAAGCAGGAGTTTCCCTGGCCAGGTGGAGTTGTAGGCCTCCCCGTCTGTCTGCACTCTTCCTGGCTACCTTGCTGTAAGCGGGTAGAAGTAGCCTACGTCCCTGAGTGTACCGTGTAGTGCTCACCCGTATGGCTGGTGACTTGGGGCCTTCTGTTAGCCTCCGCTCCATGACGGCGGTGCTGGTCCCTTGCTTGTGACTGAGCCTCCGGGCTTCTATGGCCAGAGGACCTGAAATCCCCTGCCGGCTGGTTTCTGCTGCTGGATATATAAGTCCTCACAGCTTCGGACTCCTGTGTCCGGTTCCTATTGTCTTCTGCCAGGGCGAGCTCTGCTCAGCTTCCAGCCCCTGGTCTTTAGCTCCTAGCTCCTACAGAGCTCCTTGCTCTTACTTTCCCTTGCTCTCACTCTGACTCTGACTGTTCTCTAACTCACTCAACCCCGCCCAAGATCCAGTTTATAAGGGCAGAATTCTCCCCTCCCAGGACTGGGGCAGGAGGATGTTGCATGTTTAAGGGATCCTGACCAGGAAACCTCCCACTTGCTCTCCGACGTAATATCTCTATTACTGTGGTGACCAGACCCCTGGGGTGCCACACATGGCTCTTGTAAGGGGCATTGCAGTTCCTCATAATTTTTGGAAAGCCTTCCATTCACTGCTTAGGCCAACAGTGCACGGGAGACGCAGTTGCTATAAATCGAAAAAAAGCTTTAGTTAACGCCCTCTGACCTCCATGTCATTTCAAAGGGGCATTGGAGTGGCTCGAAACTTTTGGTAGGCATTGCACTCACTGTATGCCCTATAACTGTGTAGCCGAACCGCTCCTTTTGTTACAGAAACATATCCTACAAGACATATCTGGTTGACTGGCCTGATATTTTTGTGAATGGTCCCTGTTCCTCCTGCTCTTTCTCCTTTGCCACCACCTCATCCATCATTTATCAGCTGAAGCTTTGTTTTAACGGGAGTCATAGAACTTGGATAGTAGCAGGAAAACATCCAGCAATCCTCGGAGGAGGTAGGATATGCGCCAAAACGCGGACCACCTCAGGCCTAGCCGCTACTACATACATGCGCTTGCATTCCAAGAAAACATAGCAGATGCAAACTTCTATCATCATCATCATACTCGTCACCTAGGCACTCTCAACTCCCCTGATGGAGAAGCCAGGGCCCACCGGAGGAGTCTGGTTCTCTGGTGGGCTCGTCCAATGCTGCCCTAAAGGAGACCAGGCTAATAAAAGTGTGGGGGAAGGTGACAGGAGAAATCAGGGCAGCTGGGGACCGAGTATGGACACCTGGCCACCACCTGGCGGCTGGGGACCGAGCGTGGACACCCGGCCGCCGGGCGGCTGGGGACAGAGTATGGATACCTCGCTGCCGAAGCGGCCATGAGGAAGTGGTCAGCTTCGGCCTCCTCCAAACTAAAAGGCCCCATTTCAAGTGAAAGCTAGCAGCATGGTATTGCAGCCTGTGGGTGGGTGGGTGGGTGGTTGGCTGCATATTTTCACTTGCATTGCAAGGAATGGGGGAGGTACAATTGAACACTGCCCTGGGACAAGGACTTGCACGGGGATAGTTGCAAGTCTGCATCTTCTGATGCGGCAAGGATCACTCCTGATGGGCACACTTTTAGACAGTGACCTGGGGGTCAGAGATGCTTCCTGGGGTCTTCCCCATGCTGATCCCTTGTCTTTTCAGCACTGTATGCATGTGTCACACAGCACATGGCCAGATAAGGTTGTAAAATGTTAAAATGACATTTCCCGGTGAACGCATTTGTCACGGTTGAAAGCAATACAAAAGTGCAAAAACGCATGAAAAATGCTACTTGTGAACATAGCCCAAGGTGTGGAGGAGTATTTTTGTTTTTGGTTATTTATTTTACCTTATACACAAGTTTTTACCCTGGAAAGTAAATTCCTTTACCGTTTCAGTTTAGTTTTTGAACGTTTTATTGTGAGCCCGCAAAAGTGGCTTAATACCTCTGACCACGTTGTTGACAGCAGTGACCTGGGGGTCAGAAATGCTTCCAGGGGCGATCCCCATGCTGCCCCCATGTCTTTTGAGCACTGTCACTATCATTTTGGGCACTTTTCAGGCTTTCTACAGACTGCCGGGGGTGCTGCCGCAAAAATGCTCAGGTCTCTCAAAGACTAACATTGGGCTCGTTGCTCGGGTCGAGCACCCGAGTATCACGGTAAGCTCGCCCCGAGCTTCGAGCACCCGAGCATTTTAGTGATCGCTCAACACTATCAGTCGTCATCTTGGTGAGGACACGGAAGTCTTGCCCGTTACCAGTCTGGCACCCATTGCTGACTTTATGTTACGCTGCCTTAACCGTGACCCTTGCATTGTCAAAATGTTGGGTCACAGTCATTACTGGTTGAAGACACTTTTAGACCCCCTCTACAAGGAGAACTTTCACTCTTTTATTCCTGAGTTGGAGAGGTCTACAATAATGGGGCAGTACCTGAAGGCCCTTGCTGCAGAACTATTAAAAAAATTCCCATCTGAACACGGTAGCGGCAGTGGTCACAGTTCGCTGCCCAACTAAGGCATACAGGCGAGAGAGATGCAACTCCAATCCAGCAGAGGCAGGGGAACACTGTCAATGTTCTAGGACAGTTTTCTGAGACCTGCCCAGCTTACAGGCCCTGAGGCGCAGGGTACTCTCACAAGGAGTGGAAAGTTTCAAAAAATGGTGAGGGAGTACCAGCGTCCTCCGTGATTCTGCTGTGCCTTTTAATTATTGGGTATCCAAGCTGGACACTTGGAATGAACTCACTCTGTATGCCTTGGAGGTCCTGGCGTGCCCTGCCACTAGCGTGTTATCGGAGCGTGTTTTTAGTGCCGCTGGGGGAATTATAACTGATAAGCGCACTCGCCTGTCAACTGACAATGCTGACAAGCTGACCCTTATCAAAATGAACAAGGGCTGGATTGGGCCAGACTTCTCATCACCACCAAATGACAGCAGAGTAACATAAAGTCAAATCCACTGTGTTATTTCGGGAGGTGTATTCCCATGCATCGCTTCACACCCACACATGGGTATACGCTTCCTCATTTCGGCTGTTTTTTGCTCTTCTCCTTATCCTCAGCCTCCATGACCACTATACCACCAGGGTGACCGTGGTCCATATTGCCAGCATTGCAAGTTCCTCTGTCCTAATTTTTGGCAGCTTTTGCTTGGAAGGAATAGGCAAAGACTACGGGAGACCCACTCCCGAATAATGGGAATAATGTTTTTAATATGCTGTACTGCATGGCTCTTGTAAGGGACATTGCAAGTTCCCCCTTCCTAATTTTTGGCAGCTTTTGCTTGGAAGGCATAGGCAAAGACTATGGGAGACCCACTCCCCAATAATGGGAATAATGTTTTTAATATGCTGTACTGCATGGCTCTTGTAAGGGGCATTAAAATCGTCTTGTTAAGCTACTGTGACCTCCACGTCTCTTCCAAGGGTCGTTAATATTGTTTTTTTATTCCACTGCAACCTCCACCACTCTTCCAAGGGGCATTAAAAGCGTCTTGTTAAGCTACTGTGACCTCCAGGTCTCTTCCACAGGGCGTTGATATTGTCTTTTTATTCCACTGTAACTTCCACCACTCTTCCAAGGGGCATTGATATTGTCTTTTTATTCCACAGCGACCTCCACCACTCTTCCAAGGGGCATTAAAACCGTCTTGTTAAGCTACTGCGACCTCCACATCTCTTCCAAGGGGCATTAAAACTGTCTTGTTAAACCACTCTGAACTCCACGTCTCTTCTAAGGGGCATTAAAACCGTCTTGTTAAACCACTCTGAATTCCACAGCTCTTCCAAGGGGCATTGACATGTTGTTTTTAATTACCTCTAACCTCCACGACTCTTGCAACGGGCATTGCATTTCCTCCTAATTTTTGTCAGCTTTTGCTTTTCAATGCATAGGCGAACACTAAGGGAGACCCACTCCCCAATAATGGGTAGAAGGTTTTTAATACGCTGTAATCCACGTCTGTTTCAAGGGGCATTGCAGTGCCTCATAATTTTTGGAAAGCCTTCCATTCCCTGCTTAGGCCAACATTGTACAGGAGACCCAGTTGCTATAAATGGAAAAAATGGTTTAGTTAAGGCCCTCTGACCTCCATGTCACTTCAAAGGGGCACTGAAGTGCCTCGAAATTTTTGGTAGGCATTAGTGTTGAGCCACCCCCGTAGTGTTCGAGTTTTGTTCGGTTCGTCGAACACCCGTGTGTTCGCCGAACTGTTCGTCGAACTGTTCGTCGAACACCTTCGAACACCGTTAAAACCAATGGCAGGCAAACAAAAACACATAGAAACACATAGAAAACACCTTCAAAGGTGTCCAAAAGCTGACAAACTGCTCAGAAGACACAACTAACACATGGAAAAGTGACAAGTACATATAGTCATGCGAAAAGAAAAGAGGTGGAGGAGTAAAAGGAGGGGGAGACACAGATATAGGCATGTCATGCCCTTCTAAAATCCAAAAAGTGAGAAGCCGAGACGGCCAGTCCGCTCCTGCCCGTGCCACCTCCGTGTCGCCGGGTTTGTGCCAGAGCCGCGGTGAACCCTGACGGCCAGCCCCCCTCTCCCAATACTGGTGCCTGTCCGCTGGTGGGTCGAGAGAGCCCCCCTGTGGTGGAGGCAGCTCTAAGCTTTTTAATTTAAATTGTCCCTCTAATTTGAATGAATACACTTTAAATCCATTTACAAGGATCTATTGGAGGGCAAGTCTCATGCCAGCAGCCGCGTAATTCCAGCTCCAGTAGCGTCCACTAAAGCTGCTGCAGTTAAAAAGCTTTTATAAGGATCGAGCTCGGCTGTCCACCGCAAGGCATCCTAGTGCCAGTCCCAGCCCCTATGCCTTGGGGTGCCTCCTGATGCTCTTCACTAAGTATCCCGTGGTCCCGAAGCATTTCCTTTGAAAAAATTAAGTGTCCAAACTACAGGTGGTGTAGCTTGCTTAACAGCCGGGATAATCCGCTGACTAGCAGACACTGCTAGTAGGCACAAAGTATTTCCTGGGCTAGATGCAGTTAAAAATTTGTAAGTAGATACTCTCGTTGGATGCTGAGAAAGCATTCCATAGAGTCTCCTGGCACGCCATATATGATTCTCTTAAAAAGCTTGGGGTAGGGGTCTAGGGGACCCTTTTATAGCCAAAATCACGGCCCTGTATCACAATAAGTCACCTAGGCTGAAGATAAATGGAACTGTAGCACCGAGGGCTCGGTTGCTACAGACGTACTGCACCTCACCCAGAGGAGTGATATCTCACTCTCAGATAAGGATGGAGTGTGGATCAGGACCCGACACCTGCATGCATTACACCACATTGCCGTGGGGCAGGGCGACCAATATGCCCCTGAGATGGGCACGACAGTCCCTGTCCCTGGCTGGAGTGGGGGGAGGGAACACTGAGGAAGGGGAACCCTGCAGTGCAGGAGCAGGGAGGAAGCAGTTCCTGGGTGCATTGAGAAGGGAGTATAAAAGGTGGGCACCATCTTAGTTCAGTGCAGAGAAGTCTGAGCAGAAGTGGCAGGGAGCAGGGGCTCTGCATGAGCTCTGCTCCGGAGGCGGGCCTAGTAACAGAGGCCCAGGCCTGCAAGAGGGAGAAGGAAGGAAGAGGAGCGGAGAAGGCTCCAGGAACGAGGAATGAAGGGATCCCAGGGGTGCGGACGGGCGAGTCGCCACCGCACGCCCGAATCCACCTGCGTGGAGGGGTCAGGCCAAAGGGGGAGACCGGTCCCTGAACTAGTGGAGGCAGGAAACGACCCTCAGCTAGAAACCGGAGGCTCTGACATTTTATGTGGCGCAGCCCCTTGCTCCACCCGCTAGGAAGGCACCACATAGGGTCAGGGAAACTGGCGCCAAGTTTACCAAGAGGAGGCCCGAGGCAGCCGGACAGAAGTGTTGGTAAGAAAGGCCAGACAAAGGACACACAAAGGGGGTCCTGTGAAGCGCTCCAAAGTTATCTGGGAGTTGTCTGAGCCCCTCACCTGGTGAGCACAGTACGACGTGGGCAGCCGTTACCTGCAGACGTGGTCTGGATAATAAGAACTGTGAGTAAAGGCCCTGAACTGCATCACTGACTCCGTGTCGTTACTGCTGCTGCCCTGCACCATCACCCCCATCCTCCGCATACACTGCCCTGAGGCTATACTCCTCCCGTGGGGAGTTATGCTACGCTCTGCTGCACCCACAACACCAGCCTTAGCGGTCTGCCCTGTAGCGGCGGTTCACTCTGACCGCAATCCACGGGTGGCGTAGTCGGACATTTAAACATCAAAACCACATAAATAGTTCCGCCACTGGTTTGACCGCCCTGAGCCACGGAACCGGATCGCCGCCACGAAGACTACAACCACCAGCATCCACCAAAAAGGGTCCGGCTCCGGGTGTCCCAAGGCCCAGGGGGTGCGTCAGAACATTTTCATCACCTTTCACAATCACCAATGGGACAAGGCAGGGATGTCCTCTGTCCCCTCTCTTATACATCCTAGTGACGGAGCACCTGCTCTCATCAATTCGCCATAACCCCAATATTAGGTGGATTGAGGTGGGAGGCACCGAGTACAAGTGCTCTCTATTTGCTGATGATGTCCTAGTATATATCACTCAATCACATATATCCATCCCTGCTGTTATGGCTGAAATAGATCACTTTGTTACATGGTAAAATTTTAAAATCAATGCAGCGAAGTCTGAGGCCCTCGATGTCTCCCTCCCTAAATCCATATAGGATTCCATCCAGTCCAACTTTCCCTTTGCCTGGCCCTCACAGGGTATCAAATACTTAGGAATTCCTATTCATAGAGACCTCTCCCATCTATGTTATCTTAATTTTGGGCCCTTTATTGAACAATTCCATACAGACCACGGTTGGCAAGTTAGAACTGTAAGATTCGCTACGTGAACCACTGGTGTATTGTGGAAAAGCACATGTACACCGCGTTCCAAATTATTATGCAAAAAGTGTTTAGGAGTGATAAGGGAAGAATTTGTTTGTTTGTCAGTTAAACTCATTGATGGTGATGTGTGTCAGGGCTCTTTATATCACTGTAAGCAATTGCAGACACCTGTGCTAATTAGTTTGGCAGGTGTGTCCAATGAAAGGCAAGACTACTTAAGAAGGCTCTCTCACATTATTAAGCAGCCTACATTTTCTGCCAAAATGGGAAAGAAAAAGGATGTGTCGGCTGCTGAGAAGCAACAAATTGTGGAGTGTTTAGGTCAAGGCATGACTACAATCAACATTGTGCGATGATCAGGATGAAGTGTCTTGGCAATCAAGAAGTATGTAGCTGATTCACAGTACACACGTGTGCGTGCTGATAAGGGCAAATTGAGGACTCTTTCCTACAGGCAATTACGTCAGGTTGAAAGAGCAGCGGCAAAAAAGCCTTGTCATAGCAGCAGACAAGTTTTTGAAGCTGCTTGTGCCTCCAACGTCCCCCGAACAACAAGATGCAGGGTCCTTCAGAGGTTTGCAGCTGTGCATACGCCATCCTGTCGACCTCCTCTATCCACTTCACACAAGCAGAAACGGCTCCAGTGGGCCAAACATTACATGAAGACTGATTTCAAAACTGTTTTGTTCACGGATGAGTGCCGTGCAGCGCTCGATGGTCCAGATGAATGGAGTGGAGGATGGCTGGTTGATGGACACCCCACGCAAACACGGCTACAGCGCCAACAAGGAGGAGGTGGAGTAATGTTTTGGGCTGGAATCATGGGGAGAGAGATTGTCGGCCCCTTTAGGATCCCTGAAGGCGCTAAAGATGAACTCCATAATGTATGTGGATTTTCTCAAACAGCACTTCCTGCCATGGTTCAAGAAGAAGAACCGTGTATTTCACAGCAAGATCATTTTTCTGCATGATAATGCACCATCTCATGCTGCACATAAAACATCTGCATCTCTGGCTGATATGGGCATAAAAGGGGACAAAATTATGGTGTGACCCCCATGCTCCCCTGACCTCTACCCCATTCAGAACCTTTGGAGCATCATTAAAAGGAGTGTCTATGATGGCGGGAGGCAGTTCACATCTAAGCAACAGCTCTGGGAGGGTATTCTGTCCTCATGCAAAACAATTGAAGCAGAAACCATCCAAAACCTGACAAATTCAATGGACGAGAGAGTTCAGAAGCTCCTTTCGAACAAGGGGTCCTATGTGAAAATGTAACATCACCTAGAATAAAGTTTTGAGTTGAAAACTGTTTGATTTCAGTTTCTAACAACCTGCTAATGCTTATAATTTCAAAAATGACCATTTTTTTGGTCTTTATTAAAATGAAAAGGTTGATCGAAAAGTTTGGGGGATCTAAGAGTGTGGCAACCCAGTAGTCATGATTACTTCGAATTCTGACAATATGAGGGTCATGCTGCAGGTAGTGCAGCAAGAAGGCACTTATGTGTAGAGATGAGCGTTGTTCTACTCGAACTGTTCTCCAATCTCAAATTCGAGCTGTTTTGGGCGGTGTTCGAGCCGGTCGGCGAACACGAACAATTTGAGAAAAATTCGGCTGTTCGAGGTTATGTTCGATAACTGTTCGTGCACCAAAATCATAACTGGATTTTTTCTCAGTAATGATGAAAATTAATGTTAATACGCAGTTTGAGTGTACAGCGGGGCGGGGGGAGGGGCAAGGGATGGATCTCTGCAGGAACAATGAAGATCTCCATTTTTTTTCTCTTTCCCGCATTTGCAGTGGGGAGGTGCAATCTGTCAGCCTATCAGCAGCGCACACACGGAGCGAAGTGCTTTTTTTCACACAAGCAAGGGCATGTGTGATTGGCAGTGTATGTCACATGTCCTTGCCCTATAAGACCAAGCCATTTTCCCCGTCGCCACCATTTTCTCACTGCTGCAGCTGCGTGTTAGACGGCACCGCTGTTGCTGTGTGCGCTATACCTTGTTAATTTCAAGCCAATTTTCGCACAAATATACAGATAGCTTGGGAGTAGGGAATAGTTGTGATTGCAGTCCTTTTAAGGACTAGGTTACAGCATTTCCTACGACTTTTATCAGGCAGGTCTGTGCTCTTAAATAGATAGATTGTGGGAGTAAAGACTAATTGTAATTGGAGTCCTTTTCAGGACTAGGTTACATCAGTTCCTATCAGTTTTTGCCAGGCAGGTCTGTGCCAGTGCTGTGCAAGTTTTTTTCACAGCATTTGGCTGAATCTAGCAAAGCTAATCCTTTTTGGCCTATTGCAGAGTGTGTTAGTCAGTGGAGTAGCCTATCTGTGTTGCAAGATATACCACCTGTGTATAGAATACCAATTTTTTTACTGCACCTAGTGAAGTAAAATCTTTTGGGCATAGCATCATTCTATTAGTCCATCTATACTGACCTCCATCAGGTTTCAAACTGAATATAATTTTTTTCTGCATCTAGCTCTGAAAAAATATTTGGGCTTCTAGCGGTGTGTGGGACTTGGTCTATTAGTCCATCTATACTGACCTCCATCAGGTTGCAAATTAAAAATAATTTTTTTCTGCATCTAGCTCTGAAAAAATATTTGGGCTTCTAGCAGTGTGTGGGACTTGGTCTATTAGTCCATCTATACTGACCTCCATCAGGTTGTAAATTAAAAATAATTTTTTTCTTCATTTATCTCTGAAAAAATATTTGGGCTTCTAGCAGCGTGTGGGACTTGTTCTATTAGTCCATCTATACTGACCTCCATCAGGTTGCAAATTAAAAATAATTTTTTTCTGCATCTAGCTCTGAAAAAATATTTGGGCTTCTAGCAGTGTGTGGGACTTGGTCTATTAGTCCATCTATACTGACCTCCATCAGGTTGCAAATTAAAAATAATATTTTTCTGCATCTAGCTCTGAAAAAATATTTGGGCTTCTAGCAGTGTGTGGGACTTGGTCTATTAGTCCATCTATACTGACCTCCATCAGGTTGCAAATTAAAAATAATTTTTTTCTTCATTTATCTCTGAAAAAATATTTGGGCTTCTAGCAGCGTGTGGGACTTGTTCTATTAGTCCATCTATACTGACCTCCATCAGGTTGCAAATTAAAAATAATTTTTTTCTGCATCTAGCTCTGAAAAAATATTTGGGCTTCTAGCAGTGTGTGGGACTTGGTCTATTAGTCCATCTATACTGACCTCCATCAGGTTGCAAATTAAAAATAATTTTTTTCTTCATTTATCTCTGAAAAAATATTTGGGCTTCTAGCAGCGTGTGGGACTTGTTCTATTAGTCCATCTATACTGACCTCCATCAGGTTGCAAATTAAAAATAATTTTTTTCTGCATCTAGCTCTGAAAAAATATTTGGGCTTCTAGCAGTGTGTGGGACTTGGTCTATTAGTCCATCTATACTGACCTCCATCAGGTTGCAAATTAAAAATAATTTTTTTCTGCATCTAGCTCTGAAAAAATATTTGGGCTTCTAGCAGTGTGTGGGACTTGGTCTATTAGTCCATCTATACTGACCTCCATCAGGTTGCAAATTAAAAATAATTTTTTTCTGCATGTAGCTCTGTCTAAATATTTGGGCTTCTAGCAGTGTGTGGGACTTGGTCTATTAGTCCATCTATACTGACCTCCATCAGGTTGCAAATTAAAAATAATTTTTTTCTGCATCTAGCTCTGAAAAAATATTTGGGCTTCTAGCAGTGTGTGGGACTTGGTCTATTAGTCCATCTATACTGACCTCCATCAGGTTGCAAATTAAAAATAATTTTTTTCTGCATGTAGCTCTGTCTAAATATTTGAGCTTCTAGCAGTGTGTGGGACTTGGTCTATTAGTCCATCTATACTGACCTCCATCAGGTTGCAAATTAAAAATAATTTTTTTCTGCATCTAGCTCTGAAAAAATATTTGGGCTTCTAGCAGTGTGTGGGACTTGGTCTATTAGTCCATCTATACTGACCTCCATCAGGTTGCAAATTGAATAAAAAAAATTTCTGCATCTAGCTCTGAAAAAATATTTGGGCTTCTAGCAGTGTGTGGGACTTGGTCTATTAGTCCATCTATACTGACCTCCATCAGGTTGCAAATTGAATAAAAAAAATTTCTGCATCTAGCTCTGAAAAAATATTTGGGCTTCTAGCAGTGTGTGGGACTTGGTCTATTAGTCCATCTATACTGACCTCCATCAGGTTGCAAATTGAATAAAACATTTTTCTGCATCTAGCTCTGAAAAAATATTTGGGCTTCTAGCGGTGTGTGGGACTTGGTCTATTAGTCCATCTATACTGACCTCCATCAGGTTGCAAATTAAAAATAATTTTTTTCTGCATCTAGCTCTGAAAAAATATTTGGGCTTCTAGCAGTGTGTGCGACTTGGTCTATTAGTCCATCTATACTGACCTCCATCAGGTTGCAAATTAAAAATAATTTTTTTCTGCATCTAGCTCTGAAAAAATATTTGGGCTTCTAGCAGTGTGTGGGACTTGGTCTATTAGTCCATCTATACTGACCTCCATCAGGTTGCAAATTAAAAATAATTTTTTTCTTCATTTATCTCTGAAAAAATATTTGGGCTTCTAGCAGCGTGTGGGACTTGTTCTATTAGTCCATCTATACTGACCTCCATCAGGTTGCAAATTAAAAATAATTTTTTTCTGCATCTAGCTCTGAAAAAATATTTGGGCTTCTAGCAGTGTGTGGGACTTGTTCTATTAGTCCATCTATACTGACCTCCATCAGGTTGCAAATTAAAAATAATTTTTTTCTGCATCTAGCTCTGAAAAAATATTTGGGCTTCTAGCAGTGTGTGGGACTTGGTCTATTAGTCCATCTATACTGACCTCCATCAGGTTGCAAATTAAAAATAATTTTTTTCTTCATTTATCTCTGAAAAAATATTTGGGCTTCTAGCAGCGTGTGGGACTTGTTCTATTAGTCCATCTATTCTGACCTCCATCAGGTTGCAAATTAAAAATAATTTTTTTCTGCATCTAGCTCTGAAAAAATATTTGGGCTTCTAGCAGTGTGTGGGACTTGGTCTATTAGTCCATCTATACTGACCTCCATCAGGTTGCAAATTAAAAATAATTTTTTTCTGCATCTAGCTCTGAAAAAATATTTGGGCTTCTAGCAGTGTGTGGGACTTGGTCTCTTAGTCCATCTATACTGACCTCCATCAGGTTGCAAATTAAAAATAATTTTTTTCTGCATGTAGCTCTGAAAAAATATTTGGGCTTCTAGCAGTGTGTGGGACTTGGTCTATTAGTCCATCTATACTGACCTCCATCAGGTTGCAAATTAAAAATAATTATTTTCTGCATCTAGCCCAGCCAATAGTTTTGGCCTAATACCACAGTTTGGCCGCTCAGCTCTGCTCGGTTACCATCCATTGTTTTTTTGTGCAAACAACTCCAGAGTTGTGAATTAGTTAACCACCAAAATGAGTGGAAAAAGGCCTGCTGCTGGTGGAAAGGGGAATAGGCGTGTTGGGAAGGGGAAAAAAGGTTGTGTCCGTGGGGTAGGTGCAGAAGAAAGACCATCTTCCAGCCAAACTAAAATGTCTACTTCTTTTAGCGGACAATGTGATAAGATCCCTTTCTTACGGCCACGCCAATCGCTACAAATTCCAGATGAGGCACAAAAACAGCAGGTGCTTCAACGGATATCAAGTGCTCCTTTAAGTGGGCTCTCCTCCACATCAACTTCAACATCACAAATACTCCAGTCCTCAAAGGTGTCACCCAAATCGCACTTGCTTCCTCACAGCTCCCAAATCTCCAGCTGCCCGTCTGAGTATGAGGTAGAACAGATGGTTGAGTCTGCAGAGCTGTTTACTCATACTATAGCCTGGGAATCAGAGGTCGACTCCAGCGCTTCTGTGAATCCAGACGAGGAAATGATCTGCACTGATGCCCAGAATCTTTATGAGTCGGATCCAGGACCAGACGCAGAAGGTTCTGACCATAATGTAGACCCTCATTCCCAAACTGTAACTCCTGTTGGTGGAGACAATGAGGAAGACGATGATAAGACTCAAATACCTGATTGGAGCGACAACTTTAGTTTTTTGTCAGGGCAGGAACAGGTTGGCTCTGAGGACGACGGGTGTGATAACGCACAGGGTGATGATGATGAGGTCGGAGATCCCACTTACTGTCAACCCACAGTCAGCCAAGAGATGAGGTCAGCAGAGGAGGTGGAGGAAGATGCTAGTGACGACGAGGTCAGGTTGCGCCTTCCTGGACAGAGACGTAGTACTGGAAGCACGTCAACAACTGCATCCTCAAACACAACTCTGCCTCTCACCACAAGTCGTGGTGGCTCTTCAGGTCGCATGGGTGCTAAGCCTTGCATAGCCTGAGCATTTTTTCAGATCGATAAAGATGACCCAACTCGTGTTATCTGTAACATTTGTCAGCAAAAGCTAAGTAGAGGCCAAAAAATACATAGTTTGAGTACTTCATGCATGAACCGGCACATGGACATGAAGCATAAGTTGCAGTGGGAAGCTCAGTGTGCTACAATGCGGCCTAGCCGGCCGGGCCAATCACCGTCTGCCATATCTTGTGCATCCGCGGCCTCTTCATCCTCTGTGACTGGGGGGACAGCAGTCACACCTGTTTTGGGGCGCAGACCTGCCACCTCTTTACCCGCAACAGCCAGCGTGATTGGCAGGTCATCATTTTCTTTGGAGGTGGTAACACCAGCTGGTGTTGAGCGCTGTCCGACATCGATAGCACCACCTTTGGATCAAGGCAACCTAACATGTCCGCCTGCATCTTCCTCACAGACCGGCAGTTTGCCGGGGACACCCTTATCAACCCCGTCTAAGCACAATAGCCAGCCCTCGGTCCCTCAGATGTGGACAAGTAAAAGACCATTTCCTCCTAGCCATGAGAAAGCTAAGAGGTTGAATTTCACCATCTGCAAGCTCTTGGCTACAGAAATGCTGCCTTTCCGCCTGGTGGACACAGAGGATTTTCGAGACCTTATGTCCGTCGCAGTGCCCCAGTACCAGATGCCCAGTCGGCACTACTTCTCAAAGAGGAGTTGTGGTCAGCTCTGGAGAACCAATTTCATGAATGGTTGTCTCCACTGGACCTGAAACCAGGGAAGGCCGTGTGCGACAATGCTGCAAACCTGGGTGCGGCCCTTCGCCGGGGCAATGTCACACACGTGCCTTGTATGGCTCACGTGTTGAACCTGGTTGTCCAGCAATTTTTAGCCCACTATCCCAGACTAGATGGCCTTCTGCAGAGGGCACGGTCGCTGTGTGCTCACTTCCGCCGTTCGCATCCCGCAGCTCAGCGACTTACATCTCTACAGAAGTCGTTGGACCTGCCACTTCACCGGCTAAAATGCGATGTGCCTACCCGGTGGAATTCAACTCTGCACATGTTGCAGCGACTGTGGCAGCACCGACAAGCCCTGGTGCAATACGTTCTGACGTATAGCCTGGGCCAACGAGATTCAGAGGTGGGGCAAATCACGCTGGAGGAGTGGTCTCAGATCAAGAACCTATGCACCTTTCTGCACAGTTTTGAAATGGCGACGAAGATGTTTAGTGCTGACGATGCCATTATCAGCATGACTATTCCGGTGATTTACATGCTGGAGCACATGTTAAACAGAATTCGGAGTCAGGTGGTGGCACAAGAGGAGGTGGAGGAAGTAGAGGAGGAGGAGTTGTATGCGGAAGGGCTAACATCTGCAAGGTCCAGACGGTCGGCAGCACCAAGGCGGCAGGCATGTGAGGGTGGGGGAGATGGTTTTACCAGGGCGCATGGTAGCAGCCAAACTAGTGAGGAAGGTGCAGGAGCCCAGGAAGAAGTGGAGGACGAACTGATGGAAGACTCATCAGATGAGGGAGACCTTGATCACATTTCTGTTGTGCGAGGTTGGGGGGAGAGGACAGAGGAAGGAAGCATGATTGTTACCTCGCCACCAACACAACAGGGACTTGGTGCTCCTGGATGCGCAACACACATGAGTGCCTTCTTGCTGCACTACCTGCAACATGACCCTCGAATTGTGAGAATTAGAAATAATCCTGACTACTGGGTTGCCACACTGTTAGATCCCCGGTACAAAAGTAAATTTGCAGAAATTATTCCTGCCATAGAAAGGGATGCACGCATGCAGGAGTATCAGCAGAGACTGTTGCAGAATCTTACATGTGCTTTTCCACAAAATACCAGTGGTGCACGTAGTGAATCTCACAGTTCCAACTTGCCAACCGTGGGACCGTCAAGTGTTCAGCACTCAAACCGTAACAGAACCACAGTATCTGCTGGTAACATCAATTTTGCGGAATCATTTCACCACTTTTTTAGCCCATCCTTTGCAAGGCCACAGGAGACAAGAAGTCTGACACATAGTCAACGCCTAGAGACGATGGTACAGGAGTATCTCCAAGTAAACATTGAAGCCACGACTGTGTCACTGGACCCTTGCTCTTTTTGGGCTTCCAATCTGGATAAATGGCCGGAGCTAGCCACTTACGCCTTGGAGATCTTGTCATGCCCCGCAGCCAGCGTTCTGTCTGAACGTGTGTTCAGCGCTGCTGGTGGTGTGCTGACAGATAAGCGCACGCGGCTCTCCACTGATAATGTAGACAGACTCACGTTCATAAAGATGAACAAATCATGGATCCGAAACGACTTTTCTACCCCTGTGTCATCCTGGGGAGAGTAAAAGCTTGATGATTGGTTAAAATCACCCTACCAACCGTTTTAAGCTTTCAAATTACTAATCATGTTTATCTGTATCTTGACTGGAAAATAATTTGGGCTTTGTAGCAGTGTGCAGCACTGATCCTATTAGGCCATCTATAATAAGCTTCACAAGATTTAAAATTAAAAATAATTTTTAGCTGCATCTAGCAAGGAAAATAATTTTGGGGCTCCGAGATGCGCAAGACACATAAGTGCCTTCTTGCTGCACTACCTGCAGCATGACCCTCATATTGTCAGAATTCGAAGTAATCATGACTACTGGGTTGCCACACTCTTAGATCCCCCAAACTTTTCGATCAACCTTTTCATTTTAATAAAGACCAAAAAAATGGTCATTTTTGAAATTATAAGCATTAGCAGGTTGTTAGAAACTGAAATCAAACAGTTTTCAACTCAAAACTTTATTCTAGGTGATGTTACATTTTCACATAGGACCCCTTGTTCGAAAGGAGCTTCTGAACTCTCTCGTCCATTGAATTTGTCAGGTTTTGGATGGTTTCTGCTTCAATTGTTTTGCATGAGGACAGAATACCCTCCCAGAGCTGTTGCTTAGATGTGAACTGCCTCCCGCCATCATAGACACTCCTTTTAATGATGCTCCAAAGGTTCTGAATGGGGTAGAGGTCAGGGGAGCATGGGGGTCACACCATAAGTTTGTCCCCTTTTATGCCCATATCAGCCAGAGATGCAGATGTTTTATGTGCAGCATGAGATGGTGCATTATCATGCAGAAAAATGATCTTGCTGTGAAATACACGGTTCTTCTTCTTGAACCATGGCAGGAAGTGCTGTTTGAGAAAATCCACATACATTATGGAGTTCATCTTTAGCGCCTTCAGGGATCCTAAAGGGGCCGACAATCTCTCTCCCCATGATTCCAGCCCAAAACATTACTCCACCTCCTCCTTGTTGGCGCTGTAGCCGTGTTTGCGTGGGGTGTCCATCAACCAGCCATCCTCCACTCCATTCATCTGGACCATCGAGCGCTGCACGGCACTCATCTGTGAACAAAACAGTTTTGAAATCAGTCTTCATGTAATGTTTGGCCTACTGGAGCCGTTTCTGCTTGTGTGAAGTGGATAGAGGAGGTCAACAGGATGGCATATGCACAGCTGCAAACCTCTGAAGGACCCTGCATCTTGTTGTTCGGGGGACGTTGGAGGCACAAGCAGCTTCAAAAACTTGTCTGCTGCTATGACAAGGCTTTTTTGCCGCTGCTGTTTCAACCTGACGTAATTGCCTGTAGGAAAGAGTCCTCAATTTGCCCTTATCAGCACGCACACGTGTGTACTGTGAATCAGCTACATACTTCTTGATTGCCAAGACACTTCATCCTGATCATCGCACAATGTTGATTGTAGTCATGCCTTGACCTAAACACTCCACAATTTGTTGCTTCTCAGCAGCCGACACATCCTTTTTCTTTCCCATTTTGGCAGAAAATGTAGGCTGCTTAAAAATGTGAGAGAGCCTTCTTAAGTAGTCTTGCCTTTCATTGGACACACCTGCCAAACTAATTAGCACAGGTGTCTGCAATTGCTTACAGTGATATAAAGAGCCCTGACACACATCACCATCAATGAGTTTAACTGACAAACAAACAAATTCTTCCCTTATCACTCCTAAACACTTTTTGCATAATAATTTGGAACGCGGTGTACATGTGCTTTTCCACAAAACACCAGTGGTTCACGTAGTGAATCTTACAGTTCTAACTTGCCAACCGTGGTCTGTATGGAATTGTTCAATAAAGGGCCCAAAATTAAGATAACGTAGATGGGAGAGGTCTCTATGAATAGGAATTCCTAAGTATTTGATACCCTGTGAGGGCCAGGCAAAGGGAAAGTTGGACTGGATGGAATCCTATATGGATTTAGGGAGGGAGACATCGAGGGCCTCAGACTTCGCTGCATTGATTTTAAAATTTTACCATGTAACAAAGTGATCTATTTCAGCCATAACAGCAGGGATGGATATATGTGATTGAGTGATATATACTAGGACATCATCAGCAAATAGAGAGCACTTGTACTCGGTGCCTCCCACCTCAATCCACCTAATATTGGGGTTATGGCGAATTGATGAGAGCAGGTGCTCCGTCACTAGGATGTATAAGAGAGGGGACAGAGGACATCCCTGCCTTGTCCCATTGGTGATTGTGAAAGGTGATGAAAATGTTCTGACGCACCCCCTGGGCCTTGGGACACCCGGAGCCGGACACTTTTTGGTGGATGCTGGTGGTTGTAGTCTTCGTGGCGGCGATCCGGTTCCGTGGCTCAGGGCGGTCAAACCAGTGGCGGAACTATTTATGTGGTTTTGATGTTTAAATGTCCGACTACGCCACCCGTGGATTGCGGTCAGAGTGAACCGCCGCTACAGGGCAGACCGCTAAGGCTGGTGTTGTGGGTGCAGCAGAGCGTAGCATAACTCCCCACGGGAGGAGTATAGCCTCAGGGCAGTGTATGCGGAGGATGGGGTTGATGGTGCAGGGCAGCAGCAGTAACGACACGGAGTCAGTGATGCAGTTCAGGGCCTTTACTCACAGTTCTTATTATCCAGACCACGTCTGCAGGTAACGGCTGCCCACGTCGTACTGTGCTCACCAGGTGAGGGGCTCAGACAACTCCCAGATAACTTTGGAGCGCTTCACAGGACCCCCTTTGTGTGTCCTTTGTCTGGCCTTTCTTACCAACACTTCTGTCCGGCTGCCTCGGGCCTCCTCTTGGTAAACTTGGCGCCAGTTTCCCTGACCCTATGTGGTGCCTTCCTAGCGGGTGGAGCAAGGGGCTGCGCCACATAAAATGTCAGAGCCTCCGGTTTCTAGCTGAGGGTCGTTTCCTGTCTCCACTAGTTCGGGGACCGGTCTCCCCCTTTGGCCTGACCCCTCCACGCAGGTGGATTCGGGCGTGCGGTGGCGACTCGCCCGTCCGCACCCCTGGGATCCCTTCATTCCTCGTTCCTGGAGCCTTCTCCGCTCCTCTTCCTTCCTTCTCCCTCTTGCAGGCCTGGGCCTCTGTTACTAGGCCCGCCTCCGGAGCAGAGCTCATGCAGAGCCCCTGCTCCCTGCCACTTCTGCTCAGACTTCTCTGCACTGAACTAAGATGGTGCCCACCTTTTATACTCCCTTCTCAATGCACCCAGGAACTGCTTCCTCCCTGCTCCTGCACTGCAGGGTTCCCCTTCCTCAGTGTTCCCTCCCCCCACTCCAGCCAGGGACAGGGACTGTCGTGCCCATCTCAGGGGCATATTGGTCGCCCTGCCCCACGGCAATGTGGTGTAATGCATGCAGGTGTCGGGTCCTGATCCACACTCCATCCTTATCTGAGAGTGAGATATCACACCTCTGGTTGAGGTGCAATACGTCTGTAGCAACCGAGCCCTCGGTGCTACAGTTCCATTTATCTTCAGCCTAGGTGACGTATTGTGATACAGGGCCGTGATTTTGGCTATAAAAGGGTCCCCTAGACCCCTACCCCAAGCTTTTTAAGAGAATCATATATGGCGTGCCAGGAGACTCTATGGAATGCTTTCTCAGCATCCAACGAGAGTATCTACTTACAAATTTTTAACTGCATCTAGCCCAGGAAATACTTTGTGCCTAGTAGCAGTGTCTGCTAGTCAGCGGATTATCCCGGCTGTTAAGCAAGCTACACCACCTGTAGTTTGGACACTTAATTTTTTCAAAGGAAATGCTTCGGGACCACGGGATACTTAGTGAAGAGCATCAGGAGGCACCCCAAGGCATAGGGGCTGGGACTGGCACTAGGATGCCTTGCGGTGGACAGCCAAGCTCGATCCTTATAAAAGCTTTTTAACTGCAGCAGCTTTAGTGGACGCTACTGGAGCTGGAATTACGCGGCTGCTGGCATGAGACTTGCCCTCCAATAGATCCTTGTAAATGGATTTAAAGTGTATTCATTCAAATTAGAGGGACAATTTAAATTAAAAAGCTTAGAGCTGCCTCCACCACAGGGGGGCTCTCTCGACCCACCAGCGGACAGGCACCAGTATTGGGAGAGGGGGGCTGGCCGTCAGGGTTCACCGCGGCTCTGGCACAAACCCGGCGACACGGAGGTGGCACGGGCAGGAGCGGACTGGCCGTCTCGGCTTCTCACTTTTTGGATTTTAGAAGGGCATGACATGCCTATATCTGTGTCTCCCCCTCCTTTTACTCCTCCACCTCTTTTCTTTTCGCATGACTATATGTACTTGTCACTTTTCCATGTGTTAGTTGTGTCTTCTGAGCAGTTTGTCAGCTTTTGGACACCTTTGAAGGTGTTTTCTATGTGTTTCTATGTGTTTTTGTTTGCCTGCCATTGGTTTTAACGGTGTTCGAAGGTGTTCGACGAACAGTTCGACGAACAGTTCGGCGAACACACGGGTGTTCGATGAACCGAACAAAACTCGAACACTACGGGGGTGGCTCAACACTACTTATGTGTCTTGCGCATCTCGGAGCCCCAAAATTATTTTCCGGGCTAGATGCAGCTAAAAATTATTTTTAATTTTAAATCTGGTGAAGCTTATTATAGATGGCCTAATAGGATCAGTGCTGCACACTGCTACAAAGCCCAAATTATTTTCCAGTCAAGATACAGATAAACATGATTAGTAATTTGAAAGCTTAAAACGGTTGGTAGGGTGATTTTAACCAATCATCAAGCTTTTACTCTCCCCAGGATGACACAGGGGTAGAAAAGTCGTTTCGGATCCATGATTTGTTCATCTTTATGAACGTGAGTCTGTCTACATTATCAGTGGAGAGCCGCGTGCGCTTATCTGTCAGCACACCACCAGCAGCGCTGAACACACGTTCAGACAGAACGCTGGCTGCGGGGCATGACAAGATCTCCAAGGCGTAAGTGGCTAGCTCCGGCCATTTATCCAGATTGGAAGCCCAAAAAGAGCAAGGGTCCAGTGACACAGTCGTGGCTTCAATGTTTACTTGGAGATACTCCTGTACCATCGTCTCTAGGCGTTGACTATGTGTCAGACTTCTTGTCTCCTGTGGCCTTGCAAAGGATGGGCTAAAAAAGTGGTGAAATGATTCCGCAAAATTGATGTTACCAGCAGATACTGTGGTTCTGTTACGGTTTGAGTGCTGAACACTTGACGGTCCCACGGTTGGCAAGTTGGAACTGTGAGATTCACTACATGCACCACTGGTATTTTGTGGAAAAGCACATGTAAGATTCTGCAACAGTCTCTGCTGATACTCCTGCATGCGTGCATCCCTTTCTATGGCAGGAATAATTTCTGCAAATTTACTTTTGTACCGGGGATCTAACAGTGTGGCAACCCAGTAGTCAGGATTATTTCTAATTCTCACAATTCGAGGGTCATGTTGCAGGTAGTGCAGCAAGAAGGCACTCATGTGTGTTGCGCATCCAGGAGCACCAAGTCCCTGTTGTGTTGGTGGCGAGGTAACAATCATGCTTCCTTCCTCTGTCCTCTCCCCCCAACCTCGCACAACAGAAATGTGATCAAGGTCTCCCTCATCTGATGAGTCTTCCATCAGTTCGTCCTCCACTTCTTCCTGGGCTCCTGCACCTTCCTCACTAGTTTGGCTGCTACCATGCGCCCTGGTAAAATCATCTCCCCCACCATCACATGCCTGCCGCCCTGGTGCTGCCGACCGTCTGGACCTTGCAGATGTTAGCCCTTCCGCATACAACTCCTCCTCCTCTACTTCCTCCACCTCCTCTTGTGCCACCACCTGACTCCGAATTCTGTTTAACATGTGCTCCAGCATGTAAATCACCGGAATAGTCATGCTAATAATGGCATCGTCAGCACTAAACATCTTCGTCGCCATTTCAAAACTGTGCAGAAGGGTGCATAGGTCCCTGATCTGAGACCACTCCTCCAGCGTGATTTGCCCCACCTCTGAATCTCGTTGGCCCAGGCTATACGTCAGAACGTATTGCACCAGGGCTTGTCGGTGCTGCCACAGTCGCTGCAACATGTGCAGAGTTGAATTCCACCGGGTAGGCACATCGCATTTTAGCCGGTGAAGTGGCAGGCCCAACGACTTCTGTAGAGATGTAAGTCGCTGAGCTGCGGGATGCGAACGGCGGAAGTGAGCACACAGCGACCGTGCCCTCTGCAGAAGGCCATCTAGTCTGGGATAGTGGGCTAAAAATTGCTGGACAACCAGGTTCAACACGTGAGCCATACAAGGCACGTGTGTGACATTGCCCCGGCGAAGGGCCGCACCCAGGTTTGCAGCATTGTCGCACACGGCCTTCCCTGGTTTCAGGTCCAGTGGAGACAACCATTCATGAAATTGGTTCTCCAGAGCTGACCACAACTCCTCAGCTGTGTGACTCACATTTCCCAGACATTTCAATGTAAAAACCGCCTGATGACGTTGAGCCCTACTGCCAGCATAGTAAGGAGGTGTGCAGGATCCCTTCTGCGCAGTTAGAAAGCTTGTGGCATGACCAGACAGGCTTTGGGTGCAGGTGGAAGACCGAGAGGAGGTTGAGGAGGCAGAAGCAGTGGAGGAAAAATGACATAAAGAGGATTGACGCACAACTCGTGGGGACGGCAAGACTTGGACAGCAGCCCCTTGTCCTGCTGTCACCATAGTTACCCAGTGCCCAGTCAGCGACATGTAACGCCCCTGTCCATGCCTACTCGTCCAAGTGTCTGTGGTGAAATGCACCCTGTCACACACAGAGTTTCTCAAAGAAGCGGTGATGTTGTGTGCGACATGCTGGTGGAGCGCAGGCACACCTTTCTTTGAGAAGTAGTGCCGACTGGGCATCTGGTACTGGGGCACTGCGACGGACATAAGGTCTCGAAAATCCTCTGTGTCCACCAGGCGGAAAGGCAGCATTTCTGTAGCCAAGAGCTTGCAGATGGTGAAATTCAACCTCTTAGCTTTCTCATGGCTAGGAGGAAATGGTCTTTTACTTGTCCACATCTGAGGGACCGAGGGCTGGCTATTGTGCTTAGACGGGGTTGATAAGGGTGTCCCCGGCAAACTGCCGGTCTGTGAGGAAGATGCAGGCGGACATGTTAGGTTGCCTTGATCCAAAGGTGGTGCTATCGATGTCGGACAGCGCTCAAGACCAGCTGGTGTTACCACCTCCAAAGAAAATGATGACCTGCCAATCACGCTGGCTGTTGCGGGTAAAGAGGTGGCAGGTCTGCGCCCCAAAACAGGTGTGACTGCTGTCCCCCCAGTCACAGAGGATGAAGAGGCCGCGGATGCACAAGATATGGCAGACGGTGGTTGGCCCGGCCGGCTAGACCGCATTGTAGCACACTGAGCTTCCCACTGCAACTTATGCTTCATGTCCATGTGCCGGTTCATGCATGAAGTACTCAAACTATGTATTTTTTGGCCTCTACTTAGCTTTTGCTGACAAATGTTACAGATAACACGAGTTGGGTCATCTTTATCGATCTGAAAAAATGCCCAGGCTATGCAAGGCTTAGCACCCATGTGACCTGAAGAGCCACCACGACTTGTGGTGAGAGGCAGAGTTGTGTTTGAGGATGCAGTTGTTGACGTGCTTCCAGTACTACGTCTCTGTCCAGGAAGGCGCAACCTGACCTCGTCGTCACTAGCATCTTCCTCCACCTCCTCTGCTGACCTCATCTCTTGGCTGACTGTGGGTTGACAGTAAGTGGGATCTCCGACCTCATCATCATCACCCTGTGCGTTATCACACCCGTCGTCCTCAGAGCCAACCTGTTCCTGCCCTGACAAAAAACTAAAGTTGTCGCTCCAATCAGGTATTTGAGTCTTATCATCGTCTTCCTCATTGTCTCCACCAACAGGAGTTACAGTTTGGGAATGAGGGTCTACATTATGGTCAGAACCTTCTGCGTCTGGTCCTGGATCCGACTCATAAAGATTCTGGGCATCAGTGCAGATCATTTCCTCGTCTGGATTCACAGAAGCGCTGGAGTCGACCTCTGATTCCCAGGCTATAGTATGAGTAAACAGCTCTGCAGACTCAACCATCTGTTCTACCTCATACTCAGACGGGCAGCTGGAGATTTGGGAGCTGTGAGGAAGCAAGTGCGATTTGGGTGACACCTTTGAGGACTGGAGTATTTGTGATGTTGAAGTTGATGTGGAGGAGAGCCCACTTAAAGGAGCACTTGATATCCGTTGAAGCACCTGCTGTTTTGGTGCCTCATCTGGAATTTGTAGCGATTGGCGTGGCCATAAGAAAGGGATCTTATCACATTGTCCGCTAAAAGAAGTAGACATTTTAGTTTGGCTGGAAGATGGTCTTTCTTCTGCACCTACCCCACGGACACAACCTTTTTTCCCCTTCCCAACACGCCTATTCCCCTTTCCACCAGCAGCAGGCCTTTTTCCACTCATTTTGGTGGTTAACTTATTCACAACTCTGGAGTTGTTTGCACAAAAAAACAATGGATGGTAACCGAGCAGAGCTGAGTGGCCAAACTGTGGTATTAGGCCAAAACTATTGGCTGGGTTAGATGCAGAAAAAAATTATTTTTAATTTGCAACCTGATGGAGGTCAGTATAGATGGACTAATAGACCAAGTCCCACACACCGCTAGAAGCCCAAATATTTTTTCAGAGCTAGATGCAGAAAATTTTTTTATTCAATTTGCAACCTGATGGAGGTCAGTATAGATGGACTAAGAGACCAAGTCCCACACACTGCTAGAAGCCCAAATATTTTTTCAGAGCTAGATGCAGAAAAAAATTATTTTTAATTTGCAACCTGATGGAGGTCAGTATAGATGGACTAATAGACCAAGTCCCACACACCGCTAGAAGCCCAAATATTTTTTCAGAGCTAGATGCAGAAAAAAATTATTTTTAATTTGCAACCTGATGGAGGTCAGTATAGATGGACTAATAGAACAAGTCCCACACGCTGCTAGAAGCCCAAATATTTTTTCAGAGATAAATGAAGAAAAAAATTATTTTTAATTTGCAACCTGATGGAGGTCAGTATAGATGGACTAATAGACCAAGTCCCACACACTGCTAGAAGCCCAAATATTTTTTCAGAGCTAGATGCAGAAAAAAATTATTTTTAATTTGCAACCTGATGGAGGGCAGTATAGATGGACTAATAGACCAAGTCCCACACACCGCTAGAAGCCCAAATATTTTTTCAGAGCTAGATGCAGAAAAAAATTATATTCAATTTGCAACCTGCTGGAGGTCAGTATAGAAGGACTAATAGAACAAGTCCCACACACTGCTAGAAGCCCAAATATTTTTTCAGAGCTAAATGAAGAAAAAAATTATTTTTAATTTGCAACCTGATGGAGGTCAGTATAGATGGACTAATAGACCAAGTCCCACACACTGCTAGAAGCCCAAATATTTTTTCAGAGCTAGATGCAGAAAAAAATTATATTCAGTTTGCAACCTGATGGAGGTCAGTATAGATGGACTAATAGAATGATGCTATGCCCAAAAGATTTTACTTCACTAGGTGCAGTAAAAAAATTGGTATTCTATACACAGGTGGTATATCTTGCAACACAGATAGGCTACTCCACTGACTAACACACTCTGCAATAGGCCAAAAAGGATTAGCTTTGCTAGATTCAGCCAAATGCTGTGAAAAAAACTTGCACAGCACTGGCACAGACCTGCCTGGCAAAAACTGATAGGAACTGATGTAACCTAGTCCTGAAAAGGACTCCAATTACAATTAGTTTTTACTCCCACAATCTATCTATTTAAGAGCACAGACCTGCCTGATAAAAGTCGTAGGAAATGCTGTAACCTAGTCCTTAAAAGGACTGCAATCACAACTATTCCCTACTCCCAAGCTATCTGTATATTTGTGCGAAAATTGGCTTGAAATTAACAAGGTATAGCGCACACAGCAACAGCGGTGCCGTCTAACACGCAGCTGCAGCAGTGAGAAAATGGTGGCGACGGGGAAAATGGCTTGGTCTTATAGGGCAAGGACATGTGACATACACTGCCAATCACACATGCCCTTGCTTGTGTGAAAAAAAGCACTTCGCTCCGTGTGTGCGCTGCTGATAGGCTGACAGATTACACCTCCCCACTGCAAATGCGGGAAAGAGAAAAAAAAATGGAGATCTTCATTGTTCCTGCAGAGATCCATCCCCTGCCCCTCCCCCGCCCCGCTGTACACTCAAACTGCGTATTAACATTAATTTTCATCATTACTGAGAAAAAATCCAGTTATGATTTTGGTGCACGAACAGTTATCGAACATAACCTCGAACAGCCGAATTTTTCTCAAATTGTTCGTGTTCGCCGACCGGCTCGAACACCGCCCAAAACAGCTCGAATTTGAGATTGGCGAACAGTTCGAGTAGAACAACGCTCATCTCTAGTAGGCATTGCATTCACTGTATGCCTTATAACTGTGTAGCTGAACCGCTCCTTTTGGTACAGAAACATATCCTACAAGACATGTGTGGTTGACTGGCCTGATATTGATGTGAATGGTCCCTGTTCCTCCGGCTCTTTCTCCTTTGCCACCACCTCATCCATCATTCATCACCTGAAGCTTTGTTTTAACGGGAGTCATAGAACTGGGATAGTAGCAGGAAAACATCCAGCAATCCTCGAAGGAGGTAGAATATGCGCCAAAACGCTGACCACCTCAGGCCTAGCTGCTACTACATACATGCGCTTGCATTCCAAGGAACAGAAAGCTAAGGAGGTGGATGGCCTCATGATCATGAATAATTTACTCGTTGTGTAGGAGGCCGACCACTGCTGCTGTCTACCTTCTGAACTTTGTGTTGAAGCCTGATTGACCCAGGACCCGCAAACCTCTTTGTCTGGAGGACGTGTTGCATCCCAGTGTCCAACTGTGTCCCGGCTTCCACAATATTAACCCAGTGTGAAGGCATCAGTGAGATGGACCATTCCTGGCCACATTCACTTGTCCACGTGTTTGTGGTTAGGCTGTCCTTCCCACTAAATGCACTGGGGAGGGCACAGGTAATGTTTTGGTATGCGCGCCTGTGTATAAGGCGCACCGGGTCAAATAGGGTCGGCTGGGGACTGAGTATGGACACCCGGCCGCCCCCTGGCGGCTGGGGACCAAGCGTGGACACCCGGCCGCCGGGCGGCTGGGGACTGAGTATGAATACCAGGCTACCGACGCAGCCATGACGTGGTGGCCAGATTCCACCTCCACATGCCTAGAAGGCCCAATTTCCAGCGCAAGCAAGCTAGCAGTATGGTATTGCAGCCTGGGGGTGGGTGGGTGGCAATCTGCATACTTGCGCTTGTATTGCAAGTTATGGGGGAGGTACAATTGAACACTGCCCTGGGACAAGGACTTGCACGGGGATAGTTGCAAGTCTGCATCTTCTGATGCGACAAGGATCACTTCTGATGGGCACACTTTTAGGCAGCGACCTGGGTGTCAGAGATGCTTCCAAGGTTCTTCCCCATGCTGTTCCCATGTCTTTTTAGCACTGTATGCATGTGTCACACAGCACATGGCCAGATAAGGTTGTAAAATGTTAAAATGACATTTCCCGGTGAATGCATTTGTCACGGTTGAAAGCAATACAAACGTGCAAAAATGCATAAAAAATGCTACTTGTGAACATAGCCCAAGGTGTGGAGGAGTATTTTTGTTTTTGGTTATTTATTTTACCTTATACACAAGTCTTTACCCTGGAAAGGATGTTTCTTAACCCCTTTCCGACCTGGTCAGTAATAGTACGCACCAGGTCGGGAAGGCCGGTTCAGCGGGGGCTCCGGCGGTGAGCCCGCACTGAAGCGAGCACATGTCAGCTGATTATTGGAATCGCAATCCACCCGCGGCTGTTAACATGTTAAATCTCTGACAGTGGCATTTAACTCGTGCTTCCGGGAGTCCTAAGCCCCGCCCATCAGTGACCCCGTCACGTGATCGCGGTTCACCAATGGGTGGGCATGACAACTCAGGGTCTGCAGCAGACGCCTGTGGTTGTCATGTCTCAATTGCTATGAGCGCCACCTAGTGGTCAGCGCTCATAGCAAGTGAGCATTTCTCCTGCATACAAGCGATCTGCTCATCGCTTGTATGCAGTAGAAGCAATCAGACAACTGCTGCTTCTAGTCTCCTCTGGAGACTATAGAAGCAAGCAGAAAGTGTAAAAAAAAAGTTTTTAAAAAAAAAAAATAATAAAAAATATATAAAAGTTTAAGTCACCCCCCTTTCGCCCCATTCAAAATAAAATATATATATATATAAAAAAAAACACATACACATATTTGGTATCGCCGCGTTCAGAATCGCCCGATCTATCAATATAAAAGAAGAATTAATACAATCAGTAAACGGCGTAACGAGAAAAAAATTTTAAACGCCAGAATTAAGTTTTTTTGGTCGCTACAACTTTGCAATAAAATGCAATAACGGGCGATCAAAACATCGGATCTACCCCAAAATGGTATCAATAAAAACGTCAGCCCGGCTCGCAAAAAATAAGCCCTCACCTGGCCCCAGATCCCGAAAAATGGAGAAGCTAAGGGTCTCGGAAAATGGCGTCATTTTTTTGTTTTTTTTTAGCAAGCTTTGGATTTTTTTTTCACCACTTAAATAAAAAAGAACCTATACATGTTTGGTGTCAATGAACTCGTAACGTCCTGGAAAATAATGATGGCAGGTCAGTTTTAGCAATCTGTGAACGTGGTAAAAAAAGGACCCAAAAAACAACTGTGGAATTGCATTTTTTTTGCAGTTTCAGTGCACTTGGAATTTTTTTCCCATTTTCCAGCACACGATATGGTAAAACCAATGATGGTGTTTAAAAGTACAACTCGTCCCGCAAAAAATAAGCCCTCACATGGCCATATTGAACGAAAATTAAAAAGTTCTGGCTCTGCGAAGAAGGGGAGCAAAAAAGGAAAACACAAAAACAGAAAGACCCATGGTCGTTAAGGGGTTAACATATTTCACAGGAAAGAACTTTCACTTTCGTTTTTGAACGTTTTATTGTGAGCCTGTAAAAGTGGCTTAATACCTCTGACCACGTTGTTGACAGCAGTGACCTGGGGGTCAGAAATGCTTCCAGGGGCGATCCCCATGCTGTCCCCATGTCATTTGAGCAGTGTCACTATCGTTTTGGGCACTTTTTAGGCTTTCTACAGACTGCCGGGGGAGCCGCCGCAAAAATGTTCGGGTCTCCCATAGACTAACATTGGGCTCGTTGCTCGGGTCGAGCACCCGAGTATCACAGTGAACTCGGCCCGAGCTTCGAGCACCCGAGCATTTTAGTGCTCGCTCAACACTAGTGGCT
The DNA here is from genome assembly GCF_046119375.1 of Phyllobates terribilis. Lineage (NCBI taxonomy): Eukaryota > Metazoa > Chordata > Amphibia > Anura > Dendrobatidae > Phyllobates > Phyllobates terribilis. The sequence goes on from NW_027362770.1 coordinate 111,888,067, forward strand.
GACTAAATACTTTTTTCCCCCACGGAATCTATCTGATAGTATTTCAGACAAAAATATAAATGAAAGCACAAGCAGTGACAAGGTGATTCATTCAAGCAGAGGAATAATGGTCAGTCTCCTCTCTCGAATGTATGTCTTTCTGACACCAGAGCCTATTTCAGCTGGGTGTGCGGAGCATGGCAGTGATGTCATGCACCACAGATGGCTGGCACGGCAAAGTCAGCTGCCAGCCTCTGCACCAGAGCACCGGATATAGAAGGGGATGCTGCACATTGTAGAAGCTAATAAGTTTATTTTTTAAAATGTGTTGCAGAAGAGCAGCAGAATGGGGAGATTAGAACAGGAAGGGGCCCAGAAAGGGGGACATTATTACGGAAAGGGGCTCAGATAGGGGGATATTATTACTGGAAGGGGCCAAGAATCGGAGACATTATAACAGTAAGGAGCCCAGGATGGGGGATATTATACCAAGAATGTGCCCAGGATAGGGACATTATTACTGAAAGGTGTTCAAGATGGAGGACATTATGCCAGGAAGGAGCCCAGGCTGGGGGATATTATTGCAGGAAGGAGCCAAGGATCAGAGAAATTATTACAGTAAGGTGCCCAGGATGGAGGACATTATGGCAAGAAGGGGAGCAAGATGGGGGACATTATTACTGAAAGGTGTTTAGGATGGAGGACATTATGCCAGGAAGGAGCCCAGGTTGGGGGAAATTATTACTGGAAAGGGCCCAGGATGGGGGACATATATTAATGGAAAGCACCAGGATGGAAACATTATACCAGGATGGGCGACATTATTTCTTATAGGGGCCCAGGATGGGGGACATGTATTGCTTAAAGGTGCTCAGGATGGGTTGCCTTATTACTGTAAGGGGCCCGAGACGGGGGACATTGTACCAGAAAGGGGCAAAGGATGTGGGAAATTATTACAGGAAGGGGCCAGGATTGGGAACATTATCACAGGAAGGGGCCCAAGATGGGGAACATTATTACTGGAAGGGTTAGGATGGAGACATTAATACATGGGGGAGAGAGAACATGTACTGTATGTCTTTATAGAAACTAGAACTCTACAAGAACAATACATCTGTTCAACAAGCAGATGGGGGACCAGGTTCTAATTCTGCACCAGGGGCCCTTCAGGCTGCTCCCAGCCCACTTTGCCATGTTAAACTCTAAAGAATGATATTCTCTGAAACACCAAAACGTTTAAGACTAAAGTACACATGATTGTCATGCAGGAGCCGGTCTCTGATGCACAATGCCCGTGGTTAGGGTAGCATAAATCGTTTGACAGATTCCCTTTAATAATCTTTAGCAGACTATAAGTTCTGTCTTTGGTCTTCTACCTCTAATTTGATCATCTTGTACTCTTCAGGCTCCAGAGCCCTGGATATGTATTTCCAATATCACAGAAGGTCAAGTGTTAGTAAATTGAAACAGTTATGTACTTAACAGTTTGGAGTGTCAGAGGAGACTTTGAGCCTGCCAGTTTTTCATCCTTTGTCTTCTAATCCTGGTTATTTACTTGAATCTCTGTCTGTCTTCCTTGAGTGCAGAGACAGCAGCGATCCCGCTATTTATAAATGCAGCATTCATGAAATAAAGCATAAATGTTTAATTAGTTTATTTGTTTATTTTTTATTCAAAAAGAAAGGGAAGTGTAGCAGGTAGTGCTATTGTTGATAGTATACATTATTTATTATGTCACACTGATAAGCAGTAAATTGAAGGTAACAAGCCTATCAAGTATAATTTATCAATAATTTAGCTGGTCTGGAACAATATACTTGGAAATGTATCTTCAGAGAGCTAGTTAGAAAGTGCAACTTTATGTATCTTAGACTTCAAAGATTTTAAAGAGGCGGTTTGCTTAAAGGGAGACTATGATGAAAACTTGTTTCCCATTTTAATTATTCTATAGGGAATTTCTAAAGGCTCCTTAAATAATACATTCCTTTTTTTGGAGGACAGAACCTAAAGACATGTTGCCCACATAGCATCAATGTTTTTTTATTTTTTTGCTGCGTTTTTTTTTTGGATAGAAAATTTGCAACAATTAACAGTTCAACCAAAGCCGGAGTGACTAGTAAATTTTTCTCCTGTAGACTATTATAGGAAGCCCCCCCCCCCTCTCAAAAAACGCATGTTAAATCACAGTTCCTTTTTGAAGTGTGGAATGTTTTTGCAATAAAAAAAAAGTCAAATCTGCACCAAAAAAGCATAAAAAAGGAAAACACATTAAAATAAAATAAAAATACAATAAAAAGAGTAGCTTGCTATTGTGTTTTGTTGTGGGCTGTAAGCACATTTGAAAATATGCATTGTCAGGTTACGTTCCCACGATGAGTATTTGGTGAGTTTCTGATATTGTAGAATTTCTGCACCTATTTTGTCAATTAGGTTACATGTATTTTTTCATTGCATTTTTAAATCTGTTTTTTTACATGCCTTTTTATTACTTTTTTGATGCTGCGGTTTTTGTCTCTTTTTGGTAAGTCATACTTTAAATAAAGCTGCTTTATTTTTAATACTTCCAGGTATTTGGCTGTGACAAAATGTTATTGATTGTGAATTACATGTGTTTCTAGTGCATTTCCGCAGCACAAGCACACTAAGGCTATGTGCCCACGTTGCGGACCTGAAGCATATTTTTTACGCTTCTCCCTGGCGGGAAAATCGCATGCGGATATTACATGCGGTTTTCCCGCCAGGTAGAAGCGTTTGTGAGGCATCTTTGCATGCATTTCCGCATGCGGGTTATCAAGCACTTCTCCAAGCATCACTTGGAAAAGTGCTTGACAACTTGTTCAGAATGGTAAAAAATAAAAAAATAAAGTTTATACTCACCTTCTGATGCATTCTCTGCCCTGTCCGGAGGCTTGAGCGGCTCACGCTGTTGTGTGCAGGACCTGCGGTGACGTCATTGAGTCATGTGGTGGGTCACATGACTCAATGACGTGGCAGGTCCTTCAGACAACAGCGCGACGGAGGGAAAACATCAGAAGATAAGTATAAACTTTATTTTATTCTCTTTTTTACAGGTTCTTTGGTACCCAGGTCTGGATGAGAGTCTCCTCTCATCCAGACTTGGGTACCATCGGCACCTTGATTCCGCTGCGCTTCCGCAAAATTAATGAACATGCTGCGGATTTTTGACCGCAGCATATACGCTGCGGAAAAATCCGCAGCATGGGCATTGACATTGCGGAATGCCATTGGGGACCATGGGGTGCGGATATACATGCGTTTTACAAGCATTTACGCTGCGGAAATTGCGCAGCATATACGCTTGAAAAACGCTACGTGGGCACACAGCCAAAGGCCAGAGGCTGTGTGCCCACGTAGCGTTTTTCAAGCGTCTATGCTGCGGAATTTCCGCAGCGTAAACGCTTGAAAAACGCATGTATATCCGCACCCCATGGTCCCCAATGGCATTCCGCAATGTCAATGCCCATGCTGCGGATTTTTCCGCAGCGTATATGCTGCGGTCAAAAATCCGCAGCATGTTCATTAATTTTGCGGAAGCGCAGCGGAATCAATGTGCGGATGGTACCCAAGTCTGGATGAGAGGAGACTCTCATCCAGACCTGGGTACCAAAGAACCTGTAAAAAAAAGAATAAAATAAAGTTTATACTTATCTTCTGATGTTTTCCCTCCGTCGCGCTGTTGTCTGAAAGACCTGCCACGTCATTGAGTCATGTGACCCACCACATGACTCAATGACGTCACCGCAGGTCCTGCACACAACAGCGTGAGCCGCTCAAGCCTCCGGACGGGGCAGAGAATGCATCAGAAGGTGAGTATAAACGTTATTTTTTTATTTTTTACCATTCTGAACAAGTTGTCAAGCACTTTTCCAAGTGATGCTTGGAGAAGTGCTTGATAACCCGCATGCGGAAATGCATGCGAAGACGCCTCACAAACGCTTCTACCTGGCGGGAAAACCGCATGTAATATCCGCATGCGATTTTCCCGCCAGGGAGAAGTGTAAAAAATATGCTTCAGGTCCGCAACGTGGGCACATAGCCTAAGGCCTCCCTCACACCTTCACAGGTCAGTGTCACTGGTACATGTGGTGACAGTTTCCACACGTACTGGAGACACTGACACATGTAGACCCATTCAAATGAATGGGTCTGTGCACATGCCAGTGTATTTCCACAGAAAATGTGTCCGTGTGCTCCATACGCTGACATGTCCATTTTTAATCAGCAGGACGGGCTGAAAAACATTTAGCACATGTGCACACTGATGACACACAATGACATTCGTGTGTCATCAGTATCACTCCTACAGGCACCGGGAATCAGCGGTACAGTTAGTGCTGCTCCCAAGCACCGAGTGCTGAAGGAATCTCTCATCATTGTCCCCTGCTTGCGCTGTGATCAGTGCCAGCAGGAGACTTTGTTGAGAGTAGCATTCTGCTTCCAATGTTTCCAAAACCTGTAAAAATAACAATAAAATAAAAAAATTATTATGCTCACGTGGCTTGAGGTGACAGCACACGCTGAGGAGCAGTGGAGAATGACTCGCTGCAACAAGCAGGAGTGACAAGACACCGCTCATTAAGTTCAGTGCAGGTCAGTGGCCCACTCACCAAGGCAAATCATTCTCCTCTACTCCTCAGCATGTGCAGTCGCCTCAAGCCAGGTGAGTATAATGATTATTTAATTTTATTCTTATTTTTACAAGTTTAGGAGACATCGGATGCAGAATACTACTCTCAACATTGTCCCCTGCTCTCGCTGATCATATCGCTGGCAGGGTACAATGATGAGGGCAGTGTTCAGCAAACAGTGCTTGGGAACAGCGCTAACTATACTGCTGATTCCCAGGCACCGGTTAGGGTTGTGTTAGGGTTAGGGTTGGGCTAGGGTTAGGGTTGGGCTAAGGTTAGAGTTGTGATGGGGCTGGGCTTTTTTTCAAAAGTAAAAAAAAAAAGATGACGATATGGCGACTAGTGTTGAGCGCAAGTGCTCGCTACTTGAGTTTGCATCGGGTGCTCAGGAATGCACTGAGTATCGCGGGTGCTCAAGTGACATGCTCGAGTCTCTGCCCCATATGCTTCGTGGCCAAAAAAAACTCGCAGGGATTGCCTGCCATGCACGAGCGATCCCCGCATGTTTTTTTTGGGTGTCTAATAACCATGAAACATGCAAGCGGGGACTCGAGTATATCACTCGAGCACCCGTGATACATGGTGCATATGCGTGTACCTGATACAAACTCAAGTAGCGAGCACTTGCGCTCAAGACTAATGACAACTTATTCAATATGATGACCTAATGTTATCAAATTCTTTGTCGTACCTCTGGATTCAAAATGTTCACGATACCCCTTGATAAAATCCTTGAGGGGTGTAGTTTCCATAATGGGGTCACTTGTGGGGGGATTTCCACTGTTTAGGCACATCAGGGGCTCTCCAAATGCAACATGGCGTCCGCTCTCAATTCCAACCAATTTTTAGTTCAAAAAGTCACAAAGTGCTCCTTCCCTTCCGAACTCTGCCGTGCGCCCAAACACTGTATTTTCCCTGCATATGGGTTATTGGCATACTCAGGAGAAATTGCACAACAGTATTTGGTGTCCATTTTCTCCTCTTACCCTTGTGAAAATAAAAAAATTGGGGCTAAAACATTATTTTTGTGGAAAAAGTTTGATTTTTTTTATTTTCACGGCTCCATGTTATAAACTTCTGCAAAGCACTTGGGGGATCAGGGTGCTCACCACACATCTAGATAAGTTTCCTAAAGGGTCTAGTTTCCGAAATGGTGTAATTTGTAGGGTTTTTCCACTATTTAGGCACATCAGGGGCACAGTAAATTTTACATTTAAAAAGTCAAATGGCGCTCTTTACCTTTCAAACCCTGTCGTGCGCCCTAACAGTGGTTTCCCCCCCCATAAGGGGTATCTGCTTACTCAGGAGAAATTGTACAACAAACTGCATGGTAAAATTTCTTCTGTTACCCTTATGAAAATGCAAAATTGGGGGCTGAAAAACATTTTTGTGGGAAAAATGTAAAAATTTTATTTTACGGCTCAATGTTCTAAACTCCTGTGAAGCACCAGGGGGTTCAAGGTGCTCACCACACATCTAGATAAGTTCCCTGAGGGGTCTAGTTTCCAAAATGGTGTCACTTGTGGGGGATTCCACTGTTTGGGGACATCAGGGGTTCTCCAAACGCAACATGGCGTCCGCTAATTATTCAAGCAAATGTTACATTCAAAAGTGAAATGGCGCTCCTTCTCTTCCGAGCTCTGCTGTGCGCCAAAAAAAGTGTTTTTTCCCCCACATATTGGGTATCTGCTTACTCAGGAGAAATTGCACAACTAACTGCATGGTGCAATTTCTCCTGTTACCCTTATGAAAATGCAAAATTGAGGGCTGAAAAACATTTTTGTGGGAAAAATGTGAAAATTTTATTTTTCCGGCTCAATGTTCTAAATATCTGTGAAGCACCTGGGGGTTCAAGGTGCTCACCACACATATAGATTAGTTCCCTGAGGGGTCCAGTTTCCAAAATGGTGTCACTTGTGGGGGGTTTCCACTGTTTAGGTACATCAGGGGCTCTCCAAACGCAACATGGCATCCGCTAATTATTCAAGCAAATTTTACATTCAAAAAGTCAAATGGCGCTCCTTCCCTGCAGTGCGCCCAAACAGTGGTTTTCCCTCACATATGGGGTATCAGCGTGCTCATGAGAAATTGCACTACAAATTATGTAGTCCATTTTTTCCTGTTACCTTTGTGAAAATAAAAAAATTGCGTCTAAATTAACAATTTTGTGAAAAAAAGTTAAATGTTCATTGTTTTCTTCCACATTCCAAAAATTCCCGTGAAACACCTGAAGGGTTAATAAACTTCTTGAATGTGGTTTTGAGCACCTTGAGGTGTGCAGTTTTTAGAATGGTGTCACTTTTGGGTATTTCCCGTCATAAAGACCCCTCAAAGTGACTTCAAATGTGATGTGGTCCCTAAAAAAATGGTTTTGAAAATTTTGTTGGAAAAATGAGAAATTGCTGGTCATCTTTTAACCCTTATAGCTCCCTAATAAAAAAAAAAATTCTGGTTCCAAAATTGTGCTGATATAAAGTAGACAAGTGGGAAATGTTATTTATTAACTATTTTGTGTAACATATCTCTCTGATTTAAGGGCATAAAAATTAAAATTTTGAAAATTGCAAATTTTTTGCCAAATTTCCATTTTTTTCACAAATAAACGCAAGTGATATCGAAGAAATTTTACCACAATCATGAAGTACAATATGTCACGAAAAAACATTCTCAGAATCAGCAGAATCCGTTGAAGCGTTCCAGGATAATTACCTCATAAAGTGACAGTAGTTCGAATTGCAAAAATTGGCCTGGTCATTAACGTGCAAACCACCCTCGGGGGTAAAGGGGTTAAAGCACCGTCCTAATAGATAGGGAGTTAGGCGGAAAACAACTTTATCTTTGCATCACCCCTTTAAAGTTCTGAAACTTTTCACGGTGGCACTGAGCCTTATAACATACTAGCATGTGTCGTTCTGGAGAAATCACTGCTTGGTAGACATCTTATAATCACCATAAGCATTATTACAATAAAATGTTACATCTCTATTATAGGGCTGGAGGCAGATAACAAATGATCCATCTTTTCAGCATTCTGCACTTCTTCAGCATGCCTGCATTACAAATAATAGAAACAGTCAGCCTGAAGTACTCACTCGCGGAGCTGGCTGTCTTCTCCTAGTGGCCGTCCCAGGGTACTATACATCTGCCACTACCAGAAGATGGAGCATTTTGGCAAGTGAGTACTTCCAGCCGGCAGCTACCGATACCGATGACAGCTAATCGGCGGTGGTGCTGGGTGTCGGACACCGGCATATCAGACATTGATGCCCTATCCTAAAGATAAGGCATGAATGTAAAAGTAGTGGACAACGTCTTTAAATCTCTCTAAGGCTAGATTCACACATCAGTATTTGGTCAGTATTTGACATTAGTATTTCAAAGTAAAAACCAGGAATGGAGCAATCAGAGGAAAAGTATAATAGAAACATGTCACCTCTTCTACATCTTTCACTCATTCTTGCTTTTGGTTTACAAATACTGATGTAAAATACTGACCAAATACTTATGTGTGAACGTCGCCTAATATGCATGTATTTAGCTGTTAATGGCACAGAGCAACAACTGGGGCAAAAATGGTAACTTCACAACCACTTACAGGAAACTAAAAAACAAACTAAAAACAGAAATAAAAAACAAGATAGAAGAACATATGTTTGTGTGAAGACCTCGGGTCTTCCATGGGCATAATACTACTCAGACAACACAGGGTGAGGGTAAAACAGTGTGGCAATATTTTATTGACCCACCAAACAGACAATAACCACATAGAACAGTCCCAGCAAATACCCGAGATGGTGCAAAATTACCCAGTCTCACCCTTCCACTGGCCCGCCGGAGATAGAACAACTGCAATTTTGAGACTTCCAGGGCCAACTATCTCAACCAGTGGCCCTCCACTTTTTTTTGTCGCCACAGAGAGGAGGTAGCGGCAAGCTTAGAAAGCTGACAGTCCATCGAGGTACAAGGCCAGGAGACCCAAGGGTCCCACTCTGGCTTCTCCAAGAGTTTCCATGGGGCCAGACGACCGGCTGGTCCCAATCTGGATTCTCCGAACATCTTCATGAGTTCCAGGCGACCACAGGGTCCCACCTGACAACCCCAAACAACATATTTATGGAGCCAGGTGACTTCATTTTCTCAACCTGCTTTCCCCAAATGTTTACATGGGTTCTCTGATGGTCAATGGAGCAGATCTACAGTACAGACCAAAAGTTTGGACACACCTTCTCATTTAGAGATTATTCTGTATTTTCATGACTATGAAAATTGTACATTCACACTGAAGGCATCAAAGCTATGAATTAACACATATGGAATTATATACTTAACAAAAAAGTGTGAAACAACTGAAAATATGTCTTATATTCTAGGTTCTTCAAAGTAGCCACCTTTTGCTTTGATGACTGCTTTGCACACTCTTGGCATTCTCTTGATGAGCTTCAAGAGGTAGTCACCGGAAATGGTCTTCCAACAATCTTGAAGGAGTTCCCAGAGATGCTTAGCACTTGTTGGCCCTTTTGCCTTCACTCTGCGGTCCAGCTCACCCCAAACCATCTCGATTAGGTTCAGGTCTGGTGACTGTGGAGGCCAGGTCATCTGGCGTAGCACCCCATCACTCTCCTTCTTGGTCAAAAAACCCTTACTCAGCCTGGAGGTGTGTTTGGAGTCATTGTCCTGTTGAAAACTAAATGATGGTCCAACTAAACGCAAACCAGATGGAATAGCATGCCCCTGCAAGATGCTGTGGTAGACATGCTGGTTCAGTATGCCTTCAATTTTGAATAAATCCCCAATGTCACCAGCAAAGCACCCACACACCATCACACCTCCTCCTCCATGCTTCACGGTGGGAACCAGGCATGTAGAGTCCATCCGTTCACATTTTCTGCGTCGCACAAAGACACGGTGGTTTGAATCAAAGATCTCAAATTTGGACTCATCAGACCAAAGCACAGATTTCCAATGGTCTAATGTCCATTCCATGTGTTCTTTAGCCCAAGCAAGTCTCTTCTGCTTGTTGCCTGTCCTTAGCAGTGGTTTCCTAGCAGCTATTTTACCATGAAGGCCTGCTGCACAAAGTCTCCTCTTAACAGTTGTTGTAGAGATGTGAATGCTGCTAGAACTCTGTGTGGCATTGACCTGGTCTCTAATCTGAGCTGCTGTTAACCTGCTATTTCTGAGGCTGGTGACTCGGATAAACTTATCCTCCGAAGCAGAGGTGACTCTTGGTCTTCCTTTCCTGGGGCGGTCCTCATGTGAGGCAGTTTCTTTGTAGCGCTTTATGATTTTTGCAACTGCACTTGGGGACACTTTCAAAGTTTGCCCAATTTTTCAAACTGACTGACCTTGATTTCTTAAAGTAATGATGGCCACTCGTTTTTCTTTACTTAGCTGCTTTTTTCTTGCCATAATACAAATTCTAACAGTCTATTCAGTAGGACTATCAGCTGTGTATCCACCTGACTTCTGCACAACACAACCCAATTTATAAGGCAAGAAATCCCACTTATTAAACCTGACAGGGCACACCTGTGAAGTGAATACCATTTCCGGTGACTACCTCTTGAAGCTCATCAAGAGAATGCCAAGAGTGTGCAAAGCAGTCATCAAAGCAAAAGGTGGCTACTTTGAAGAATCTATAATATAAGACATATTTTCAGTTGTTTCACACTTTTTTGTTAAGTATATAATTCCACATGTGTTAATTCATAGTTTTGATGCATTCAGTGTGAATGTACAATTTTCAAAGTAATGAAAATACAGAAAAATCTTTAAATGAGAAGGTGTGTCCAAACTTTTGGTCTGTACTGTATATCCTTCCAGTCAGGGCCAAGTTCCTTTAGACTGGAATACTGTAGAATACAAATCTGTGTCTCTCTGGATTTAGCCATGATACCAATCTCCTGTTCTGAAGAGTCTTTCTGAATCTCTCATTCTCTGATTCTGCTTGCAGCAGAATAGAAAACCATTTTTATATTTTACAACTGTGGCTAAGGTCATCAGTCACAGGTAAGGGGGAAAGGTGCAGGGCTCCGGTCTCACTGTTTGAGCATTTAATCAATTTACAGAGTTAGTATCCCCTTGCTCTGTAAATCAACAAGTAGCTGGCATAGTACAATATGTAATTAGCATGTTAATAAACATTATTATTTCCAGACCAAGAGAAGTCAACATTCAGGTTTATACAAATACTAGTATGTCCTTCTTGACTAGCCAAAGAAAAGCACATACATTCAAAAGTCAGCACAAACACAATAGGGTATTTCATAGGCTTAACAAATCTAGACATCTGGCTGATTAAGATTAGCAGCTGTGTCGTCACAGTTTGCAAGATACAAGAATATGTTTGAGCATTTGGGTTTAGAAAAATAAATATAAGTTATACAGTTTATTCATTGTGTTCAGTGGCTCTATATATTGGGTAACTTGGGCTTAGTTTATATTTTTACTGTGATAGTGACACATGCTGTATTTCTGTTTCATTTTGCATTCAAGAACGCAGTTCTACGGTAGCTGGCAATGTGCTTCTCTACTGGAGGACTCATCTAAATTCAGTGAGGCATCAATATTCAGCTGACAGGGATTATTTCAGTGAGTATAAGTAAATACTTCAATATAGAAAATGCATTATATTGAGGCACTTTTATAATTTTACACATGTCATCTTCTTCAATAATATATTGGGAATACCCATGTAATAATCGGCACCCTGATGTGTGTATATATACATCTGCCTGATGGTGTGGATATATGGAGCAAATTTAAAGGGATTGCCCTTCTGATAGGTCATCAATGTCTGATCGGTTAGGGTTGTAACACCTGACACCTGCACCGATTACCTGCTCCCGGTGTTAGTGACAGCCAGAACAGCTCAGTTGCGGAGCAGCACAGCACAGCCCCTTTGACAGAATAGTGGCCATGGCCAGGTACTGCACATCCACCCCCTACTGGTGCTGGGTGTAGCACCTCCACTGATCAGACATTGATGACCTATCTGGAGGATAGGCCATTAATGTTAAAATGCTGTACAACCCTTTTAATTTGAATCAATATATGTACAGGTTCAGGAGTTGAGCTTACTCCATAGAGGTCAGGTGACATCTGCGTTATACAGCTTGCACCTGTCTATATAATCAGCAACCAGAGAAGCATACAGTATCTCCAGTTTCTGTTATTTAACCATCTTTGCCTTCCACTGTCAATCATAGGAAGCGATATTGAAATTGCAAGGCATAAAATCATGTGTTGCCAATGGAATGCTATGACAGCTATTGTCCAACTGAAGGCTTTAATCAAAGCCATCTTGGTTATTCTGTGATGCCTAGCTTCATATGAGACCAATAATTTCTCTTTAGGCCACAGCCCCACTATCAGTATTTGGTCAGTATTCAGTCAGTATTTTTTCTCAGGAGTGGGAGCCAAAACCAGGTGAGGAACAATCAGAGAAAAGGTATAATAGAAACAAGTTACCAATTCTGTATCTATCACCCACTCCTGGTTTTGCCTCCTACTCCTGAGAAAAAATGCTGACCGAATACTGCCCAAATACTGATAGTTGGGCCGTGGCCTTATATTGCATATATTAGTATTGCAGTATGTAGTACAAACGATCACAGGATGAAATTCCTTAGGGAGGCTAAAAAGTCACCAATTCCCCCCTACCCCCAAAAACTGCAATAAAAAGTGATTATATCTATCACAAATTGGCATAAATAAAAACAACAGCTCGCCACATAAAAAAAGTCACTTACATGGCTTCATCAATGGAAAAATTAAAATGTTACTGGTCTTAGAAAACGAAGGCACAAACGAAATTGGGAATTTTTTTTCACTTTTACTGAACAATGAACGCTGTAAATTCGAAACTCAAAATGTAATGGCAATGTTTTTTTCACACTTACATTTTTTTTTTCCAGATTTAAGTATATACGATATGTTAAGTAACAGTTAAAACTACAACTTTTTCCCCTAAAAAAATAATAGCCCTCTTACGACTAAGTTGACGCGAAATTATTCTATATGTTTTTTGAAATAATGGCTTTTGGAAGAAAGGGGGAAAAAAAAGTGCAAAAATCAAATATGAACCTGTTCTGAAGGGGTTAAACTACAGTAAATGACCTGATAATTGTTTTCCGAAAATGTTTTATTTGAGTGTAGAACAAACAAAAAAAAATGACCAAAATAACCCTTATACTAATGCCAGTAATAAACCTGGCATCTTAATTGGAAGCAAGAAAAACCAGAATATGGGTATATAGCAAATCCAGATGATGCTCGCCATTTATAACCATTGAATCCATAAGCTTGCATTATTAAACACACAAGTAATATCCCCCTACACCCACAGACATTTATCACTTTTATGTGCAGTATTAATTAGAGATAATTAAACTGATTTTATTGATATCCTTATATTATTCTTGGTAAGGTGAAGGATGCTGTGTCGGCGATTCTTGCATCGGTCTACGAACTAATTGTGGATAATTCCTGGAAATCTTTATCTCATGAATATATATTCCAGTGTCCTCTAGTAACATCGACAGTACCATGTTATTACTGTCAAATATGAACTCTACTTTATATCCATTCCCGGCTTGATGTCTCTATTAAGCGCTCCTAATACAAGTATTATTTCTGGGTATTATTGGTAAATACATCTCAAATTCAAGGACAGTTTGCAATCGTCTGCTAAGACACATAATACAGTCCTATAACTCAGCAGGTCTGGGGCTGGTGTTTAGGGGCTATCTGTCACGTTTAAGCATTCCAATTACTGTGCAATACCGATGGTTTTATATTAATCATTGTCATTTTAAAAGGTTTTTTAGTGTTTTTTCTTCAAACCAGGACTGAAATGTAGAAATCAAAATTTAGGCATGAAGTTTCGTTGCACTGCAAAATTGAGTTTTGTTCCAACAGGCTGGTTTTCCTTATTCCTCAGGGGTGTTATGCTTTTCCTCAATATTTGTTAATGTGGGCTTCATAGATTTGACTTTGTCTACTTTGATTTAATGATCATTTTAGCCTTGTAAATTTAAAGGGAATCCGTCACTAGGATCAACCCTCCTAAGCCGTCTATATGGTCATGCAGGTCACAGGAAGCTGAATAAAATGATACCTTGATATTTGCAATCCAATGTTTTATTCCAGAGAAATTCATGTTTTTCTTAATAGGTAAATGAACTGTTAAGATCTATGGGCCAGACATAGATCTCCCTGAGAGTCTACAACCAGAGCTTATTTTTAAAAGTGTGAGACATGTAATGATTGACAGTCGGCTCTCCTGATCTATTTGTCTCACATTGGAAACAACCCTTTTCATTTAAAATAAGCTCAGGAGGCAGATTCTCCAAGAGATCTATAGCCCACCCATAGATCTTAGCAGATCATTTACATATTAATAAAACATGTATTTCTCTTGAATAAGACATCAGATCGCAGATATCGTGGGATCAGTTTATTCAGTTTCCTATGGCCTGCATAACCATATAGACGGCTAAATAGGGATGATTCTACTGACAGATTTCATTTACTTTCTTAGTGAATTAAAGAAGTTGTCTACTACTTTATATGAACTGCCCGATGTACCCCCCCTGGGCCCAGAAGTGTTTTTGTAAATACCTTGTGGTACCTTTTCTACCTCTGAGCGTTGCTATCGCTGACAGCTCAAAGGTATCACGTGACCTGTCACTGATGTCACGGTGGACGCTGGGCTGTGGGTGGGGTTACCCCGTGTGTCACACCCAGCATCCACCGCGCATTTTCCCTGTGAATGAACAGGGGGAGAACACGCCATGGATGCTGGGTGTAACGCATGGGGTAACCCTGCCCACAACCCAGCAGCTACCGGTGGAACGCGGAAGAGGGACCCTCGGCTGCAGCCTGGACTTGTCGTGACGTCAGCGGATGTCAGAGCCGGCTGCAGCCGGGGGTCACGTGATGCCGGTGAGCGGCCAGTGATAGCGCCGCTCTCAGGCAGAAAAGGCACCACAAGGCATTTAGAGAAACACTTATGGGCCCTGGGGGTAATACATTGGGGGATCATATAAAGTAGTGGACAACCTCTTTAAGGGTTGAAAAATAATAAGGGCTAATGGAAGGTAATTTGATCGGTTCAAATCACTACTGCAGAAAGGAGATTGATAGAATTAGGCTATGTTTACATGTAGATTTTGCTTGGAATCTACGTGTAAAGTTCCAAATTAACTCTCCATAAAATACACATAATGCACAGAAATGTCAAAATGACATTGCGGTGAAGGAGCGTTCACAGACAGAAAAGGCGCAAGAACAGTATATGGGTCCTTTGCAGTCCAATAGCTTATCATAATACACAGGTACACCTGCGTTGGACATGGCAGTGGGCCCCCTTACCTCTTGGGACTTTGGCGATTGTACTAGTTGCACTAACGGTGTGTTCACCCTGTTGTTGTGCACATGTTTCGTCTTATTTCACTTCTTTGAAAAAGGAACTGATGGAGTGTTCTTAAGCTTCCTCTATCAAAATGTCCATGAAAAATGGAGAGTACTTGGATGTCATCCAAGTGCTGTCTATTTTTTCACGGCTCCATAGACTTTGGTAATTTTGATCCAACACTACGATCAATATTGGACAAGTCTCCATGTTTTTGGGAGAACTACTTGGTCCAAGAAAAAATGTGCAAACAGCCTCATAAAGTATCATAGGTGAGAGTGCTATCCGTGAAAAACATGAAGAGCACTGACACAAGAGAACCTGACATCCAAATGAGCCTTTACTCCTATTTTCAGACATGATAAATCAATACAAAGAGTAAGTCATTCTAATTTACACCTAATCCTACTCCTGATAATTGATTCCACCATCTGTAGCGGACGATTATCTTATTTTGATATTTGGAAATTCTCTTACAATCTAGACTTGAAACATAGAAATGTGGACTCTACATGGAAATTCTTGGCCATCACCTTTCCACACAGTGAATACATGACAATTCTGCCAAACCTTGATTGGCACATACATTTATCTCCATAATTACCCTGACAATGTGTATAGAATCACATCATGTTTTAAATAGTGAGCGTACTGTGAATTACATTGTACCATGATTCTGAGAACTAATATTAGATAAGATCATTTTACCAAAAAAGAATGTTCCATTTCTTCTATGTATTGTTCGTTAATAAGGCTCCTTTGTATAACAATTCCTTATCTAAGGCATCAGATAAGGTATACTGTCATTCAATCAGTCAGCTAAGCATCAGGGCTTCCTATGATCATAACAGTGAACAGGGACTGCAGTAAAATTGTACTCCAATGAGTCAAGTTATTAAAGAGTTACCGTCGTTTTTATTTTTATTTCATAAAATTTGAAAAGCCCACAATTGCCCTAAAAAACACTTTAAGATCTCGTAGCTCTGGATCTGATCTCTTTCAAGCTCTTTGACACAGCCTTAGTAATGTCCAAGTGATACCAACATATATGGCTATTTATAAACGGATTCTAACCGGTGTTAACCGGTAGCAATTTCATAGTTTTTAAGGTTGAAAGTAGACTAAAGTCCATTGAGTTCAAGCCTAACATGTTAATCCAATGGTAGGCAGACCCCCCCATGGGGGACACTAATTGCTCCATATTAAGGGAAAAATTCCTTCCCAAATCCACATACGTCAATCTGACTAGTTCTCTGGATCAACACCCCCATCACAGAATCTAGTGCCCATAACCTGTAATATTATATTTTTCAAGAAAGGCATCCAGGCCCTTCTTGAATTTTAGTAGCGAATCAACCATTGCAGTTTCATGCGACAGAGAGTTTCATAGTCTCACTGCTCTTACAGTAAAGAATCTGCGTCTGTGATTATGATTAAACCTTCTTTCCTCTATACCAGACATGTTAAACTCCGGCCCGTGGGCCCAATCTGGCCTGTAGTGTGATTATTTTTGACCCTTCGACGCAAGAAGCACCACCCCTATGTGGGGCTATTATTCTGTATGGAAGACTTTGTGTCGCCTATTATACTGTATAGAAGGCAATGTGGGGCCCATAATACTGCAAGGAGGTCTATATGGGGCCCATTATACTGTATAGAAAGCTCGGTGGGGCCATTATACTGTTTGGAGGACTTTGTGGGGCCCATTATAATGTATACTGGATGGTTTTCATTTTGGCTTTCTGAGTGTTTGAGTTTGACATTCCTGCTCTTGATGTAGAGCAGGGGTGGGCAATTAATTTTGCCAGGGGGCCGCATGAGAAATTGGGATGGTTTTAGAGGGCCGGACTAATATAATTAACTCCGTTCTACCCAATACTGTATATATACATATGCTATCTTTTCATAAACAAACAGTATGTTAAACAATGCAAAGATTTAAAATACAATGAAAATACGGAGGACCTAATTACATCATTATTTAATGATAAGATGTTGAACTGCAACCAGCTTGTGATTGTTCACTTTAGAAAATTGTTAACTTTAACAGTGTTTGGAAAAAACTTGCTATTTTAGGTCAAGATATCATGTTAGTTTTTTAACGAACGGCATCCCTTTAACTTCGTAAAGAACAGAAAATTAAACATTTCAATAACATGAAAATGTTCAATGAGAGTAATCTAGCCTGTTTTGGGCCTGAACAAGTTCATTGAAGTTAGGTTCAATATCTGAGGTGGATATGCGAAGAACAGCACACAAGTGATCATCACTGAGAGAGGATCTGTATCTGGATTTGTTGAACTTCATCAGTGAGAATGTTTGTTCACATATGTAGGTAGATCCAAAGAGAACCAACATCCTCTGAGCATGCCTCCTTATGTTTGGAAAGTTTTCCTCTTTGAGAGAAGAATAAAACTCCAGCAGTGATACTGATTTAAAAAGCTCTGCCAGTAGATTGTCAGACTGCAGATCAATGAGTTCTAACTGGACATCCCTGGGTGCATTATCCACACTGCATGCAAAGGGAGAGGAAATCGTGTGCATTTCACTCTCAACTCCTTTGAAGTCTTCAAATCTTCTGGAAAATTCATCATATAAAGCCGCTAACATGGATGAATACTTGTCGAGGTGATCAGCTGATGGTGTGACTTCTTTCAGTGTTGGCACGTGAGTGAGAGTTTTGTCCTTCAATTGGCTAGAAAGAAACTTCAACTTTCTCATGAAAGCTGTCACCAAGCTGAACATTTCATGTGCAAAGAGGCCTTTGCCTTGGAGCTTGCTATTTAGCTCATTCATTAGTGTAGTCACATCAATGGCAAAGGCCAGATCTGCCATCCAGTGCTTATCTGAGAACTCTGGGATGTCTTTGCCTTTCATCTTACAAAAATCCTGAATCTCAGCTCTCAGGTCCCATACTCTTTTAAGCAGCTTTCCAAGGCTGAGCCATCTCACAGCGGTGTGGTAGGCTATGTCACTATGTTCACTTTCTTGCTCCTCCAACAGTGCAACAAACTGTCTGTGATTCAGCCCTCTTGCCCTGATAAAATTAACTGTCTTAGTTACAACATCAACAACATGGCTGATTTTTAGCACCAACTTGCACAGCACTTCTTGATGAATAATGCAATGCAAAAATATCAATTTCTGTTCTGGGTTTATTTCATTCACTTTATCTTGCATCCGCTTCAAAAGTCCAACGTTTTTCCCTGTCATATTTGGACAGCCATCGGTTATAACACTTACTAATTTGTTCCATTTTAGGCCCAGTTTGTCCATGGATGCATTTACTTCGGTGAACAAATCACTCCCTGTTGTGGTACCTTTCATTGATCGCAAAGCTAACAGCTCTTCGGTCATCTCAAATTTTTTTGTTATTCCGCGTACAAAGATAAGTAACTGGGCGGTATCACGGATATCACAGCTCTCGTCCAGAGCCATGCAAAAAAAAATAAAATCATCAACTTTGTTTTTCAGCTGAAACTCCAAATTCCCCGCAATGTCTTCTACCCGTCTTGTTACGGTTCGTCTGGAGAGGGGCACATTTGAAAATGCTTCTTTTTTCTCAGGACAAATTATCGCTGCAGAGTCCACCAAACATTCTTTGACGAACTCCCCTTCACAGAATGGCTTACTGTTTCTTGCAATTTTGTGGGATATTACAAAGCTTGTCCTGACGGCTGCATCCCTGGATGTGTGGAGCTTTGTAAAAAATCCTTGCTGCCTTTGCAGTTTTGATAGCAAATCTTCAGATGCCCGTGCCTGCTCTGCCTCTGTCAAGTTCTTGTATTTCTCTGCATGTTTAGTCTCATAATGGCGACTTAAATTGTAATCCTTAAACAAAGCTATCTGCTCTCCACAAACTAAGCATACAGCTTTACCTTTGGCTTCAGTAAATAAATATTTAGAAGTCCATTCCTTTTTAAAAACTCTGCATTCTGCATCAATCTTCCTTTTTTTAATGTTAGCTGACATATTTAAGGGCTAACTGTGACCCGCAGATGTCAGGGTCTACTCTGGTGCAAGGATGATAAAGCTCACTGCGTCTGCTGGGACTCCTGTGGTTTCTGATGTATCATGAGAACAGGAGTGGTACACACATACCACGTGCTTCCTCCCCTGTCCCCTGCAGCAGCCACTCTGTTCTTCTGACACTCGGGCAGAGAATCGGGACTCCCATTGGAAGAATTGTCTGCCCGAGTGTCAGAAGAACAGAGTGGCTGCTGCAGGGGACAGGGGAGGAAGCACGTGTACTCATCATTCCTCAGGAACCGGAGGAGTCCCGGCAGACGCGGTGAGCTGTGTCCCGCGGCCGGTCACATACAGAAACATTCCCCCCTTCCTTTTCATAACCAGTGTAACACAGCCCAACTCACATGCTCCAGAGACCATACAGTACGCCTGCCCTGCAGGCTCTGGAGCAGCACCAAGGCCCCCACCACAGCCCCCCTATCCCCGCACTGACTTACATAGCCGCTGCTCTGTCAGCGGTGCGCGGGATGAGTCACCGCCTCAGTCCATCCAGGGATCCCAGCTTCAGAGGCTGCGAGCTGCCCCCGCCCCCTAGACCCACCCCCTAGCATCAGAGAGGACGCGCCCGGCGTGTCTATCAAGCGCCCGGCGTGTCTCTAAGTCACGGCAGAAGGAAGAAACCGGAGGAGTCCTGGCAGACAAGGTGAGATCATGCATCCTTGCTGATCTGCCGGAGTGCCTCCGCGGGCCGGTCACTGACAGCCGGCGGGCCGGATGTGGCCCGCGGGCCGCCCCTTGCCCGGGTCTGATGTAGAGGATACTCCCTTGTCCCCATCACAGGCATAGATGTAAAAAGATCAAACTCTTATTAAAAGATCAAACCCTCATAAACTTCACTTCTGTGCTGTCACACACTATCTGTACAGTTTGTTTAGTGTTTTATGTTTTTTTCTCCTTGCAATGTCCTCTTACTATCCACATTCATGCTGGCTGCTTCATTCCCTGCTTTTGCTTTTATGTTGGATATGATAGCCCCTGTTTATTGGTTGTTCTGTACCATGTGATGTGATAGCTGTAATACATTAGGAGGGAAACCCACTCAGCCCTACCCGATGTCATGTGAGCCTCCTCTGGCTGATGCAATCATCTGCATTATGTAAAATGACAGTGGCCAATTCAGACAATTTTGTGCAAAATTTTGATGTAAATTCAAGTTGCATTGAATCAATTTGTTAAACTCTATTTGCAATGGGGATTGATTTATTTTGATTATAACTGTATACATAATTACACACATGCTTACTCACCCATGCGCATTGTGTGAATTTAACTGTACCCAGGAGGCTCCTTCGTACAGATCTTTGTGAACGTGAAACCCCCCAGATGCATTCCCAGGCACTGGCGCTGATATGATTATGTGAACTTGTTAATATTAGGTCCTATTAATAGACTTTGAGATCAACATGAAGCCAACCTCAAAAGGCATAAAAATATATTAATCAGACATCCACAGAGCCTGATTTTGAGACAAAATCAATAAAAACTTGTGAGATAAGATCCAAACATTTTCTTTAACCCACTTTAGATTGCACCAACCAGCAGAAAGTCATATACTATATCAAGTATCCTGTAAAGAACAGAATAAATCAAAGGGAATATTCAACTACCGTAGCAGACAGCTTCGGTGGATGCAACATGAAGACTGTCCAGACGTATTATAGCATGAGAACTATACAGCTGGCACGCAGCTGTGAATGCCCTATGGCTCTACCACAATATTGTTGGTGTCACGGGTCTGATCCTTCCCTAGCTGCGTCATTGGGATTGTACTCTGGATTGTAGGGAAAATAATGTGCAATGCAGAAATGCTCAGTATAACATCAGATCAAAGGAGTTGTATGCCACTCACCTTTGTAACGTTTACTTGATATTATCTCTTCCTAATATTTGAGTTTTTGCTTGACACAAAAATGTTGAGGTCATGTAGAAATTTCTAAAAAATTTCATTAAAATGAAGTTAAAAAATATCTGCACGGCTTCTACAGTTTACAAGTCTTGATAGATGTCAGATTAGAACACTAATGAAGATTGAAAGTGAAAATTACAGCAATTTCAAAGATGATCATAGACATTACACATCAAAGGAACCCCCCAAAATCTAATGGCTATAGCAATGGTCCTCAATTTTTCTTAGCTTGAGAGCCACATTAAACTCAACTGCCACATACAGAGCCACACTAGTAGTGACATCCAGCTCCTGCCTCATCCCCACCACAGAAATGATACCAAGAGCCCACATTTTCAGTAAAATGATAGTTAAAGCTTCCACACAGAAATAACTTTGAGGGCAGAGTCAGTCGGCCGAATGAATCGGAGTGGGATCAGAATGCAATGCAAAGACTGGCAGGCGGTTCTCTCGACCTGAGGTTGATATATAGCGATCATGTTCGAATCAAAAGAGCCACCACCCACTCCATGCATTGCATTGTGATCTTGCTCCGAATTGTACAGCCGTCTGACTCTGCCCTGTGGAAGTATACTTACATCCAAACGTTCCAATCTTACCTTGGTTGCATCAATCACTGCCAACATACTATTAGACCCAGCTTCAAGCTTACTCTCTAGCCGGCAGTATCATCTAATCTTCAGCTTAGCACTTACTTAATTTATCCCTCCATTCCCAAGGCCAGTGTTTCCACATCCAGATATGCTCTACTCTTTGCATCAACTTAGAAAATTCACTATCTGGAGACTTGCTCTTCATAGCTGTTTGCTAGAGCTGATGCTAATGCCATACATCATGGGACAGCAAGCCACATGTGTCTCATGAGCCACAGGTTGGGGATCCAGGTCTATAAGAACTTGAGATGGTCTGTAAAAATCTTTCAAAAGGTTGGATGCTAGTATGCTCTGATATTCGCACATCTATGTCTGATTTTCAAATACATCTTTCTTCCTCCACACAACAAGAGAAATCCAATTTAAAAATTGGTTGAAACAATAATAAGAAAACGAGTTTAGTCAGACCAGACCTCATTTGCACACTGTTGATTTTTTAACTATTGGACATATACAACTCATACACAAGCTGTGGTGCTCTTTGTGCTCTGACACTTTCTATCATAGTCAACATTAAAATGGTTGTCCAATGCTACGAAAACCCCTTCCTGATCTAAATGTTTGGTGCCAGTAAAATAAAAAAGCTTATACTCACCTCCTTTGCAAGCACCGTTCCAGCGGTGTCAGCACTCGCGGTTCAGGGGTTCTCGTGTAGATGGTATGACACGTGAGCCGGCACCCAATCAGTGCTGGTGTCACTGTCTCTGCTTTCGGACAAATCGAACATCAAGAGGAAGCGAGAAACAAGCTGCAGCCCTGACTTCCTCCTGAGGCTCAATTTTTCCTAAGGCAGGGACAGTGACACCTGCACTGATTGGGTGCCGGCTCATGTGCCATAACATCCACACGTGAGCCCCAATACCGCGAGTGCCAACACTCTGGAACGATACTAGCAAGGGAGGTGAGTTTAAGCTTTTTTATTTTATTTTATTTTATTGAGGCCAAGTGTGGGGTACGAGAAGGGGTTGTCCAAGTATAGGACAGCTTCTTTAAGTTTTTCAACAATTTGTTTGACCTGATCATCTGTGTGATCAGGCCAAACATGCTAGCCTTCAGTCCTCACTGGCATCAAGGAGCCTTAGATGTCCGTGACCCTATCACCACTTATCTTTTCTTGCACAACTTTTGGTAGGTAATTACCATTGCATAATGGGGAACACTCTGCAATACCTGCCATCTTGAAAATGCTATGTCCTACTAATTAAGCTGTTACAAATTGGACTTTGTCAAAGTTGCACAAATCCTTATCCTTGCACATTTTTCCTGCTTTACCTTGGAGAACTGAATGTTTACTTGCAGTCTACTATGTCCTACAATATACTGTATACATTATATACAGAAGACTACCAGACAACCTATTATGAACAGCTCCACTGTGCCTCATAATGCAAAACAGCTGAAGTTCTTATCTCCTGGCTTAGTACCATTCATCCCATCAAAGTACTGACCACTATGAGCACGTATTGGCTCAGACTAAATAATGAAAGCTGTGGCTGATCAGCAAGCATTGAATGGATGCAACAGTCACATTAGATTATTCATACCTCCAGCCTTTAATTTTCATTCATCAGTCAGGACTTTGATGAAGTAAACGCTGCAGCCGATCAGTGGCCACTCATTGGCTTCTGCAGTCAAGTGACATTATTTTATGTCACAATACTGCCAGGGAACACAACCAAAGGAACAGTGATGGTCCAGGAGGTAAAGCTCGAACTTTCACCATTCCATCAGATGAATAGTTGAAGGTTGCAGTTATTCAACAGCCACTGATTGGCTGCAACAATGATGTGACAGTGGTTATGTATGGGAGACTTTTCTGTTTTATGATTTACGTGAACACATGTATGTGAATCTGTCTGTTTTCCCATACACACATACAGTTAAGTCCAAAAATATTTGGACAGTGATTGAATCTTCGTGATTTCAGCTCTGCAGCAGTGATGAGCGAGTATGTTCTGTTAGCTCTTTTGGCGAGCATGCTCGGGTGCTCGCCAAGTATCTTCCGCGTGCTCAGGTGTTATGTTTCAGCCACTGTGTGTGCATGATTTGTGACTGTTTGACAGCTTTAATACATGTGGGGAATGCCTAACAAACACGCATTCCTGACATGTATTAAAGCTGTCAAGCAGTCGCAAATCATGTGCAAAGAGTGACTCAAACATAACACCCGAGCACGCTGAAGATACTAGGAAAACACCCAAGCATGCTCGTAAATCTCAAGTAACGAGCATGCTCGCTCATCACTACTCTGCAGGCCACTATTTTTAATTGAAAATGAAACAACTGAGATGCAATTGAAATGTAGATTTTCAGGTTTAATTAAAGGGATTGAACAAAAATATCATGTGAAACATTTAGGCATTGAAACCACTTTTCTACAAAGCCTCCTTATTTCAGGGGCTCAAAAGTCATTGGACAAACTAATTTATAATAACTAATCGCTGATCGGGTTGACAGATTACTGGGAGGGGCTGGTGAGGACCCAGCGGTCATGGTGCACATTGGCACAAATGACAATGTTAGAGGTAGGTGGAAGGTCCTTAAAGATGATTTCAGGGAATTAGGCTGCAAGCTGAAAGCAAGGACCTCCAAGTTGGTTGTTAGAACCCTCCTGTTAGTTTTTTCTATTTTGCTGGTCACATGACTTTTTGCCTATTTATCCAGCTCCGTCCTCCTGGCCTTGCTGGACTTCAGTGTTGCTTTTACTATTTAGCTAGCCAGGTGCTTTTACCTTACTCTGTAGTTTGCTTGGTCTTTTGACCACTAGTACTTCTGTTTGTTTGTTTGTCTTTGCTCTGCTACAATTTCTGCTAGGAGGTGTCCAACTATATCATAGTCCTTAGTTCTTGTAGGGACCCCTCCCTTATATCTATAGGTCTGCGTGCAGACTAGCCGAGGACTTAGGCGGGTATGTTCACAAGGAACAGGTCCCCCGCGGCATCGTAGGGAATCAGCTTAGTCCTATTGTAGGGACAGTTTTCCTATCTTTCCTTAGTGTTTGTAGCAGTTCATAACAGTAAGTCCAGCCCCAAAATAAAACACTCTAAGGAAAGAAATCCTGATTTCAGCATGGTGTCGGTTCAGGAGTTGGCTCAACGCCTGCAGGGACTGTCTTTGGAGGTGGCTGAGCTCCAGCAACACGTGAGTAGCTGTCCTGGAGTGCATTTTGTCGAACCAAAGGTAGGACTTCCAGATTTTTTTTATGGTAAACGGCAAGATTTTTTTTCCTTTAAAAACGCTTGTTTATTATATTTTCGTTTAAGACCCAGATATTCGGGGAATGAATCACAGCACATTGGGTTTATAATGTCACTTTTGCACAAAGAAACACAGGGATGGGCCTTTTCTCTACAACCTAATGATCCATGTTTTAGATCTGTGGAAGATTTTTTTTCTGCTAAGGGGTTGTTGTATGATGATCCTGATCGAGTCTCATCTGCTGAAACTGAATTAAGACGTTTGAAGCAGGGATCAGGTGATGTGGAAAATTATTGTACATACTTCAGAAGATGGTCGGCTGAAGTGGAATGGAATGACTCAGCATTGAAAGGTTTGTTTCTTGATGGTCTAGGTGAAAGGGTTAAGGATCTGCTGATTGCCTTCCCAAAACCTGGAACCTTGCAGGAGGCAATGCAATTAGCCATACGTGTGGACAGGAGACTGCGTGCTAGGAGTAATGAAGAGAAAACGACTACTATGGCAGCTCCTAGTTTTCAGATGGTCTTTTCGGAGGGTGGAGAACTGATGGAGATTGGGGCGATGTCACCCCACTTTCAGGAAAAAGACCGCAGGTTTGCTAAAGGATTGTGTTTTTATTGCGGTAAATCTGACCACTTTATTAAGAACTGTGTGCTTCGTTTGAACAAAGAAAAAAAAAAAAGAGGTCAGTTACTCCCGCATAGCGTGTTTAAACTCAAAAGGAGTATTTCTTTCTGGAAGCACCTCATTCCAGGAGGAGTTGATTGAATTTCAGGTATTTGTGGATTGTGGTTCTACACTCAATGTGATTGATGAGGGGTTTTTTTCTGTGGTTGCTGTTGATGGTTCTCCCTTGAAAGGTATTACTCACAAGGTTTTTGAATTTCCCCTCACCATTAATGGTATTCACCAAGAGAATTTGGATTTGGCGGTATTAAATAATTTGCCTGCTCCAGTGGTTTTGGGGTTACCTTGGTTAAAATTGCACAATCCTGTACTGGACTGGTTTACCATTGAAATTAAGTCTTGGAGTCCTAAGTGTTATGATAGATGTTGTAACGGTCACATTGATGCTGTGGAAAGAGGGGAATTACCAGTACCAATTCAGGATTTTTGGAAGTTTTTTTCTGAGGAGGAGTCGCAAGTTTTGCCTCCTCATAGGGACTATAATTGTACTATTGAGTTTGTCCCTGGAGCAACTCTTCCCAAGAGTCGCTTATTTAATCTTACTATCCCTGAGAGAAAGGCCTTGGAGGAATACATACAGACAAGCTTGGGCCCCGGTCACGTTAGACCTTCTAAGTCACCTGTGGCTGTTGGATTTTTTTTGTAAAAAAAAAGGACGGCGGTTTACGTCCATGTCTGGACTTTCGCGAAATTAATAAAATTACAGTACGCAATTCCTACCCACTGCCATTAATTCCTGACTTGTTCAACCAGTTAGTGGGGGCCAAGTGGTTCTCTAAGATTGATCTCCGGGGGGCATACAATTTGTTACGTATGAAGGAAGGTGATGAGTGGAAAACTGCTTTTAACACTCCAGTGGGTCATTTTGAGAATCTGGTTATGCCCTTTGGTCTTACCAACGCACCAGCGTTTTTTCAGAACCTTATTAATGACATCCTAAGACCGTTGATTGGTAAGAATGTGGTGGTGTATTTGGATGACATTTTGATTTTTGCACCGGATCTGGAGTCTCATTGGCAGAGCATACGTGAGGTATTGCAGTTGTTAAGCGACAATACACTTTTTGCTAAGCTAGAGAAATGTGAGTTCGCTGTGCAGAGAATTCGTTTTTTGGGCTACATTATCTCCAGCGAGGGCTTTGAGATGGACCCGGTGAAGGTTCAGGCGGTGCAGGAATGGCCTAGGCCTATTGGTTTGAAACCGATGCAGAGATTTTTGGGTTTCGCCAATTATTACCGAAAATTCATTAAGAATTTTTCTATAATTGTTAAGCCGCTGACCGATCTCACCAGGAAAGGTGCGAATACGGTTCAGTGGACTACTGAGGCCCATAGAAGCTTTTGTGTATCTCAAGGAGAGGTTCAGTTCTGCCCCCATCCTTATGCAGCCTGATGAGACCAAGCCTTTTTTGGTCGAGGTTGATGCTTCTTCGGTGGGGGTCGGTGCTGTTTTGTCTCAGGAAAACAAGGATGGAGTACATCCCTGTGCTTTTTTTTCAAAAAATTTTTCTGAGACCGAACTTAATTACGATGTCGGTAATCGGAAATTGCTGGCCCTGGCCCTGCAGGGCTAGCCGAGGACTTAGGCGGGTCTGTTCACAAGGAACAGGTCCCCCGCTGCATCGTAGGGAATCAGCTTAGTCCTATTGTAGGGACAGTTTTCTTATCTTTCCTTAGTGTTTGTAGCAGTTCATAACAGTGGTATTCTCTGAAATACTACTGTTACCACGTGCCACGCCAGAGAGGCAAAGGGAGATTAGGGAGATAAATAAGTGGCTCAAGAACTGGTGTAGGAAGGAGGGATTTGGGTTCCTGGAGAACTAGGCCGACTTCTCAGTTGGCTACAGACTCTACGCTAGGGACCGGCTGCACCTCAATGGGGAGGGTGTAGCTGTGCTGGGGGAGAAAATGGCTAGTAGGTTGGAGGAGTGTTTAAACTAGGGATTGGGGGGGAGGGTATTCATTTTATAAGTGGGGAAGATAGTGCAGATAGTGACCTGGGCACAAATAAAGAAATTGGGGGTGGGGTTAGAACAGTCAATAAAATAAGAAGGAATAAAGGTACAGAGAGATACATAAAATGCATGTACACTAATGCCAGAAGCCTCACCAACAAAATGGAGGAATTAGAATTAATTTTGTTGGAAAATAATTATGACATGGTAGGGATATCTGAGACATGGCTGGATGAGAGCCATGACTGGGCAGTTAATTTACAGGGCTATAGTCTGTTCAGAAATGACCGTACAAACAAGCGGGGGTGTTTATGTGTAAAATCATCCTTAAAACCCGTCTTGCAGGAGGATATCGGTGAATCTAGTAAAAATGTAGAGTCCCTGTGGGTGGAGATAAGGGGATGGGGAAAAAATAATAAATTACTGATAGGGGTTTGTTATAAGTCTCCAAAAATAATGGAAGTAGCGGAGAATATCCTCGTAAAGCAAATAGATGAAGCAGCGACTCAAGGAGAAGGCATTATTATGAGAGACTTCAACTACCCTGAAATACATTGGGGGACAGAAACATGTAGTTCAAGCAAAGGTAATAGGTTTTTGACAACTATGAGAGACAATTACCTTTCACAACTGGTTCAGGACCCAACAAGAAGGGGGGCACTGCTAGACCTAATATTAACCAATAGGCCAGACCGCATATCAAATATACGAGTTGGGGGTCACTTGGGTAATAGTGATCACAAAATAATACGTTTTCATGTAACCTTTAATAAGATGTGTAGTAGAGCGGTTACAAGGACACTAAACTTCAGGAAGGCAAATTTCCAAGATGAGAGATGATCTTAGTGCAATAAACTGGGACGATATCCTGAGACATAAAGCTACACAAAGCAAATGGGAGACATTTATTAACATCC
This sequence comes from Phyllobates terribilis, assembly GCF_046119375.1. Classification (NCBI taxonomy): domain Eukaryota; kingdom Metazoa; phylum Chordata; class Amphibia; order Anura; family Dendrobatidae; genus Phyllobates; species Phyllobates terribilis. The sequence goes on from NW_027362770.1 coordinate 111,916,453, forward strand.
TGAATAGGACCTGTGCACAATATATACCCTTTGGGAATAAACATGCTAGAAATAGGAAGAAACCACTATGGCTAAATAGAACTGTAAGGGGCGCAATAAGTGACAAAAAGAAAGCATTTAGAGAACTAAAGCAAGTAGGTAGTGATGAGGCATTAAATAAATATAGAAAATTAAATAAATTATGTAAAAAACAAATCAAGGCAGCAAAGATTGAGGCAGAGAGAATCATTTCCAGAGAAAGTAAAAATAACCCCAAAATATTCTTTAACTGCATAAATAGTAAAAAACTAAAAAATGATAGTGTTGGCCCCCTTAAAAATAGTCTGGGTGAAACGGTGGATGAGGATGAAGAAAAAGCCAATATGCTAAATGATTTTTTTTCAACCGTATTTACACAAGAAAATCGCATGACAGAAAACATGATTAGTGATAACAAAAATTCTCCATAAAATGTCACTTGCTTAACTCAGCAGGAAGTACGACGGCGTCTAAAAATCACTAAAGTTGACAAATCCCCGGGCCCGGATGGGATACACCCGCGAGTACTGCAGGAATTAAGTAACATCATAGATAGACCATTATTTTTAACCTTTAAAGATTCCATAATAACAGGGTCTGTACCACACGACTGGTGTATAGCAAATGTGGTGCCAATATTCAAAAAGGGGACAAAAACTGAACTTGGAAATTATAGGCCAGTAAGCTTAACCTCTCATGTGGGTAAAATCCAGGAGGGTTTCCTAAGAGATACTATAATAGAGTATCTGAAGAGGAATAACCTCATGACCCAATATCAACATGGGTTTACGAGGGACCGTTCCTGTCAAACTAATCTGATCAGTTTTTATGAGGAGGCAAGTTGTAGACTGGACCAAGGAAATGCAGTGGATGTTGTGTATATGGACTTTTCAAAAGCTTTTGATACGGTTCCACCCAAAAGGTTGATACATAAAATGAGAACAATGGGGATAGGGGAAAATCTATGTATGTGGGTTAAGAATTGGCTCAGTGATAGGAAACAAAGGGTGGTTATTAATGGAAAACACTCAGAATGGGTCTCAGTTAACAGTGGGGTACCACAGGGGTCAGTATTGGGCCCCCTTCTTTTTAACATATTTATTAATGACCTTGTAGGGGGCATACAGAGTAATATTTCAATATTTGCAGATGACACTAAACTCTGCAGGGTAATCAATACAGAGGAGGACAATTTTATATTACAGGAGGATCTATGTAAACTAGAAGCTTGGGCTGATAAATGGCAAATGAGCTTTAATGGGGATAAATGTAAGGTAATGCACTTGGGCAGAGGAAATAAAATGTATAATTATATGCTTAATTGTAAAACACTGGGCAAAACTGTAACTGGGTAAGACCTGGGTGTATTGGTGGACGACAAGCTCACGTTTAGTGGCCAGTGTCAGGCAGCTGCTGCAAAGGCAAATAAAATAATGGGATGCATTAAAAGAGGCATAGATGCTCATGAGGAGAACATAATTTTACCTCTATACAAGTCATTAGTGCGACCACACTTAGAATATTGTGTACAGTTTTGGTCTCCGGTGTATAAGAAAGACATAGCTGAACTAGAGAGGGTGCAGAGAAGAGCGACCAAGGTTATTAGAGGACTGGGGGGTCTGCAATACCAAGACAGGTTATTACACTTGGGGTTATTTAGTGTGGAAAAAAGAAGGCTTAGGGGTGATCTTATTACTATGTACAAGTATATGAGGGGACAGTACAAAGACCTTTCTACTGATCTTTTTACTCTGAGGCCAGAGACTTGGACAAGGGGGCATCTTCTACGTCTGGAGGAAAGAAGGTTTAATCATAATCACAGACGGGGATTCTTTACTGTAAGAGCAGTGAGACTATGGAACTCTCCGCCGCAGGATGTTGTAATGCGTGATTCACTATTAAAATTTAAGAAGGGCATGGATGCCTTTCTTGAAAAGTATAATATTACAGGTTATATATACTAGATTCCTTGATAGGGCGTTGATCCAGGGAACTAGTCTGATTGTCGTATGGAGTCGGGAAGGAATTTTTTCCCCAATTTGGAGCTTAGTGTTTGCCAAATGGGGTTTTTTGCCTTCCTCTGGATCAACATGTTAGGCTATGGGTTGAACTAGATGGACTTAGTCTTCCTTCAACCTTAAAAACTATGTTACTATGTTACTATGTTAAATTGTTAATTTTTAATACTTTGTAGGGAATCCTTAGCAGGCAATAATTGCCTGAAGTCTGGAAACCATGGATGTTACCAAACTCTGAGTTTCCTCCTTTGTGATTCTTTGCTAGGCCTCTATTGAAGCTGACTTCAGTTGTTGCTTGTTTGTGGGTCTTTCTGCCTTAAGTTGTGTCTTAAGCATGTAAAATGCTGCTCGGTGAGGCCAAGATCAGATGATTGAATCGGCCATTGCAGAATAGTCCAATTCTTTGCCTTAAACTCATACGTTGCTTTCGCAGTATGTTTTGTTTGGGTCATTGTCCTGTGAAGTGTCGTCCAATCAACTTTGCTGCATTTGGTTGAATCTGAGCAGAAAGCAATACCCTGTAAACCTCAGAATTCATCCAGCTGCTTCTGTCTTCAGTCACATCATCAATAAACACTAGTGACGCAGTGTCATTGGAAGCCATGCATGCCCATGTCATCACATTGCCTCCACCATGTTTTACAGAGGATGTGGTATGCTTTGGATCATAAGCTGTTCCAAGCCTCCTCCATACTTTCTTCTTCCCTTCATTCTGATACAGGTTGATCTTAGTTTTATCAATCCAAAGAATGCTTCTCCACAACTTGTCTTGGTTCTTTAGATGTTTTATGGCATAGTGTAATTTGGCCTTACTATTTTTAAGGCTAAATAATGGCTTGCAGCGGTGAGCGAGCACTAAAATGCTCGGGTGCTCGATGCTCAGGTTGAGCACATTGGAATATTCGGGTGCTCAACCCGAGCAACAAGCCCAATGTAAGTCTATGGGAAAAGCAAGCATTTTTGAGGCGGCTCCCCCCGGCGGTATGCAGAGGGCCTAAAAATTGCCCAAATCAATGAAAACAGTGCACAAATTACATAGGGACAGCATGGGGAAGACCACTAGAAGCATTTCTGACTCCCAGGTCACTTCTGTCAACAACGTTGTCAGAGGTATTACGCCACTTTTACGGACTCACAATAAAACATACCAAAACTAAACCAAAATGGATTTTCCTGGGAAATATATTAACCCCTTTAGAGCCCATGAAGTCTTGGTACGCATATTTGCGTACCCCCCTTTCAGTGAGGGCTGCTGCGCTGAGCCCTCACTGAACCGAGCACATGTCAGCTGATTCTTACAGCTGATATGTGCCCGCAACAGCCGCGGGTGGAATCGCGATCCACCCGAGGCTGTTAACCTGTTAAATGCCGCTGTCAATCTCCGACAGCGGCATTTAACGCCCGCTTCCTGGAAGCACGTCCTAAGCCCCGCCCACCGGCGACCCCGTCACGTGATCGCTGGTCACCGATGGGTCTGCAGCAGACGCCTGTGGTTGTCATGATCTGGTAGCTATGAGCGCCACCTAGTGGTCGGCGCTCATAGCACAGGACCAATTCTGCTATATGCTGGGGATCTGCAGGTCCCCTGTATGTAGCAGAGCCGATCAGACAACTGCTGCTTCTAGTCTCCTATGGAGACTATTGAAGCATGCAGTAAGTGAAAAGAAAAAGTTTTAAAAAAAATAAAAAAAATTAAAAAAATATAAAAGTTTAAATCACCCCCCTTTTGCCCCATTCAAAATAAAATAATAAAAAATAAACCCCACATACACATATTTGGAATCACCGCATTCAGAATCGCCCGATATATCAATATAAAAAAAGAATTAATCCGATCGGTAAACGGTGTAACGAGAAAAAAATTCTAAACGCCAGAATTACGTTTTTTCACTTTTGCGTTGCTTTCAACCGTGACAAATGCATTCACCAGGAAATGTCATTTTAACATTTTACAACCTTATCTGGCCATGTGGTGTGTGAGATATCATCAGACACATCGTGTTTCATTTATGATGGAGGGACTCTGAAAGTCACAAAGCCTATTTTTATAGGGCCGTCAGGCGGCCTTTACTATTCTTTAAGGGCCAGCAGTCGGCCCTCACTATTCTTAGAGAGCCATCAGCCGGCTATTTTTTATTGTTCCCACAACTAAAGAGTGGGTCTCCTATACTGTTATCGCATATGCAGTGAGTGGCAGGGCTGCCCAAAATTTGGACACACCCCAATACCACTTTGAAAATTTGGATGCACCCCAATACCCCTTTGAAGAGAATTAGAGGAGGACCTCCTAAAATCAATGTTCCCATTATTAGGAAGTGGGTCTCCCATTGTGTTTGCCTATACTGTGAATGTAAGGGTTGCCAAAAATTTGGAGGCACACCAATGCCCCTTGGAAGAGACGTGGAGGTCAGAGGGCCTCGTGAAAGCAATATTCCCATTATTAGGAAATGGGTCTCCCATTGTGTTTGCCTATGCAGTGAATGCAGCGGTTGCCAAAAATTTAGAGGCACTCCAATGCCCCTTGGAAGAGACGTGGAGGTCAGAGGGCCTCCTGAAACAATGTTGCCATTATTAGGAAGTGGGTCTCCCATTGTGTTTGCCTATGCAGTGAATGCAAGGGCTGCCAAAAATTGGGAGGCAATCCAATGCCCCTTGGAAGAGATGTGGAGGAGGGCCTCATAAAAAAATGTTCCCATTAGAAAGGAACGGGCCTCCTATACTTGTAATGCCCATGCACTAAGGAGAAGGAGAAGGACAAGAGCAAATAGCCAAAACCAGGAAGCATATACCCATCTGTGGATGTGAAAAGGTACATGGGAATACACCTCCCAAGAAAAGACTGGATTTGAGTTAATGTTACGCTGCTATCATTCGGTGGTGTTGAGAAGTCTGGCAAAATCTAGCCCTTGTTCATTTTTATAAGATTCAGCCTGTCAGCATTTTCAGTTGACAGGCGGATGCGCTTATCAGTTATAATTCCACCAGCGGCACTAAAAACCCGCTCTGATAAAATGCTGGTGGCAGGGCAGGCCAGGATCTCCAAGGCGTAGAGAGCCAGTTCATTCCACGAATCCAGCTTGGATACCCAATAATTATAAGGCACAGAGGAATCACGGAGGACGATGGTACGGTCGACAAAGTACTCCCTCAGCATTTTCCCAAACTTTGCACTCCTTGTGAGAGTACCGCTTACGGCTTGTGCGATGGGAGGGGCTGAGAAAATTCTCCCAGAACTTTGACAGTGTTCCCCTGCCTCTGCTGGACTGAAGTTTTGTCTCTTTCGCCTGTAATCCTTCGTTGTCCAAAGAAGTGTGACCTCGGCCGCCAGCGTTTTCAGATGGGAATTTTTTTAATAGTTCCGCAACAAGGGCCTTCTGGTACTGCCCTATTTTTGTAGACCTGTCCGCCTCAGGAATAAGAGCTATAAAGTTCTCATTGTAGCGTGGGTCTAGAAGTGTCACCAACCAGTAATGACTGTCACCCAAAATTTTGAGAACGCGAGGGTCATGGGAAAGACAGGGTAACATAAACAAAGCCATGCATGCCAGACTACTAACAGCAAGACTTCTGTGTCCTCACCAAGAGAATGACTGACCATGCTCTCCTCCTCCTCTCTGTCCTCTGGCCATCCTCACTGAACAGCCGGTATGACAGCTGTGCAGGTAGTATCGTCTATAGCGCATGAAACTAGCTACTGTTCCTCCTCCTCCTCCTCTTCCTCATTGTCCCACAATCCACGTTGGGATGAGATGAGGCTGGGCTGTGTGTAATCATCCTGTATGGTTCCTTGCTCCATCTCATCGTGCTTCGTCTGCAATCAACCTCTTTGATTGTGAACAGAGAGCATTTCAGAAGACAGAGTAGCGGAATGGTGATGCTAATTATGGCATCATCACCGCTCATCATCTTTGTGGAGTCCTCAAAGTTTTGGAGGATGGTACATATGTCTGACATCCATGTTCACTCCTGAGGTCTTATGTGTGGAGTCTGAACTGAATCCCGGCAGCCTTGTTGATGCTGCTACTCGGCAACTGCCCTCTTCTGCTCACAATTCCTTCCCAACATCTGCAGTGTTGAGTTCCAACTTGTGGGGACATCACACACCAGTCTGTGAGCCGGAAGCTGCAAATGCTGCTGAAACACGGCAAGGGCGGCGGAAGCTGTAGGTGACTTTCTATAATGGGAACACAGGCAGCGTACTTTAACAAGCAGATACGGCAGCTCCGGGTAGGATTTGAGAAACTGCTGAACCACGAGGTTAAGCACATGGGCCAGGCATGGTACGTGTGTGAGCTCGCCTCGCCTCAGAGCCGCCACCAGGTTCCATCCATTGTCACACACGACCATGTCTGGCTGTCCACAACTCTTCAGCATTGTGTGCTTTGTCACCTAAGCATATTAGCTTCAGCACAACCTGTTGTCGCTTGGCCAAGGCAGTGCTGCAGTGCTTCCAGCTTATGACTGATGTGGTCATTTCGGAGATGGAGGATTAAGAGGAAGAGGAGGCTGAGGAGGATGAGGTGAAGGAGCTGTAGATCGAGGGGGCCACCCTGATTGACCTAGGGACCGCAATACTTGGTGTCAGGAGGAAGTGTTCCGTCCTAAGTACCGACTGGGTCCCTGCTTCTACTATGTTAACCCAGTGTGCCGTCAGCGAGATGTACCGTCCCTGCCCACAAGCACTTGTCCACGTGCCCGTGGTTTGGTGGACTTTCCCAGTAACTGCGTTGTTGAGGGCACGGCTAATGTTTTGGGACACGTGCTTGTGTAATGAGGGGACGGCAAACCAGGAGAAATAGTGACAGCTGGGGATTGAGTACCGAGGGAGATCCGCCGCCATCAGTTTGCGGTATGCTTCCGTCTCCACGAGCCTAAAAGGCAACATTTCGAATGGAAGCAGTCGTGAAATGTGAGAATTTAGTAGTGTGGCCTGTGGGGCGTTGGCTGCATATTTGCGCTTGCATTTCAAGGACTGGGGTATGGACAACTGAACGCTGCGCTGGGACAAGGACATGGACTTGCTTCCTGATGCTGTTACTTGAGAGTGTGCAACGACAGGTGCAGGGCAGGGGGCATCTTCTCATGCACCATTGACAGATGATTGGCTTGCATGCACAACAGAGGAAGAAGCAAAGGTGCCACCCGCAGACACTGTTCCCGGACCCTGGAGTTCGGCCCACAAAGTCGGGTACTTTGCAGCCATGTGCCTGATCATGCTGGTGGTGGTCAGACTGCTAGTTTTGCCACCCCTACTGATGCTGGCCTGGCAGGTGGTACAAATTGCTTTTGTGGGGTTATCGGCAGAGACTTTAAAAAACTACCAGACTCAGGAAAACCTAACAGTTTTACTGGAAACTTCCTTCGTGTTGGTGTTACGGGGAACGGTTGCCTGCCTTCTGTCTGCGGCCACCACACTGCTTCTTCCTGCCTGTTGGGGTGCTCTGCCTCCCTCCCCCATTGTGTTGCTGTCCTCGCTCTGCATGTCCTCCTGCCAGGTTGGGTCAGTTACTATATCATCCACCACCTCGTCTTCCACTTCCGCAACCTGGTCCTCTTCCTGACTTTCTGGCAATTGTGTCTCATCATCGTCCACCTCTTGTGACACTTTCTGACCGTCACCTTCATGGACCGTGGCTGCTCTAATATTTGGGGATTGCTACTTGTGATCTCCTCTTGCACCACTTCAAGTGGACCATGCGAGAGGCCCGAATCTATAAAGGGAAAAGTGAACAGCTCTACAGAGTTTCCAAGTGTGGGATCATTTGTCTCCGGGCACTCGGCATGGTAAGAGGAAGGAAGATCAGGGTGAGGAATATGTTGTCCAGACTCACGGCTACTGAGACTTGACTGTGTGGAAGACAGGGTGGTGGTGGTGGTGGTGGCTAAGTGACTGGAAGCATTAACCGCTATCCAACCAACAACCTTTTGACACTGCTCTGGGTTCAATAGTAGTGTGCTGCGGTCCCCTAGGATTCGGGACAGGAAGGTCGGGCGAGAAGATGTGGGTGTTTCTTGTGGCACAATTTCAGCTTGGCCTCGGCCTCTTTGCCTCTGCATGCACCATCATGTCCAGTTCACCGTCCCTTGCCACGCGCCTTGCCCATTTTAAATGGAGGACAATATCTTCCACGCTCACTACAAATGGCTGAATTTGTGGTGAACCATCAGTATTTATTTCAATGTCTAATCCAATTGAAATAATTTATTAAAATATAATGATTATTCATGAATTTAAAAGTTCAAAAGTCCTACAATTAGAATTTGATTAAAAACTTAGTTCATGTCTCTCAGCACTAAAGATTGTTAGAATAGTTACTATTCATTTATTGTTTTAAGTTGCAATAAGTTGTCTCGATTCTAAGATAGTTTCTTCCTAAATCAGACTGTTACTGAGTGAAGTCACCTGTCTGATCCTATAACTGCTCTTGTTATAAGCAGGTTATATTGAGCTAATACTGACTGGTACTACCAGTTCACTCCTATTTGGGGATAACACTATCTAAATAGCATATCTTTGGCAATACTGCTCAACAATTTAGCCAATCATCACAAACCTGTCTGATGAATCCCTATAACAAAAGGATAACACTTTTTAAATAGCATATATGGCTAAACTGCTCCTAGATTTGGAGTCTGTCACCACATTCCTATCTAACAGCTGTGCTAGAGATTAATTCTTACGCGTTTCATCAACTGGTCATTACCGGCATGAGTCATTAGTAGCTGGCAGTTTGTACATAAAGTGCAGCATAATTAGATAAGGTGCATGATAAAGTTTAAATAGCATATCGGCATGATTGCTGATCGTATTGGGAAGCCAAACTGGGGTATCTATATAGGTAAGGAGATCCCACCATTTTCGGATTTCCCCTATTAGCCAATCCAGAGTCGGGGGTTCGGTTGTAACATCACCCCCCAACCAATCCCTACAGTAAACAGGGAGCTCCTCTGAATGGTCCAATCATTCGAGATATGTCCACCGATGTCACAGGACCCTCACTAGCCAAAACTGTGATAAAACATCATTATAAGCGTGTCTACCCCAGTGGTTTTTTTTGTCTGCTAATATATTGGTGAATCGGGGAAAGAGTCGTGGTGTTTTTTTTTAAATAAAGTATTTTTGCGTGCGTATGTTTTTTTCTTTTTTGTACTGGGTTAGTAATAGAAAGATGTCTATTAGACATCCCGATTACTAACACTAGGGCTTGATGTAAGCTGTGTTTTTGGACAAATCACAGCTGACATGAACCCCAACTACCATTGCCCCAATTACCAACGCACCAAGGCAATCAGGGAGAGTGAAGGTAAAGCGCCAGACTTGGAGCATCTCATGTTATGTGCAAATTCTGGGGTGGCTGAGGGCTATTCTTTTTTGGTTGGGAAGGGCCCAATAACCAGGGACCTTCCCAGCCTGATATCAGCCCATAGTTTGTAACCATAACCAGTATCAACCCACAGTTCTGGCCTTACCTTTGCTGGTTAGAAAAAATAGCAGGAAGTCAATCTTTGCTTGTTACAAAAAATAGGGGGGAGCCAAGTTTGTTGTTTTCATTCATTTATTTATTATATTAAGCCTAAAAAGTTGGACAATAAACTCTGGATGAAAGGCACTAAAGCGTGCCATTTTATAATATGTATTAGGGTTGTGAATTGATATATCTACAGGACATCTATCTATCTATCTATCTATCTACCTATCTATCTATCTATCTATCTATCTATCTATCTATCTATCATCTATCTATCTATCTATCTATCTATCATCTTTCTATCTATCTATGTTTGTGTATATACGGTATATACGGTATGTGTATATATATATCTATAAGTCTATCTATCGATCTATATACAGTATATACACTGCTCAAAAAAATAAAGGAAACACTCAAATAACACCTCCTAGATCTGAATGAATGAAATATTCTCATTGAATACTTTGTTCTGTACAAAGTTGAATGTGCTGACAACAAAATCACTCAAACATCATCAATGGAAATCAAATTTATTAACCAATGGAGGCCTGGATTTGAAGTCACCCCCAAAATTAAAGTGGAAAGACACACTACAGGCTGATCCAACTTTGATGTAATGTCCTTAAAACAAGTCAAAATGAGGATCAGTATTGTGTGTGGCCTCCCCATGCCTGTATGACCTCCCTACAATGCCTGGGCATGCTCCTGAAGAGGTTGTGGATGGTCTCCTGTGGGATCTCCTCCCTGACCTGGACTAAAGCATCCACCAACTCCTGGAGAGTCTGTGGTGCAACGTGACGTTGGTGGATGGAGCGAGACATGATGTCCAAGATGTGCTCAATCGGATTCTGGTCTGGGGAATGGGCGGGCCAGTCCATAGCTTCAATGCCTTCATCTTGCAGGAACTGCTGACACACTCCAGCCACATTAGGTCTGGCATTGTCCTGCATTAGAAGGAACCTAGGGCCAACCGCACCAGCATATGGTCTCACAAGGGGTCTGAGGATCTCTCCTCGGTACCTAATGGCAGTCAGGTTACTTCTTTTGAGCACATGGAGGGCTGTGCGGCCCTCCAAAGAAATGCCACCCCACACCATTACTGACCCACTGCCAAACCGGTCATACTGAAAGATGTTGCCGGCAGCAGATCGCTCTCCACGGCATCTCCAGACTGTGGCACATCTGTCACATGTGCTCAGTGTGAACCTGCTTTCATCTGTGAAGAGCCCAGGGTGCCAGTGGCAACTTTGCCAATCCTGGAGTTCTGTGGCAAATGCAAAGCGTCCTGCACGTTGTTGGGCTGTGAGCACAACCCCCATCTGTGGACGTCAGGCCCTCATACCACCCTCATGGAGTCTGTTTCTAACCATTTGTGCCGACACATGCACATTTGTGGCCTGCTGGAGGTCATTTTGCAGGGCTCTGGCAGTGCTCCTCCTGTTCCTCCTTGCACAAAGGCGGAAGTAGCGGTCCTGCTGCTGGGTTATTGCCCTCCTACGGCCCCCTCCACGTCTCCTGGTGTACTGGCCTGTCTCCTGGTAGCACTTCCAGGCTCTGGACACTATGCTGACAGACACAACAAACCTTTTTGCCACAGCTCGCATTGATGTGCCATCCTGGATGAGCTGCACTACCTGAGCAACTTCTGTGGGTTGTAGAGTCCGTCTCATGCTACCACAAGTGTGAAAGCACAACCAATATTAAAAAGTGACCAAAACATCAGCCAGAAAGCAATGGTACTGAGATGTGGTCTCTGGTCCCCACGTGCAGAACCACTTCTTTACTGAGTGTGTCTTGATAATTGCCAATAATTTCCATTTCTATTGTCTATTCCATTTGCACAACCGCATGTGAAATTGATTGTCAATCAGTTTTGCTTCCTAAGTGGATAGTTTGATTTCACAGAAGTTTGATTTACTTGGAGTTATATTCTGTTGTTTAAGTGTTCCCTTTTAATTTTTTTGAGCAGTGTATATTGTAATGCAGTGGCTTGCGGCATTTCTGTAATGGTCCAGAGTGTGTTCTGGCTGACCATGTACCTCTCCCTCAGAAGGACTGATCACATGACTGTGACATCATTGCAGGTCCTGTGTGCACTGAAGGATATATAAATCCTGGTGCTTTTGAAACAGTGTGTGAAAGGCGTGAGGCCTGTTCCCCGTGTGTGGGACACCGTTAGAGTGTGAGGCCTGTTCCCCATTTGTAAGGCCTAGTGAAGCCTGGTGAAGCCCGAAAGGCAGAGCCTGGATCCTTGTGTGTAAGAGATGCCAGTAGCCTTGGAGGGCAAGAGGCTTGGAAGACAAGAGTCCTGAAAGGCAGAGGCTGGATCCTGTGTGTGTAAAGAGATGCCAGTAGCCTTGGAAGGTACGAGGGCTGGAGACCCCAATCTGGGAAGCCGTAAAGCCACAGCTGTGGCAGAACAAATCTGATGGAAACCGCTAGACCAGGCAAAAGGTAAAATCGATGTGCTATATGGACATTGATATAGTTACTTTGCTGAAGGCTGTAACTGGAGCCAAGTGCACCTGTCTGCCACTTGAAAGGCTCTTGGATGTTATGTGTGTAAACATGCCATTGAGCCACTGAGATGAACTATGTTATAAGCAGTTATGAAGTGTAATAAACTGCTGGATTTCATGTTACTGGAAAACATTGCAGGTGTGCTTTAATTGACCCGGTGAAGCGAGTGTCCCCCAGCGTGATGACTAGCGCTGCCTTACAATATACAGCTCTGGCAAAAATTAAGAGACCACTGCAAAATTTTCATTTTCTCTGACTTTTCTCTTTATAGGTATTTTTTTGAGTAAAATGTACATTGTTCTTTTATTCTCTAAACTACTATCAACATGTCTCCGAAATTCAAAGCTAAAAATTTTGTATTTATTTGCAGCAAATGAGAAATCGACAAAATAATAAAAAAGAAACAGTGCTTTCAGACCTCAAATAATGCAAAGAAAACAAGTTCTTATTTATTTAGAAACAACATTACTCATGTTTTAACTCAGGAAGAGTTCAGAAATCAATATTTGGTGGAATAACCATGATTTTTAATCAAAGCTTTCATGCAGCTTGGCATGCTTTCCACCAGTCTTTCACACTGCTTAGATGATGATCTTATCCACTCCTGGCAAAAAATGGAAGCAGTTCTTCTTGTTTGATGGCTTGTGACTATCCATCTTCCTCTTTATTACATTCCAGAGGTTTTCAATGGGGATCAGGTCTGGAGATTGGGCTGGCCATGACAGTCTTGATGTGGTGCTCCTTCATCCACACATTGATTGACCTAGCTGTGTGGCATGGGGCCTTGTCCTGCTGGAAAAAACAGTCCTCAGAGTTGGGAAACATTACCTGAGCAGAAGAAAGCAAACAGCTTGATTCACACGTCCTTCATAAAGATTAACCTGCCCAATTCCAGCCTTGCTGAAGCATCCCCAGATCATCACCGATCTTCCACCAAATTTCACAGTGGGTGCAAGACACTGTGGCTTGTTTTCCTCTCCAGTAGTGATGAGCGAGCACTAAAATTCTCGGGTTCTCATTGCTCGGGTCGAGCTAATTGGAATGCTCGGGTGCTCGACTGAGTAACGAGCCCAATGTAAGTCTATGGGAAGCGCAAGCATTTTTTTGGCGGCTCCCCCGGCGGTCTCCAGAGGGCCTAAAAATTGCCCAAATCGATGGGAACAGTGCTCAAATGACATGGGAACAGCATGGGGAAGACCCCTGGAATCATTTCTGACTCCCAGATCACTGCTGTCTGCAACGTTGTCAGAGTATTACGCCACTTGGGCGGACTCACAATAAAACATACAAAAAGGAAACAAAAATGGATTTTCATGAAAAAATGTTAAGGAACATCCTTTCCAGGGTAATGACTTGTATATAAGGCAAAATAAATAACCAGAAACAAAAATACTCCTCCACACCTTGGGCTATGTTCACACGTAACGTTTTTGATGTGTTTTTGCACTTTTGCATTGCTTTCAACAATGACAAATGCATTCACTGGGAAATGTCATTTTAACATTTTACAACCTTATTTGGCCATGTGGAATGTGACGCATCATCAGAAACATGCATACAGTGCTGAAAAGACATGGGAACAGCATGGGGAAGACCTCAGGAAGCATCTCTGACTCCCAGGTCACTGCCAAAAAGTGTGCCCATCATAAGTGATCCCTGGCGCATGAGAAGATGCCTCCCTCTATTCACCTGTCATTGCAGACTTGACACAATCACCATCCACGTCCTTGTCCCAGTGCAGCGTTCAGTTGTCCCTACCCCATTCCTTAGAATGCAAGTGCAAGTATGCATCCAGCCACCCATCCACAGGCTGCAATACTATATTGCCAAATTTTTGACAGCTGCTTGCACTTGAAATGTGTCCTTTTAGGCTCGTGGAGGCGGAAGCTGTCCACAATCTTATGGCAGCGGCAACCGGGTATCCATTCTCGGTCCCCAGCCGCCACTATTTGTCCCAGTGTCGTCTTCGCCTTCTACAAGTGTAAGGGGGAAGACCGGTGTGTATGTACTTTCAGAACAAGGGATCCGGAACTGCCGGGGCCGTGCCTCTGGTTGCAGGTAGAAGACAGACTGCGAGCACAGAAGTCAGGTGACCGGGAAGCTGGGAGCATGTCCAGAGCCAGAGCTCAGGGGTCAGGTGACCGGGGAGCTGGGGGCGTTTCTAGGAAGAGGGAGAAGAAGGAGTTTTGCACGGGAAAGCAGTGAGTTGACAGTTGGGGTCAAGCCGTGGAGCTGAGAAAGTGAGGTGCAGTGTTATGGACTAGGGGCTCAGAGGGTCAAACCGGAGACCGCCCGCTACCGCCAGAAGACGGAGCATTGTTTAGGCGGGGAAGCCAGAAGAAAACAACACCGGCATCAGCTGGCAACTGCCTTGTGGGGAACAAGAGTCAGCTAAGTGTAAAACTGCCGATTTCAACCGTGTCAACTCTGCTACATCTAGCCAAAATGTGGATTGTCATTTATAGTCTGTTACCTTCTACTCCCCTTGTTGTCCTCATATTTCCCCTGTTACTCCCTGCGTGGAGATTGACCCTGTTACAATAAATTCCCCCCCTGTTTACTAACCCTGTACTGGCTTCTCTGTGTTTCCGTGTCACTGCATCTAAAGTACCTGTGTCACATTTGGCGTAGTCAGCAGGATACAGTCTTTAGATACAGACACTGCAGATCAGCCCATCCTGGGAGCCCCTGTATCTAGCTTGCCACTGGGGGCCATGCTCAGCAATCTCCCAAGGTTCACTGGGGACAATATGATGCTGTGGGACTGGGTTGAGAGAGTTAGGAGTATGTTACGTATGCATCCGATGACCCAAGCTAGGCAAGCCAAAATAGCGCTACTGGCCCTGGACGGCGAGGCCCGGCACTCCATGATGTACCGCCCTCCTCATGACCGGGATACTGTAGAAAATTGGTGCGGATATTGGAGGAGATGCATGGGGATCCCACCAATGTAGGATAGCTGAGGATATGGCTGTTTCACCAAGTGCAGCAGGGGGAGACTGTGACGCAGTATGTTAATGCATTACAGAGGGTGCATGCCTATATCACTAGAAAAGATGACATGGGGAATTTGGGAATGGGCCCCCCTGACGTTATCTTAAGGGACCAGTTTGTGGCAGTCTTCAGGGATGTGCAGCTGAAGCAGGCCTTGCGGGAGCACCTGCGCGCTAACCTGCGTATTACTTTTCTAGAAGTGGGAGTGGAGGCACGTGTGAGAAAGAAGAAGATGGGGGTGACGGCCCTGGCAGGGATGGTCCGGAGTAACGAGGTACCCACCCCACCTGCAGCTGAACCGGAATAGGTCTCGAGAGATGCAAAAGGAGATACAGGAGTTGCGGTGTGAATGGTCCAGTCTCAAGAAGACCCCTGCACCGACACCAGAGATACCCGGATCGATTGCCCCAGTTAGAGAAAGAATTGAATTCAGGCCCCACCCTGGAGGAGAGTTCCGTAGAGAAGTGAAGCAGCCCTACACAGACAGAGACACGACCTGCTGGAAGTGTGGAGGCGCAGGACATTACGCCAGGGGCTGTGCTAGCCGAGGGCGGCCCTTGTCGCGACAGCCGTTAAACTAACGGGCTCTGTGTTTGGAGGACACAGCCCGGAGCCTAAAGCCCCCGTACCACATAGCGAGATCGCTAGCGAGATCGCTGCTGAGTCATGGTTTTGGTGACGCAACAGCGATCTCACCAGTGATGTCGCTATGTGACACTTTGCAGTGATCAGGCCCCTGCTGTGAGGTCGCTGATCGCTGCAAAATGTCCTGGACCATTTTTTGGTCTTTGCCCTCCCGCTGGTCAGCACACATCGCTGTGTGTGACCAGCGGGACCAGCGATCAGGCTGGTAACCATGATAAACAGCGAGTTACTAGGGGCACACGGTAACCTCCCGCTCACCGTAGCAGAGTGGTAACCATGATAAACAACGGGTTACTAGGTGTGCGTGTGCCCGTAGTAACTCGCTGTTTATCATGGTTACCAGCCTGCTCCTGCTTCAGCAAGCTGGTAACCAGGAGCAGGACATCGTGGAAAGATTCTTTCCACGATGTCGCTACTCCCCTGATCGCTGGTGAGCCTGCCTGTTTGACAGCTCACCAGCGATCACATAGCGACGCAGCAACGATCCCTGACAGGTCGTATCGCTGTAGGGATCGCTGTAGTGTCGCTATGTGTGACGGGGCCTTAAGGAAGGGGAAAGAAAAAGAGGAAGTTCCAAGGACCTAGTTTCCACCAGCCCGACTGTCTGGGCCGAAATAAGCGATAGGGCTGTTCACTGCCTGATTGACATGGGATCCCAGGTGACTATGATGACAGAAGCCTACTTTCAACAGCGATTTCCAGAGATAGCGCGGCTTGAATGGGGACCAGTAATTACACTCACGGCAGCTAATCAATTACCCATCCCAGTCGCAGGGGTGGTATGGATGAAGATCCGAGTTTGTGGAAAACATGTGGGAAAAAAAGGGGTCGTCTTGGTCGCAGGGGGAACCGGAAGAGACCCCCAGTGACCCTCGAAATGAATGTGCTGAAAGAGATCGGGCAAATCCTGATTAGTGAGCCGAAGGAAATTCCTCTAGACCGGTGGGACCCATGAACCCCCCCAAGGAGGGTTTTTCAAGAATTAATCTGAGCCGACCAGGCTCAGGAGATGTCGAGTGAAGGAAAGGTCATGGGGAAAATAATAGTACCAGCAGCTACGGCGCTCACCTTAACCCCAGGACAAACTGTACTCACGGGCCTGCACACCTCTTGAGGGGGTCGAAGTTCAGATAGAACCAACATCGATGGACAAAGTACCTCCCGGACTCCTGGTGGCTCGGACACTGGCCACCGTCCGGCGTGGTAATGATATAGTGCGGTGCGTTAATCTGGGTGAAGGTGATCTCACACTCCCTCCCAGGGTGGAAATAGCCCCGATTCTGGGAATGCCAGAGAAGTTGGTGCGACCTGATGTGGAACAGCTGTCCGCTGTACGAGGAGAACCCTGGACTCTGGCGGTCACCATGCCACCGGAATCCCACCGTGCTAGTGCAAAGGGGGGATGAAGAATCCTAGAAAAAATGCGTGCTGAATTGATGGGACTTTCACCTCGACAGGTGCAGCAGGTTGAGGAGGCACTGGAACGGTAGCAGGAAGTCTTTGCTCGCCATGAGGATGATTTTGGTAGCACCGAAGCCATTACCCACGAGATTCCCATGGGGAGCGCTGCCCCAGTGCGGGAGAGATACCGGCAGATGCCTCCCCAGATGTATAAAGAGGTTAAGGAGATGCTAACCCACATGTTACAGAATGGTGTGATATGGGAGAGTCAGAGTCTGTGGGCAGCCCAGATTGTCCTGATCAGGAAGAAAGATGGGACTCTGCGGTTTTGTGTGGACTAAATGCCTGTACAGTACGAGACTCTTACCCACTACCCAGAATCGAAGAGTCCCTGTCGGCCTTAGGGAAGGCAAGATACTTCTCCTCATTGGATCCGGCCAGCAGGTATTCGGAAGTGGCAGAACATGACCGTGCGAAGACAGCGTATTACCCATGGGACTGTTCGAGTTCAATCGGATGTCCTTTGGCCTGACTAACACCCCGGGACGTTCCAGCATCTGATGGAGAGGTGCCTGGGCATTTTGAACTTCGAGGCGACACTGATTTATCTTGATGACATAATTGTCTATGCCGCCACCTTCGAGGAGCACCTCCAGCGACTGAAGCAAGTACTGAGTCGCCTACAGAGTCATGGCCTAAAGGTGAAGCCCCAGAAGTGCCACCTGTTCCGCAAACAGATTGAATATCTCGGTCATACTGTGTCCGATGAAGGAGTCAGGCCCACCTGGGAAAAGGTGGCCGCCGTACAGGAATGGACTACCCCGAAGACAGTGAAGAACGTTCGGGCCTTCCTGCGACTTGCCGGGTACTACCGAAGATTCGTGAAGAACTTCACTCGCATAGCCAACCCTTTGGGAGTGCCGACGGGCTCCAAGAATCAAGCCAGAAGAGGCCTTCCGTGCCCTAAAAATGGCCCTGACCGAGGCTCCAATATTTGCCTATGCGGATTTCTCCCAACCATTCATACTCCACACTGTTGGGAGCCTGCATGGTCTGGGAGCCGTGTTATCCCAAGTACAGGAGGAGAAAGAGCGTGTGATTGCGTATGCCAGTCGCTCATTTCATGACTCTGAGAGGAACCCAGATAATTATAGCTCTATCAGATTACAGTTGCTGGCTCTGGTTTGGGCAATGACCGAAAAGTTCGCAGAGTATTTGTCCGGGTCCGAAATACTGGTGAGAACAGATAACAACCCGCTGGATCACCTGGAAAATATGAAAATGGGGGCCCTGGCACAGCGATGGGTGGCCCGCATGGCCAGGTACCGGTATAAGATCGACTACCGGTCAAAGGCAGAGAATACTCACGCTGACGCCCTTTCCAGAGTGACCTATGAACGGCCTGATCATGACCGCGATGAAGATTTGGAAGCGGATGAGGTCCCTAGCTTCCGACGTTTCATGGGACCGCTGGTCACGGGGCAGGGACGGAGCGGAGAGATGTCGGAAGAACAAGTGCTAAGGCAGCCAAGAGACGACTGGGTCCGATTTCAACAGACTGACAAAGAAGTTCCCCAATTACGTCAATGGGTGGCTTTGAGACAGGTCCCCAGTCGAAAAGAGAGGAGTACCCTGTCCCCGGGGGCCCTAAAAATGCTGGGACAATGGGAGAGACTTTGTTTGCGAGACGGGCTGCTGTACTGATGGGTACGGCTACTGCGAGAGTTCGGGATCACTTGGCAAGTGGTGAACCCAGAGAAGTTGGTCAGAGTAGTGGCTAAGGAGGCTCATGAACGAGGAGCTCACTTCGGACCAGAGAAGACAATTTAGTGGTTGCAGAGGCTGGTGTATCAACCCCGACTGCGAGCAACAATAGAAGACACTTGTTGAAGATGTCGGTGCTGTGAGCTGGTTAAGCCCCCGGAGCAGCGGGTCCCCATACAAACCATTTTGACTTCTGCCCCCTGTGGTGATGATCGACTATTTGACTGTTGGACTGACGCATCTCGGGTATGAACATTGCCTGGTGATGACTGACCACTTCACAAAGTTTGCGGTGGTGACCCCGACCAGAGTCCAGACCGCCGAATCAGCTGCACAGGCCATATGCAGAGCCTTCATTCGGGTGTACGGCTGCCCAAGGAGGATCTATTCCGATCAAGGCGCCTGCTTCCAGGGCCAGGTTATGGAAGAGCTGCACCGGTTGTACAGGATTGAGAAGTCACGGACTACTCCTTTCCACCCTCAAGGAAATGGGGCCTGTGAATACTTTAATCGGACACTGATCCAAATGCTCTGCACGTTGGAGGAAGATCGAAAGGTACGATGGCCTGAGTTTGTGGCCGAGCTGGTGTGGGTCTACAACAATCGAGTGAATAGTGAATAGTACTATGGGGTTCATTCCTTATACCTTACTGTTCGGTCGAAAGCGGCGAGAGATTACCGAGTTAGAGCTGGACCCCGAGGAGGACTACCCACGGACGGGGATGTTTTCCTGCGTCCGGGAACACCGGCATCGACTGCAAACCCTCTGATGGTTGGTATAACAAAAGTTTTGGGAGCTTAAACATCATGAGACATTGCCTCTTTGAGGGACAACTCTGAGGTCCGGGGAGAGGGTGTTGGTTAGAAATAGGCGGCCCTGGGGCAAATTGAGTAGGCGGTGGGAACGGACCCCGCACCAAGTGAAGCACAGGGTTGGCGCTGTAGGACCTGTGTATGAAGTTCAACCCGAAGGGGCTGAAAGAGCCCCTACCAGAGTGGTTCATCATAGTATGCTGTGGCCCTGTCTGTCAAAAGATAACGAAGATGAAGAAGGGTCACCTGCTTCTAGAGAGGGTCCTGTCACAGTTGCCCCAAGCTACGATGTGGATGAAGAAGAATTGTTGATTCTATCTCCGAGCCCCAGCACTCAATTACCTGCAGACCCAGTGCAGGCGGTAAGTGAACACCATTGGTTGAAGCCACCAGGCAGTCGAAGATTGGAAATCCAAGTGTCCCTGCACCGACCATCAGTCAAACTGAGTTACGCCGGTCAGAACAGACATCAGCAGGAGTGCCTCTTCACCATTACGAACAAGATAAGTTTATATGGCTACGTATCGTCCAGGAAGTCCAAGAATGTGAACGTTTGGTGAAGGAACTCTCGCCCGTGGAATGGTGAGTTAAAGGAGAATGTGAGTGAAAGGGGGAAGAGCGGGGTGTTAGTACAGTCATGGCCAATAGTTTTGAGAATGACACCAAAATTATATTTTCACATGATCTGCTGGCCTCTGGTTTTTATTAGTGTTTGTCTGAAGTTTATATCACATACAGAAATATAATTGCAATCATATTATGAGTACCAATAGGTTATATTGACAGTAAGAATGAGTTAATGCAGCAAGTCAATATTTGCAGTGTTGCCCCTTCTTCTTCAAGACCGCTGTAATTCTCCCTGGCATGCTCTCAATCAACTTTTGGACCAAATCCTGACTGATAGCAGTCCATTCTTGCATAATCAATGCTTGCATTTTGCCAGAATTTGTTGGTTTTTGTTTGTCCACCCGTCTCTTGATGATTGACCACAAGTTCTCAATGGGATTAAGATCTGGGGAGTTTCCAGGCCATGGACTCAAAATCTCTATGTTTTGTTCCATGAGCCATTTAGTTATCACCTTTGCTTTATGGCAAGGTGCTCCATCATGCAGGAAAAGGCATTGCTGGGCGCCAAACTGCTCTTGGACGGTTGGGAGAAGTTGCTCTTGGAGGACATTCTGGTACCATTCTTTATTCATGGCTGTGTTTTTAGGCAAGACTGTGAGTGAGCCAATTCCCTTGACTGAGAAGCAAACCCACACATGAATGGATTCAGGATGCTTTACAGTTGGCATGAGACAAGACTGGTGGTAGCGCTCACCTCTTCTTCTCTGAATAAGCTGTTTTCCAGATGTCTCAAACAATCGAAAAGGGGATTCATCAGAGAAAATGACTTTCCCCCAGTTCTCAGCAGTCCACTCCCTGTACCTTTTGCAGAATATCAGTCGGTCCGTGATGTTTTTTCTGGAGAGAAGTGGCTTCTTTGCTGCCCTCCTTGAAACCAGCCCTTGCTCAAAGAGTCTCCGCCTCAATGTGCGTGCAGAAGTACTCACACCAGCCTGCTGCCATTCCTGAGCAAGCTCGGCACTGCTGGTAGTCCGATCCCGCAGCTGAAACAGTTTAAAGATACGGTCCTGGCGCTTGCTGGTCTTTCTTGGGCGCCTTGGAGCCTTTTTGACAACAATGGAAGCTCTCTCCTTGAAGTTCTTGATGATGCGATAGATTGTTGACTGAGGTGCAATCTTTGTAGCTGCGATACTCTTCCCTGTTAGGCCATTTTTGTGCAGTGCAATGATGGCTGCATGTGTTTCTTTAGAGATAACCATGGTTAACTGAAGCGAAACAATGATACCAAGAACCAGCCTCCTTTTAAAGTGTCCAGTGATGTCATTCTTACTGAATCATGACTGATTGATCGCCAGCCCTGTCCTCATCAACACCCACACCTGTGTTTATGGATCAATCACTAAAATGATGTTAGCTGCTCCTTTTAAGGCAGGACTGCAATGATGTTGAAATGTGTTTTAGGGGTTAAAGTTCATTTTCTGGGCAAATATTGACTTTGCAAGTACAGTAATTGCTGTTAAGCTGATCACTCTTTGACATTCAGGAGTATATGCAAATTGCCATTACAAAAAATGAAGCAGTAAACTTTGGAAAAATTACTATTTGTCTCATTCTCAATACTTTTGGCCATGACTGTACTTTCAGAACAAGGTATCTGGAACTGCAGGGGCCGTGCCTCTGGTTGCAGGGGGAAGAAAGAATGCGAGCACAGGAGTCAGGTGACCGGGAAGCTGGGGGCGTATCCAGAGCCAGAGCTCAGGGGTCAGGTGACTGGGGAGCTGGGGGCGTGTCTAGGAAGAGGGAGAAAAAGGAGTTTGCACGGGAAAGCAGACAGTTGACAGTTGGGGTCAAGCCCGACTAGAGGGAGAACAGACGCAGGGTCCGAGGAGCTGAGCAAGTATGTGCAGTGTTATGGACTAGGGGCTCAGAGGGTCAAATTGGAGACCGCCCGCTGCTGCCAGAAGATGTGGAACCGAGCAAGTGAAGTGCAGTGTTATGGACTAGGGGCTCAGCGGGTCAAACCGGAGATCGCCCGCTACAGCCAGAAGATGGAGCATTGTTTAGGCGGGGAAGCCAGAAGAAAACAACACCGGCATCAGCCGGCAACTGCCTTGTGAGGAGCGAGAGTCAACTAAGTGTAAAACTGCTGATTTCAACCGTGTCGACTCTGCTACATCTAGCCAAACTGTGGATTGTCGGTTATAGTATGTTACCTGCTACTCCCCTTGTTGTCCCCATATTTCCTCTGTTACTCCCTGCGTGGAGATTGACCCTGTTACAATAAATTCACCCCGTTTATTAACTCTGTACTGGCTGCTCTGTGTTTCTGTGTCTCCGCATCTAAAGTAACTGTGTCACACAAGCAAGGGTCCCACAACATTACCCATGCCCTCCACAGTACACTTACTGGGAAGGACCGCCTAACCAGAAACACGTAGTCAAGTGAATGTGTCCAGGGAGGGTACGAAGCCACTCCACAGCTTTTTTTGCTGAGTTGTATTCACCACAGCCATATTCTTTAGCTTGATGAAAAGACTTGGGAAACCATATCTACCCAGCTGTCATTTCTCCCAGGAAGTCCTCTAATGCTGCTTTCACTTGAAATGTGGCCTTTTAGGCTCGAGGAGGCGGAAGCTTTTCATAACTTCATGCTGGCAGCAGCCGGGTGTCTATACTCGGTCCCCAGCCGCCACTATTTCTCCCGGTATCGTCTCTGCCTTCCACAATCACGGGTCCCACAACATTAGCCATGCCCTCCCCAGTGCACTTATTGGGAAGGACCGCCTAACCACAAACAAGTGAATGTGGCCAGGGACGGTACGGAGCCAGTCCACAGCTTTTCTTTGCTGAGAGTTGTTTTTCACCCCAGCCATATTCTTTAGCTCGGTGAAAGGACTGGCATAGAGGGAAACCGTATCTACTGTACTCTGGGTGTCATTTCTCCCAGGAAGTCTTCTAATTCAGCTTGTTGCAGAAGCAATGGCATCCCATCCAACATCAACTCGCACTTGTCGGTGGTGCTTTGACACACAAACATCTTTCTTTGCGCACTTAATTTCATGACTACAGAGTTGGGCAATGATCTGATCTGCATTGCGGTTTGAGAAATAACATGCATAAGCACATCCAATCCACATTAAAAAAGCAGCCATAGAGTGTCAGGGAACCTTCCCCAACACTTTTCTTAGCCAGGGCTGCTTCTGGGCAGGGTTGGACGGTCCCACCAGAGAAATCTCTGGTGTGACCTGACTTCTACATCAGGAGAGTTCTGTTTCGATGAGCCTAAAAGGCAACATTTCTAGTGCAAGCAGTCGCAAAATGTGTGAATATAGTAGTGTGGCCTGTGGGGCGTTGGCTGCGTGTTTGTGCTTGCATTCCAATGACTGGGGTATGGACAACTGAACGCTGGCTGGGACAAGGACGTGGACATGCTTCCTGATGCTGCTACTTGAGAGTGTGAAATGACAGGTGCAAGGCAGGAGGCATTTTCGCATGCACCATGGACAGAGAATTGGCTTGCATGCACAACAGTGGAAGAAGCAGTAGTGCCACCCACAGACACTGTTCCTGGACCCTGGGGTTCGACCCACAAAGTCGGGTGCTTTGCTGCCATGTGCCTGATCATGCTGGTGGTGGTCAAGCTGGTCGTTTTGCCACCCCTGCTGATGCTGGCCTGACAGGTGGTGCAAATGGCCTTTTTGGGGTTATCAGCAGAGTCTTTAAAAAACAACCAGACTCGGGAAGAAATAATAGATGTACTGGCAACTTCCTTTGTGTTGGTATTACGGAAAACGGTTGCCTGCTTTCATTCTGTGGCTACCGCACTGCTTCATCCTGCCTATTGGGGTGCTTTGCCTCTCCCCCCCTGTGTGCTGCTGTCCTCGTTCTGTATGTCCTCCTGCCAGATTGGGTCAGTTACTATATCATCCACCACCTCGTCTTCCACTTCCGCATTCTGATCCTCCTCCTGCTTTCTGGCAATTGTGTCTCATCAATGTTCACCTCTTATGACACTTTCCCACCGTCGCCTTCGTGTTACCGTATACGAATAATAATATAACATAAATAGCACATATCCTGTTTTTTTCATTTTTTTTATTTCTTATTATTTTTTCCCCAATTCGGTGAAAATGATATAATTATTGGTGCTGTTTTATTTTCAGTATTGCTACAACAGATTGGTTATTGCAAACATATATATAGAAGAATATAATGCTTCTGTCTAGAGTATACCTAGAACTCCCTCCCAGGCTTACAACTTCCTCCCTGTAACCCCGTGTTAACTGATTTTCACATCTACAGTATATATGTATATACAGTAAGTAAAGCAGCTTCACAGTAAATGTTTCTCTTCCATAAATCATTCATAACATCCGTATGAATCCTCTGCCTGAGCTTCTTCTGTGTCACCATTGTTGCTCAGTTCGTGCTCTCAGCATCTGCATATTTGACATGACAAGTAGCCATCATTGCTAGAGAGATGTATGAAAAATAGACCTGCTTTAGCCGACAAGAATATTGATAAAAGCGTTAAGCCCCGGCATGCAGATTTAATTCTTTGCTGGCTTTTCATATGCCATTTTGTGTGATAAAGCATAAAAAAAGTAAATCTGAATAAATAAAAACATGTTCTAAACCATATCCATACACCATGCAAAGGCGGCTTATCGACAAACCACAGCCAAATAGAAAACAAGTTACTTTTTGTATCTCCCTATTTCCTAATATACAGTAAAACAGAATAAAAGAATAAAATGTTAAAAAAAGAATACTCCAATCAAGCTCTAAAGCTCCGGTATCTCCGTGCCGGCAACACAAGCATTTCTGTCCTATACAGTAGATACACTGTGCTTTATTTGCAAAACATAAAAGGATGAAAAAAATACACAATACAAGCATGAGACAATGGATATTGCTGGCTGGCTGATTTGTGGTCTGATTGAGGGCATTTTTACAGCATATTTTAATTAAAAGCTCATTTTCTGGAATAGTTTATCACTACACTTTCAACGCTTCTCCCTTCTGAAAGAGAAAAGACATTAGAAACGGTATCTGCTCTCGGAAAAAAACATTACAACCCGGTATTTGCATGTATATGTTATGTGGCTATTGTTCCGTGTACATCTTTATTCTCTTATCTCTTCCATATTTTTGCAGTTACAGGAGCCAACCCAAGCCTCCCGTGACTTCTAGGCTTCTGCTCGTTTCAGCCAAAGCTGGAAGATGTCCCAGTTCTCCAAAGCTGCTCTTAAAAATGCTTAGTTTTCCTTCAGCCCTCTCACAGCATTGCCTGAATTCTAAGGCTCATTTGCCGTCTGCTTTTTCTGGTTTGGCGTCTCGAGTCCATCAACATTCAGCTGCGCCTTTCTCTCTTTCTAAGGGTTGAAATGAGAGCTGACTATGAAGGGTCTTCTCTGACAACCAGTGCTGGAGGCCATAGGGGGCATTTAATAAATGGTCTGGGGGGCTTCCTCCATGTGTATGAAAAGAGGAGAGACAGATTGATATTTCAGGCTTGGGCATTGCTTGCATTCGAGTCGCTGACCAGTAAAAAAATGAACAACTGTCAGATATCATCCTATATATGGATAAAGACTAAACGGACCTGACACTTAAAGTTTATTGTCCTTGTATATAGGAAGAGAGAGATGTTTGCATGCATGCTGTAATTCAGAGAACCCTTGGGAATGATTATTTCACAAAACAACCACTGGATGTCCCCCACGCCAAGGAAGCTGGAGCCGTCTATGGAAGCAGAGACGGAGAGAGAAAGCGAGGCTGTTATTGTTTGTGTCTAAACAGTGTCTGTCGTTATCTTCATGGGAGAATGGGATGCTTTAGGAAGGTTTATTTGTCATTTGGAACATTAGCTGTACTGGTTGTCAAGCATTTGTAATAGTGATCCAAATTTATTAAGCAAGCAGTGCAGTACACATACATACACTCATCTAAGCCAAAACCTACATAAATAATTCATATTAATAAAATATCATCCATTCCAACAAACAGTGCACCTAAGATCATATGCCGATAATCAATATATTACGCCAGCACCGTAAGATTGGTCACAATCGAGCTAAATTGTCTTTGGCTTTTCTCAAAAATCTAACCTATATGTACGCACAAAGAATTGACACACGGCGCTAGGTTCTGTGTCAGGACTGCAATTACTTGATTACATAATATCCAGAAGGATGCTTTCCTTAAAGTGCACCTGTCATCAGGATTGTGCTCAGTAAACTACATATGTAGCACCCTGAGGATTCGGCTGCTACAGGGGTATTGCACCTCAAGCCAGAGGTGTGATATTCCACTCCCGGGTAAGGATGGAGTGTGGAACTGAGCTCAGTAGGCTGCATGCACTACATACATCCCATTTCCGGGGGACAGATCAACGGTACTCCCACCAGTTTATGTGCAGGTACGATAGTGTCTGTCCCTGGCTGGAGTGGGAGGGGGGTGGAACATCCCAGTAGTGTAGGGGCAGATAGGGGGAGCAGTCTGGGTAAGGCTAGGAGCTCATTGGGTGCTGATCACCTGAGCTCACACATAGAGGGAGTATAAAAGGTGGGAACCATCTTAGATCAGGGTCAGACAGGCAGACAGCTACCAGTCAGTCTGTTGTAGAGGGTCAAGCAGTCCTGGAAGAGAGAGAGAGAGGAGAAGAAAAGGACCCAGAGGGGAAGAAGAGGGAACCCCAAGAGCCCAAATACAACCAGAAGGGTGAAGGGTTGGCACAAGGGTACCGGATCCCAAGCTGGTGGAGGGCACTAATCCTCAGCCAGAGACCGGAGGTTGTGGGCAGGATCTGCCACGACCCCCCACTAAATCCACTGCGAAGGCACACCAAGTATAGGGTCAGGGAACCCAGAGGCAAGGGTTTTACCAACAAGAGGCCCGAGGGAGCCGGACATAAGTGGATCCCTGGTGGGGAAGGCCAGAGAAAAGGAACGTCAGAAAGGGAGCTCAGGATCACGCTCCAGAATTACCTGGGGGTTGGCCGAGTCCAGGACCTGGTGGACGCAGCACGGCTCGGGCGGTCACTCAAGGCCGGAGTGACCAGCACAACAGCAGTAAGTAAAAACCCTGAACTGCACAGCCCGACTCTCAGTCTGATTTCCATCCTCACTGCACCACCACAACCACCACCCTGTGCAACTGACCCCCCTGAGGCTATACCCCTCCCGTTGGGGGTTATACTACCAGAAGCTGCACACACACCATCAGCCTCAGCGGACCCTGCTGCAGCGGCGGCCGTATTGACCGCAAATCAACGGGTGGCGTAGTCGACACTAAAGAACATCCAGCAACATCTGTAGGACTGCCACACACTGAGCTTGACACCCTGGGCACGGACCGGGTCACCGCCACTTGGAGACTACAACCCCCATCTGATCCGGCTCCGGGTATCCCCCAAACAACATTGGCCCAGGGGGCGCGTCAACTTTGGCGTAGTTGGCAGGATTACGTGCCCGCAACAACCGGGTACTGCGTGCCTGAAGAAAAGTTCATCGTTACCTCAAAAAGAAGTCTCCCGCCGGTTCCGGAGGGTCCCCGCCAACGGACCCCATCACAGGTCGTTTCCCGCCGGTTGTCCGCCATTTGCAGCTTTTTCCCGCCATCCATGGAGTTTCCCGCCATTGGGAGACGATTTCCGCCATTTCCAAAGATTTCCCGCCTTGGAAGAGCGGACGCCATTATGGGCGTGCCAGAGGGTGGCAAAAGGCCACCTCCCATCGTGGGCCAGGTCGAAGAATGGCGCCAAAAGCGGAAACCGCGCCCACCAACAGAGACTGTGATGCTGGAAGTGTCCATCAGCGTGAGAGAACTGCCCCTGGAACTGACAATCACAAAGTTGCCCCGGGACCACCCTCAATGTGGGCGGAGACAGAAGAAAAGAACGAAGATGGGTGCAGCCTGGAGGAGTCTGGAGAGAGCGCACCCGGAGACAAGAAGTCTGGAGAGGAGTCCAGAGAAAGCGTACCCGGAGATGGAGGGAGAGACAGGCAGCACCGACCCAGTGGTCAGGAGCCTGCTGCAAGCAACAACCCCACTAGGTTTAGTGAAGATCCTAGCACAGCTCCCCCGATACCGGGAGTGTGCACAGACCGCGCTGGAGGGCCTCGCACGGAGGATGGCCCAGGTGCAGCAAGACACGCTGACGGAGTGGAGCCGTGAGATGGCCCAGCAGACCGGAACCCGTCAGCGGAGCACGCCACCCGAGACGAGGAGACAGACCGCCTCTGAGGATGGTGCAGGAGGAGTGAAGGCCGGAGACGGCGCCGAGAAGGGAGCTGAACGGACGGAGGCAGGTAAAGGGGACGTCTCTACCCCGAGCCGAGAAACCGTGTACCTGTCCCAGCTCCCCGTCGCAGAGCCCGAAATTCCCCCTGCCGTGCCCGTCGCTGCATCGTCACCGTGCCGGACTAGGCCTCAAGCAGAAGCCGCGGCCGCAACCCCTGGGACGTCACACACCTCGACCCTGAGCGCGACCAAACAGGAAATACCATCGGCCTGGTCGCAAGGCCTAGTACCCCCGGGCGCCGCAATTCCAACAGCGCCCCCTACCTCCGCGGAGCCACCGGCCTGGTCGCAGGGCCGAGTAACCCCGCGCGCCGCCGTCCTTACGGTGCCCTTTTCCTTTAGGGTGCCCCAAGCCTGGACGCAAGGCCTGGTCAACCCGGGCGCCGCTACCATCAGCGCGCCCTCAACATCTCGAGTGCCGCACCTGGGCGAAGATCTATTTGCCCAGCACACGTGCCCGGATGGGCAGCCCTTTGTGTGGCCACCGGAGTTTCACCATCCCTGACTCCGGAAAGAAAGACCCCTAGATGAGCCCCTGATTCCGGTTCCGAAGCCCGTCAGGAGAACCCCGCTCCCGCTAGAAGAAGCACAATTCGAGTGGGACCCCACCGGAGGAGATCTCATGGGGTTCACTCAAGAAACGCGGGCAGCTGCAGCAGAGCGAGTGGAGTGCTGCCGCCAGCAGTTGGCAGCCTTCGAGCAAGAGCGGAAAGAGAGGCGGATCCGTGAGCAGCGGCTGCAGGAACAGAGCGCAGGGCAGAAGAGCCGGACCAGGAGGAACCCCCGTGCAGCTCATGGTCCCCGTACCACCGGGACTGTGATTAAATTCAACCTGCAGCATGGGTGGGGCTTCATAAAAGACCATCATACCCCCGGCGACGTCTTTGTAACTCGCAGAGACGTAGAAAGCCATCTGCCGGAGGGACACAGAGGTCGTGACCTGTACGTAGGGGACGAGGTCACGTTCACCCGGCACAAGTGTGCCAAAGGACCCTACGCCCTCCATGTGCATCGCCTGACGGAGGAGGAGCTGCGGTGTGAGGAGGAGCAAGAGGACCCGGACGGGTCTGAAGATAAAGAAGGAGCAGGAGGACGCCGTCGTTAAAGTACGGTAAAGAGACTGTAAATAGTTACCCGTCGGGGTACAGTGAACTGTTGCTGCTTTAAATATGTCCCCGTTGGGACAAGTGTAAACTGTTACCCGTATTTCCCTTAATCCCACTGACCGAGGACTGAGAGCGGTCATTCCTTCCTTATACCTGGCCGAGGACTGAGAGCGGCCATACCTTCCCTTGTATATAGTTGCGCTTTCTAAGGCGCCCCCTACCGGTTTAATAGGAAACTGTTGTTTTTCTTGAAGAGACTGTCGCACTTTACCCGGTCACAAGTTGCACCGTGGCCGGAGGAACAAGAATGTTATTTATGAAAAGTTTATGCTGATATATATATTGTTTTATATGTTTATGTTTTATGAAAAAAAAAAAATTGTATGTTTTGGATGTTTATTCTCTTAGAGCCCGAGGACGTGCTGTGATTTACCAGGGGGGAATGTAGCACCCTGAGGATTCGGCTGCTACAGGGGTATTGCACCTCAAGCCAGAGGTGTGATATTCCACTCCCGGGTAAGGATGGAGTGTGGAACTGAGCTCAGTAGGCTGCATGCACTACATACATCCCATTTCCGGGGGACAGATCAACGGTACTCCCACCAGTTTATGTGCAGGTACGATAGTGTCTGTCCCTGGCTGGAGTGGGAGGGGGGTGGAACATCCCAGTAGTGTAGGGGCAGATAGGGGGAGCAGTCTGGGTAAGGCTAGGAGCTCATTGGGTGCTGGTCACCTGAGCTCACACATAGAGGGAGTATATAAGGTGGGAACCATCTTAGATCAGGGTCAGACAGGCAGACAGCTACCAGTCAGTCTGTTGTAGAGGGTCAAGCAGTCCTGGAAGAGAGAGAGAGAGGAGAAGAAAAGGACCCAGAGGGGAAGAAGAGGGAACCCCAAGAGCCCAAATACAACCAGAAGGGTGAAGGGTTGGCACAAGGGTACCGGATCCCAAGCTGGTGGTGGGCACTAATCCTCAGCCAGAGACCGGAGGTTGTGGGCAGGATCTGCCACGACCCCCCACTAAATCCACTGCAAAGGCACACCAAGTATAGGGTCAGGGAACCCAGAGGCAAGGGTTTTACCAACAAGAGGCCCGAGGGAGCCGGACATAAGTGGATCCCTGGTGGGGAAGGCCAGAGAAAAGGAACGTCAGAAAGGGAGCTCAGGATCACGCTCCAGAATTACCTGGGGGTTGGCCGAGTCCAGGACCTGGTGGACGCAGCACGGCTCGGGCGGTCACTCAAGGCCGGAGTGACCAGCACAACAGCAGTAAGTAAAAACCCTGAACTGCACAGCCCGACTCTCAGTCTGATTTCCATCCTCACTGCACCACCACAACCACCACCCTGTGCAACTGACCCCCCTGAGGCTTTACCCCTCCCGTTGGGGGTTATACTACCAGAAGCTGCACACACACCATCAGCCTCAGCGGACCCTGCTGCAGCGGCGGCCGTATTGACCGCAAATCAATGGGTGGCGTAGTCGACACTAAAGAACATCCAGCAACATCTGTAGGACTGCCACACACTGAGCTTGACACCCTGGGCACGGACCGGGTCACCGCCACTCGGAGACTACAACCCCCATCTGATCCGGCTCCGGGTATCCCCCAAACAACACTGGCCCAGGGGGCGCGTCACATACACTGTCAGGTGGGCACCGTTACACTGATTAAAATGATACCTTGGTTGATGAAATCCGTCCTGTGGTTCTTGTGTAATCTTTGCCTTCAGTTTGGAGATAATGATATGCTCGTGATTCAGGGCGACCTGTGGGGGGTGCTCTATCTGGTTCTCTGCTTACATATTCATCTGTATGCTCTTATGACAGCTCACTGTACCTTAACTGACCAGCCTCCTATTTTACATAATGCATCTAGTAGTGCGGGGCTGGTAAAATAGGAGGCAGGTCAGTGAAGGATCAGTAACCAGTCATAAGAGCATACAGATGAATATGTAAGCAGAGCACCAGATAGAGCACCCCCGTCAGGCTGTCCAGGAGCATGAGCATATCATTATCTCCAAACTGAAAGTAAAGATTGCACAAAAACCACAGGACGGATTTAATCAACCAAAGTATCATGTTAATCAGTGTAATGTCGCCCACCTGACAGTGTATGTAGTTTACTGACCGCAATCCTGCTGACAGGTGTGTTTTAAAGAAGCCCTCCTATTTATATTTTTAAGTATTAAAAGCATGTATATGTGCATGTAATGTTGTGTGAGTGTATTAACCCTTTCATGACATGCGCTGTACAAGCGCACAGCATGTCTCCTCATTTCATGCGGGCTCCGTCGATCAGCCCGCATCTTTCCTGGAACATGAAAGCTGATATGATCAGCTGCCATGTGCCCCTAACAGCCACGGGTGGAATCACGATTCGCCCTTGGCTGTTAACATGTTAAATGCTGCTGTCAATCTCCGACAGCGGCAATTAACATAGCCACGCCGGAAGCGCATCACAAATCCTGCACATTGGTGCCCGTGTCACATGACCGTGGGTCGCCGATGGGTTGGCTTGACAACCCGGGGTTTGCATGAGACCCCTGTTGTTGCAATTGCCGGGATGCTATGAGCGCTGCCCAGCTGTAGGGGCTCTTAGCAAGTGAGCATTTCTAAAGCTCTGTTGTGTGTAGCACAGGCGATCGGATGGTCGCAGCCTCTAGTCTCCCATGGAGTATATTGAAGCTAGTGTAAAGTAAAAAAAATGTTTTTAAAAATATTTTAAAAAAAGTTAAAAAAATATAAAAGTTAAAATCACGCCTCTTTCGCCCCATTCAAAATAAAACAATAGAAAAAAATCAAATATACACATATTTGGTATCGCTGCATTCAAAATCCTTTGTTCTTTCAATATATATACAAGTGGTCAAGGTACCCCTTGTTTAATGAAAGAAAAACCCACAATGGTCACAGGAATAACTTGAATCTGATCTTTCTAATCTCCTGAGACAACTCTTTCCTTTGCTTCCCCTGGTCCATGTTGAGTGTCGTACACACCATGTTACCAAACAGCACAGTGAGTATCTGTAGCCCTATATACAGGCCCACTGACTGAATACATGATTGTAGACACCTGTGATGCTAATTAGTGGACACAACTTGATTGAACATGTCTCTTTTGTCACATTATTTTCAGGGGTACCATCAATTCTGCCCAGGCCTATTTCATGAGTTTAATTTTTTTTTAATTCTGTGGAAGCAGGGTTGAAAAGCAATGTCTGACTTTCATTTGTTCATTTTCAAAGATTTTTAATTTATTATTACTTTTGTCAGATTCAAGTTATTTCTGTGACCATTGTGGGTTTTTCTTTCATTAAACGAGGGGTACCAACAATTTTGACCATGTGTGTAAAATTAATTAATCCGATCGGTAAATGGCATAACAAAAAAAAAAAATCAAAATGCCAGAATAACATTTTTTTGGTCGCCACAACATTGCAATAAAATGCAATAATGGGCGATCAAAACAATGTATCTACTCCAAAATGGTATCAATAAAAATGTGAGCTCGGCGCTCAAAAAACAAGTCCTCTTTCAGCCCCTGATCACGTAAAACGGAGATGGCAACTTTTTTTTTTTTAACAAATTTTGGATTTTTTTTTCATCACATAAATAAAAAATAACCTATGCATGTTTGGTATTGTGAGTAGTGTTGAGCCACCCCCGTAGTGTTCGAGTTCGGTTCGGTTCGTCGAACACCCGTGTGTTCGCCGAACTGTTCGTCGAACTGTTCGTCGAACACCTTCGAACACCGTTAAAACCAATGGCAGGCAAACAAAAACACATAGAAACACATAGAAAACACCTTCAAAGGTGTCCAAAAGCTGACAAACTGCTCAGAAGACACAACTAACACATGGAAAAGTGACAAGTACATATAGTCATGCGAAAAGAAAAGAGGTGGAGGAGTAAAAGGAGGGGGAGACACAGATATAGGCATGTCATGCCCTTCTAAAATCCAAAAAGTGAGAAGCCGAGACGGCCAGTCCGCTCCTGCCCATGCCACCTCCGTGTCGCCGGGTTTGTGCCAGAGCCGCGGTGAACCCTGACGGCCAGCCCCCCTCTCCCAATACTGGTGCCTGTCCGCTGGTGGGTCGAGAGAGACCCCCTGTGGTGGAGGCAGCTCTAAGCTTTTTAATTTAAATTGTCCCTCTAATTTGAATGAAAACACTTTAAATCCATTTACAAGGATCTATTGGAGGGCAAGTCTCATGCCAGCAGCCGCGTAATTCCAGCTCCAGTAGCGTCCACTAAAGCTGCTGCAGTTAAAAAGCTTTTATAAGGATCGAGCTCGGCTGTCCACCGCAAGGCATCCTAGTGCCAGTCCCAGCCCCTATGCCTTGGGGTGCCTCCTGATGCTCTTCACTAAGTATCCCGTGGTCCCGAAGCATTTCCTTTGAAAAAATTAAGTGTCCAAACTACAGGTGGTGTAGCTTGCTTAACAGCCGGGATAATCCGCTGACTAGCAGACACTGCTACTAGGCACAAAGTATTTCCTGGGCTAGATGCAGTTAAAAATTTGTAAGTAGATACTCTCGTTGGATGCTGAGAAAGCATTCCATAGAGTCTCCTGGCACGCCATATATGATTCTCTTAAAAAGCTTGGGGTAGGGGTCTAGGGGACCCTTTTATAGCCAAAATCACGGCCCTGTATCACAATACGTCACCTAGGCTGAAGATAAATGGAACTGTAGCACCGAGGGCTCGGTTGCTACAGACGTATTGCACCTCACCCAGAGGTGTGATATCTCACTCTCAGATAAGGATGGAGTGTGGATCAGGACCCGACACCTGCATGCATTACACCACATTGCCGTGGGGCAGGGCGACCAATATGCCCCTGAGATGGGCACGACAGTCCCTGTCCCTGGCTGGAGTGGGGGGAGGGAACACTGAGGAAGGGGAACCCTGCAGTGCAGGAGCAGGGAGGAAGCAGTTCCTGGGTGCATTGAGAAGGGAGTATAAAAGGTGGGCACCATCTTAGTTCAGTGCAGAGAAGTCTGAGCAGAAGTGCAGGGAGCAGGGGCTCTGCATGATCTCTGCTCCGGAGGCGGGCCTAGTAACAGAGGCCCAGGCCTGCAAGAGGGAGAAGGAAGGAAGAGGAGCGGAGAAGGCTCCAGGAACGAGGAATGAAGGGATCCCAGGGGTGCGGACGGGCGAGTCGCCACCGCACGCCCGAATCCACCTGCGTGGAGGGGTCAGGCCAAAGGGGGAGACCGGTCCCCGAACTAGTGGAGGCAGAAAACGACCCTCAGCTAGAAACCGGAGGCTCTGACATTTTATGTGGCGCAGCCCCTTGCTCCACCCACTAGGAAGGCACCACATAGGGTCAGGGAAACTGGCGCCAAGTTTACCAAGAGGAGGCCCGAGGCAGCCGGACAGAAGTGTTGGTAAGAAAGGCCAGACAAAGGACACACAAAGGGGGTCCTGTGAAGCGCTCCAAAGTTATCTGGGAGTTGTCTGAGCCCCTCACCTGGTGAGCACAGTACGACGTGGGCAGCCGTTACCTGCAGACGTGGTCTGGATAATAAGAACTGTGAGTAAAGGCCCTGAACTGCATCACTGACTCCGTGTCGTTACTGCTGCTGCCCTGCACCATCACCCCCATCCTCCGCATACACTGCCCTGAGGCTATACTCCTCCCGTGGGGAGTTATGCTACGCTCTGCTGCACCCACAACACCAGCCTTAGCGGTCTGCCCTGTAGCGGCGGTTCACTCTGACCGCAATCCACGGGTGGCGTAGTCGGACATTTAAACATCAAAACCACATAAATAGTTCCGCCACTGGTTTGACCGCCCTGAGCCACGGAACCGGATCGCCGCCACGAAGACTACAACCACCAGCATCCACCAAAAAGGGTCCGGCTCCGGGTGTCCCAAGGCCCAGGGGGTGCGTCAGAACATTTTCATCACCTTTCACAATCACCAATGGGACAAGGCAGGGATGTCCTCTGTCCCCTCTCTTATACATCCTAGTGACGGAGCACCTGCTCTCATCAATTCGCCATAACCCCAATATTAGGTGGATTGAGGTGGGAGGCACCGAGTACAAGTGCTCTCTATTTGCTGATGATGTCCTAGTATATATCACTCAATCACATATATCCATCCCTGCTGTTATGGCTGAAATAGATCACTTTGTTACATGGTAAAATTTTAAAATCAATGCAGCGAAGTCTGAGGCCCTCGATGTCTCCCTCCCTAAATCCATATAGGATTCCATCCAGTCCAACTTTCCCTTTGCCTGGCCCTCACAGGGTATCAAATACTTAGGAATTCCTATTCATAGAGACCTCTCCCATCTATGTTATCTTAATTTTGGGCCCTTTATTGAACAATTCCATACAGACCACGGTTGGCAAGTTAGAACTGTAATATTCACAACGTGAGCCACTGGTATTTTGTGGAAAAGCACATGTAAGATTCTGCAACAGTCTCTGCTGATACTCCTGCATGCGTGCATCCCTTTCTATGGCAGGAATAATTTCTGCAAATTTACTTTTGTACCGGGGATCTAACAGTGTGGCAACCCAGTTGTCAGGATTATTTCTAATTCTCACAATTCGAGGGTCATGTTGCAGGTAGTGCAGCAAGAAGGCACTCATGTGTGTTGCGCATCCAGGAGCACCAAGTCCCTGTTGTGTTGGTGGCGAGGTAACAATCATGCTTCCTTCCTCTGTCCTCTCCCCCCAACCTCGCACAACAGAAATGTGATCAAGGTCTCCCTCATCTGATGAGTCTTCCATCAGTTCGTCCTCCACTTCTTCCTGGGCTCCTGCACCTTCCTCACTAGTTTGGCTGCTACCATGCGCCCTGGTAAAATCATCTCCCCCACCCTCACATGCCTGCCGCCCTGGTGCTGCCGACCGTCTGGACCTTGCAGATGTTAGCCCTTCCGCATACAACTCCTCCTCCTCTACTTCCTCCACCTCCTCTTGTGCCACCACCTGACTCCGAATTCTGTTTAACATGTGCTCCAGCATGTAAATCACCGGAATAGTCATGCTGATAATGGCATCGTCAGCACTAAACATCTTCGTCGCCATTTCAAAACTGTGCAGAAGGGTGCATAGGTCCCTGATCTGAGACCACTCCTCCAGCGTGATTTGCCCCACCTCTGAATCTCGTTGGCCCAGGCTATACGTCAGAACGTATTGCACCAGGGCTTGTCGGTGCTGCCACAGTCGCTGCAACATGTGCAGAGTTGAATTCCACCGGGTAGGCACATCGCATTTTAGCCGGTGAAGTGGCAGGCCCAACGACTTCTGTAGAGATGTAAGTCGCTGAGCTGCGGGATGCGAACGGCATAAGTAAGCACACAGCGACCGTGCCCTCTGCAGAAGGCCATCTAGTCTGGGATAGTGGGCTAAAAATTGCTGGACAACCAGGTTCAACACGTGAGCCATACAAGGCACGTATGTGACATTGCCCCGGCGAAGGGCCGCACCCAGGTTTGCAGCATTGTCGCACACGGCCTTCCCTGGTTTCAGGTCCAGTGGAGACAACCATTCATGAAATTGGTTCTCCAGAGCTGACCACAACTCCTCAGCTGTGTGACTCACATTTCCCAGACATTTCAATGTAAAAACCGCCTGATGACGTTGAGCCCTACTGCCAACATAGTAAGGAGGTGTGCAGGATCCCTTCTGCGCAGTTAGAAAGCTTGTGGCATGACCAGACAGGCTTTGGGTGCAGGTGGAAGACCGAGAGGAGGTTGAGGAGGCAGAAGCAGTGGAGGAAAAATGACATAAAGAGGATTGACGCACAACTCGTGGGGACGGCAAGACTTGGACAGCAGCCCCTTGTCCTGCTGTCACCATAGTTACCCAGTGCC
This sequence comes from Phyllobates terribilis, assembly GCF_046119375.1. NCBI lineage: Eukaryota > Metazoa > Chordata > Amphibia > Anura > Dendrobatidae > Phyllobates > Phyllobates terribilis. The sequence goes on from NW_027362770.1 coordinate 111,953,913, forward strand.
CAGTCAGCGACATGTAACGCCCCTGTCCATGCCTACTCGTCCAAGTGTCTGTGGTGAAATGCACCCTGTCACACACAGAGTTTCTCAAAGAAGCGGTGATGTTGTGTGCGACATGCTGGTGGAGCGCAGGCACACCTTTCTTTGAGAAGTAGTGCTGACTGGGCATCTGGTACTGGGGCACTGCGACGGACATAAGGTCTCGAAAATCCTCTGTGTCCACCAGGCGGAAAGGCAGCATTTCTGTAGCCAAGAGCTTGCAGATGGTGAAATTCAACCTCTTAGCTTTCTCATGGCTAGGAGGAAATGGTCTTTTACTTGTCCACATCTGAGGGACCGAGGGCTGGCTATTGTGCTTAGACGGGGTTGATAAGGGTGTCCCCGGCAAACTGCCGGTCTGTGAGGAAGATGCAGGCGGACATGTTAGGTTGCCTTGATCCAAAGGTGGTGCTATCGATGTCGGACAGCGCTCAAGACCAGCTGGTGTTACCACCTCCAAAGAAAATGATGACCTGCCAATCACGCTGGCTGTTGCGGGTAAAAAGGTGGCAGGTCTGCGCCCCAAAACAGGTGTGACTGCTGTCCCCCCAGTCACAGAGGATGAAGAGGCCGCGGATGCACAAGATATGGCAGACGGTGGTTGGCCCGGCCGGCTAGACCGCATTGTAGCACACTGAGCTTCCCACTGCAACTTATGCTTCATGTCCATGTGCCGGTTCATGCATGAAGTACTCAAACTATGTATTTTTTGGCCTCTACTTAGCTTTTGCTGACAAATGTTACAGATAACACGAGTTGGGTCATCTTTATCGATCTGAAAAAATGCCCAGGCTATGCAAGGCTTAGCACCCATGCGACCTGAAGAGCCACCACGACTTGTGGTGAGAGGCAGAGTTGTGTTTGAGGATGCAGTTGTTGACGTGCTTCCAGTACTACGTCTCTGTCCAGGAAGGCGCAACCTGACCTCGTCGTCACTAGCATCTTCCTCCACCTCCTCTGCTGACCTCATCTCTTGGCTGACTGTGGGTTGACAGTAAGTGGGATCTCCGACCTCATCATCATCACCCTGTGCGTTATCACACCCGTCGTCCTCAGAGCCAACCTGTTCCTGCCCTGACAAAAAACTAAAGTTGTCGCTCCAATCAGGTATTTGAGTCTTATCATCGTCTTCCTCATTTTCTCCACCAACAGGAGTTACAGTTTGGGAATGAGGGTCTACATTATGGTCAGAACCTTCTGCGTCTGGTCCTGGATCCGACTCATAAAGATTCTGGGCATCAGTGCAGATCATTTCCTCGTCTGGATTCACAGAAGCGCTGGAGTCGACCTCTGATTCCCAGGCTATAGTATGAGTAAACAGCTCTGCAGACTCAACCATCTGTTCTACCTCATACTCAGACGGGCAGCTGGAGATTTGGGAGCTGTGAGGAAGCAAGTGCGATTTGGGTGACACCTTTGAGGACTGGAGTATTTGTGATGTTGAAGTTGATGTGGAGGAGAGCCCACTTAAAGGAGCACTTGATATCCGTTGAAGCACCTGCTGTTTTTGTGCCTCATCTGGAATTTGTAGCGATTGGCGTGGCCGTAATAAAGGGATCTTATCACATTGTCCGCTAAAAGAAGTAGACATTTTAGTTTGGCTGGAAGATGGTCTTTCTTCTGCACCTACCCCACGGACACAACCTTTTTTCCCCTTCCCAACACGCCTATTCCCCTTTCCACCAGCAGCAGGCCTTTTTCCACTCATTTTGGTGGTTAACTAATTCACAACTCTGGAGTTGTTTGCACAAAAAAACAATGGATGGTAACCGAGCAGAGCTGAGTGGCCAAACTGTGGTATTAGGCCAAAACTATTGGCTGGGTTAGATGCAGAAAAAAATTATTTTTAATTTGCAACCTGATGGAGGTCAGTATAGATGGACTAATAGACCAAGTCCCACACACTGCTAGAAGCCCAAATATTTTTTCAGAGCTAGATGCAGAAATTTTTTTTATTCAATTTGCAACCTGATGGAGGTCAGTATAGATGGACTAATAGACCAAGTCCCACACACTGCTAGAAGCCCAAATATTTTTTCAGAGCTAGATGCAGAAAAAAATTATTTTTAATTTGCAACCTGATGGAGGTCAGTATAGATGGACTAATAGACCAAGTCCCACACACCGCTAGAAGCCCAAATATTTTTTCAGAGCTAGATGCAGAAAAAAATTATTTTGAATTTGCAACCTGATGGAGGTCAGTATAGATGGACTAATAGACCAAGTCCCACACACTGCTAGAAGCCCAAATATTTTTTCAGAGCTAGATGCAGAAAAAAATTATTTTTAATTTGCAACCTGATGGAGGTCAGTATAGATGGACTAATACACCAAGTCCCACACACCGCTAGAAGCCCAAATATTTTTTCAGAGCTAGATGCAGAAAAAAATTATATTCAATTTGCAACCTGCTGGAGGTCAGTATAGAAGGACTAATAGAACAAGTCCCACACACTGCTAGAAGCCCAAATATTTTTTCAGAGCTAAATGAAGAAAAATATTATTTTTAATTTGCAACCTGATGGAGGTCAGTATAGATGGACTAATAGACCAAGTCCCACACACTGCTAGAAGCCCAAATATTTTTTCAGAGCTAGATGCAGAAAAAAATTATTTTTAATTTGCAACCTGATGGAGGTCAGTATAGATGGACTAATAGACCAAGTCCCACACACTGCTAGAAGCCCAAATGTTTTTTCAGAGCTAGATGCAGAAAAAAATTATTTTTAATTTGCAACCTGATGGAGGTCAGTATAGATGGACTAATAGACCAAGTCCCACACACCGCTAGAAGCCCAAATATTTTTTCAGAGCTAGATGCAGAAAAAAATTATATTCAATTTGCAACCTGCTGGACGTCAGTATAGAAGGACTAATAGAACAAGTCCCACACACTGCTAGAAGCCCAAATATTTTTTCAGAGCTAAATGAAGAAAAAAATAATTTTTAATTTGCAACCTGATGGAAGTCAGTATAGATGGACTAATAGACCAAGTCCCACACACTGCTAGAAGCCCAAATATTTTTTCAGAGCTAGATGCAGAAAAAAATTATATTCAGTTTGCAACCTGATGGAGGTCAGTATAGATGGACTAATAGAATGATGCTATGCCCAAAAGATTTTACTTCACTAGGTGCAGTAAAAAAATTGGTATTCTATACACAGGTGGTATATCTTGCAACACAGATAGGCTACTCCACTGACTAACACACTCTGCAATAGGCCAAAAAGGATTAGCTTTGCTAGATTCAGCCAAATGCTGTGAAAAAAACTTGCACAGCACTGGCACAGACCTGCCTGGCAAAAACTGATAGGAACTGATGTAACCTAGTCATGAAAAGGACTCCAATTACAATTAGTCTTTACTCCCACAATCTATCTATTTAAGAGCACAGACCTGCCTGATAAAAGTCGTAGGAAATGCTGTAACCTAGTCCTTAAAAGGACTGCAATCACAACTATTCCCTACTCCCAAGCTATCTGTATATTTGTGCGAAAATTGGCTTGAAATTAACAAGGTATAGCGCACACAGCAACAGCGGTGCCGTCTAACACGCAGCTGCAGCAGTGAGAAAATGGTGGCGACGGGGAAAATGGCTTTGTCTTATAGGGCAAGGACATGTGAAATACACTGCCAATCACACATGCCCTTGCTTGTTTGAAAAAAAGCACTTCGCTCCGTGTGTGCGCTGCTGATAGGCTGACAGATTGCACCTCCCCACTGCAAATGCGGGAAAGAGAAAAAAAAATGGAGATCTTCATTGTTCCTGCAGAGATCCATCCCCTGCCCCTCCCCCCGCCCCGCTGTACACTCAAACTGCGTATTAACATTAATTTTCATCATTACTGAGAAAAAATCCAGTTATGATTTTGGTGCACGAACAGTTATCGAACATAACCTCGAACAGCCGAATTTTTCTCAAATTGTTCGTGTTCGCCGACCGGCTCGAACACCGCCCAAAACAGCTCGAATTTGAGATTGGCGAACAGTTCGAGTAGAACAACGCTCATCTCTAATTGTGAGGCAGTGAGGAGAATTATATGCAAGGGACGGTATGTATCCTACAGTAGGCGCATAGAAGCATATTGAACCCGCTGAAGTTCATTGCAATCACAGACACAGCTGTGGTTGCAATGCAGAAGAAAAGTAAGTTTGGACTTGGTCAAGCTATTTGACCAAGGCAGATTTAGGAAAACTCGGCATGGGCTTTTTTTTTCTTCAAGTGGACTACAGGATGGCAGTGGGGCGATTCACTCCCTCCAGCAGGGTCTTACAAGTGGCCTATGTCCTCAGTTTTCACTTAAAAACCTTCTTCAAAGGTTTCGGTGTGTCAGTTTTGTGTTTGCAAGCTGCAGAGCTGGAGGCTCTGCAATACTGGCCTGTGTGAGCTGAACACAGGACCAAAGATGGCAAAACTCTGATGCACCTCAGAGGAATATTGTGGTGCAGTCGCCCATGACTAGTTGAACTTTACTGGGTCAGTGCCTCATTACAGCTCAGTGTGAACACCGCTGCACTACATATAGTGGAGAATGTGGGCAGTGAGAACTGAGGCATACCCGAAAAGCTACATGTCCGTGATCAAGCCTGCAAAGCTACAGCTAAGGCCTGCCGACAACATAGAGGAGCTACTGAAGCAGTTGGTACTCACCCAGCAGCAGCAGCTGCAGTTTCAGCGGCAACAGCAGAAGCAACACCAGCATCTCCAAAGGCAACAGCAAGAGCAGCACCAGCAGCACAATCATCAGCAGCGGCTACTGTACCAGCAGAAGAAGAAAACAAATGAACTGATTCTGCAACAGATTGCTGCCCTGCAAGAGACATTCCCGATGCCGACCCCCATCTATCGTGAGGATCGGGACAAAGTAAGAGCATCATTGAAGAAGATGAGTTCTAAGGACGACATGGAAGCCTTCTTCACAGTTTTCAAATGCACAGCGGAGCGGGAGTGCCTGCCAGCCGATCAGTGGGCTGAAGTGGTGACTCTGCTCCTGATGGGAGATGTCCAGAAGGCGTACTTTGACCTCACTTGGGAGGATGGCCTGAACTACAGGAAGTTGAAAGGTGAGATCCTTGCCTGACTGGGGGTTAATACCTATGTGCGAGCCCAACTTGTGTACATAGTGGTCCTTTGCAGAGTCATGACCGGCTAGATCTCATGCGTATGACTTATTACAGTTAGTCAAAAAGTGGCTCCAGCCTGAGACCTTGAGCCCTACCCAAATGGTAGAAAGGGTAGTGGTTGACCGGTTGGTTTGAATTTTGCCAGCAGCCATACAACGTTGGGTGGGGCAAGGTGACCCGTGTAACCCGCCCAAGTGATTAGCTTAATCGAGCGTTATGCAGCCACCCAGGACTTTGTACAGACTCTGCTCCAATGCAAATGGCACTTTGGCCCCTGTAATCCCAGAAGCCTAGGAAAAGGACACGTCCCTCTGCTGGGGACAGTCGGAACCAAGCCCATACTGAGGGGGTACCCCGGAGTGAGGGAAGCAGGAGACTAGTTTACCCTAAATCGATCTCGAAGACTGGCGGTGCCACTGATGCCAAGGGCCAGGACATGTGGCTGCCAACTTCCCCTTGACTGCTGAAGCCATGGACTGCGGGTTTACATGCTGGGTGTCTATGTATGCTCGCACTGTCTACACCACGGACCCCGTTGGTCCAAAGGCTGAACCCCATCTGTGTCATGTGCGCGTCAATGGACATCGAGCGGAGGCTGTCTTGGACTCAGGGAGCCTAGTGACCCTCATCCATGGGTCATTGATCTTGGGGTTAGAACCCACTGGGGGTAAAGTCTGGGTCATGTGCATACATGGTGAACTTGCGAGTATTTGATGGCGGAGGTTACTTTTTCCACTTCTTGTGGAGAGATTAAACATGTGTTGGGAGTAGTAAAGACACTTCTTTACAGGACTGTGCTGGGAAGAGATTTACCCCTGTTTTGGTCCTTGTGGGAGAGTAAGATTAACCCTCCTAGAATAAAAGTGTGTCCCGATGCGGAACCCGAAGATCCCGAGTCAGGGATACCTGCCGTAAGGGTCGATAACCTAGTGACAGAGTGTAAACCCGATAGGTTTCCCCTAGAGGTATTGTCAGGAAGGGTCGAGGAGATCCCATTGATGCAAAAGCTGGAAGTGTCCCGGAGAACGTTTGGGACAGCTCATCTGCAGGATCCTACCCTTACCCAGGCACGGGAAAGGGTAATAGAGGTAAATTGGGTGGCTCAGCAACCAGGTGCAGAGACGGTTTTTCCGCGCATGGCGGTTAACCAAGATTTACTCTATAGCTGTCGTGGGAACCATGGAAAGGTAAGGATGATGTTGCTTTATTATTTTACTTTTATTGCAGGAGATCGTTGGCTTCAGCTGGAATGGGCGTGATGGTAAGTATGGTTTAATTTAGAACAATGAAGAATTGTGTCTTTATTTCAATTAAAGGACTTTATTCTGGGTGTTTGTGTTTTTTTGTAACTTTGACTATGGATGCGCCATTTCTGGGGCGGCTGACGGCTGGTGTTTCTAGCCTGGGAGGGGGCCAATATTCATGGCACCCTTCCTGGGCTATTAATATCAGCCCCCAGCTGTCTGCCTAGCCTTTGCTAGCTATTAAAATAGGGAGGACCCCTCGTCATTTTTTTTGGGGTCCCCCATTTTAACAGCTAGTAAAGGCTAGGTATTCAGCTGGGGGCTGATATTAGTAGCCTGGGAAGCTCCGTGGGTATTACCCCCTTCCCAGGCTTCAAACATCTGCCCAGCCGTCTGCTTAACCTCCGCTAGAGACTAAAATTACGGGGAATCCCACGCCAATTTATTTTTTAATAAATCCTTTATTTTAACACTAAATGACAAGTACAGTAATCAACACTATCACTGTACTTCTTATAAATGTGACTGACATGTTTCAATCTATCTAATCTATGTGTGATGCTCTATTCTTTCTGTTATAAATTGTCGGGTACCGATGCTGAATTGCCGGCCGGCTTTTTTAAAGAGACGGTGCATGAAAACACTAATATTTTTTTTTATAAATCCTTTAACACTAAATGACAAGTACAGTAACCAACACTGTCACTGTACTTCTTATATATGTGACTGACATGTTTCTATCTATCTAATCTATGTGTGATGCTCTATTCCTTCTTGTCTAAATTGTCGGGTACTGGTGTATGCCGCTGCTGAATTGCCGGCCGGCTGTTTTAAAGAGAGCGTCTTCTGAGCAGTTTGTCAGCTTTTGGACACCTTTGAAGGTGTTTTCTATGTGTTTCTATGTGTTTTTGTTTGCCTGCCATTGGTTTTAACGGTGTTCGACGGTGTTCGACGGTGTTCTAAGGTGTTCGACGAACAGTTCCTCGCACATCCCGGTGTTCGACGAACCGAACCCGAACACTACGGGGGTGGCTCAACACTAGTCAGCATATATAGATCATATCATAATCTTTAGTATCGAATGGCATACTCACTTGTCCCAGGTACAAGAGGTGCTGGATTCATTCAGAGTCTTGGGGTTAACAGCGAACCCAAAAAAAAGCATGATAGGTCTGGAGGAAGCCCAATACTTAAGGTATGTGATTGGCCGTAGGGTTATCAAACCCCAAATAAATAAGATTGAGGCCATTCAAAACTGGCCCAGGCCCTTGACTACGAAACAGGTAAGTGCTTTTCTCAGCATTTTTGGGTACTACCGCCAGTTTATACCTAATTTTGCTGGGAGATTGACACCCCTGACCAATCTCTTAAAGGGGAAGAAATCGGTCATGTTTTGGTGGAACCCTCAGGCGAAAGAAGCATTCCAATCCATGAAGCTGGCATTGGGGTGACAGCCGGTCCTCATCAGCCCCAACTTCAAGAAAAACTTCATCGTACAAACGGATGCCTCAGAGGTAGTCCTAGGAGTGGTACTGTCGCAAGAGGTGAACGGAGATGTATATCTGGTCACCTACTTGAGTAGGAAACTTACCCCGGCAGAGAAAAATTATAGCGTAGTGGAGAAGTAGTGCTTGGCTATTAAATGGGCCTTGGAGTCCCTTCGCTATTATTTGCTCGGGTGACAGTTTTGTTTGGTGATGGTCTGGATGAGAAATGCAAAGGAAAGAAAAGCTCGGGTCACCAGATGGTTCCTGTCCCTACAAAATTTTAGTTTTTTGGTGGAACATGGGGATGGGAAGCCTCAGGGAAATCGGATGCCCTGTCACGGGCACCCTGTATGGTGACAAGTGTTCAGCCCCACAAGTATGAACAGAGCGGAGGAATATGTGAGGCAGTGAAGGGAATTATATGCGAGGGACAGTATGTATCCCGAAGGATGCGCATAGAAGCATATTGAACCTGCTCGAGTGCATTGCAATTACAGACATAGCAGTGGTTGCAGTGCAAAATACAAGTAAGTTTTGACTTGGTCAAGCAATTTGACCAAGGCAGATTAAGGAAACCCAGCATGGGCTTTTATTCTTGGAGCAGACTACAGGATGGCAGTGGGGTGGTTCACTCCCTCCAATCGGGTCTTACAAGTGGCTCATGTCCACAGCTTTCATTTAAAAACCTGCAGCAAAGTTTTCGGTGTGTCCGTTTTGCGTTTGCAAGCTGCAGAGATGGAGGCTCTGCAATACTGGCCTGTGTGACCTGAACACAGGACCAAAGAAGGCAAAACTATGACGCACCTCAGAGTGATATGGTGGTGCAGTTGCCCACGGCAACGGGTATTGGAGATGGACTTTTTGACGCCCCGCCTGCGATCTGGAGGAAACCGTTTGCCTTTTCTTTGTGAGTTTTTGGGAAATAAAGACATTTGAGTTGAACTTTACTGGGTCACTGCCTCATTACAGCACAGTGTGAACACCACCGCACTAAAGTTTCTACGAACTCATAATGACCTGGAGAATCATAATGGAAGGTCTGTTTTAGCATTTAGTAAGCAAAACTTGGCACTCCAATTGAGTAATTTAAATACATTTTTTATTCTTCAGTGCAGCACAGGTGAGGAAAACAAAGATGTTTCGGTCGGCGAGACCTTCATCAGCATGTGCAGATTATATAGGTAAAGGAGAGTGAAGAAGCAGTGTCTTAGTCAAAGAGGGAGACTCCCCTTAAAGAAAGTAGTACAGGAGGCAAGGAGGAATAGAACACGGTATCCACCGCTTGTCCAGGAGCTGCCATCGCCGACCGAAACGTTTTTGTTTTTCTCGCCTGTGCTGCACTGAAGAATAAAAAATGTATTTAAATTACTCAATTGGAGTACCAAGTTTTGCATACTAAATGACTGGTTTTGGACCCTACTTGAGCACCTACCCGGCAGTGCTATGGTTTTCTATATATTATTTTTAGCATTTAGTGAACATAGTAAAAAAAAAAGTGTGGAATTGCACTTTTTTTGCAATTTCACCACACTTGGAATTTTTTTCCTGCTTTCCTGTGCATGCTATGGTAAAACCAATGGTATTTTTCAAAAGTACAACTTGTCCCGAAAAAAAACAAGTCCTCATATAGCCTTTTTGACTGAAAAATAAAATAGTTATGGCTCTGAGAAAAAGAGTAGTGAAAAAACGAAAGCACAAAAATGGAAAAGGGCGTGAAGTGGATACTCACCTAGCGCCGTTCTTTCCAGGATCCAATGTCATTCTGCTTCATTTTTCAGTGACATCACCGCAATTTCAACTAGCTGGTTCACTCTTTGCTCTATATATGAGCCGAAAGTATCTTTTACAATGAAAGCCTGTGGATCGTCATTCTAGCGTTATATTGTAAAAGCTACTTCTGGGTTACGCAGAGAGCAGTGTAACCCAGAGAGTCTGCAGAGGGGTGAGGTCACTCAGAAGAGGAGGAGACGATGCTGGGTCTCAGAGAGAGTGGAGATAGATGAGTATATTAATGCACCCACACAACATTACATGCATATATACACACATTTAATTAAAAAAGTATAGATGGGAGGGCTTCTTTAAAGAGGATTTTTCAAAATTTGGCAAAGAGGAGGGTCTTTATAAAATCAAGTAATATGCAGGACTTATTACTCAAATCTCCTGCCTCTCCAACCCGTAAGACCAGAAGTTAGATATCCCATTTTTCAGTCACCTGTCTACTGCAGGCAATCCTTGGCTTTATAAGTCATATGTTCATGTATGACATGTGACCACTAAGGTGAGTGATTGGCTACAGCATTCAAGTAACTGAAGAGTAAGACATCTCTTTTCTGGTTCTGAGGGGGTTGAGTAATATCCCATGCCTCCGTCATCTGACTGACGCAGACAATCACTGTTCTTGTACATTGTTACTTCCTGTTCTGGAAAAGGTTACCAAAGCAGCAGAAAATGAGTGCCTACTTTGTGTTCTCATGTGCAGGTGAATGTTGGCCACTCTCTAGACTTGGCATTGTATTTGAAAGTGCGCTGCAATGTCAATACGTGGCTCAGCACTTATGAACATAGAAAGAATATGCCTTTCATCATCCATTGGGTCAATGTTTTGAGCGGCAGTGATGCATCACTATAAACAGTACAGATTGTGAAACCTCCATGGTTTGGCACTAGATCTGATTTCAAAGCCATGCGATGCTTATTCATCGTCTCATTTTCTGTGAGAAATAATGGTAGCTGAGTATCTTCTAACAAGGCTTAGAGCAGGCCATAATTTCTTGCAAAAGGGAGTGACATCTATTAAATAGTATGGCAGTGAGTACACCACCAGCAAATCGTCTAGGAGGGAGTCAAGTTGCAAACAAGCATATGACTGAAAGCGTATGGTTGTTTCCTGGTCACATAACCAGGCATGCATATTTAAAAGTGTGGTATAGAAAGAGAAGGGTAAATGATGATGATGACTTTGAAAAGTTACTACTTGAAGATATGACCTGGCTACCAGAAAGATAAGCACAAGGAGTACAAGTAGGAAGACAGCTTGAGCCTTGCTTATATTGTTGGCCAGCTTGCTTTTCCCTCATGAACAGGTGATGTTGCTTCATATGCAGATTGAGAGTCGTAATTTCTAGTCTATTTGAGCCAGGTCTTTTTTTTCTTTGTGCAGAGCCTAAACACTGCAAAAATATTGGCTAGCAATATATAAAATAATTCCCACATCTAAAATGTCTACATGTAGGACTCACTTACACCACAACCATGGCCAGAGCTTTCAGGTGCTGTTGAGCCTCCTCCAACATTTATTGTTGCATCAGCCTCTCCTGAGCTGACTGCAGAAAAAGCCGATATGCCCCCAGAAGATCTTTTCCACTCTTTATCACAAACACCACTACCCTCCTTCTCAGATGACAGCACCTCTTCCTCACCTCGATCTTGTTCCCAGGTCCTGCTCACCACACAATCAGCATCCTGACCCTCTCCTACTTCCTATCTCTAATTTTGCCTTAACTCAGAATGCCACTAGATCCTCGGTTTCCAATGCTAGTGCACCTACCACCACATCAGAAAGAGCCATCCACACAACTAGGTGTTTAATTCACTTTCTCCATCTCCCTATGTGCCTTTCCAGTGTTTGTCCTTGTCCTGTCCTGAGATCCAACATTTTCCACTTCTTCTGCGACCCAGCTGAGAATCTCCCCATGAGGGATATAGAGACCTCCTTCTGAGCACCTCTGGTTGGCTGTAAGCCTAGGACTGTGTCGGCATCCAGATCAAGGATCAAACGTGTCCTCATTCTGTTCTGACAGCAGTACAGTTTTTTTAGGCCACATTCAACATAGAGGCCCATTTTAAAAATTGTACACTGCATTATAAATGTATCTTTGCCGGGACCCTCAGTTTAGGGAAGCACAGACATGGTCTCAAAGCAGTTATCCTAAGTAGCAGAGTCCGAAGTGGCTAAAAGAAATATCCCGAAAATCCAGAAATGTAGTCTCATGTTGTATATTCTTCAGTGTTGCCATTACTTCTGTTTCATTCACAGGTATGTCCAAACCTGCAATAGTCTGCATATTGATTGAACCTCATTCAAAACTGTATCTCTCTTTTATGCTTGGTATGTCCAAACCTGCAATAGTCTGCATATTGATGAAACCTCATTATGTGGCACCCCAGGGGTCTGGTTGCCACAGTGATAGAAATATCACGTCTGAGAGCAAGTGGGAGGTTCCCTGGTCAGGAGCCCTTGAACATGCAACACCTCCTGTCCCAGACCAGATAGGGGAGGAATATGACCTATATAAACTGGATCAGGGGCGGGGTTAGTTCAGTTAGAGCCTGGAGTGAAGTTCCAGACACAGGGAGAGCAACAGCTACTGTAGGAGCTCTGTAGGAGCAGGAGCTGAGTGCCAGAGACTGAAAGCTGATATTGCTCGTCCTGGCTGAAGACGCTACGACCAGACGATGGAGTCCGAGGCTGTGAGGACTTATATATCCAGCAGCAGAAACCAGCCGTCAGGGGATTTCAGGTCCTCTGGCCATAGGAAGCCCGGAGGCTCAGTCACACACAAGGGACCGGTACCGCCAGCGAGGAGCGGAAGCTACCAGAGGGTCCAAGTCACCAGCCATACGAGTGAGCACCACACGGTATACTCAGGGACGTGGGCTACTTCCACTCGCTTACAGCAAGGTAGCCTACAAGTCCACCTGGCCAGGGGAACTCCTGTTTGTTCACAGACTGACCAGGCCTCTTATGCTAGCCATTACTCCCGGGAGGGTCTGCCTTATCATCATCAGTAAAGTCCCTGAACTGCACTGCAAAGACTCTGAGTCGTTCCTGCTTCACCCGTGCACCATCACTTCCATCATCCACACTTGCTGCCCTGAGGCTATACTCCTCCCGTGGGGAGTTATCCCATCCTTTGCTGCGCACACCACACCAGCCTCAGCGGTCTGCCTCGCAGCGGCAGTACACCCTGACCGTAATCCACGGGTGGCGTAGTCGGACATTAAATCATAAAAACCCTATAAAAGACGGCCACTGGTCTGACCACCCTGAGCCACGGGATCGGGTTGCCACTACTACCCCCATCATCACACTGAAGCCCGGTTCCAGGTACCCCACGGCCCAGGGGGCGAGGCAACTTTTGGCGTAGTCGGCAGGATTGTTACCAACCCGCCACAAACGGGTATTGCGTGCCTGAAAAAGACTTTTCACTTACCTGAGTGAAGTTTTCCGCCCTTCCGGAGCCGTTTCCCGCCATCTTTGGTCGTCTCCCGCCATCTTCGGTTGTTTCCCGCTGTCTTCAGCCTTTTTCTCGCCATCGGACGCCATCTTCAGGACGCCGCGCGGGAAGAAGAGGGGCGTGGACGTCCAAACCGCGCGAGACCTGAAGCCCCGCCCTATGCACCGACGCTGCGAAAGGTCCTGGAAGGAGAGAGAGCGGCGCTGACGTCACCAGGACACGACGCAAGGTCCTCGCCCGGAGCAGCACCAGCGGAGCCGCAGCCTACGGAGGAAGAGCAACAAAAGGTAGGCCACGGTTAACTAGGGGGGCGGAAGATACCAGGAATGGAGGGAGCTCCCACCGCCAGTGCGGCTGCTGCCGCAGTAATGGCATTTACAATGCCTTACATCCCTGGAGCGGCCTGGCTGCCCCAATACTCAGGGGAGTCACATACCCTAAGCGACTTTAAAGAGAAATTGTACAGCCTATTTTAAGTGTACCCCCTGACGGAGGGACAAAAAGTGAGCATATTGGTAGGCCAGCTAACCGGCACAGCCCAACGTGAAGTAAAGTACTGGTCAGTCAGGGACAAGGAGACTGTGAAGGAGATCTTAGCCCATCTGAAGGACACTTTTGATACCCGTACCTGAGCAGAGATCAAAATGAGATTTTATGGGTGCAAGCAGCGGGCCCAAGACAGTATAAGAGACTATGCTTTGAATTTGCAGGAGGCCCTGGGAGCCATTAAACAGGCAGACCCTGACAGTGTGCGGAATGCAGATGAACTGTTGACTGAGCAATTCATTCAGGGTCTGCTGTCCAACGCCCACTGAACCCAGTTACGTGCAATGACCTTGCAGAACCCTGGGTTAGACTTTGCAAAGTTCAAAGACAGGGCCATCTGGGTGCTCCGAGAATCGGCACCGGGAAGCGCTGTAGCCCACCGGTGCCCTGCTATTACCTATCACCAGGAGGCGGCGCCCTTGTCTGCAGAGCCTGTGGGAGCTGGTGCGCAGGCTTTGGATAAAGACCCGGCTGCAGACCTGCACCATCAGGTCCAAGAACTGACCAAAAGCGTTGCCGTATTAACCAGGACTGTGCAGTCATTACAGGTATCCTCTCCAGGAAGGATCAAGCTGGCCACCAGTCCGGAGGATGTCCCATGGCGCCGACAGAGGAGGATCCCATCGTCCAGAGGAAGACCCAGCGACAGATACAATGAGGACGGACAACCCATCTGTCGCCGCTGCAATCAACCCGGACAAATGGCAAGGTACTGTCATTTAAACGGGCACAACCTGGGGAAGAGGGCCAATCCCCAGGCATAAGATCATCAGGCCCATTGAACTGTCATTATAAATACGTAGGGGGATGTCCAGTCTTGCCTGTGGTACTGGATGGCATTCCTATGAGTGCCCTACTAGACACCGGGTCACAGGTAACTACCATCCCTTATGTGATCTTTAAGCGGTACTGGAATGACTCGGACATAACCCTCTACCCAGATGACGACCTGAGTATCATCACCAGCAATAGTCAGCCCGTGCCGCAGGTGGGATTCAAAGAGGTGACCATTAAAATCGGTAAGGTCGAACTGGCGGCACAAGGACTGATTATTGTGGACATTGATCGTCGTGAAAGTCACCCTAAAATAACCTTGGGTACTAACGTTATTGAGAATTGCCTTTCAGAAGTAATTGCCATTTTACAGCAGGTTGCCATGAACGCCAGCTCCGGACAGCAGCGGGTCCTACAAAAGGAGATCCAGGCACTGATGAAACGGCAACAGGTAGAACTGTCGGGTGGTGAGATTGGTAGTGTTAGGATGAGTGACCCGTACCCTATCTCCATGCCCCAAAAGAGTGAGATGATGATCTGGTGCCGGGCAGCTATTGGTCTGAGAGGTAGAGACTACCAAGCAATGGTAGAACCCGTCTACTCAGACAGTAGGCCCACCATTTTGACAGCACGGGGGGTGGTCGATGTACGCCATCATAAATATTGGGGAGAGAGAAGTATACCTGCCCCGGTATGCCACGCTAGCCAAATTGTTCACCATAACCCAAAATTCTGCAAAGGCCGTAGAACCCTTGCCTTCAACTCAACCAGAGGAAGGTAACGGCTCTAAGAAACAAGTGGAAGAATGGTGTCAGCAGCTGCATTTGGGTACTGACTCCACTCCCTCACACCAAAAACAGGGAGTCTACCGGGTGGTTCAGGAGTACGAAAGAGTCTTTAGTAAACAATCGCTAGACTTTGGGCGAGTAAAGGGGGTAGAACATCACATCCCCACAGGAGACCATCCACCCATAAAGGAAAGATACCGACCTGTACCCCCTGCGCACTATCAGCATGCAAAGGGGATGTTGCGACACATGAAGGAGGCTGGGGTAATCAGGAACATCTGTAGCCCCTGGGCAGCTCCACTAGTCCTAGTGAAAAAGAAGGAGAACACAATGAGAATGTGTGTAGACTACAGAAAGGTCAACCGTATCACACACAAAGATGCGTACCCGTTACCTAGGATAGAAGAATCTTTAGCTGCATTAAAATCTGCTAACTTCTTCTCCACTTTGGATCTTACTAGCGGGTACTGGCAGGTTCCTGTAGCAGAGGCGGACAAGGAGAAGACTGCGTTCACCACCCCGATGGGTCTCAGCGAATTCAACTGTATGCCGTTCGGGCTCTGCAACGCACCAGGAACCTTCCAGCGGTTGATGGAATGCTGTCTGGGACACCGGAATTTTGAGACGGTCCTGTTATACCTGGACGATTTGATCGTTTATTCCAAAACCTACGAGGACCATCTGAAACACCTGGCAGAGGTGTTTGATGCCCTGGCAAGCTTCGGCCTAAAGGTGAAACCCTCCAAGTGTCATCTGCTGAAACCAAAGGTACAGTACCTCGGACACGTGGTGAGTGCCGACGGAGTGGCTCCCGACCCCGATAAGATCACCATGATTAAGGACTTGCCAAGACCCTCCAACATAAAGGAAGGGCCGCAGTTCCTCGGGTTGGTAGGCTACTACCAAAGATTCATTCCCGGTTTCACCAAAATGGCAGCTCCTATGCAGGACCTCCTGATAGGTCAATCCAGGAAGGCCAAAAACCAGAAGCCACCCTTCAGGTGGGAAAAGCTAGAAGAGGAGTCCTTCCGCCAGCTGAAGATGGCCCACACGGGGGATGAAATCCTGGCATACCCTGACTACAGCCAGCCCTTTATCCTCCACACGGACGCGAGCAACATTGGACTAGGAGCCGTACTGTCCAAGATCCAGCAGGGGAGAGAACGGGTAATCGCTTACGCCAGCCGAAAACTACGGCCCACATAGAGAAACCCTGAGAATTATAGCTCATTCAAGCTAGAGTTCCTGGCAGTGGTGTGAGCAGTGATGGAACCTTTCAAGCATTACCTTGCCTCCTCCAAGTTCACCGTGTACACGGACAACAACCCGTTGACACATCTGGACACTGCAAAAACTTGGTGCCCTGGAGCAGAGATGGATGGCCCGCCTGTCCAACTATGAATTCACCATCAAATACCGGGCGGGACGCTCAAATGCCAACGCAGACGCCCTGTCCAGGATGCCGAACTTACCGGACGGGGGGGAAGATCCAGAGGAACTGGAAGAGATCGAACTCCCTGCGTTCCACCATCATGGGATTACCCAGTATTCCCACCGTGTAAGGGACAGCACTCTGCTCCTTCAATCCCTTACCCCACTACAGCTGGGCAGAGACTCAAGACAGTGACTCCGCAGTCCATCTGGTGAAGGAAATGCTGACACAGGCTGATGCCCGCCTTGACCCAGATGACCCACAGGAGACCAAACAGCTGTGGAAGGAGAAGAGTAAACTGTTTATCTACAAGGGGAAGCTGTGCCGGAGAACTGTCAACTCCCGGACACATGAGCTGACCTGGCAGGTAGTGGTCCCGAGACGGGGCGCGGCTATGGTCCTGGAGGCATGCCACGACGGAGCAGGGCACTTCAGATGGAAGAAGCTGGAGTTACTGTTGCGTGACCGGTTCTTATGGGTAAACATGAGAGGGGCCATTGAGAGATGTTGCAGAGACTGCGGCCTGTGCAACCTGAGGATGAAGGACCATGCTAGGCAGAAGACCCCCCTGCAGCTCATCATCACGAAGCAACCACTTGAACTGGTAGCCCTGGACCATGTGAAGCTGGCTCCGAGTAGGTCCGGGTACGTCTACGCCCTCACCATCGTAGACCACTACTCCCGGTTCCTGGTGGTGGTCCCTGTCAAGGACTTAACCACTCAAACAGCTGCTAGAGCCTTCCAGCAGCACTTCTGCAGTCCACACGGGTATCCGTAGCAAGTGTTGACTGACCCAGGTCCTGCCTTCGAAGCGGAGGTCTTCCAGGAGTTCTGCAACTTGTATTGCTGCAAGAAGATAAGGACAACGCCTTACCACCCCCAAACCAACAGGCTGTGTGAGAAAATGAACAATATCATCATTGATCTCCTCAAGACGTAGCCCCTGGATGAACGCAGCTGTGGCTGGAGAAGCTGCCAGACCTGATTGACTTGTACAACCATATCCCGGTGAATGCTACAAATTGCACCCCGGCTTACCTGATGTGTGCAAGGCCTGGTAAGCTGCCAATTGACCTGGATATGGGAGTCCTGACACCCGAGGACACCTCACCAGAAGCAGACTGGGACACGGAACGGCAGCAGCAGTACCGGAAAGTACAGGAGACCGTGGAGCGAAGTCTGTCTCAAGCAAGAGGAAGGCAAGAGAGGACTTATAGCCACCATGCTCCCGCTGTTCCCCTTGCACCTGGAGAGCAGGTCTTGAAGAGGAAGAGATGGCTCCACAAGTTGGATGACCAGTGGGAGAAGGACCCGTACACCGTACTGCCCTCAAGCCATGAGAACCCAAAAGTATGTGTCATCAGTAAGGATGGAGGAGAGACCACAGCCACTGTTTCCAGAGACCACCTGAAGAAGTGTCCCGAGCAGCTACAAGGTGCTGAAAAAGACCAGGATATCCTTCAACCCGCAGAGGAAAAGGAAGAAATGATCAGTACCATACTCGGAGACTTTCCCCGGTTCTGGACTCAAATCAACAACGCAGTCGTGGTACCCGTCCTCATCTTTCTCCAGCCAGTCCCTCAAGGGCCTACAGAAGAACAGGGAGTGTCGGGAGAGCAGCCAGCCCAGGAGGCAGAAGGATCCATACAAGCAGCCCAGGAGAATCAACCCTCTGCTAGTAGTGAGCCTGTCGTGCCCCTAGTAAGCCAAAGAGTACGCAGGAAGCTGCCAGGCCAACCCGCTACACCTCCTACACCCTGTAGTGCAGAGCCAGATAGTGGGTTACGTAGGTCCACCAGGAGTGCTAGAGGACAGATGCCCGCTCGCTGGAAAATCTAAAATGTAATGTGAATTTACCTGTAAATTGCAAATGCTGAAAATGTTTGATGTTTTTGTTACATTGTTATTAATTATGTCTTTCTAGTTTTCCTAGTTCATGGACTGACAGGTTATGGACGCTGAATAACCAGAAATACATTGTAAATAGTTGCACTTGGTTCCTCTTGCGAAGACGGCCACGGAAGAAAAACCTGTCTGGCGTAGTCTTGTGTGGTCCAAAGTAGTTTGCTTCGCCTTGAAGCCACGCCCAGGGCCAATGTTTGGGATTTGCTTTGGACAGGTCCCCTACTCTGTTCTAAGACTTCACCATGGGTGATATGGACACCCGGTTACGGAAATGCCGTGACCATGAAGACAAAATGTACTTTTCCTGTTATTGTTTATACCCTTGTATTTGTGTTTTTCTTAAAAATGTGTTTAGTCCCGGAGTACTAAATTTCACTAGGGGGGAATGTGGCACCCCAGGGGTCTGGTTGCCACAGTGATAGAAATATCATGCCTGAGAGCAAGTGGGAGGTTCCCTGGTCAGGAGCCCTTGAACAAGCAACACCTCCTGTCCCAGACCAGATAGGGGAGGAATCTGCCCTATATAAACTGGATCTGGGGCGGGGTTAGTTCAGTTAGAGCCTGGAGTGAAGTTCCAGACACAGGGAGAGCAACGGCTAGGAGCTCTGTAGGAGCAGGAGCTGAGTGCCAGTGACTGGAAGCTGATATTGCTCGTCCTGGCTGAAGACACTATGACTGGATGACGGAGTCCGAGGCTGTGAGGACTTATATATCCAGCAGCAGAAACCAGCCGGCAGGGGATTTCAGGTCCTCTGGCCATAGGAAGCCCGGAGGCTCAGTCACACACAAGGGACCGGTACCGCCAGCGAGGAGCGGATGCTACCAGAGGGTTCAAGTCACCAGCCATAGAGGTGAGCACCACACGGTATACTCAGGGACGTGGGCTACTTCCACTCGCTTACAGCAAGGTAGCCAGGAAGAGTGCAGTCAGACGGGGAGGCCTACAACTCCACCTGGCCAGGGGAACTCCTGTTTTTTCTGACTGACCAGGCCTCTTATGCTAGCCAGTACTCCCGGGAGGGTCTGCCTTATCATCATCAGTAAAGACCATGAACTGCACTGCAAAGACTCTGAGTCGTTCCTGCTTCACCCGTGCACCATCACTCCCATCATCGACACTCGCTGCCCTGAGGCTATACTCCTCCCGTGGGGAGTTATCCCATCCTTTGCTGCGCACACCACACCAGCCTCAGTGGTCTGCCTCGCAGCGGCGGTACACCCTGACCGCAATCCACGGGTGGCGTAGTCGGACATTAAATCATAAAAACCCTATAAAAGACGGCCACTGGTCTAACCACCCTGAGCCTCGGGATCGGGTTGCCACTACTACCCCCATCATCACACTGAAGCCCGGTTCCGGGTACCCCACGGCCCAGGGGGCGAGGCAATTAACCTCATTCAAAACTGTGTGTCTCTCTTTTATGCTAGGTATGTCCAAACCTGCAATAGTCTGCATATTGATTGAACCCCATTCAAAACTGTGTATCTCTCTTTTATGATTGGTATGTCATTTTCCTATTCAATTCCCTGCTGTGTTGGTAGCAAACTTCTCTCATCTCCTGTCTGTAAATGTATCTCATTTGTTTAATTCTTACCTGTCTTCCTGTGCCCCCTCCCTTCTATTCATACCTGGCTTCTTTCATGTCTTTTTATGTCCCTTAACCTTCTGGCTATCAGAGAAACATGGATCCAGCAGTCTGACACAACCGCCACGGCTGCTCTCTAGTATGATGGGCTACAATTTTCACATACCCCCAGACCTGAGAGCAGACAAGGTGGAGGTGTTGGTTTGCTCTTTTCACCACAATATGCTTTCCAGGTCATCCACCTGGTTCCCTCACTTATGTTTCTTTCCTTCGAAGTCCACACTGTTAGACTCTTCAAACCCTTCTCCCTGCGAGTGGCAGTTGTGTATCGCTCTCCAGGCCGCTTCTATCAGTTTTTGGATCACTTTGCCACCTGGCTTCCACACTTCCTATCCTGTGATAGTCCCACTCTCATCATGGGGGATTTTAACTTACCCATTGATAAGCCATTTTCCCCATCTGCCTCCAATCTTCTTTCTCTAACCGCCTCATTCGATCTCTCACAGCTTACTAACTCTCCTACACATGAAGACGGGAATACTCTGGACCTGGTTTTCTCACGACTCTGCTCGCTGCATGACTTTACTAACTCCCCTCTACCACTCTCTGACCACAACCTTCTCTCCTTCTCTGTCAAGAATGGTCTCCTCACCTGGGACACCCCTACTTACCATACACACAGAAATCTACGTGACATTAATACCCAGCAGCATATGAACAATCTACGGTCATCTTTAGCTCCCATTCTCTCCCTCTCCTGTCCAGACTCAGTACTGTCACACCATAACAACACATTACAGAGGGCCCTTGATGAAGCAGCACCTGCTATATGCAGAATGACCCAGCATAGACTGCAGCCCTGACACACGATGCAAACACATTTTCTCCAGTGCTGCTCAAGGTGTGCTGAGTGTCTGTGGAGAAAATCAATTTCGGCAGAAAACTTCATGCGCAAAACTTATAACTCTGCTCTCCATCTGGCTAAACAAATCTACTTTACCACCGTCGTCACATCTCTAGCCAACTATCCTAAATGACTCTTTGAAACCTTCCACTCCCTCCTGAGCTCTAAAGTAAAGACCTCTGTCACCAACCTAAGCGCTGATGATCGGGCCACTTTTTTCCTACAAAAAATCAATCATATCCGTCATGACATTTTTGCACAATCCCCTCAGAGTCTGAATCCCTCCCACACCTCAAGTTCACTTTCCATATTTGAGCTGGTCACAGAAGAAAAAGTGACCAGACTCCTCGCTTCTTCTCACCCTACAACATGCAACAGAAACCCTATTCCCTCACATCTCCTTCAGTCCCTTTCCCCAGCTGTCACTACCCACCTAACTAAAATATTAAACCTCTCTCTTTCTTCAGGTATATTTCCCTCTTCATTCAAACATGCCATCACATCCCCTTTACTTAAAAATCCATCACTCGACCAGAACTGCACTGCTAACTACAGACCAATCTCTAATATTCCATTCATCTCTAAACTCCTGGAATGCTTGGTCCACTCCCGTATAATCTACTATCTATCAGATAACTCTCTTCTCAACCCTTTATAATCCGGTTTCTGCTCCTCACACTCTACTGAAACTGCCCTCACTAAAGTCTCTAATGATCTACTAACAGCTAAATCTAATGGTCACTACTCCCTGCTGTTTCTCCTGGATCTCTCTCCGCTTTTGACATTGATGATCACCAGCTCCTCCTCACTATGCTCCACTCTATAGGCCTCAAGGACATCATTCTCTCATAGTTTTCCTCCTAGCACTCTGACCGCTCCTTCACAGTATCTTTTGCCAGCTCTTCTTTCTCTAATCTTCCCCTTACTATCGGGGTTTCACAAGGATTAGTCCTAGGTCCCCTCCTCTTCTCTTTGTATACTGCTCCTATTGGACAAAACATCAGCAGATTTGGTTTCCAGTATCATCTCTATGCTGATGACACCCAACTATACACCTCTTCATCTGACATCACCCCCACTCTAATACAAAATACCAGTGATTGTCTGTGCGCTGTCTCTAACATCATGTCCTCCCTCTATCTGAAACTGAATCTCTCCAAAACTGAACTCCTTGTTTTTCCTCCCTCTACTAACCTACCTATACCTGACTTTTCAATTTCCTTGGGTGGTGCCATCATAACTCCCAAGCAGCAAGCTTGATGTATTGGAGTCATATTTGACACACAACTTTCCTTTATTATTCATATACAATCACTCACTCGCTCATGTCACCTGCACCTTAAAAACATCTCCAGAATCTGACCTTTTTTCACTTTTGATAATGGAAAAACTCTTACTGTCGCTATTATTCACTCTAGTCTGGACTACTGCAACTCTCTTCTAATCGGTCTCCCTCTAAACAAACTCTATCCTCTCCAATCCATTTTGAATGCAACAGCAAGGGTCATATTTCTATCAGGCAGCTTCACCGACGCCTCTAGCCTGTGCCAGTCATTGCACTGGTTACCCATTCACCACAGAATACAATACAAACTCATCTCTCTCACCCACAAATCTCTCCACAGTTCTGCACCTCCCTATTTCTCATTCCTTGTTTCTGTCTATCACCCTTCCCGTGCCCTCCGTTCTGCAACTGATTTAAGACTAACATCCTCCTTAATCCGAACCTCACACCTCCGTTTCCAAGACTTCTCTCGTGCCGCGCCAGTTTTCTGGAATGCACTGCCTCAAACGGTCTGACTAATATCTTGCCCCCATGTCTTCAAACGTGCTTTAAAAACACATCTGTTTAGACAAGCCTACCACCTCAACTCACTAACCCAACTGTACTCTGCTCCCTCTGTTAATCTTAATCTGCCCCTGCATATTCATCTATCTCCACATCCTCCATGCACCAAATAGCACACGGTAACTGCACTTAGACAGATACTGACTGACGACCATGTTCTACCTATTGTGTCCCCCTATTTCCATGTACATTGTAAGCTTGCAAGCAGGACCCTCACTCCTCCTGTAACTGTTGAAATGTGATACATTGTGTTGCTTTTATTGTCTGTACACGTCCCTCCCTACTTAATTGTGCTGCGGAATATGTTGGCGCTATATAAATAAAAATTATTATTTTTATTATTATTAGACTGCAAGATGAAGATGTATACTGGCCAGAAAGAGGGCAAAAAACTCACAATTTTGGCCTCTGTCTGGTTAAAGAAGACCTATGGCAATCTTACAGCATGTGGCAGGAAAAGCTCTAAATGTATGCAATAGATTAAGTGCCCAAAAGCAGTTTGTACACAGCTTAAGTGGCGGAAAATCATGTCACCAACACTTGTTGAAGGTGTTGTCCGGCCTTAGGGTACAAGTCTGCAGTCACTTTATTTTACTGCAGACTTGTGAATCCTCAAATTGCATGCCCTATGTGCTGTCAGGATTCTCTGGTGCAGCAAATATATGATTTGTATACATGCGGTCACAAGTCTTCTAGACATGCACGATCTCACTCAAAGAAAGTATACTGAGTGAGGCCGGAGATGTCTAGTTGAAATGTGACCAGAAATATGCAAATCATATACATGCAGTGAATTGATCGCCCTCTCCAAGCACTGGCACCAGAGAAGCCTCACAACAAACACAATGTGAGGATTCACAAATCAGCAGTCACCTAGTGACAGCTTTAACAAGAGGTATATATACTGCAGATTCTTTGTCTGAATTTGAGATTGAATCTCAGATGAGACTCACACATTCAATTCTATGAGCGTGCGAAAAAATAGGACACAATACAGACCATCAGAGTGAAATCTGATTTTTACAGATAGATTTGTATTATAAACCTATGAAACTGTATGTGAATATGTACATGTTTTATTGTAGTTGTATGAAAACGGATCGCTCACGGATGTCACACAAATGTAAAAAATGGACACACGGATGGCACATGGATGAATATCTCATGAAAATTAGAAAAAAATCATCCAGCTTTATGGATGAAACTCTGATGATTTTACATTGCAATTATTTGATATAGTAAACTGTATTAATGCCTATAATTTTTAATAACTGATATTAAAACGAATTGCATACGGATGACAAATGAAAATAAAAATTGTCTTTGTTTTTTTTAATAAACTTGGACAATTTTTTTATACTCTCGGTCTTATAGTAGCAACAAAGTGAGTGAAAATTTGTCAACTTTTACCTGCACGATGCAGGAAAAATACTACATGGAGGCCAGCGGAAATTGACGTGTACTGCAGATTTTAAATTTGCAGCATTTCAATATATATTGCAGATTTTCTTCCCATCATTTCTGCAACAAAACTGGAAATATATAGATATTTGTACTATTTGACCCAAGAACTTAAAAGTGTGC
This sequence comes from Phyllobates terribilis, assembly GCF_046119375.1. Lineage (NCBI taxonomy): Eukaryota > Metazoa > Chordata > Amphibia > Anura > Dendrobatidae > Phyllobates > Phyllobates terribilis. The sequence goes on from NW_027362770.1 coordinate 111,978,414, forward strand.
TACATATCCTTAGACAACCTCCTATCTCCTTCTTTAATAATAAAACACAATAGACAAGATTCATTTAAGATATAAAACTCCGCACATGACGCTTTTTCACATTTTAAATTATTTATGTGTAAATGATTACACCTGAGTACAGTGTGGGTTTAAAAGTCTTGGAAATTCACATTTAGTCATTTTTTTTGTTGTTGCTAGAACAGACTTATATAATGTTTATTTTGCATTGAGCATACTGCTATCTCCAAAGAATGAGAAGATTACATAGTTTTCTAATAATACAAGAGTTAAAAAAATGTGCTTAGTTCCCTATGCAATACCTTATTACGCTTAAAATGTGTAAACGTGTAAAAATGAAACATCAAAATCAGTTTTATCAAGGATAAAAAAAACTTTAAGAAAAGTGAAGTATAGTATAAGAAAATTACCTAACAGAAAAAAAGTTTTTGCTCAAAGGTATACATCAACCATGGCAAAAAGCTCATGTAATTCATAAGACATTAGTTTTAATTTATTCCTTATACTTTAAAGGGAATCTGTCGTCAGGATTTTGCTATGTAATTTGAGAGCAGCATGCTGTAGGAGCTGATTCCAGTGATAAGTTACTTACTAGGCTGTGTGATGAGGTTTAAAAAAAAATCAGTGCTTTATTAGCAGGAGATTATCACCACAGGACTAGGTGTCTTGTGCGTACTAGTCAACTGCTCTTTGTAACCCCGCCCCCACTACTGGTTGGACACTTTCTGTCAATGTATAGAAAGCTGCCAATCAGTGGTGTAGGCGGGTTATACTGAGCTCAGCATTCTGAGCACTACTAGATCTGCAGCAGAAAAAAAAGTGATTATATCAAAATGGCACTATGCAGAGCAGTAAGTGACCCACTGGAATTAGGATCTCAGCCCCTACATCATTCTTTGGATTAGAGGAGGAGGAGGACAGGAAAAAGATGAAATCATGAAATGTACACCATTTTGGGGATAGGAAGGGGTGAATGGGAATACACCAGAGAAAAAGGAACATTTGATTTGGCTTTATGTTGCGCTGCTGTCATCTACTGGGGTTGAGAATAGTGTTGAGCCACCCCTGTAGTGTTCGAGTTCGGTTCGGTTCGTCGAACACCCGTGTGTTCGCCGAACTGTTCGTCGAACTGTTCGTCGAACACCTTCGAACACCGTTAAAACCAATGGCAGGCAAACAAAAACACATAGAAACACATAGAAAACACCTTCAAAGGTGTCCAAAAGCTGACAAACTGCTCAGAAGACACAACTAACACATGGAAAAGTGACAAGTACATATAGTCATGCGAAAAGAAAAGAGGTGGAAGAGTAAAAGGAGGGGGAGACACAGATATAGGCATGTCATGCCCTTCTAAAATCCAAAAAGTGAGAAGCCGACACGTTCAGTCCGCTCCTGCCCGTGCCACCTCCGCGTCGCCGGGTTTGTGCCAGAGCCGCGGTGAACCCTGACGGCCAGCCCCCCTCTCCCAATACTGGTGCCTGTCCGCTGGTGGGTTGAGCGAGCCCCCCTGTGGTGGGGGCAGCTCTAAGCTTTTTAATTTAAATTGTCTCTCTAATTTGAATGAATACACTTTAAATCCATTTACAAGGATCTATTGGAGGGCAAGTCTCATGCCAGCAGCCGCGTAATTCCAGCTCCAGTAGCGTCCACTAAAGCTGCTGCAGTTAAAAAGCTTTTATAAGGATCGAGCTCGGCTGTCCACCGCAAGGCATCCTACTGCCAGTCCCAGCCCCTATGCCTTGGGGTGCCTCCTGATGCTCTTCACTGAGTATCCTGTGGTCCCGAAGCATTTCCTTTGAAAAAATTAAGTGTCCAAACTACAGGTGGTGTAGCTTGCTTAACAGCCGGGATAATCCGCTGACTAGCAGACACTGCTACTAGGCACAAAGTATTTCCTGGGCTAGATGCAGTTAAAAATTTGTAATTAGATAATCTCGTTGGATGCTGAGAAAGCATTCCATAGAGTCTCCTGGCACGCCATATATGATTCTCTTAAAAAGCTTGGGGTAGGGGTCTAGGGGACCCTTTTATAGCCAAAATCACGGCCCTGTATCGCAATACGTCACCTAGGCTGAAGATAAATGGAACTGTAGCACCCTGAGGGCTCGGTTGCTACAGAGGTATTGCACCTCACCCAGAGGTGTGATATCTCACTCTCAGGTAAGGATGTAGTGTGGATCAGGACCCGACACCTGCATGCATTACACCACATTGCCGTGGGGCAGGGCGACCAATATGCCCCTGAGATGGGCACGACAGTCCCTGTCCCTGGCTGGAGTGGGGGGAGGGAACACTGAGGAAGGGGAACCCTGTAGTGCAGGAGCAGGGAGGAAGCAGTTCCTGGGTTCATTGAGAAGGGAGTATAAAAGGTGGGCACCATCTTAGTTCAGTGCAGAGAAGTCTGAGCAGAAGTGGCAGGGAGCAGGGGCTCTGCATGAGCTCTGCTCGGGAGGCGGGCCTAGTAACAGAGGCCCAGGCCTGGAAGAGGGAGAAGGAAGGAAGAGGAGCGGAGAAGGCTCCAGGAATGAGGAACGAAGGGATCCCAGGGGTGCGGACGGGCGAGTCGCCACCGCACGCCCGAATCCACCTGCGTGGAGGGGTCAGGCCAAAGGGGGAGACCGGTCCCCGAAACTAGTGGAGGCAGGAAACGACCCTCAGCTAGAAACAGGAGGCTGTGACATTTTATGTGGCGCAGCCCCTCGCTACACCCGCTAGGAAGGCACCACATAGGGTCAGGGAAACTGGCGCCAAGTTTACCAAGAGGAGGCCCGAGGCAGCCGGACAGAAGGGTTGGTAAGAAAGGCCAGACAAAGGACACACAAAGGGGGTCCTGTGAAGCGCTCCAAAGTTATCTGGGAGTTGTCTGAGCCCCTCACCTGGTGAGCAAAGTACGACGTGGGCAACCGTTACCTGCAGACGTGGTCTGGATAATAAGAACTGTGAGAAAAGGCCCTGGACTGCATCACTGACTCCGTGTCGTTACTGCTGCTGCCCTGCACCATCACCCCCATCCTCCGCATACACTGCCCTGAGGCTATACTCCTCCCGTGGGGAGTTATGCTACGCTCTGCTGCACCCACAACACCAGCCTCAGCGGTCTGCCCTGGAGCGGCGGTTCACTCTGACCGCAATCCACGGGTGGCGTAGTCGGACATTTAAACATCAAAACCACATAAAGAGTTCCGCCACTGGTTTGACCGCCCTGAGCCACGGAACCGGGTCGCCGCCACGGAGACTACAACCACCAGCATCCACCAAAAAGGGTCCGGCTCCGGGTGTCCCAAGGCCCAGGGGGCGCGTCAGAACATTTTCATCACCTTTCACAATCACCAATGGGGCAAGGCAGGGATGTTCTCTGTCCCCTCTCTTATACATCCTAGTGACGGAGCACCTGCTCTCATCAATTCGCCATAACCCCAATATTAGGTGGATTGAGGTGGGAGGCACCGAGTACAAGTGCTCTCTATTTGCTGATGATGTCCTAGTATATATCACTCAATCACATATATCCATCCATGCTGTTATGGCTGAAATAGATCACTTTGTTACATGGTCAAATTTTAAAATTAATGCAGCGAAGTCTGAGGCCCTCGATGTCTCCCTCCCCAAATCCATATAGGATTCCATCCAGTCCAACTTTCCCTTTGCCTGGCCCTCACAGGGTATCAAATACTTAGGAATTCCTATTCATAGAGACCTCTCCCATCTATGTTATCTTAATTTTGGGCCCTTTATTGAACAACTCCATACAGACCACGGTTGGCAAGTTAGAACTGTAAGATTCACTACCTGAACCACTGGTGTTTTGTGGAAAAGCACATGTACACTGTGTTCCAAATTATTATGCAAAAAGTGTTTAGGAGTGATAAGGGAAGAATTTGTTTGTTTGTCAGTTAAACTCATTGATGGTGATGTGTGTCAGGGCTCTTTATATCACTGTAAGCAATTGCAGACACCTGTGCTAATTAGTTTGGCAGGTGTGTCCAATGAAAGGCAAGACTACTTAAGAAGGCTGTCTCACATTATTAAGCAGCCTACATTTTCTGCCAAAATGGGAAAGAAAAAGGATGTGTCGGCTGCTGAGAAGCAACAAATTGTGGAGTGTTTAGGTCAAGGCATGACTACAATCAACATTGTGCGATGATCAGGATGAAGTGTCTTGGCAATCAAGAAGTATGTAGCTGATTCACAGTACACACGTGTGCGTGCTGATAAGGGCAAATTGAGGACTCTTTCCTACAGGCAATTACGTCAGGTTGAAAGAGCAGCGGCAAAAAAGCCTTGTCATAGCAGCAGACAAGTTTTTGAAGCTGCTGGTGCCTCCAACGTCCCCCGAACAACAAGATGCAGGGTCCTTCAGAGGTTTGCAGTTGTGCATATGCCATCCTGTCGACCTCCTCTATCCACTTCACACAAGCAGAAACGGCTCCAGTGGGCCAAACATTACATGAAGACTGATTTCAAAACTGTTTTGTTCACGGATGAGTACTGTGCAGCGCTCGATGGTCCAGATGGATGGAGTGGAGGATGGCTGGTTGATGGACACCCCACGCAAACACGGCTACAGCGCCAACAAGGAGGAGGTGGAGTAATGTTTTGGGCTGGAATCATGGGGAGAGAGATTGTCGGCCCCTTTAGGATCCCTGAAGGCGCTAAAGATGAACTCCATAATGTATGTGGATTTTCTCAAACAGCACTTCCTGCCATGGTTCAAGAAGAAGAACCGTGTATTTCACAGCAAGATCATTTTTTTGCATGATAATGCACCATCTCATGCTGCACATAAAACATCTGCATCTCTGGCTGATATGGGCATAAAAGGGGACAAACTTATGGTGTGACCCCCATGCTCCCCTGACCTCTACCCCATTCAGAACCTTTGGAGCATCATTAAAAGGAGTGTCTATGATGGCGGGAGGCAGTTCACATCTAAGCAACAGCTCTGGGAGGGTATTCTGTCCTCATGCAAAACAATTGAAGCAGAAACCTTCCAAAACCTGACAAACTCAATGGACGAGAGAGTTCAGAAGCTCCTTTCGAACAAGGGGTCCTATGTGAAAATGTAACATCACCTAGAATAAAGTTTTGAGTTGAAAACTGTTTGATTTCAGTTTCTAACAACCTGCTAATGCTTATAATTTCAAAAATGACCATTTTTTTGGTATTTATTAAAATGAAAAGGTTGATCGAAAAGTTTGGGGGATCTAAGAGTGTGGCAACCCAGTAGTCATGATTACTTCGAATTCTGACAATATGAGGGTCATGCTGCAGGTAGTGCAGCAAGAAGGCACTTATGTGTCTTGCGCATCTCGGAGCCCCAAAATTATTTTCCGGGCTAGATGCAGCTAAAAATTATTATTAATATTAAATCTGGTGAAGCTTTAGTATAGATGGCCTAATAGGATCAGTGCTGCACACTGCTACAAAGCCCAAATTATTTTCCAGTCAAGATACAGATAAACATGATTAGTAATTTTAAATCTGGTGGAGCTTATTATAGATGGCCTAATAGAATCAGTGCTGCACACTGCTACAAAGCCCAAATTATTTTCCAGCCAAGATACAGATAAACATGATTAGTAATTTGAAAGCTTAAAATGGTTGGTAGGGTGATTTTAACCAATCATCAAGCTTTTACTCTCCCCAGGATGACACAGGGGTAGAAAAGTCGTTTCGGATCCATGATTTGTTCATCTTTATGAACGTGAGTCTGTCTACATTATCAGTGGAGAGCCGCGTGCGCTTATCTGTCAGCACACCACCAGCAGCGCTGAACACACGTTCAGACAGAACGCTGGCTGCGGGGCATGACAAGATCTCCAAGGCGTAAGTGGCTAGCTCCGGCCATTTATCCAGATTGGAAGCCCAAAAAGAGCAAGGGTCCAGTGACACAGTCGTGGCTTCAATGTTTACTTGGAGATACTCCTGTACCATCGTCTCTAGGCGTTGACTATGTGTCAGACTTCTTGTCTCCTGTGGCCTTGCAAAGGATGGGCTAAAAAAGTGGTGAAATGATTCCGCAAAATTGATGTTACCAGCAGATACTGTGGTTCTGTTACGGTTTGAGTGCTGAACACTTGACGGTCCCACGGTTGGCAAGTTGGAACTGTGAGATTCACTACGTGCACCACTGGTATTTTGTGGAAAATCACATGTAAGATTCTGCAACAGTCTCTGCTGATACTCCTGCATGCGTGCATCCCTTTCTATGGCAGGAATAATTTCTGTAAATTTACTTTTGTACTGGGGATCTAACAGTGTGGCAACCCAGTAGTCAGGATTATTTCTAATTCTCACAATTCGAGGGTCATGTTGCAGGTAGTGCAGCAAGAAGGCACTCATGTGTGTTGCGCATCCAGGAGCACCAAGTCCCTGTTGTGTTGCTGGCGAGGTAACAATCATGCTTCCTTCCTCTGTCCTCTTCCCCCAACCTCGCACAACAGAAATGTGATCAAGGTCTCCCTCATCTGATGAGTCTTCCATCAGTTCGTCCTCCACTTCTTCCTGGGCTCCTGCACCTTCCTCACTAGTTTGGCTGCTACCATGCGCCCTGGTAAAACCATCTCCCCCACCTTCACATGCCTGCCGCCTTGGTGCTGCCGACCGTCTGGACCTTGCAGATGTTAGCCCTTCCGCATACAACTCCTCCTCCTCTACTTCCTCCACCTCCTCTTGTGCCACCACCTGACTCCGAATTCTGTTTAACATGTGCTCCAGCATGTAACTCACCGGAATAGTCATGCTGATAATGGCATCGTCAGCACTAAACATCTTCGTCGCCATTTCAAAACTGTGCAGAAGGGTGCATAGGTCCCTGATCTGAGACCACTCCTCCAGCGTGATTTGCCCCACCTCTGGATCTCGTTGGCCCAGGCTATACGTCAGAACGTATTGCACCAGGGCTTGTCGGTGCTGCCACAGTCGCTGCAACATGTGCAGAGTTGAATTCCACCGGGTAGGCACATCGCATTTTAGCCGGTGAAGTGGCAGGCCCAACGACTTCTGTAGAGATGTAAGTCGCTGAGCTGCGGGATGCGAACGGAGGAAGTGAGCACACAGCGACCGTGCCCTCTGCAGAAGGCCATCTAGTCTGGGATAGTGGGCTAAAAATTGCTGGACAACCAGGTTCAACACGTGAGCCATACAAGTCACGTGTGTGACATTGCCCCGGCGAAGGGCCGCACCCAGGTTTGCAGCATTGTCGCACACGGCCTTCCCTGGTTTCAGGTCCAGTGGAGACAACCATTCATGAAATTGGTTCTCCAGAGCTGACCACAACTCCTCAGCTGTGTAACTCACATTTCGCAGACATTTCAATGTAAAAACCGCCTGATGACGTTGAGCCCTACTGCCAGCATAGTAAGGAGGTGTGCAGGATCCCTTCTGCGCAGTTAGAAAGCTTGTGGCATGACAAGACAGGCTTTGGGTGCAGGTGGAAGACCGAGAGGAGGTTGAGGAGGCAGAAGCAGTGGAGGAACTTTGACATAAAGAGGATTGACGCACAACTCGTGGGGACGGCAAGACTTGGACAGCAGCCCCTTGTCCTGCTGTCACCATAGTTACCCAGTGCCCAGTCAGCGACATGTAACGCCCCTGTCCATGCCTACTCGTCCAAGTGTCTGTGGTGAAATGCACCCTGTCACACACAGAGTTTCTCAAAGAAGCGGTGATGTTGTGTGCGACATGCTGGTGGAGCGCAGGCACACCTTTCTTTGAGAAGTAGTGCCGACTGGGCATCTGGTACTGGGGCACTGCGACGGACATAAGGTCTCGAAAATCCTCTGTGTCCACCAGGCGGAAAGGCAGCATTTCTGTAGCCAAGAGCTTGCAGATGGTGAAATTCAACCTCTTAGCTTTCTCATGGCTAGGAGGAAATGGTCTTTTACTTGTCCACATCTGAGGGACCGAGGGCTGGCTATTGTGCTTAGACGGGGTTGATAAGGGTGTCCCCGGCAAACTGCCGGTCTGTGAGGAAGATGCAGGCGGACATGTTAGGTTGCCTTGATCCAAAGGTGGTGCTATCGATGTCGGACAGCGCTCAACACCAGCTGGTGTTACCACCTCCAAAGAAAATGATGACCTGCCAATCACGCTGGCTGTTGCGGGTAAAGAGGTGGCAGGTCTGCGCCCCAAAGCAGGTGTGACTGCTGTCCCCCCAGTCACAGAGGATGAAGAGGCCGCGGATGCACAAGATATGGCAGACGGTGGTTGGCCCGGCCAGCTAGGCCGCATTGTAGCACACTGAGCTTCCCACTGCAACTTATGCTTCATGTCCATGTGCCGGTTCATGCATGAACTACTCAAACTATGTATTTTTTGGCCTCTACTTTGCTTTTGCTGACAAATGTTACAGATAACACGAGTTGGGTCATCTTTATCGATCTGAAAAAATGCCCAGGCTATGCAAGGCTTAGCACCCATGCGACCTGAAGAGCCACCACGACTTGTGGTGAGAGGCAGAGTTGTGTTTGAGGATGCAGTTGTTGACGTGCTTCCAGTACTACGTCTCTGTCCAGGAAGGCGCAACCTGACCTCGTCGTCACTAGCATCTTCCTCCACCTCCTCTGCTGACCTCATCTCTTGGCTGACTGTGGGTTGACAGTAAGTGGGATCTCCAACCTCATCATCATCACCCTGTGCATTATCACACCCGTCGTCCTCAGAGCCAACCTGTTCCTGCCCTGACAAAAAACTAAAGTTGTCGCTCCAATCAGGTATTTGAGTCTTATCATCGTCTTCCTCATTGTCTCCACCAACAGGAGTTACAGTTTGGGAATGAGGGTCTACATTATGGTCATAACCTTCTGCGTCTGGTCCTGGATCCGACTCAAAGATTCTGGGCATCAGTGCAGATCATTTCCTCGTCTGGATTCACAGAAGCGCTGGAGTCGACCTCTGATTCCCAGGCTATAGTATGAGTAAACAGCTCTGCAGACTCAACCATCTGTTCTACCTCATACTCAGACGGGCAGCTGGAGATTTGGGAGCTGTGAGGAAGCAAGTGCGATTGGGGTGACACCTTTGAGGACTGGAGTATTTGTGATGTTGAAGTTGATGTGGAGGAGAGCCCACTTAAAGGAGCACTTGATATCCGTTGAAGCACCTGCTGTTTTTGTGCCTCATCTGGAATTTGTAGCGATTGGCGTGGCCGTAAGAAAGGGATCTTATCACATTGTCCGCTAAAAGAAGTAGACATTTTAGTTTGGCTGGAAGATGGTCTTTCTTCTGCAGATGTTACTGTTGCTTTAACACCTACCCCACGGACACAACCTTTTTTCCCCTTCCCAACACGCCTATTCCCCTTTCCACCAGCAGCAGGCCTTTTTCCACTCATTTTGGTGGTTAACTAATTCACAACTCTGGAGTTGTTTGCACAAAAAAACAATGGATGGGAACCGAGCAGAGCTGAGTGGCCAAACTGTGGTATTAGGCCAAAACTATTGGCTGGGTTAGATGCAGAAAAAAATTATATTCAATTTGCAACCTGATGGAGGTCAGTATAGATGGACTAATAGAACAAGTCCCACACACAGCTAGAAGCCCAAATATTTTTTCAGAGGTAGATGCAGAAAAATTTTTTATTCAGTTTGCAACCTGATGGAGGTCTGTATAGATGGATTAATAGAACAAGTCCCACACACAGCTACAAGCCCAATATTTTTACAGAGGTAGATGCAGAAAAAATATATATTCAGTTTGCAACCTGATGGAGGTCAGTATAGATGGACTAATAGAACAAGTCCTACACACAGCTAGAAGCCCAAATATTTTTTCAGAGGTACTGTAGATGCAGATAAAAATTATTTTTAATTTGCAACCTGATGGAGGTCAGTATAGATGGACTAATAGAGAAAGTCCCACACAATGCTAGAAGGCCAAATATTTTTTCAGAGCTAGATGCAGATAAAAATTATTTTTAATTTGCAACCTGATGGAGGTCAGTATAGATGGACTAATAGAGAAAGTCCCACATACTGCTAGAAGGCCAAATATTTTTTCAGAGCTAGATGCAGATAAAAATTATATTCAATTTGCAACCTGATGGAGGTCAGTATAGATGGACTAATAGAACAAGTCCTACACACAGCTAGAAGCCCAAATATTTTTTCAGAGGTACTGTAGATGCAGATAAAAATTATTTTTAATTTGCAACCTGATGGAGGTCAGTATAGATGGACTAATACAACAAGTCCCACACACAGCTAGAAGCCCAATATTTTTTCAGAGGTAGATGTAGAAAAAAATATATTCAGTTTGCAACCTGATGGAGGTCAGTATAGATGGAGTAATAGAATAAGTCCCACACACAGCTAGGAGCCCAAATATTTTTTCAGAGGTAGATGCAGATAAAAATTATTTTTAATTTGCAACCTGATGGAGGTCAGTATAGATGGACTAATAGAGAAAGTCCCACACACTGCTAGAAGGCCAAATATTTTTTCAGAGCTAGATGCAGATAAAAATTATATTCAATTTGCAACCTGATGGAGGTCAGTATAGATGGACTAATAGAGGAAGTCCCACACACTGCTAGAAGGCCAAATATTTTTTCAGAGCTAGATGCAGATAAAAATTATATTCAATTTGCAACCTGATGGAGGTCAGTATAGATGGACTAATAGAACAAGTCCCACACACAGCTAGAAGCCCAAATATTTTTTCAGAGGTACTGTAGATGCAGATAAAAATTATTTTTAATTTGCAACCTGATGGAGGTCAGTATAGATGGACTAATAGAGAAAGTCCCACACACTGCTAGAAGGCCACATATTTTTTCAGAGGTAGATGCAGAAAAAAATATATTCAGTTTGCAACCTGATGGAAGTCTGTATAGATGGATTAATAGAACAAGTCCCACACACAGCTAGAAGCCCAATATTTTTTCAGAGGTAGATGCAGATAAAATATATTCAGTTTGCAACCTGATGGAGGTCAGTATAGATGGACTAATACAACAAGTCCCACACACAGCTAGAAGCCCAATATTTTTTCAGAGGTAGATGCAGAAAAAAATATATTCAGTTTGCAACCTGATGGAGGTCTGTATAGATGGATTAATAGAACAAGTCCCACACTCAGCTAGAAGCCCAATATTTTTTCAGAGGTAGATGCAGAAAAAAATATATTCAGTTTGCAACCTGATGGAGGTCAGTATAGATGGACTAAACAACAAGTCCCACACACAGCTAGAAGCCCAATATTTTTTCAGAGCTAGATGCAGAAAAAAATTATATTCAATTTGCAACCTGATGGAGGTCAGTATAGATGGACTAATAGAATGATGCTATGCCCAAAAGATTTTACTTCAATAGGTGCAGTAAAAAAATTGGTATTCTATACACAGGTGGTATATCTTGCAACACAGATAGGCTACTCCACTGACTAACACACTCTGCAATAGGCCAAAAAGGATTAGCTTTGCTAGATTCAGCCAAATGCTGTGAAAAAAACTTGCACAGCACTGGCACAGACCTGCCTGGCAAAAACTGATAGGAATTGATGTAACCTAGTCCTGAAAAGGACTCCAATTACAATTAGTCTTTACTCCCACAATCTATCTATTTAAGAGCACAGACCTGCCTGATAAAAGTCGTAGGAAATGCTGCAACCTAGTCCTTAAAAGGACTGCAATCACAACTATTCCCTACTCCCAAGCTATCTGTAGATTTGTGCGAAAATTGGCTTGAAATTAACAAGGTATAGCGCACACAGCAACAGCGGTGCCGTCTAACACGCAGCTGCAGCAGTGAGAAAATGGTGGCGACGGGGAAAATGGCTTGGTCTTATAGGGCAAGGACATGTGACATACACTGCCAATGACACATGCCCTTGCTTGTGTGAAAAAAGCACTTCGCTCCGTGTGTGCGCTGCTGATAGGCTGACAGATTGCACCTCCCCACTGTAAATGCGGGAAAGAGAAAAAAAAAATGGAGATCTTCATTGTTCCTGCAGAGATCCATCCCCTGCCCCTCCCCCACCCCGCTGTACACTCAAACTGCGTATTAACATTAATTTTCATCATTACTGAGAAAAAATCCAGTTATGATTTTGGTGCACGAACAGTTATCGAACATAACCTCGAACAGCCGAATTTTTCTCAAATTGTTCGTGTTCACCGAACGGCTCGAACACCGCCCAAAACAGCTCGAATTTGAGATTGGCGAACAGTTCGAGTAGAACAACGCTCATCTCTAGTTGAGAAGTCTGGGCTAATCCAGGCCTTGTTCATTTTGTGGCAGTTAGCCTGTGAGCATTTTCAGTTATTATGCCACCGGGGGCACTAAAAACCCAAGGAATGAACTAAAGCAGGGAGGGAGCAGCGACTGCAGCATGTGAGTCTCAGATTTGCCTCAACTCAATGTAAAATAAAAATAAAGATGCATTCATACAATGGGAGAAAGGCCCAAATGCGCCTCTAGTATGAATAAATGGACAAAGGACTTGTGGTGTTCTTTGCAGTGATGGGTTGGAGAAGTTTCTTCCACATGGTTCATGAATTTTCATTGGCAAAGATCTCCAAGGAGATTCAAAAAATGTCATGAAAGTGTGGCGATCAGAGGGTTTGGTTGCCACAGGGGTATTGCACCTTGTAACGGGTCTGGGAGGTGGAACCTCTGAGCTACTATACAAAGGGGCAGTCCTTGTAAGGAAGCGGGTGGCTCCCAGGGAAGGCGGGCAGGTAGTCACGGCAAGTGACAGGAACAGTCTCTGGGAAGAAGGGCAGGAGGTCACGGCAAGTAACGGGAACAGTCTCTTGACAGGCGGGTGGTCACGGCAAGTGACAGCAGGGTAAGAGTCTCTAGACAGGCAGGTGGTCACGGCAAGTGACGGCAGAGCCTCCAGGTAGGCTAGCAGGTGTGTAGCAGGTGAGCGCTCCCAGGTGAGCGGGTAAGAGTCTCTCGGCTGGCTGGCAGGTGGTATCAGGCAGGTATCAGGCAGGTATCAGGCAGGTATCAGGCAGGAGCTTCCTGATCAGCAGGCGGACTGGTCCATAGACAGACTGGTGGATGCAGGTAGACAGACTGTCGGACCGCAGGAATACAAGCAGGTAGACAGCGCTGAAAAGCAGACTGGCAACGGGACCTGAGGGCTGAAGCAGAGATGAAAGGCTTTGCAATAACTTTGCTTGGGCACCTCCATTTTGGAGGAGGTGCCTTATATATGGGAGCTCCACCGGCAATTGGCCGGGGACTCCTAAGGATGGCGCGCACAGCCCCTTTAAGAGAGAGGGAGCGCGCGTGCCCTAAGCACAGTGCCTGGGATGCGGCGAGCACTGGCAGCAGCGCGGGAAGAGGACGCCGAGGACGGAGCAGGGAGGTGAGAGGAGCGGCGTCTATGCCTAGCAGGAGGCAGGGACGCCGACGCTACAAACCTCAACCAGAGGTGTGATATTCCACTCCCAGGTAAGGATGGAGTGTGGACCAGGGCTCAGTTAGCTGCATACACACACTCACCCCATTTCCGGGGGACAGCTCGACGGTGCTCCCATTTATGCAGGCACAACTGATCATGTCCCTGGCTGGAGTGGGGAGGGGGGAGAGAACCCAGTGAAGTAGGAGCAGAGGGGATGGTTTCTGGAGCACAGGAAGGAGCTCATTGGGTACAGGTCACCTGAGCTCAGACACAGAGAGGTAGATAAAAGATAGGAGCCATCTTAGAAGTTCAGTTCAGTGAAGCAGAGCAGAAAGGAGTGATAGCTGATAGGGAGCCGAGGCTCAGCCTGAGCTCAGCTCCATGAGGCAGGCCTGGAGAGAAGGCCAGGGCCAGAGAGGAGAAGAGGAGAAGGAGAAGGAAGGAAAGAGGAGAGACAGAGGAGTAGAAAGGCTCCAGAAACAAGAAGGCAGAAGGGACACTAAGAGAGCAGAACGGACAGCAACCGTTGCAAGCCCGTGTTATATCGGGTGAAGGGTCAGGCCATGGAAGGGTACCGGATTCCCAAGTTGGTGGAGGTAAATCATCCCTCAGCCAAGAACCGGAGGTCGTGATCATTTATTGGTGCGACCTCTTGCTACACCCGCTAGGAAGGCACCACATAGGGTCAGGTAAACTGGCGCCAAGTTTTACCAGAGAAGGCCCGAGGCAGCCGGACAGAAGCGTGGTCACTGGTGGGGCACGAGAGGCCAGAGAAAGGATAGAAGGGGGTCCTGTGCCAAACTCCTGAGTTGCCTGGGGGGTTGACCGAGCCCCTCACCTGGTGGACGCAGCACAGCTTGGGCAGTCATTGCGACAGAGGTGACTTGGATATCAACTGTGAGTAAAAGGCCTGAACTGCACCATTGGACTCTGTGTGATTTATGCTGTGCCTGCACCATCACCCCCAGCATCCACCTACATTGCCCTGAGGCTACACTCTTCCCGTGGGGAGTTATCCTATCCCTGTGCTGCACACCAACACCAACCTCAGCGGTCTGCCTTGCAGCGGCGGTCACCCACGCAATCCACGGGTGACGTAGTCAGACATTCAAAACACTGATAAATAGACTGCCACAGCATTTGGTCTGACCACCCTGAGCCACGGGATCGGGTTGCCACTACTACCCCCAGCATCGCACAGAGGCCCGGTTCCGGGACCCACGGCCCAGGGGGCGAGTCAAAAGCACTGCTTAACTCTGTTTGAAGCCTCGGCGCTGCCTGATACCCTAAGTCGACACGGGAGGAACTGCCGCCCATCTTAGCTGGAGCAAAATCAGAGTGGGATTCCTGAAGGTCCTTGTTGTGCCAGTTGTACCCTGAGTAGTTGTCTCGCATCCGGGACTCCTTGTTGTTGGCCACAGAAGTCCCAGTCCTTCTAAATGTAAATGTTTTCTGAGGCCCTACTCTACGTGTTGTAGGGGGTATTCGAGTGCTTCCTTCTAATTTTTGGAAGCCCTTGCACATAGTACATACGCTTTACCAGTCTAGGAATCCCACTGCTTCCAAACGAGGAAAAAAATGTTTTGTTAGGCCATCCTCTTCGTGTATTATGGAGTGTATAGCAATCCCTCCTTTCAATTTTTGATTGGCATGCATAGGCTTTACCAGTCTAGAAGTCCAACTCCTTACACAAGGGAAAACATTTCAGAAATCTCATGCACACGATTCCTTTTTTTACCCTGACTGAAATGGAAAACTGTTGCATTTGGGAAAGATATCAATTCTTTCAGCATTTTTGGAGCGTTTTGCAGTTTTTTTAACCATTGAAACCAATAAGAAAGTGCAAAAATCACAGCAAAAACTTTATGTGTAAAAATAGCCTACTGTAAGGGTTGACGGAGGCAGTATTTATTTCTTTTTAATTTTGCAGTATATACAAGTCATTATACAGGAAATAATGTTTCCTAACAAATTTTCCTGTAAAATCTGCTTTATCTTAGGTGTGGTGAGTTTTATTGTCAGTCCGTAAAAGCAGCGTAATACTCTAACAACATTGATCCCAGCAGCGACCTGGGAGTCAGAGATACATCAAGGCATCTTCCCCTTGCTGTTCCCATTCCAATTGAGCACTTTTTCCATCCATTATAAGATTTCACTGCCCTCGAGACCTGGGAGGGTCTGCCAGAAAAATGCTTGAGTTTCCCATTGACTTCCATGATACTCAATTCGAGCACCCAAGCACTCCAACGTGCTCGATTTGAGTAACAAGCACCCAAAAATTTTAGTGCTTGCTCATCACTAATGTCCAGTTCTTGTGTTGCTTGGCCAGAAGGACTGAATAACTCTGGAGAAGTCTTATTCTTGTTTCCAGTCTTCGGTAGTGGCTTCTTTCCAGCCATTTGAGCATAAAGGCCTGGTTCTCATAGTCTGCTCTGAACAGTTGATGTTGATATGTATCTGTTACTTGATGTCTGTTTATTATCATTTATGAGGGTTATCTGATGTGCTGAAGTAATTCTTGGTCTTGTTTTCATAGCCTTATTCTTATGAGAGTTAGTTTCATAATAGCAAATGATGATTTTCTTGGCTGACCTTTATGTCTTAAAGTAATAATTAGGGATGAGCAAACCCGAACGTGAAAGTCCAGGGTCCTTCCCTCACATCTAGTGTGCATTACCGAATCCAGAACATAAACTTTTTACTGTATGCCCAGTTTTCTTTTCGGGTTGCCAGTCTAATAAAGCTTGTTGAAAGGCTGCAGCACAGACAATCAACATGCTTTTTGACTGTGTGCACTTCTGGAGACATCACGGCTGTAACATCCCTGGCGGCGTGCTGGCATGGCTTACCACCATCCACCATGCAAGATCGCCATCTTACCTATCAATCCAGGCTGCACACTTTGCTCCAGTACCTTCTGTGTCTCTTGTCTGACTGCTTAGGGCGGCGGCGCGGCTACTGCCTGATTCTTATAGTTACTGTGTGCACACTCCTAATGCTTCCGCAGCCTATTGCTGTGAGTCACTGGATACTTAAACCCCCTCCACCCAGTAGGGGGTGCCTGAGCAACACTTTCATTCAGTGTGTTCTGTGCAACTGAGTTGCCAGGTCCTGTCCTGTATCTTGTCTGTTTCCGCCCCTGGAATCTGTGACATTTAGTCTGTCTTTGCCACCCTGGGGGCTGGGTTCCCAGGCTCGTTCCTGTATGTTATTTCTGGTTCAGTTCCTGAGTGAACTGCAGAGTCTGAACCTGCACCTAACTCCAACTCGTTGTCTCTGAACTTCTGTTTGTGAGTTTTGTGTACACTCGCTACTTCATTGTAAGTACCTTGTGTGTATCTGGTTCTGCTTGTTCACTGCACCTGCGGTTTTGCTCTGCTCTGCTTGTTCACCGCACCTGTGGTTTTGCTTCGCTCTGCTTGTCCACCGCACCTGCGGTTTCGCTCCGCTCTGGTTGTCCACCGCATCTGCGGGTTTTGCTCTGCTCTGCTTGTCTACCGCATCTGCGGGTATTGCTCTGCTCTGCTTGTCTCTCGCACCTGCGGCTCCTTTCCTGTGTTCCAGTCTGTACTGGTCCCTATCTTGCCTGTGTTCCTACCTGCCAGTACCTGCTTGTCTGCATGCCAGCCGTGCCTGCCAGTGCCCACCTGTCTGCATGCCAGCCGTGCCTGCCAGTGTCCACCTGTCTGCATACCAGCTGTGCATGCAAATTCCCACCTGTTTGCATACCAGCCATGCCTACCAGTACCCACCTGTCTGTATGCCAGCCTAACCTTCCTGTTCCTGCATTCCCCATTGTGGGTCAACAGCTGTGACCGGGGTCTGACCTGGAGTAGCTCCTCGTCGCTCTTCTCGGTTCCTCCCTGGTTCACGGAGCAGACTGAGCCGCCGTGTGACCTTGGTCGGACCGATTTGATACTAAGTTACGCCCCTCCAGGCACTCCTCGGTTCATGGTCCAGTGGGATCACTAATCATGTTCACGCCAGTCAGTCCGGGCGTGTGCGTAACAACGACCATGATATGACGGCCTGTATAAAGGCCGGATCACGAGTTCCACCACCATTATGCTCTCATTTGTGTAGGGATAGGATACAGCTGGAGTGAAGGACAGATTCTGACTGTACATCTGCAAAAAAAATGCTGTGTGTACTCCTCAACCCATATCTGTGGTATTACTGTGCTAAAAGCCGCTGTGTGTACTCAGCACCCATGTCTGTGGGAGAACTGTCCTTTAAGCCGTTATGTGTACTCTGCACCCCCCTGCTGCCTGTGGGAGTGCTGTTCTTTAAGATTCTGTGTGTGCTCTGCCCCCACCGCCTGTAGGAGTACTGTCCTTTAAGCATCTGTGTGTATTCTGCACTCCCCGCTTGTGGGTGTACTGTTCTTTAATCCGCTGTGTGTACTCTGCACCCTCAGCCTGTAGGACTACAGTCCTTTAAGCCGCTGAGTATACTCTGCACCCCCCACCTGTGGGAGTACTGTCCTTTAATCTGCTGTGTGTACTCTGCACCCCCAACCTGTGGGAGTACTCTTCTTTAAGCCGCTGTGTTCACTCTGCACTAGTGATGAGCGAGTATGCCTCATTAACCCTAATGAGGCATACTCGCTTATCACTACTCTGCACCCATATCTGTGGGAGTGCTGTCCTTTAAGCCGCTGTGTGTACTCTGCACCTTTCTATGACTGTGGGAGTACTGTCCTTTAAGCAGCTGTGTGTACTCTGCACCCCCCATATTTGTGGGAGTACTATCCTTTAAGCCGCTGTGTGTACTCTGCACCCTTCTCTGACTGTGGGAGTACTGTCCTTTAGGCAGCTGTGTGTACTCTGTACCCCCAAATTTGTGGGAGTACTGTCCTTTCATCCACTCTGTGTTATCTGCACCCCCAGCCTGTCGGTGTACTGTCCTTTAAGTCGCTGTGTATTTTCTAGTAGTCTGAAAAATAAATTATTATCAACCATCTTGTTGCCATTTCTAGGCCCAAAAAATAATTTTTCTGGACTAGTGAGTGTTTTTTAGTTGTCTGGGAAATAAATAATTGGCATCAACCATCTCGTTGCCATTTCTGGGCACAAAAAATTATATTTCCGGACTAGTGTGTGTTTTTTAGCAGTCTGGGAAATAAATACTTGACATCAGCCGTCTAGTTGCCATTTCTAGGCACAAAAAATAATTTTGCTGGATTTGTGTGTGTTTTGTAGTAGTCTGAGGAATAAGTAATTGACATCGGCCGTCTAGTTGCCATTTCTAGGCACAAAAAATAATTCTTCTTGCTGATGGTGGTGCTTGTATACAGTAGGGAAAAAAAGTATTTATTCAGCCACCAATTGTGCAAGTTCTCCCACTTAAAAAGGTGAGAGAGGTCTATAATTAACATCATAGATAGACGTCAACTATGAGACAAAATGAGAAAACAAATTCTGAAAATCACATTGTTTGATTTGGAAAGAGTTTTTTTTCAAATTTTCGTGGAAAATAAGTATTTGGTCAATTACAAAAGTTCATCTCAATACTTTGTTATTAGTGTTGAGCGAGCACTAAAATGCTCGGGTGCTCGAAGCTCGGGCCGAGCTCACTGTGATACTCGGGTGCTCGACCCGAGCAACGAGCCCAATGTTAGTCTATGGGAGACCCGAACATTTTTGCGGCGGCTCCCCCGGCAGTCTGTAGAAAGCCTAAAAAGTGCCCAAAACGATAGTGACAGTGCTCAAATGACATGGGGACAGCATGGGGATCGCCCCTGGAAGCATTTCTGACCCCCAGGTCACTGCTGTCAACAACATGGTCAGAGGTATTAAGCCACTTTTACAGGCTCACAATAAAACGTTCAAAAATTAAAGTGAAAGTGCTTTCCTCTGAAATATGTTAACCCCTTAACGACCATGGGTCTTTCTGTTTTCGTGTTTTCCTGTTTTGCTCCCCTTCTTCTCAGAGCCAGAACTTTTTTAATTTTCGTTCAATATGGCCACGTGAGGGCTTATTTTTTGCGGGACGAGTTGTATTTTTAAACACCATCACTGGGTTTTCCATATCGTGTGCTGGAAAATGGGAAAAAAATTCCAAGTGCAGTGAAACTGCAAAAAAAATGCAATTCCACAGTTGTTTTTTGGGTCCTTTTTTTACCACGTTCACAGATTGCTAAAACTGACCTGCCATCATTATTTTCCAGGTCGTTACAAGTTCATAGACACCAAACATGTATAGGTTCTTTTTTATTTAAGTGTTGAAAAAAAAATCCAAAGCTTGCTAAAAACACCAAAAAAATGACGCCATTTTCCGAGACCCTTAGCTTCTCCATTTTTCGGGATCTGGGGCCAGGTGAGGGCTTATTTTTTGCGTGCCGGGCTGACGTTTTTATTGATACCATTTTGGGGCAGATCCGATGTTTTGATCGCCCGTTATTGCATTTTAATGCAAAGTTGTAGCGACCAAAAAAACTTAATTCTGGCGTTTAAAATTTTTTTCTCGTTACGCCGTTTACTGATTGTATTAATTCTTATTTTATATTGATAGATCGGGCGATTCTGAACGCGGTGATACCAAATATGTGTATGTGGTTTTTTTTTTTTTAATATATATATTTTATTTTGAATGGGGCGAAAGGGGGGTGACTTAAACTTCTATATATTTTTATTTTTTTAAAAACTTTTTTTTTACACTTTCTGCTTGCTTCTATAGTCTCCAGAGGAGACTAGAAGAAGCAGTTGTCTGATTGCTTCTACTGCATACAAGCGATGAGCAGATCGCTTGTATGCAGGAGAAATGCTCACTTGCTATGAGCGCTGACCACTAGGTGGCGCTCATAGCAATTGAGACATGACAACCACAGGCGTCTGCTGCAGACCCTGAGTTGTCATGCCCACCCATTGGTGAACCGCGATCACGTGACGGGGTCACTGATGGGCGGGGCTTAGGACTCCCAGAAGCGCGAGTTAAATGCTACTGTCAGAGATTTAACATGTTAACAGCCGCGGGTGGATTGCGATTCCAATATTCAGCTGACATGTGCTCGCTTCAGTGCGGGCTCACCGCCGGAGCCCCCGCTGAACCGGCCTCCCCGACCTGGTGCGTACTATTACTGACCAGGTCGGAAAGGGGTTAAGGAACATCGTTTCCAGGGTAAAGACTTGTGTATAAGGTAAAATAAATAACCAAAACAAAAATACTCCTCCACACCTTGGGCTATGTTCACAAGTAGCATTTTTTATGCGTTTTGCACGTTTGCATTGCTTTCAACCGTGACAAATGCATTAACCGGGAAATGTCATTTTAACATTTTACAACCTTATCTGGCCATGTGCTGTGTGACACATGCATACAGTGCTAAAAAGACATGGGAACAGCATGGGGAAGACCCCTGGAAGCATCTCTGACACCCAGGTCACTGCCTAAAAGTGTGCCCATCAGAATTGATCCTTGCCGCATCAGAAGATGCAGACTTGCAATTATCCCCGTGCAAGTCCTTGTCCCAGGGCAGTGTTCAATTGTACCTCCCCCATAACTTGCAATACAAGCGTAAGTATGCAGCCTGCCACCCACCCACCCCCAGGCTGCAATACCATACTGCTAGCTTGCTTGCACTTGAAATTGGGCCTTTTAGGAATGTGGAGGTGGAATCTGGCCACCACGTCATGTCTGCATCGGTAGCCTGGTATTCATACTCAGTCCCCTGCCGCCCGGCGGCCGGGTGTCCACGCTTGGTCCCCAGCCGCCAGGGGGCGGCCGGGTGTCCATACTCAGTCCCCAGTTGCCCTGCGGCCGGGTGCCCACACACAGTCCCCAGCCGCGTGGGGGTGGCCGTGTGTCCATAAACGGTCCCCAGCCGCCCCTATTTGTCCCGGTGCGCCTTATACACAAGCGCGCATACCAAAACATTACCTGTGCCCTCCCCAGTGCATTTAGTGGGAAGGACAGCCTAACCACAAACACGTGGACAAGTGAATGTGGCCAGGAATGGTCCATCTCACTGACGCCTTCACACTGGGTTAATATTGTGAAAGCCGGGACACAGTTGGACACTGGGATGCAACATGTCCTCCAGACATAGAGGATTGCAGGTCCTGGGTCAATCAGGCTTCAACACAAAGTTCAGAAGGTAGACAGCAGCAGTGGTCGGCCTCCTACACAACGAGTAAATTATTCATGATCATGAGGCCATCCACCTCCTTAGCTTTCTGTTCCTTGGAATGCAAGCGCATGTACAGTATGTAGTAGCAGCTAGGCCTGAGGTGGTCAGCGTTTTGGCGCATATTCTACCTCCTTCGAGGATTGCTGGATGTTTTCCTGCTACTATCCCAGTTCTATGACTCCCGTTAAAACAAAGCTTCAGGTGATGAATGATGGATGAGGTGGTGGCAAAGGAGAAAGAGCAGGAGGAACAGGGACCATTCACATCAATATCAGGCCAGCCAACCACACATGTCTTGTAGGATATGTTTCTGTACCAAAAGGAGCGGTTCATCTACACAGTTATAAGGCATACAGTGAATGCAATGCCTACCAAAAATTTCGAGGCACTCCAATGCCCCTTGAAAGTGACATGGAGGTCAGAGGGCCTTAACTAAACCGTTTTTTCCATTTATAGCAACTGGGTCTCCTGTACACTGTTGGCCTAAGCAGGGAATGGAAGGCTTTCCAAAAATTATTAGGCACTGCAATGCCCCTTGAAACAGATGTGGATTACAGCGTATTAAAAACCTTCTACCCATTATTGGTGAGTGGGTCTCCCTTAGTGTTCGCCTATGCATTGAAAAGCAAAAGCTGACAAAAATTAGGAGGAAATGCAATGCCCGTTGCAAGAGTCGTGGAGGTTAGAGGTAATTAAAAACAACATGTCAATGCCCCTTGGAAGAGCTGTGGAGTTCAGAGTGGTTTAACAAGACGGTTTTAATGCCCCTTAGAAGAGACGTGGAGTTCAGAGTGGTTTAACAAGACAGTTTTAATGCCACTTGGAAGAGATGTGGAGGTCACAGTAGCTTAACAAGATGGTTTTAATGCCCCTTGGAAGAGACGTGGAGTTCAGAGTGGTTTAACAAGACAGTTTTAATGCCCCTTGGAAGAGTGGTGGAGGTCGCAGTGGAATAAAAAGACAATATCAATGCCCCTTGGAAGAGTGGTGGAGGTTACAGTGGAATAAAAAGACAATATCAACGCCCTGTGGAAGAGACGTGGAGGTCACAGTAGCTTAACAAGACGCTTTTAATGCCCCTTGGAAGAGTGGTGGAGGTCGCAGTGGAATAAGAAGACAATATTAACGACCCTTGGAAGAGACGTGGAGGTCACAGTAGCTTAACAAGACGATTTTAATGCCCCTTACAAGAACCATGCAGTACAGCATATTAAAAACATTATTCCCATTATTGGGGAGTGGGTCTCCCATAGTCTTTGCCTATGCCTTCCAAGCAAAAGCTGGCAAAAATTAGGAAGGGGGAACTTGCAATGTCCCTTACAAGAGCCATGCAGTACAGCATATTAAAAACATTATTCCCATTATTGGGGAGTGGGTCTCCCATAGTCTTTGCCTATGCCTTCCAAGCAAAAGCTGCCAAAAATTAGGACAGAGGAACTTGCAATGCTGGCAACATGGACCACGGTCACCCTGGTGGTATATTGGTCGTGGAGGCTGAGGATAAGGAGAAGAGCAAAAAACAGCCGAAATGAGGAAGCGTATACCCATGTGTGGGTGTGAAGCGATGCATGGGAATACACCTCCCGAAATAACACAGTTGATTTGACTTTATGTTACTCTGCTGTCATTTGGTGGTGATGAGAAGTCTGGCTCAATCCAGCCCTTGTTCATTTTGGTAAGGGTCAGCTTGTCAGCATTGTCAGTTGACAGGCGAGTGCGCTTATCAGTTATAATTCCCCCAGCGGCACTAAAAACACACTCCGATAACACGCTAGCGGCAGGGCAGGCTATGACCTCCAAGGCATACAGAGTGAGTTCATTCCAAGTGTCCAGCTTGGATACCCAATAATTAAAAGCACAGAGGAATCACGGAGGACCCTGGTACTCCCTCACCATCTTTTGAAACTTTCCACTCCTTGTGAGAGTACCCTGCGCCTCAGGGCCTGTAAGCTGGGCAGGTCTCAGAAAACTGTCCTAGAACATTGACAGTGTTCCCCTGCCTCTGCTGGATTGGAGTTGCGTCTCTCTCGCCTGTATGCCTTAGTTGGGCAGCGAACTGTGACCTCTGCCGCTACCGTGTTCAGATGGGAATTTTTTTAATAGTTCTGCAGCAAGGGCCTTCTGGTACTGCCCCATTTTTGTAGACCTCTCCAACTCAGGAATAAGAGAGTGAAAGTTCTCCTTGTAGAGGGGGTCTAAAAGTGTCATCAACCAGTAATGACTGTCACCCAACATTTTGACAATGCGAGGGTCACGGTTAAGGCGGCGTAACATAAAGTCAGCCATGGGTGCCAGACTGGTAACGGGCAAGACTTTCGTGTCCTCACCAAGATGACGACTGATAGTGTTGAGCGATCACTAAAATGCTCGGGTGCTCAAAGCTCGGGCAGAGCTTACCGTGATACTCGGGTGCTCGACCCGAGCAACGAGCCCAATGTTAGTCTATGAGAGACCAGAGCATTTTTGCGGCAGCAACCCCGGCAGTCTGTAGGAAGCCTAAAAAGTGCCCAAAACGATAGTGACAGTGCTCTAAAGACATGGGGGCAGCATGGGGAACGCCCCTGGAAGCATTTCTGACCCCCAGGTCACTGCTGTCAACAACGTGGTCAGAGGTATTAAGCCACTTTTGCGGGCTCACAATAAAACGTTCAAAAACGAAACTGAAACTGTTTTCAAGTGAAATATGTTAAGGAATTTCCTTTCCAGGGTAAAAACTTGTGTATAAGGTAAAATAAATAACCAAAACAAAAATACTCCTCCACACCTTGGGCTATGTTCACAAGTAGCATTTTTCATGCGTTTTTGCACTTTTGTATTGCTTTCAACCGTGACAAATGCGTTCACCGGGAAATGTCATTTTAACATTTTACAACCTTATCTGGCCATGTGCTGTGTGACACATGCATACAGTGCTGAAAAGACAAGGGATCAGCATGGGGAAGACCCCTGGAAGCATCTCTGACCCCCAGGTCACTGTCTAAAAGTGTGCCCATCAGAAGTGATCCTTGCCGCATCAGAAGATGCAGACTTGCAACTATCCCCATGCAAGTCCTTGTCCCAGGGCAGTGTTCAATTGTACCTCCCCCATTCCTTGCAATGCAAGCGAAAATATGCAGCCAACCACCCACCCACCCGCAGGCTGCAATACCATACTGCTAGCTTTCACTTGAAATGGGGCTTTTTAGTTTGGAGGAGGCCGAAGCTGGCCACTACCTCATGGCCGCTTCAGCAGCGATGTATCCATACTCTGTCCCCAGCCGCCCGGCGGCCGGGTGCCCACGCTCGATCCCCAGCCGCCAGGTGGCGGCCAGGTGTCCATACTCGGTCCCCAGCTGCCCTGATTTCTCCTTTCACCTTCCCCCACACTTTTCTTAGCCTGGCCTGCTTTAGGGCAGCATTGGACGAGTCCACCAGAGAACCAGACTCCTCCGGTGGGCCCTGGCTTCTCCATCAGGGGAGTTGAGAGTGCCTAGGTGAGGAGCATGATGATGATGATAGAAGTTAGCATCTGCTTTGTTTTCTTGGAATGCAAGCGCATGTATGTAGTAGCGGCTAGGCCTTAGGTGGTCCGCGTTTTGGCGCATATCCTACCTCCTCCGAGGATTGCTGGATGTTTTCCTGCTACTATCCCAGTTCTATGACTCCCGTTAAAACAAAGCTTCAGGTGATAAATGATGGATGAGGTGGTGGCAAAGGAGAAAGAGCAGGAGGAACAGGGACCATTCACATCAATATCAGGCCAGTCAACCAGATATGTCTTGTAGGATATGTTTCTGTAACAAAAGGAGCGGTTCAGCTACACAGTTATAGGGCATACAGTGAGTGCAATGCCTACCAAAAATTTCGAGCCACTCCAGTGCCCCTTGGAAATGACATGGAGGTCAGAGGGCGTTAACTAAACCTTTTTTTCGATTTATAGCAACTGGGTCTCCCATGCACTGTTGGCCTAAGCAGTGAATGGAAGGCTTTCCAAAAATTATGAGGAACTGCAATGCCCCTTACAAGAGCCATGTGTGGCACCCCAGGGGTCTGGTCACCACAGTAATAGAGATATTACGTCGGAGAGCAAGTGGGAGGTTTCCTGGTCAGAATCCCTTAAACATGCAATATCCTCCTGCCCCAGTCCTGAGAGGGGAGAATTCTGCCCTTATAAACTGGATCTGGGGCGGGGTTGAGTGAGTGAGAGAACAGTCAGAGTCAGAGTGAGAGCAAGGGAAAGTAACAGCAAGGAGCTCTGTAGGAGCTAGGAGCTAAAGACCAGGGGCTGGAAGCTGAGCAGAGCTCGCCCTTTCAGAAGACAATAGGAACCGGACACAGGAGTCCGAAGCTATGAGGACTTATATATCCAGCAGCAGAAACCAGCCGGCAGGGGATTTCAGGTCCTCTGTCCATAGAAGCCCGGAGGCTCAGTCTCAAGCAAGGGACCAGCACCGCCGTCGTGGAGCGGAGGCTGACAGAAGGCCCCAAGTCACCAGCCATACGGGTGAGCACTACACGGTACACTCAGGGACGTGGGCTACTTCTACCCGCTTACAGCAAGGTAGCCAGAAAGAGTGCAGACAGACGGGGAGGCCTACAACTCCACCTGGCCAGGGGAACTCCTGCTTGCTCACAGACTGACCAGGCCTCTTATGCTAGCCAGTACTCCCGTTAGGGTCTACCTTATAATCATCAATAAAGACCCTGAACTGCACTGCAAAGACTCTGAGTCGTTCCTGCTGCGCTCGTGCACCATCACCCCCATCATCCACACTCACTGCCCTTAGGCTATATTCCTCCCGAGGGGAGTTATCCCATTCTATGCTGCGCACACAACACCAGCCTCAGCGGTCTGCCTCGCAGCGGTGGTACTCCCTGACCGCAATCCATGGGTGGCGCAGTCGGACAATTAATCTCAAAACCTAAGAAAGACTGCCGCTGGTTTTACCACCCTGAGCCATGGGACCGGGTCACCGCCACAGAGACTACAGACCCCAGAGACCCGGCACCTGGTATCCCACACACGTGTACACACGGTACAAGGGGGCGCGTCACATGCAGTACAGCATATTACAAACATAAGTCCCATTATTGGGGAGTGGGTCTCCCATAGTATTTGCTTATGCCTTGCAAGCAAAAGCTGCCAAAAATTAGGAAGGAGCAACTTGCAATGCCCCTTACAAGAGCCATGCAGTACAGCATATTACAAACATAAGTCCAATTATTGGGGAGTGGGTCTCCCATAGTATTTGCTTATGCTTTCCCAGCAAAAGCTGCCAAAAATTAGGACGGAGCAACTTGCAATGCCCCTTACAAGAGCAATGCAGTGCAGCATATTACAAACATAAGTCCCATTATTGGGGAGTGGGTCTCCCATAGTATTTGCTTATGCTTTCCCAGCAAAAGCTGCCAAAAATTAGGACGGGGCAACTTGCAATGCCCCTTACAAGAGCCATGCAGTACAGCATATTACAAACATAAGTCCATTATTGGGGAGTGGGTGTCCCATAGTATTTGCTTATGCCTTGCAAGCAAAAGCTGCCAAAAATTAGGACGGAGCAACTTGCAATGCCCCTTACAAGAGCCATGCAGTACAGCATATTACAAACATAAGTCCCATTATTGGGGAGTGGGTCTCCCATAGTATTTGCTTATGCCTTGCAAGCAAAAGCTGCCAAAAATTAGGCCGGAGCAACTTGCAATGCCCCTTACAAGAGCCATGCAGTACAGCATATTACAAACATAAGTCCCATTATTGGGGAGTGGGTCTCCCATAGTATTTGCTTATGCTTTCCCAGCAAAAGCTGCCAAAAATTAGAACGGAGCAACTTGCAATGCCCCTTACAAGAGCCATGCAGTACAGCATATTACAAACATAAGTCCCATTATTGGGGAGTGGGACTCCCATAGTATTTGCTTATGCTTTCCCAGCAAAAGCTGCCAAAAATCAGAACGGAGCAACTTGCAATGCCCCTTACAAGAGCCATGCAGTACAGCATATTACAAACATAAGTCCCATTATTGGGGAGTGGGTCTCCCATAGTATTTGCTTATGCTTTCCCAGCAAAAGCTGCCAAAAATTAGGACGGAGCAACTTGCAATGCCCCTTACAAGAGCCATGCAGTACAGCATATTACAAACATAAGTCCCATTATTGGAGAGTGGGTCTCCCATAGTATTTGCTTATGCTTTCCCAGCAAAAGCTGCCAAAAATTAGGACGGAGCAACTTGCAATGCCCCTTACAAGAGCAATGCAGTACAGCATATTACAAACATAAGTCCCATTATTGGGGAGTGGGTGTCCCATGGTATTTGCTTATGCTTTCCCAGCAAAAGCTGCCAAAAATTAGGATGGAGGAACTTGCAATGCTGGCACCCTGGTTGTATAGTGGTGGTGGAGGCTGAGGATAAGGAGAAGAAGATTAAACAGCCGAAACGAGGAAGCGTATACCCATGTGTGGGTGTGAAGCGGTGCATGTGAATACACCTCCCGAAATAACACAGTGGATTTGACTTTATGTTACTCTGCTGTCATTTGGTGGTGATGAGAAGTCTGGCCCAATCCAGCCCTTGTTCATTTTGATAAGGGTCAGCTTGTCAGCATTGTCAGTTGACAGGCGAGTGCGCTTATCAGTTATAATTCCCCCAGCGGCACTAAAAACATGCTCCGATAACACGCTAGCGGCAGGGCAGGCCAGGACCTCCAAGGCGTACAGAGCGAGTTAATTCTAAGTGTCCAGCTTGGATACCCAATAATTAAAAGGCACAGAGGAATCACGGAGGATGCTGGTATGATCGGCAAGGTACTCCCTCACCATCTTTTGAAACTTTCCACTCCTTGTGCGAGTATCCCGCGCCTCAGGGCCTGTAAGCTGGGCGGGTGTCAGAAAACTGTCCCAGAATGTTGACAATGTTCCCCTGCCTCTGCTGGATTGGAGTTGCATCTCTCTCGCCTGTACGCCTTGGTTGTGCAACGAACTGTGACCTCTGCCGCTAGCGTGTTGAGATGGGAATTTTTTTAAGAGTTCTGCAGCAAGGGCCTTCTGGTATTGCCCCATTTTTGTAGACCTCTCCACCTCAGGAATAAGAGAGTGAAAGTTCTCCTTGTAGTGGGGGTCTACAAGTGTCACCAACCAGTAATGACTGTCACCCAACATTTTAACAACACGAGGGTCACGGTTAAGGCAGCGTAACATAAAGTCAGCCATTCGTGCCAGACTGGTAACGGGCAAGATTTCCGTGTCCTCACCAAGATGACGACTGACCATGCTCTCCTCCTCCTCCTCTTCCTCCTCCCCCCTGTCCTCAGGCCATCCACCTGAACCGACGGTATGACAGTTGCACAGGTACTACCGTCTACAACGCATGATAGCAGCTCCTGTTCTTACTCCTCCTCCTCCTCCTCCTCCTCTCCCTCATTGTCCCCCAATGCACGTTGGGATGAGATGAGGCTGGGCTGTGTGTAATCGCCTGCTACGGCTTCTTGATCCATCTCATCATACTCTGGCTGAAATGCCTCCTCTTTAATTCTCTGCAGAGAGCGTTGCAAAAGACAGACAAGTGGGATGCTGACACTAATGATGGCGTCATCGCCACTCACCATCTTGGTGGCCTCCTCAAAATTTGTCAGGATGGTACATATGTCAGACATCCAGGTCCACTCCTGAGGTCTTATGTGTGGAGTCTGACCTGAATATCGACGGCCTTGTTGCAGCTGGTACTCCACAACTGCTCTCTTCTGCTCACAAATCCTTTGCAACATGTGGAGGGTAGAGTTCCAACGTGTGGGGACATCACACACCAGTCGGTATGCCGGAAGCTGCAAACGCTGCTGCAACACAGCAAGGGCGGCGGAAGCTGTAGCCGACTTGCGAAAATGAGCTGACAGGCGGCATATTTTCACGAGCAGATCTGGCAACTCGGGGTATGATTTAAGAAACTGCTGAACCACGAGGTTAAGCACATGAGCCAGGCATGGTACGTGTGTGATCTCACCTCGCCTCAGAGCCGCCACCAGGTTACGGCCATTGTCACACACGACCATGCCGGGATGTAGGTTCAGCGGTCTCAGCCACAGATCTGCCTGCTCTTTCACAGCTGTCCACAACTCACAAGCAGTGTGAGGTTTATCACCTAAGCTTATGAGTTTCAGAACAGCCTGTTGCCGCTTGGCGGAGGCAGTACTGCAATGCTTCCAGCTTGTAACTGATGTGGTGATATCTGAGATGGAGGCTGAATATGAGGAGGAGGAGGAGGAGGATGCGCAGGAGCTGTACACTGTGGGGGCAACTCTGACTGACATAGGGCCTGCAATCCTCGGTGTGGGGAGGATGTGTTCCGTCCCAAGGTCCGACTGGGTCCCGGCTTCCACTATGTTTACCCAGAGTGCCGTCAGAGAGATGTACCGTCCCTGGCCACAAGCACTTGTCCACGTGTCAGGTGGACTCTCCCAGTAACTGCATTGTTGAGGACACGGCAGATGCTTTGGGACACGTGCTTGTGTAGTGCGGGGATGGCACACCGGGCAAAATAGTGTCGGCTGGGGACCGAGTACCGAGGGACGGCCACCGCCATAAGATTGCGGAAGGATTCCGTCTCCACCAGCCTAAAAGGCAGCATTTCGAATGCAAGCAGTCGTGAAATGTGCGAATTTAGGACTGCGGCATGTGGGGCGTTAGCTGCGAATTTCCGCTTTCGTTTAAATTTCTGGGATATGGACAATTGAACGCTGCGGTGGGACGTGGACGTGGACGTTGATGCTGTTTCTTGAGAAACTGCCATAACAAGTGAAGACTGAGAGGAGGGGGCATCTTTACATGCAGTATGGACAGGGGATTGCCTTGCACACACAACAGGGGGTTCTATTGCACGCACAACAGTGGAAGAAGCAGTGGTGACACCCGCTGACACTGGTCGTGGACCCTGGGTTTCGCCCCACAAAGTCGGGTGCTTTGCTGCCATGTGCCTGATCATGCTCGTGGTGGTCAGGCTGGTAGTTTTTTCAAACCTGCTGATGCTGGCATGGCAAGTGGAACATATGGCCTTTTCGGGGTTATCAGTAGAGTCTTTAAAAAAAATTCCAGACTCTGGAAGACCTATCGCTTGTACTGGCAATGTCCCTCGTGTTGGTGTTACGGGGAACGGTTGCCTGCCTTCTTTCTGCGGCCACCACACTACTTCTTCCTGCCTGTTGGGGTACTCTGCCTCCCTCCCCCTGTGTGCTGCTGGCCTCACTCTGCATGTCCTCCTTCCACGTTGGGTCAGTTACTAGATCATCCACCACCTCCTCCTCTTCCACTTGCGCACCACGATCCTCCTCCTCACTTCCTGGCAATGGTGTCTCGTCATCGTCCACCTCTTGTGACAGATTGCCAACGTCGACTTCCTGTGGCCGTGGCTGTTCAAATATTTGGGCATCGCAACATGGGATCTCCTCTTCCACCACTTCAAGCGTATCAGGCGAGCGGCCCAAATACGGAAATGGAGCAGTGAACAGCTCTTCAGAGTGTCCAAGTGTGGGATCACTTGCTGTCTGACGACACTCGGCATGGTGGGAGGAAGGAGCATCAGGGTGAGGAGGAGTATGCAGTCGAGACTCACGGCTACTAAGAGTTGACCGTGTGGAAGACAGACCGGAGGTGGTGGTGCTCAGGTAACTGGAAGTATTGTCTGCTATCCAATTAATAACCTGTTCACACTGATCAGTTCTCAATACTGGTGTTGTTCTGTGCTTCCTGTTATGTTCTGCTACCAGAGCTAAGGAAAGAGAGGAGATCTGTCCCTACGATAGAACTCAGCTGAATCCCTACGATGTAACAGGGGACCTGATCCTGCGATCAGACCTGCTAAAGTCCTAAGCTAGTCTGTACGGAGACCTATAGATGTGGGGAAGGAATCCCTACAAGTACTAAGGACTGGGAGGAAAATGGACACCTCCTAACAGAAATAGTAGCAGACAGACGAACAAACAAAATATATAGAACATAGAGGTCCGTAGACCAAGCAAACTAACAGAGTTAGATACAGAGCACAGGCTAGCTAGAAAGTAGTAATACAATGAAGTCCAGCAAAGCCAGAAGGGCGGAGCAGGGTTAAATAGGCCAACAAGGTCATGTGACCAGCAAAGGAAAAAAAACCTAAGAGCAAGGTTCTAACAGTACCCCCCCTTCTAAGAGGATCCTCCGGATCCCCTAGGATCAGGCTTATCAGGAAATCTCCTGTGAAACGCTCTGATAAGTCTGGACGCGGAAACATCATCCGACCTCACCCAAGAGTTATCCTCGGGACCGAAACCTTTCCAGGCCACAAGATACTGCAAACTACCTCTATACCGTCTAGAGTTAAGGATGCGAGAAATTTCATATTCCCCGTCCTCCACCACCGGAGGAACAGAGGCAGAGGCGTCACAATCCGATACAACAGCTTTTTTCAACAGAGAGACATGAAATACCGGATTAATTCTCCAGGAGGTAGGAACCTCCAACCTAACAGCAGATTGGTTGACAACCTGAAGCACCTTAAAGGGCCCTACAAACTTGGGACCCAATTTCTTTGAAGGAATCCTCAACCGCAGATTCCTAGAGGACAACCAAACCATGTCACCAACAGCGAACAAAACCTCCTGTCGTTTCCTATCAAAGTAGTCTTTAGATTTTCTGTTGGCCTCCTGAAGATTACCACGCACATCCGTCCAAACTCTCTCCAAATCACCGGAAAAATTCTCCTCCTCAGGCACGGCAGATCCCAACTTGGAGAACGACCCAAACGACGGATGTCTCCCAGAACAACAAAAAAAAGGCGAACAACCAGCAGAAGAAGATGTATGATTGTTCAGAGCAAATTCAGCAAGTGGCAGAAACTCAGACCACCCCTCTTGATTGTCTGCCACAAAACAACGCAAGAACTGCTCAACATCCTGGTTTTTCCTTTCTGTCTGGCCATTAGATTCAGGATGATATCCGGACGAGAACGACAAATGAACTCCCAACCTATCACAAAAGGCACGCCAAAAACGAGCCACGAACTGAGGACCCCTATCAGAAACAATGTCAGTAGGAACGCCATGAAGTCTGACAATTTCCTTGACAAAGGCCTTAGCGAGAGTTTTAGCGCAGGGCAGTTTGACGAAAGGAACCAAGTGACACATCTTGCTAAAACGGTCCACGACCACCCAGATGACAGTAAAACCCTCAGAGGGGGGAAGGTCAGTTATAAAGTCCATAGCCAAATGTGTCCAAGGAGCACTGGGAACCTCCAAAGGACAAAGCAACCCCGCAGCAGGAGTATGTGAGGACTTAGATCTAGCACATATAGTACATTGACGCACCCACTTAATGACTTCCTTCTGCCATCCAGGCCACCAAAAACTGCGACCCACCAGTCTCTTGGTCTCAGAGATTCCGGGATGACCTGCCAACCGAGATTCGTGACACTCAACAAACAAATCTCTCCTAAAGGTCCCAGGCACAAACAACCTCCCATGAGGAGTGTTAGAAGGGGCATTCTCCTGTGCTTTAAGAATCTCATTTTCCAAAACGGAGTCCAAAGCAGCTATCACAACACCTTCTTGTAAAATGTTCTCCTCTTTCTCAGCACCGACTATGGGAGAAAAACTGCGAGACAAGGCATCCGCCTTAACATTCTTAGTACCAGGGATGTAAGTAACGGAGAAATTAAACCGCGAGAAAAACAGTGCCCACCTAGCCTGACGGGCATTCAGGCGCTTGGCAGCATCAAGATATATCAGATTTTTATGATCCGTAAGAACCTGAACGGAAAATTCCGCACCTTCCAAGAAGTGGCGCCAGTGTTCAAATGCGAGTTTAATAGCCAATAATTCCCGATTACCAATATCGTAATTCAGTTCAGTCTCCGAAAATTTTTTTGAAAAAAAGGCACAGGGATGTAATCCATCCCCGTTATCCTGAGACAATACTGCGCCAACCCCCACAGAGGAAGCATCAACCTCAACCAAAAACGGCCTAGTAACATCAGGCTGCATAAGGATGGGAGCAGAGGTGAACCTCTCCTTGAGATACACAAAAGCTTCAATGGCCTCAGAAGACCACTGAACCGCATCAGCACCTTTCCTGGTGAGATCAGTCAGAGGTTTGACAATACTAGAAAATTTTTTTATGAATTTTCTGTAGTAATTGGCGAAACCCAAAAACCTCTGTATCGATTTCAAACCAATAGGCCTAGGCCATTCCTGCACAGCCTGAACCTTAACCGGATCCATCTCAAAACCTTTGCTGGAGATAATGTAGCCCAAAAAACTAATTCTCTGTACAGCGAACTCAGATTTCTCCAGCTTAGCAAAAAGCGAATTGTCCATTAATAACTGTAATACCTCACGCACGCTCCGCCAATGAGACTCCAGATCCGGCGAATAAATCAAAATGTCATCCAAATACACAACCACATTCTTACCGATCAAAGGTCTAAGGATGTCATTAATCAGATTCTGAAAAAATGCAGGAGCATTAGTAATACCAAAAGGCATAACCAGATTCTCAAAATGACCCACAGGAGTGTTAAAAGCAGTCTTCCATTCGTCACCCTCCTTCATGCGCAACAGATTGTATGCCCCCTTAAGGTCAATTTTAGAGAACCACTTGGCCCCCATTAACTGGTTAAACAGATCAGGAATCAATGGCAGTGGGTAAGGATTGCGTACAGTAATTTTGTTAATCTCACGAAAATCCAGACAAGGACGTAAACCGCCGTCCTTTTTTTTTTACAAAAAAAAATCCAACCGCCACAGGAGACTTAGAGGGCCTAATGTGACCGGCGGCCAAACTTGTCTGTATGTATTCCTCCAAAGCCTTCCTCTCAGGAATAGTAAGGTTAAATAACCGACTTTTAGGAAGAGTCGCTCCAGGGACAAATTCAATAGAACAATCATAGTCTCTATGGGGAGGCAAAACCTGCGATTCCTTCTCAGAAAAAACTCTCCAAAAATCCTGAATAGGAACAGGCAATTCTCCCCTATCCAAAGCTGCAATACGCCCGTTACAACACTTGTCATAACATTTATGGCTCCAGGATTTAATTTCACTGGTAGACCAATCCAGTACAGGATTGTGAAATTTTAACCAGGGCAATCCCAATATTACTGGAGAAGGCAAGTTATTCAACACTACCAAATCCAATTTCTCATGGTGAACACCATTAATAGTGAGGGGAAATTCACAGACCTTGAGAGTAATATTCTTCAAAGGGGAACCATCCACAGAAACCACAGCAATGGGGGATGATAAAGGTTCAGGTTTTAAATTGAGTCTTTCCACGAATCCCCCATCAATTACATTCAGAGTAGACCCGCAATCGACAAACACCCGAAATTCCATTAATTTTTCCTGAGCAATCGTGGAAGCAGCTAAAAATACACCCTTGGAATTTAAACAGGCAATACGGGCATGACTGACCATTTTTTTTTCTTTCTTCATACGAAGCTCACAGCCTTTAATCAAATGACCAGATTTTCCGCAATAGAAACACAAGCCTTCAAAAAGTCTACGGTCTTTTTCTTGAGAGCGAGGTGCCACCGATCCAATCTCCATCGGTTCACCACTGTTAGTACACACATTCTTATAACCAGAAACTGACATAGCAGAGGATTTGCTCTCATTAACCCTTGCACGCAGTCTTCTATCCACCCGTATAGCTAATTGCATAGCCTGTTGCAAATCTTCATGTGTAGGATAAGCAATTAGCAGGTCTTTAACCCTTTCATTGAGCCCAGCAAGAAATAGACTTTTCAGAGCAGAATCTTTCCACCCTGTTTGAGTAGACCATCGACGGAAATGAGTACAATATTTTTCCATATTACCTGATCCCTGTCTCAAACGTCTTAACTCAGTCTCAGCTGATGCGACACGGTCAGGATCATCATATAATAGCCCCAAAGCAGAAAATAAACTATCCACTGATCTGAAGCATGTATCACTAGGTTGCAAAGAAAAGGCCCACTCCTGAGGCTCTTTGCGCAAAAGTGAGATTATGAACCCTATGCGCTGGGATTCATCCCCAGAGGACTTGGGTCTCAAACGAAAATACAATAAGCAAGCATTTTTAAATGAAAAAAATTCTCGGTGTTCACCAAAAAATAAATCCGGCAAACATACCTAAGGCTCCAAGAAATGTGCTCCAGGACAGTTACTCACGTGCTGACGGAGCTCGGCCACCTCCAGAGAGAGTCCCTGCAGGCGATGAGCCAAATCCTGAACCGACACCATGATGGAACAGAAAAATCTTTCCTTAGAGAATTTGCTGGCTGGACTTACTGTTATGTTCTGCTACCAGAGCTAAGGAAAGAGAGGAGATCTGTCCCTACGATAGAACTCAGCTGAATCCCTACGATGTAACAGGGGACCTGATCCTGCGATCAGACCTGCTAAAGTCCTAAGCTAGTCTGTACGGAGACCTATAGATGTGGGGAAGGAATCCCTACAAGTACTAAGGACTGGGAGGAAAATGGACACCTCCTAACAGAAATAGTAGCAGACAGACGAACAAACAAAATATATAGAACATAGAGGTCCGTAGACCAAGCAAACTAACAGAGTTAGATACAGAGCACAGGCTAGCTAGAAAGTAGTAATACAATGAAGTCCAGCAAAGCCAGAAGGGCGAAGCAGGATTAAATAGGCCAACAAGGTCATGTGACCAGCAAAGGAAAAAAAACCTAAGAGCAAGGTTCTAACACTTCCCTAGTAATTCGGTAAAGAAGTGGGAGCGAGAAGATGTGGCTGTTGGTTGTGGCACATTTTCACCTTGGCCACGGTCCCATCCTCTGCACGAACCATCACCAGAACGTCCACTTCCACTTCCCTTGCCACGCGCCTTGCCCATTGTAAATGAAGTAAAATAGCTTACACTTGCACTATCAATGGAAAAAGGGTAATAAAGAGTAGATTAGAACCGTGGAAGAGGAAAACCACAGTTTTTGTTTACTGGGGTATACCACACTTTTTTAAATAGAGATATTTGCGGCTGAACAGTGAGCGACACACTCAAACTGCTTTTTTTTTTAGATACCAAAGGCCCAAAACTGGATAGTACAGCGATTTGACCACACTGGGATGTCGGGCCTACAGAAGACTATTTTCAACAGATATATTTTTGTGTCACAACAGTCAGGAGACACTACTGTTTTTCTTTACGAAAAAAACTACCAAAACCTGAATAATAGAGATTTTTTACCGTGGGATGGCAAAACCACAGTTATTGTTTACTGGGGTATACCACACTTTTTTAAATAGAGATATTTGTGGCTGAACAGTGAGCGACACACTCAAACTGCAATTTTTTTAGATACCAAAGGCCCAAAACTGGATAGTACAGCGATTTGACCCGTGGAACTGCGAAACCACACTGGGATGTCGGGCCTACACAAGACTATTTTCAACAGATATATTTTTGTGTCACAACAGTCAGGAGACACTACTGCTTTTCTTTACGGAAAAAACTACCAAAACTTGAATAATAGAGATTTTTTACCGTGGGATGGCAAAGCCACAGTTATTGTTTACTGGGGTATAGCACACTTTTTTAAATAGAGATATTTGCGGCTGAACAGTGAGCGACACACTCAAAATGTTTTTTTTAGATACAAATGGCCTAAAAGTGGATAATACAGAGGTTTGAACCGTGAAACTGCAAAGCCACACTTGTATTTCTCGGGCCTACACCAGACTATTTTCAACAGATATATTTGTGTCTGAACAATCAGGAGACACTATTTATTTTTTACGGCAAAAAATGCCAAAAGCAGGATAATAGAGATGTTTTACCGTGGAACAGCAAAACCACAGTTATAATTTACTGGTGTATACCAGACTTTTTTGAATATATATATATTTGCGGCTGAACAGTGAGCGACACACTCAAACTGTTTTTTTTAGATACAAATGGCCCAAAAGTGGATAATACAGAGGTTTGTACCGTGGAACTGCAAAACCACACTTGTATTTCTCGGGCCTACACCAGACTATTTTCAACAGATATATTTGTGTCTGAAAAATCAGGGAGACACTATTATTTTTTTTTTTACAGCAAAAAATGCAAAAAGCAGGATAATAGAGATTTTTTACCGTGGTACAGCAAAAGCACACTTCTGTCTCTCTGGCCTACACCAGACTATTTTCAACAGATATATTTGTGTCTGAAAAATCAGGGAGACACTATTATTATTTTTATACAGCAAAAAATGCCTAAAACAGGATAATAGAGATGTTTTACCGTGGAACATCAAAACCACAGTAATAATTTACTGGTGTATACCAGACTTTTTTAAATATATATATATTTGCGGCTGAACAGTGAGCGACACACTCAAACTGTTTTTTTAGATACAAATGGCCCATTGAACTGCAAAACCACACTTCTATTTCTCTGGCCTACACCAGACTATTTTCAACAGATATATTTGTGTCTGAAAAATCAGAGGCACACTTTTTTTTTTTTGGGGGGGTGGACACCAAAAGGTTAATAAGATGGGTATTTGTACATTGTGAAGGAGGAAAAAAAAAAGAGGATTTAGATAAAAAAAAAGGATTTTTCCTGGCCCTCGGGACCTGGAGCTAAGTCCAGCAATTTCAGCAACAGGAGCAGCACACAGGACTGTAATGCAGCGTTTGCTGGTATAACCACTGCGTCTCCTATACAGCCTGCCTGCCTGATATACCTGGGATGGATATTAGTCCTGAGAAGGACTGTTTGTTTGATCTGGCTGCCTTTACAGACCCTACACTAACTATTTTGCAGGATTTATCTCTCCCTAAATCAGCAGCGCTGTCCCTACACTGTCTGATCCGGAGCGACTGTGTCCAAGATGGCGGCGCCAGGTTTTAAATACTCGAGGTGACGCTGTACGGCCAGCCAATCACTGTAATGCCCACAAACAACATGGCTGTGGCATTACAGTGACTGGCTGGCAATCCCTGCATGTTCATTGGCTCTGTAAAGAGCGCCAAACATGCAGGGCGGAGACCCGAGCTCCCGCCCGAGTAACCTGGAAATGCTCGGTGCTCGCCGAACATCCCGAGTAGCGTGATGCTCGGGCGAGTACCAAGCAGTGTCGAGCATGTTCGCTCAACACTATTTGTTATATATCCTTTGTTGGCAATGACAGAGGTCAAATGTTTTCTGTAAGTCTTCGCAAGGTTGGCACACACTGTTGCTGGTATGTTGGCCCATTCCTCCATGCAGATCTCCTCTAGAGCTGTGGTGTTTTGGGGCTGTTGCTGGGAAACACGGACTTTCAACTCCCTCCAAAGGTTTTCTATAGGGTTTAGATCTGTAGACTGGCTAGGCCACTCCAGGACCTTGAAATGCTTCTTACGAAGCCACTCCTTCGTTGCCCTGGCGGTGTGCTTGGGATCATTGTCATGCTGAAAGACCCAGCCACGTTTCATCTTCCATGGCCTTGCTGATGGAAGGAGGTTTGCACACAAAATCTCACGATACATGGCCCCTTTCATTCTTTCATGTACACGGATCAGTCGTCCTGGTCCCTTGGCAGAGAAACAGCCCCAAAGCATGATGTTGCCACCCCCATGCTTCACAGTAGGTATGGTGTTCTTTGGATGAAACTCAGCATTCTTTCTCTTCCAAGCACGATGAGTTGTGTTTCTTACAAACAGTTCTACTTTGGTTTCATCTGACCATATGACATTCTCCCAATACTCTTCTGGATCATCCAAATGCTCTCTGGCAGACTTCAGATGGGCCCAGACATGTAATGGCTTAAGCAGTGGGGCACATTTGGCACTGCAGGATCTGAGTCCCTGGCGGCAGAGTGTGTTACTGATGGTAACCTGTGTAACGTTGGTCCCAGCTCTCTGCTGGTCATTTACTAGGTCCCCTAGTGTGGTTCAGGGATTTTTGCTCACCGTTGCTGAGATAATTTTGACCCCACGGGGTGAGATCTTGTGTGGAGATCCAGATCCAGGGAGATTATCAGTGGTCTTGTATGCCTTCCATTTTCTAATTATTGCTCCCACAGTTGATTTCTTCACACCAAGCTGCTTGCCTATTGCAGATTCAGTCTTCCCTGCCTGGTGCAGGGCTACAATTTTGTTTCTGGTGTCCTTCCACAGCTCTTTTGTCTTCACCATAGTGGAGTTTGGAGTGTGACTGTTTGAGGTTGGGGACAGGTGTCTTTTATACTGATAACAAGTTCAAACAGGTACCATTACTACAGGTAATGAGTGGAGGACAGAGAAGCTTCTTAAAGAAGAAGTTACAGGTCTGTGAGAGCCAGAAATCTTGCTTGTTTGTAATTGACCAAATACTTATTTTCCACCAAAATTTGAAAAAAATTCTTTACAAATCAGACAATGTGATTTTCAGAATTTGTTTTCTCATTTTGTCTCTCATAATTGAGGTCTACCTATGATGTTAATTACTGGGCTCTCTCATCTTTTTAAGTGGGAGAACGTGCACAATTGGTGGCTGACTTTTTTCTCCATTGTAGCTGATGCAGGGAAAGGACGTAGTGGTTCTGTACCTTCTACGTGCCAAAATGCAACACCATCCCATGGTGTACGCAGGCGACAGGACGTTATGCGTCTTTTCATAGGACCGAATACTGCTGCATAAATGGTGAGGCCACAAGATGTTGAAAAAGTGTTAGATTAGATGGCTGAGAAAGCCTCCAGTTCCATAGCATTATCTTCCACCCTGTCCAATGCAGAAAGTGCACATTTGGCACCTGAGGACCATGGTCATCCGGCTTCTACCTCACCACCTTGAAAATTAACTAAGCAGTCTCTTCTGCTTTTTGATCACTCTGCTGGCTTTGGCTCCATGGCCCATGCACCTAGCACTGCTATAGAAGTTAAAGGGACTGAGTACATCAATGCCCAAGCACTTGTTAAGTTGAAGTATGAGTACATGGGAGGGCTAGTGCACACCATCATTAGACCATCACAGGACTTGTCAGATGATAATGAAACTCAGTTGCCAACTGCAGCATCTTTCTTCAGTGTGCAGACCGGAAAGGAGGGCAGGGTTGAGGAGCTGTTGGAAGATGATGCGGGGGATGATGAGGTCCTAGACCCCACATGGAGCAGAGGCCATTCTAGAGGCATGCACAGTTTGGAGAAATAGGAGATGGCCCCTAGCCAGTATGTTGCTTGCTACTGTCAACCACATCGGTGAAGTCAGCATACCAAAGGCAGCTCAAAGGGGCTCCCTGGCATGGCATTTCATCAGGTAATGTGCTGCCAACAATAAACATGTAGTTTGCATTCTGTGCCATCAGACCCTGAAGTAAGGCATGTTCTGAACCTGAGCACCACCTGCATGTGGAGGCATCTGAATTCCAAGCACGAGGTGCAGTGGAGGACTTACCTTAAAAAGCATGACAGATCTGGGCCCCCTCCTGCTCCCTCTTCTGGTGCAATCTCAGCCTCTTCCTCTCGCTCATGATAAACAGAGCTACCTGCCTCCCTGCCAAGAGAGGATGTGACAGCATCTCCACACCATTCAATGGAAGTGTTCAGCTTTCTTTCCCCCAAATCCTCGATAGAAAGAGCCACCAACGAGCTATGGTCTTGAATGACAGAATTTCCAAATTACTGTCCTTTGAAATGCTGTCATTTCGGCTGGTGGAGATGGACAGTTTTAAAAAACTGATGTCGGTGGCTGTCCCGCCGTACTTTATTCCCTGCCACCACTACTTTTCCAGGCGGGCCATCTTTGCACTGCACAAACATGTCATGTTGCAGACAAAATCAGGTGTGCACTGCTCAATTCCATCAGTGGCAAGGTCCACATAATCACTGATATGGGAACCAGTAAGCACGGCCAGAGACATTACATCTCTCTAACTGCCCACAGGGTAAATGTAGTGGTGGGTGGGACAGAGGCAGAACTCATTTTAGCTCATATTCTACCATCACCAAGGATTGCTGGATGTTTATCTGCCCTGGTCTCCTCCTCCTCCTACTCTGCTTCCTCCACCAACTTCTCATTCGGTCACAGGAAGACCACCAACTTCAGCACAGCCAGGGGGAAATGACAGCTGGCTGATCTTAAACTCCTCAATTTGGGAGTCAAATCCCACAATGCGCAGGAGCTGTTGACTAGGATCAAACAGCAGACAGATGAGTGGTTGGTGTCAGTGAACCTCAAGCCTAGCTTGGTGGTGTGCGATAATGGGCAAAATCTCGTAGCAGCTCTGGACTTAGCTGGTTTGACGCACATCCATTTCCTGATGCATGTGCTGAACTTGGTGGTGCAGAACTTCCTGAAAAACTACCCACACATGTCGGACCTGCTGTTAAAAGTGCTGGCAGTGTGTGCACTTTCGTTGTTCTCACTCTACTGCTGCTCACCTGTCTGCACTGCAGTGTCACTTTTGCCTTCCTGTTCATCGGCTGATATGTGACGTACCAACAAGGTGGAACTCCACCTTGCATATGCTGGAGAGACTGTGCGAGCATCAGACAATAGTGGAGTTTTAGCTACAATACACACGCATGAGTCGCTCTGCAGAACAACACCACTTCACTACCAATGAACAGGTCTTCATGCGGGATGTGTGTGCTGTGTTGCACTGCTTCGAATATTCCATAAATATGTCCAGTGCTGATGATGCCATCATCAGGGTTACAATGCCACTTATATGCCTGCTGGAAAAAGCAATTCAGGCCATAATGGCTGAGGTGGTGGCACAGGAGGAAGAGGATCAGCAGAAGGAGCAGACCCAATACACATTGTTATCTGGCCTGTCTTCCACACATAGCTCAGAGGGTGGTTACTGTCCAAACATCAGCCAAGTACCCAACTGTACAGCCAGGGGACTGTTTGGGAGGATGATGAGGAGGAGGAGTAGGCGGGGAAGGAGGAAATACTGTGGCGCCCAGCTGCGCTTTGTACCACAGATCCTAGAGGGGTGTATTACCGGATTTCTCCACAAGAGGCCCCCACAGCATAAACACACCTCGACCTTCCACCTCAAACCACCAGAGGGACCCCGTTAGGGATATAAATAGGGAAGGTGGAGCTAGGCAGTTCAGTTCCTAGCCTGCTAGAGTACAGAGCAGCTAAGGAGTTCCTGCTCAGTCACAGAAGGAGTCAGTGCAGTTGAGCCAGAGCCTAGCAATTCCTGCAGAAAGAATTCAGTACAGTCTGTAGAGTGAGTCCAGACTAGAACTCACAGAGCTCAGGATAGAGAGCTAGGAGTGTGCCGACACTCTGAGAGCGGCGAAGAAGAGCAGCGTCCTGGCTGCAGTGTGTGTAGCCTAGTGAGGGCCCGAGCGGGGCCGAAGGCGAGTGGAAAGTGAGTAACATATGGAGCAGAGGAGCTTAACCAGCTCACCCCGTAGAATATACCGGACACCGGGTCCGTGTCTACGTGGATCTTCATGACCAGTAGAAAACAACCGGAACCCCTGGCGAACTACATGTCCCAGGATCATCAAAAGCTGATACGTACCAGGGTCAGGAATCACGGAGACGCCAGAGAATAGGGAGAGTGATCTCCAACAGAAGGCCCTATCACCAGGTCAGTAGGTGCAGAGCAGAAACCAAGTTAGGCCAAGCTCAAGGCAGGTCAGAAACTTACTACAGAGAGGCAAGAAACAGGAGGCCCTACATCCGCTCACTGGGGAGAATCTGGACGTGCACACCTCACCCTACAGTGCTCCCGGATGTGCCTGAATTTCCATCAGTAAAAGGTACTGAAGTGACTTTCGTGTGTTGCTCCTATTCTTGCTCTGACCCGGTTGGGTCCCCTCTGTCCTGCATCCCACCTCCTATGCTGCCCTTAGGCCCTGCTCCACGTGTGGGAGCGATACCATCTAAGCTGCCACAACACTGGCCTCAGTGGACTGCTGCAGCGCTTGTGATTCTCACCAGAAACCACAGGTGGCATCACGAACTTTCATAGAGTTAACCAATAATCCCCTTTTGAAAGCAGACCCCAGGGTACGGGCCCGGGAGCCGACCACCGCAACATCCCCAAGGCAAGGCAAAGGCCCGGGTAACGAGTCGTCCCCATCCCCCTGGGCTAGTCATCTTTCTTGGCGTCACAAACAGGATCTCGTGCCCACTGCAACGACGGAGTGTTATACCCGTTGCCACCGTGTACTGTGCGCCTTTAATTAAAAAAACTGTGTACGTTAAACTGTGGTGAAGATTGCCGCCATTGTTGGGCCGCCGAGCGAGAAGAAGGGCGTAACCGCGGGAAACTGAAGGGCGTACCTGCAAAAGCGCGCAAATCCCCGGACACGCCCCACACCTCGACGTCAAACCAGGAAGCACCAGGTCCTAGTAGGAGCATCGCTGAACGCTCTGATGTAGGACGCAAGCGACGAAAGGTCCTGAAGACGACCGTCACCTGCGGAGCTGCGGACTACCGGAAAGAAAGGAAGGTAGGCCACGGTTCTCTAGGGGGCGCCAGAATGTCCGAGGAACAGCACAACGCCGGAGCACCGGTTCACCGCCCTTGATGTTCAACCAGAGCTCGGCACTGAGCAGGTCGAAGCGGCCGCCCTGTCAGCAGAACCAGTAACCCCTGTCATACCCATGGCCCTGAATGTCTACAAGGTGGGGGAGGAGAGCAAACCCCCGCCATCTACGGCTGATGACCCGGCTGGGCCAGCCTATCATGGACAGGTGCTTCCCCGGAAGGAGCACCAATATTGAACAGCTGAAAATGTTTTATATGTTTATAATAT
Organism: Phyllobates terribilis; assembly: GCF_046119375.1. Lineage (NCBI taxonomy): Eukaryota > Metazoa > Chordata > Amphibia > Anura > Dendrobatidae > Phyllobates > Phyllobates terribilis. The sequence goes on from NW_027362770.1 coordinate 112,022,583, forward strand.
TTTTGTTATGCAACATTTAAGAAATGTGCCTCCCATAAAGGGACGAGTTATTGCATTGTTAATGTTTACTATTGTTGTTTTATAAAATGTACTTCAGCCCGGGAGTGCTGAGCTTTGCTAGGGGGGAATGTGGCGCCCAGCTGCGCTTGGTACCACAGATCCTAGACGGGAGTATTACCGGATTTCTCCACAAGAGGCCCCAACAGCATACACACACCTCCACCTTGCACCTCAAACCACCAGAGGGAGCCCGTTAGGGATATAAATAGGGAAGGTGGAGCTTGGCAGTTCAGTTCCTAGCCTGCTAGAGTACAGAGCAGCTAGGGAGTTCCTGCACAGTCACAGAAGCAGTCAGTGCAGTCAAGCCAGAGCCTAGCAGTTCCTGCAGAAAGAGTTCAGCACAGTCTGTAGAGTGAGTCCAGACTAGAACTCACAGAGCTCAGGATAGAGAGCTAGGAGTGTGCCGACACTCTGAGAGCGGCGAAGAAGAGCAGCGTCCTGGCTGCAGTGTGTGTAGCCTAGTGAGGGCCCGAGCGGGGCCGAAGGCGAGTGGAAAGTGAGTAGCATAGGGGACAGAGGAGCTTAACCTGCTCACCCTTAAGAATATACCGGACACCGGGTCCGAGTCTACGTGGATCTTCATGACCAGTAGAAAACAACCGGAACCCCTGGCGAACTACATGTCCCAGGATCACCAAAAGCTGATACTTACCAGGGTCAGGAATCACGGAGACCCCAAAGAATAGAGAGAGTGATCTCCAGCAGAAGGCCCTATCACCAGGTCAGCAGGTTCAGAACAGAAACCAAGTTAGGCCTAGCTCAAGGCAGGTCAGAAACTTACTACAGAGAGGCAAGGAACAGGAGGCCCTACACCCGCTCACTGGGGAGAATCCGGACGTGCACCCCTTACCCTACAGTGCTCCCGGATGTGCCTGAATTTCCATCAGTAAAAGGTACTGAAGTGACTTTCGTGTGTGCTCCTATTCTTGCTCTGACCCGGCTGGGTCCCCTCTGTCCTGCATCCCCCCTCCTACGCTGCCCTGAGGCCCTGCTCCACCTGTGGGGAGCGATACCATCTAAGCTGCCACAACACCGGCCTCAGTGGACTGCTGCAGCGCTGGTGATTCTCACCAGAAACCACAGGTGGCGTCACAAACTTTCATAGAGTTAACCAATAATCCCCTTTTAAAAGCTGACCCCAGGGTACGGGCCCGGGAGCCGACCAACGCGACATCCCCAAGGCCAGGCAAAGGCCCGGGTACCGAGTCGTCCCCATCCCCCTGGGCTAGTCACAACCGTGTACAGATAAGAGTGGTACTCAGATCAGCTCACAGGCATCACTGGAGCATGGCTGGGGGGCATAAAGAGTACCCAGCCGATATACCTCCCAACGAGAACAGCTGGTCATTGCCTCTGGGCAGCCTGGCACACATGAACCAATACATTCTCTAGTGCCTGCACAATGACTGTCGAGTTGTCGCATTGTTACCAGTGCAGATTACTGGGTGGCAACCCTGCTGGATCCCTGCTACATGGAAAATGAACCATCATTACTTTCGTCACTGGAGAGGAATCGCAAAATTCGTGAATGCAAGCACAAGTGTCTGTGATTGTATTTTGCGTAACCAAAAGTTTTAATAAGCTTCAAATGTGTTGGTGGGAGTGATTTGCAGCTAAACACATTTTCTTACTCTTATGCAACCATGTGTTACACGCACGCCGCTATGTTCAGATAGGGCGAGATGGGTTTCATGAATTCGTTGGAATCCTGGGGGAACCTCTACTCAGGGCGACCTTAGGCTGCAGCTTCTCTCAAGCACACAATAGATACAGTTACTGACCAGACACATTTGACAAGAGTCTTTTTCAACAGTTTAACAGTGGAATTTAATCTGAAGCAGGGCCAGTGCAATTCAGAGATATTACAGCAACAATCTTCATTGTCTCTTCAGTAGCACAATTGAGCACAGATTAGATCTCTTGGCAGCACAATTCTATGCATAAACAGCAGGCTCTTCCTTCACAAGGACTCACTAGTACACAGCATTCTTTATCCTGCATGGAGGTGGAGGGAGGTAGGGTTTGATGAGGGAGATGATCCCTATGACACAATTCCTTCCAGTCCTTATCTTTCTGCCTGATAATAATCCACACTGTTAGCTCAGGGAGCCTATATGACCTGTGTTTAGCTTCCCTCCTGACCTGAATTCTGTTCCCTTGTCTTTTGTGAGATACAGATCACACACCACCTTTCTCTTCGGCTCTAGCCTGAACAGTAAACAACTCCCCCACAATCTCCCTGGGGCTCTTCTAACCACTCCTTGTCTCCTGTGACTGTGTTAACCCCTCTAGTTGCTGGATGCTTTTGAAGCACAACACTTCCTTTCTTCTGTGATTGTGTTAACTCTTATAGTTGCTGGATGCTTTTGAAGCAACAGCACTACTTCTGCATGTCACACGCTTCCGTCCTTTTTGAATGTCGTCCTCGACATTTGTCTTAATTGGTCAATCTGACCAATCCTGAGACAGTGGTAAAAGTTGAATAACTTTAAATACAAATTGGCATAACATTTACAAACATCAATAACAACCTATTCTTACGACCTTTTGCTTGTAGAACTCCTGTAAGAAATACACAGTTAAAACAATCAGCATCTCTTCCAATGGAGCTTTTCGTACATCTTCAACCAGCTCTCTCTCTCACTAAGCCAAAACAAGTCTTTCTACCAGGTAACATTGTCCACACTGTCTCCCGGTGGTGAATACCACTCAAATGAGTTTACCTGGTCCGTAGGCAGAGATACCTGTGTCCAATTGACAGTCCTTGGCACTTGGCTCGGTTCTCCAAGTGTCTCATACGTCAGCATCACAGGCCTCCTAACTTCTCAAGTTGAAATCCTCCTGGTAGGTTGTTCCTCAAAAACCATGGGTTCCTCGGTTGCAGGAGTTTCTTCTGCCACACTCATTGCTCACAACTCCTCAGATGATCTTGGAACAGCCTCTGTAAGTTCCTGTACTTCTCTTGAAACATCCATTTCCACCTGGTCTGGTAATTCTGCTACTCCTAAGTGTCGATCCATTTCTTCAGTGATTGGTGTTCGATCATCAGATCTAAATTGGACTTCATCAGTATTCCTTGGTACAAACTCTGGAGCCTAGGGACTTAGTTCACCCTCCTGAAGATGGTACATCCCTCTCCTTGCTGGTCTGAGAAATACAACGGTGTGTTCTTCTTCATCTGAACTTCAAGGTCACTGTCTACCTTCGGAGCTTCAGTCTGTGGTGGTCCCTTAATCGATCTCATACGATGTCGGACTACTTCTGGGAAGTCTTGTTGTGGTGGGAGATAATCACAGGGTAGTAATAAATTCCGATGGACTATTCTGGTTTTCTTGTCTCCCGTTTCCAATTGGATTTCATACATTGGGCTGTCATCGGCTTTCCTCCTTATGACCACATACACCTTGTCTTCCCAATACGAATGATGTTTTCCTGGACTGCCTTTCTCACATAGGTTTTTGACTAGCACCCAGCTTCCCAGTGCCAATTCTGCTCCATAACAATTTCGATCATAGTACTCCTTGCTCTTGCTCAGTCCTTGCGTAACCACTTTGGACGCCATGTTGTATGGCTCTGCCATCCGTTCCTTCCATTTCTGAACATACTCCGGATACGTTCTGTAAGTCTCTGACACCAAAGTATAGAACATGATGTTGATTGGCAGTCTTGGCGATCGTCCATGCAATAGAAAGAAGAGTGAGTAACCCATTGCATTCAGTTTGGCTGTAGTGAGGATATAGAGTACAAGCCTAAAGTTTGGACACACCTTCTCATTTAAAGATTTTTCTGTATTTTCATGACTATGAAAATTGTACAGTCACACTGAAAGCATCAAAACTATGAATTAACACATGTGGAATTATATACTTAACAAAAAAGTGTGAAACAACTGAAAATATGTCTGATATTCTAGGTTCTTCAAAGTAGCCACCTTTTGCATTGATCACTACTTTGCACACTCTTGGCATTCTCTTGATGAGCTTCAAGAGGTAGTCACCGGAAATTGTCTTCCAACAATCTTGAAGGAGTTCCCAGAGATGCTTAGCACTTGTTGACCCTTTTGCCTTCACTCTGCGGTCCAGCTCACCACAAACCATCTCGATTGGCATCAGGTCTGGTGACTGTGGAGGCCAGGTCATCTGGCGTGGCACCCTATCACTCTCCTTCTTGGTCAAATAGCCCTTACACAGCCTGGAGGTGTGTTTGGGGTCATTGTACTGTTGAAAAATAAATGATGGTCCAACTAAACGCAAACCGGATGCAATAGCATGCCGCTGCAAGATGCTGTGGTAGCCATGCTGGTTCAGTATGCCTTAAATTTTGAATAAATCCCCAACAGTGTCACCAGCAAAGCACCCCCACACCATCACACTTCCTCCTCCATGCTTCACGGTGGGAACCAGGCATGTAGAGTCCATCCCTTCACCTTTTCTGTGTCGCACAAAGACACGGTGGTTGGAACCAAAGATCTCAAATTTGGATTCATCAGACCAAAGCACAGATTTCCACTGGTCTAAAGTCCATTCCTTGTGTTCTTTAGCCCAAACAAGTCTCTTCTGCTTGTTGCCTGTCCTTAGCAGTAGTTTCCTAGCAGCTATATTACCATGAAGGCCTGCTGCACAAAGTCTCCTCTTAACAGTTGTTGAAGACATGTGTCTGCTGCTAGAACTCTGTGTGGCATTGACCTGGTCTCTAATCTGAGCTGCTGTTAACCTGCGATTTCTAAGGCTGGTGACTCGGATAAACTTATCCTCAGAAGCAGAGGTGACTCTTGGTCTTCCTTTCCTGGGGCGGTCCTCATGTGAGGCAGTTTCTTTGTAGCGCTTGATGGTTTTTGCAACTGCACTTGGGGACACTTTCAAAGTTTTCTCAATTTTTCGGACTGACTGACCTTCATTTCTTAAAGTAATGATGGCCACTCGTTTTTCTTTACTTAGAATTTGTATTATGGCAAGAAAAAAGCAGCTAACAGTCTATTCAGTAGGACTATCAGCTGTGTATCCACCTGACTTCTGCACAACACAACTGATGATCCCAACCCCATTTATAAGGCAAGAAATCCCACTTATTAAACCTGACAGGGCACACCTGTGAAGTGAAAACCATTTCCAGTGACTACCTCTTGAAGCTCATCAAGAGAATGCCAAGAGTGTGCAAAGCAGTCATCAAAGCAAAAGGTGGCTACTTTGAAGAACCAAGAATATCAGACATATTTTCAGTTGTTTCACACTTTTTTGTTAAGTATATAATTCCACATGTGTTAATTCATAGTTTTGATGCCTTCAGTGTGAATGTACAATTTTTATATGTTGGCTCTATATAAATAAAAAGATTATTATTATTATTTATAGTCATGAAAATACAGAAACATCTATAAATGAGAAGGTGTGTCCAAACTTTTGGCCTGTACTGTATGTCAAAGGGTTGTTGTCAGTGTATACCTGAAACTCTTTGCTGTAGAAGAAATAATCTCTAATTCGTTCACAGATAGCCCATTTCAACGCCAGGAACTCCAATTTTCCAGAACATAGATGGTAATTCTTCTCGGCATCTGTCAACGTTCTAGAACCCAAACCGATGACTCTCAATTTTCCATTTTGATGCTGATACTGGGCACCTCCCAGTCCAACTTGAGAAGCGTCACAATAAAGAACAAATGGTAAGTTGAAATCAGGATATCCCAAGATGAGTGGTTTTACCAGGTAGTCTACTAGTTCTTCCAATACCTCCTGGTGGTCTGCTGCCCAGACAATGGGCTGTTGGGATGAAACAGTGTTGTTCCTTTTAAGCCAGGTCGCACCGGCGTTCTTCTTTTTCTGCACGGATGTTTTTGACTCTGTCCCTCCCCCAAGAGGAGGTATAGTGGAGCAGCAATCCTAGAGAAGTTCCGGACGTAAGTATGATAGTAGGAGAGGAATCCTAATATCTGCCTCAATTCCCCGACAGTAGAGGGTCTCTTGTTTTTTAAGGCCAGTACCGGAGCAATTTCTGCTGGGTCCATGGTATATACTTCTCCGGACACGATTTTCCCTAGAAATCGGACTTGTCTTTTGAACAGTTCACACTTCTTTTGGGTCAACTTAACTCCATGTTGTTGATACCGCAGTAATAAGGTCCTCACATGTTCAACATGCTCCCGGAAGGTTTTGATGTGTACCACATTGTCATCCAGGTACGGCTGGCTGAGTTCGTCCCTCAATCCTTCTAAACATGTCTCCATACTCCTCTGAAATTCTGCTGGAGCTTAACTGAGCCCAAACTGTATGCGGATCCACTCGTACAAGCCCCACGGTGTCAAAAATCTACTGGACTCTTCAACAAACCCTTGATGGTATGCTTTACCCTGACAAGGACAGAGAACAAGCTGCTTCCTGATAGGCTATTCAGCATATCTTGAATCCTTGGTATGGGGTGCCGATCAGGTAATGACTTTCGGTTTAGTTCCCGGTAATCACAGCAAAGTCTCAACGTACCGTACTTCTTACTAAAACACAAACAATAGGAGAGGAATAAGACAACTTCGACTTTTGGACCCAACCTCTGTTGATTAGGTCTTGTAAATTCTCTTTCACTTCACGTTGTAATGGTTTCGGCACAGACATGTAACTTTTGGTTACTGGGATCGTGTCTTTCAAATTAATTTTCAACTGCAACAACAGGATACAGCCTATCTCAGAGTCATCTTTGGAGAATGCATCACACTCTTCTCTCAGAATCTGTTTTGCTACTTCTCAATCTTCAGCACACAAGTGTTTCTGGGGTACTGGTGGATCAGAGGACCCAGAGGTGGGTCATGCAATTTCCTCCCATGGGCAACTCCTGTTCCTTGGTGGGGAGATGGAATTCACGGTAGATCCCTGGGCGGGTCTCACACTGGCTGGATATACAATTTTAATGGTTTCGATGTGATTTAACACAGTCTTTGGATCCAGTCTAATTTCGTGTTTTGCAGTATTCATCACTAGTGATGAGCGAGCACTAAAATGCTCAAGTACTCATTGCTCAGGTCGAGCACATTGGAATACTCGGGTGCTTGACCCGAGCAATGAGCCCAATATAAGTCTATGGGAAACTCGAGCGTTTTTCAGGTGGCTCCCCCTGGCGGTCTGCAGAGGGCCTAAAAATTGCCCAAATCGATAGGAACAGTGCTCAAATGACAAGGGAACAGCATGGGGAAGACCCCTGGAAGCATCTCTGACTCCCAGATAATGGCTGTTAACAACGTTGTCAGAGTATTGCACCACTTTAACGATCTCACAATAAAACAAACAAAAACGAAACCAAAATGGATTTTCCTGGGAAATATGTTAACCACTTCGCACCAGAGCCTGTTTTTGCCTTCGTGACCGCGCCAATTTTTTCGATTCTGACCACTGTCACTTTATGAAGTAATTACTCTGGAACGCTTCAACGGATCCCCCTGATTCTGTTTTTTCGTGACATATTGTACTTAATGATAGTGGTAAAATTTCTTCGATATCTATTGCGTATATTTGTAAAAAAATCAGAAATTTGGCGAAAATTTTGAAAATTTTGCAATTTTCAAACTTTGAATTTTTATGCCCTTAAATCAGAGAGATATGTCACCAAAAATAGTTAATAAATATCATTTCCCACATGTCTACTTTACATCAGCACAATTTTGGAACCAACATTTTTTTTTGTTAGGGAGCTATAAGGGTTAAAATTTGACCAGCGATTTCTCATTTTTCCAACAAAATTTACAAAAACATTTTTTTAGGGACCACATCATATTTGAAGTCACTTTGAGGGGTCTTTATGACAGAAAATACCCAAAAGTGACACCATTCTAAAAACTGCACCCCTCAAGGTGCTCAAAACCATATTCAAGAACTTTATTAACCCTTCAGGTGCTTCACAGGAATTTTTGGAATGTGGAAGAAAAAAATTAACATTGAACTTTTTTAACAAAAATGTTACTTTAGACCCAATTTTTTTTATTTTCACAGGGGTAACAGGAAAAAATGGACCCCAAAATTTTTTATTCAATTTCTCTTGAGCGCGCTGATACCCCATATGTGAGGGAAACCTACTGTTTGGGTGCACTGCAGGGTTCGGAAGGGAAGGAGCGCCATTAGACTTTTTGAATTTAAAATTTGTCTGAATAATTAGCAGACGCCATGTTGCGTTTGGAGAGCCCCTGATGTTCCTAAACAGTGGAAACCACCCACAAGTGACACCACTTTGAAAACTAGACCCCTTAGGGAACTTATCTAGATGTGTGGTGAGCACCTTGAACCCCAAGGTGCTTCACAGAAGTTTATAATAATGAGCTGTAAAAATAACATTTTCACATTTTTCCCACAAAAACGTTTTTCATCCCTTAATTTTGCATTATCATAAGGGTAATAGGATAAATTGCACCATGAAATTTGTTATGCAATTTCTCCTGAACATGCTGATACCCCATATGTGGAGGCAAACCACTGTTTTGGCGCACGGCAGGGTTTGAAATGGGAGGAGCGCCATTTGACTTTTTGAATGTAAAATTTGTTTGAATAATTAGCGGACGCCATGTTGCATTTGGGGAGCCCCTGATGTGCCTAAACAGTGGAAACTCCCCACAAGTGACACCATTTTGGAAACTAGACCCCTTAGGGAACTTATCTAGATGTGTGGTGAGCACCTTGCACCCCCAGCTGCTTCACAGAAGTTTATAATATTGAGCCATAAAAATAAAATTTTCACATTGTTCCCACAAAAAATGTTTTCATTCCCTAATTGTGCATTATCATAAGGGTAACAGGATAAATTGCACCATGAATTTGTTGTGCAATTGATCCTGAACACGCTGATACCCCATATGTGGGGAAAAACCACTGCTTTGGTGTACAGCAGGGTTCGGAAGAGAAAGGAGCGCTATGTTGGGTGGGATAGGTTGCAGACACCATGTCACATTTGAAGAGTCGCTGACATGCCGAAACAGCAGAAACTCCCACAAGTGACCCCATTTTGTAAACTACACCTCTCAAGGAATTCATCTAGGGAAGTAGTGAGTATTTTTTAATTTTTAAATTTATACCATTGGGCAGTGAAAAAAGCATAATTATATTTTTACCACAAAAAATTGTTTTACCCTCAGATTTTAAATTTTCACACAGGGCAATGGGTAAAAATGGTGCCGAAATGTGTCACACAATTTCTTCTAAAAGTGTCAATACCCCATATGTGGCTTTATCGTACCGCTCAGCCATACGGCGAGATCTGGGGGGGGACGGAGCGCTATTTGACAATTGGAGAACAAATTATTGTAGAACAGGCATTTGGATTTGGGAGCATAACATTTTCTGAATTTCTTTTGGGGGGCAAGGGCCATTTCGCTTTTCCAGAGACTTTCTGCTACCAGTAACTTGGAAGTCCCTTATATTTTTAACAGATGACGGACCTGAGTGGGGACTAGCTTTTTTTGAGGACTGAGTTGAAGCTTTTATTGGGAACATTTTATATAACATTTATCCGGCGGTCTAGGCTGAGCACTTACATCGGGGTTTCCATCTAAATTTCCAAGTGATGTAATTCAGATGAAACCCCTGCGGGATCCATTCACTGTAATGAGGCAGCAGAGTTACTCTGGACTCCGTCTGGCCTCTGTTTAGCGGTGTCCTTTTTTTCAGAAGTGCACAAAAATGTGGCCAACCGCACTTTTATTTACGCCTAAAACAAATGACACCGTTGGATCACAGGCCAGATGGCATCCACAGTGGCCTATATCTGCCTCATTACAGGGAATCTTCTGTCATGGGTTCTGGCTGAATCACATATTTCAGAGATTTACACGGAAACTCTGGTGTAAGCGCTAAGCGCAGAGTGCAGGATAAATGTGAGCAGAGCCTTACTGCGATCTTTGGGAGACTTAATAAACAAATCAGTAGCAGGTGAAGAATTGATTTTATTTATTTTTTACGCCGTTCCTCGTGCGGTATAAGTGATGAGATTACTTTATTCTTCGGGTCGGTGCGATTACAGAGATACCAGATTTATATCGGGTTTTTATGACTGACAGCTGTCACACACTAAGAGATGCTTTTTTTTGCAAAATCTAGTTTTTGCATTGCCATATTTTGAGAGCTATAATTTTTCCATATTTCGGCCGACAGAGTCATGTGACGGCTTGTTTTTTGCGGGACGAGTTGACATTTTTATTAGTACCATTTTTGGGTACGTGACATTTTTTGATCACTTTCTATTCCGTTTTTTGGGAGGTAAAATTAACAAAAACCAACAATTCAGGAATTGTTTTTTGAGGTTTTTTTTTATGCCGTTCTGCGTGTGGTAAAAGTGATCAGGCAGCGTTATTCTTCGGGTCAGTACGTTTACAGCGATACTACACTTACTGTATATTTTTTTTATGTTTTGGCACTTTTACACAATAAAACAATTTTATAGAAAAAATCTTTTTTTTGCATTGCTTTATTCTGAGCGCTATAACTTTTTTATTTTTTAGCTGATGGAGCTGTATGGCGACTTTTTTTTTGCGGAACAAGATGACGTTTTCAGTGGTACCATTTTTATTTCCATTTTGCTTTTTGATCGCATTTTTTTCCTCTTTTTGTTTGGCGATATGATGAAAAAGCATATTTTTTTGCTCTGTTTTTTATTTATTTTTATTACGGTGTGCACAGAAGGAGTTAATTAGTGTGACAGTTTTATAGATCGGGTTGTTTCGGACGCGACGATACCAAATATGTGTATTTTTTTTGTTTTTGCATAAATATACGGATTTATTGGTTTAATATTTTATTTATTTATTTTTATTTATTTTGTGATTTTTTTTTAACAGTTTAAAAACATTTTTTATACTTTTTTATATATTTTTACTTAGTCCCTGTATGGGACATTAATTTTTATTTTTCTGATCACTGATCTCATGTAATGTAATAGACATGTATTACATTACATGAGATCTTTGCTGACTGTTTCACAGTCAGAGTCTCCTGCCAGGCTTCAGCTGCAGGCTGAGCCAGGCAGGACACCATATATGGCAGAGCTGGAGGCAGTCATGTGACCTCCAGCTGCCATAGCAACGTCAGGTCCTGGAAGGTATCAGGGGTCTTCGGAGAGGTAAGTAAGACGACCCCCTCTCCTCTGTCTATCTTCTATATGCCGTGATCACTATAGATCGCGGCATATAGAACATAGCAAAGGGTTAACATCATTGGGACCTGATCCAATTAGGTCGCGATGATGTCCCCTGTCAGAGCTATCGCTCTGCACCGCAAACGCAGCGCTTGCAGGACCCTGGTGGTCCTGAGCGCTGCGAGACCACCCACCGTTTTTAAACGTCGGCGCTGCACAGAGCCCAGCAAGCGCCGATGTTTATCTGCAGTGGGCCATCGCGATGCGGTTAAGGAACATCCTTTTCAGAGTAATGACTTGTATATAAGGCAAAAAAAATAACCAAAAACAAAATACTCCTCCACACTTTGGGTTATGTTCACAAGTAGCGTTTTTGCACTTTTGCATTGCTTTCAACCAAGACAAATGCATTCACCAGAAAATGTCATTTTAACATTTTACAACCTTATCTGGCCATGTGGTGTGTGACACATCATCAGACACATGCATACATGCATAGAGTGCATCGGTCTTCCACATGGAAAAAGCATGTGGAAGAACGCTGGAAGCATCTCTGACTCCCAGGTCACTGCCTAAAAGTATGCCCATCATAAGTGATCCTTGGCGCATGCAAAGATGCCTCCCGCGATGCACCTGTTGTTGCAGAATTTCAACAATTACCGTCCACGTCCTTGTCCCAGTGCAGCGTTCAGTTGTCCCTACCCCATTCCATGGAATGCAAGCACAAGTATACAGCCTGCCAACCACCAACTCACAGGCTGCAATACTATACTGCCAAATTTTTGACAGCTGCTTGCACTTGAAATATGGCCTTATAGGCTCGTGGAGGCGGAAGCTTTTCATAACCTCATGCCGGCGGCGGCCGGGTGTCCACAATCGGTCCCCAGCCGCCACTGTTTCTCCCAGTGTTGTCTCCGCCTTCCACAAGCACGGGTCCCACAACATTACCCGTGCCCTCCCCAGTGCACTTACTGGGAAGGACCGCCTAACCAAAAACATGTGGACAGGTGAATGTGGCCAGGGATGGTACAGAGCCAGTCCACAGCTTTTTTTGCTGTGTTGTATTTCACCACAGCCATATTCTTTAGCTTGGTGAAAGGACTTGGGAAACCATATATACCCTGCTGTCATTTCTCCCAGGAAGTCCTCTAAAGCTGCTTTCACTTGAAATGTGGCCTTTTAGGCTCATGGAGATGAGAGCTTTTCATAACCTCATGCTGGCGGTGGCCGGGTATCCATACTCGGTCCCCAGCCGCCACCGTTTCTCCCGGTGTCATCTCCACCTTCCACAAGCACGGGTCCCACAACAGTATCCGTGCCCTCCCCAGTGCACTTACTGGGAAGGACCGACTAACCACAAACATGTGTACAGGTGAATGTGGTCCGGGATGGTACGGAGCCAGTCCACAACTTTTTTTGCTGAGAGTTGTATTTCACCACAGCCATATTCATTAGCTCGGTGAAAGGACTGGAATAGATGAAAACCTTATCTGCTCTGGGTGTCATTTCTCCCAGGAAGTCCTCTAAAGCAGCTCTTGCAGAAGCAATGGCAGCCGGTCAAACATCAACTCGCACTTCTCGGTGGTGCTTTGACACACAAACATCTCTCTTTGCGCATTTAATTTCATGACTACAGAGTTGGGCAATGGCCTGATTTGCAATCCAGTTTGAGAAATAACATGCTTAAGCACATCCGATCCACATTAAAAAAACAGCCATAGAGTGCCCGGGAACCTTCCGCCACACTTTTCTTAGCCAGGCTGCTTCTCGGCATGGTTGGACGGACCCACCAGAAAACCGGAGACTCCTCCTGTGGGCCCTGGCTTCTCCTTCAGGAGAGTTCATAGTGCCCAGGTGAGGCCATGATGATGATAGAGGCCACCATCTGCTTAGTTTTCTGTTACTTGGAATGCAAGCGCAAGAATGCAGCCAGCCACCCACACACAGGCTACAATACTAATCTGCCCGATTTCTTTGCAGCTGTTTGCACTTGAAATGTGGCCTTTTAGGCTCGTGGAGGCGGAAGCTTTTCACAACCCCAGCAGTCACTATTTCTCCCGGTGTAGTCTCCGACTTCTACAAGCGCGGGTCCCTGAACATTACTGCTGGTACTTTTCTGTGGGAATTTGCTTGCCTCCTACCAGCCTGGAATATTTCCAGCAAATTATGGTATGACACCATGGTATTAGCACTGCCCCCAGTAACAGTAGCGAAGCCATCCCCAATTTTCTTCTCAGGAATTTTATTTGGTAGACTGAGTGGCTACCCAAATACATTAGTTTCTCACAAAGGAGCTGAAGATAGAGTGGCAGTAGGTGCAAGTTTCTCCAGCCTGTTAGATATTAGAGGGTGAACGGCAGCACATTGGATCAGTGGTTAGCACTGAAGCCTTGCAGCGCTGGGATCCTGGGTTCAAATCCCAGCAAGGACAACATATGCAAGGACTTTGTATGTTCTCCCCATGTTTGTGTGGGTTTCCACCTCCGTAAAAAAGCAGCCATAGAGTGTCCGGGAACCTTCCCATACACTTTTCTTAGCCAGGACTGCTTCTCGGCAGGGTTGTACGGTCCCACCAGAGAATCCTATTGTGTGCCCTGGCTTCTACATCAGGAGAGTTCATGATAGCGCTAACTTTGCCGCTGCTATGGGGCTTTTGAGCGGGGGAGAAAGGTGAGCCCTCAGAATCAAATCCTCTGGTGGGCTCAATGTTTTTCAATCTGAAACAGCTTCTCAGTGGGAGTTGTATTTCACCACAGCCATATTCTTTAGCTTGGTGAAAGGACTGGCATAGAGGGAAACCGTATCTTCTCCGGCTGTCATTTCTCCATCACCAGGTTCCGAACATTGTCACACATGACCATGCGTGCCTGTTTGTTCATCGGTGAGAGCCACAGATCAAGCTTCTGTGTTACAGCTTTCAACAACTCTGCAGCGCTGGGCGGTTTGTCACCTAAGCATTAAGTATGTTATCTTCAGCACATCCTGTTGCCACTTGTCCAAGGCAGTGCTACAGTGCTTTCAGCTTGTGACTGATGTGGTCATTTCAGAGATGGAGGAGAAGGTGCAAGAGCTGAACCATGTGATTACATTGAGGTTACATTGGCGACTCTGTTTTTATACTAAAGAAAGATCCTACTGTTTTTTTTTTTACTTTATTTTTTAAGGCAAATGCATTCACCAGGAAATGTAATTTTAACATTTTACAACCTTATCGGGCAATGTGGTGTGTGACACATCATCAGACACCTCCTGTTTCAATGATGATGGAGGGACTCTGAAAGACACATAGAGCAGTGCCACAGTAACGAGTACGACATGTTCCCATTAGAAAGGTGAGAGTCTGCTATACAGTTATAGGGTATGCAATGAGTCCAATGGCTGACCAAATTTAGGAAAAACCCCACTAAGAAATTAAAGACACATAGAGCAGGGCCACAGTAACAAGGTACGACATGTTCCAATTAAAAAGGAGTGGGTCTGCTATACAGTTATGAGGTATGCAGTGAGTCCAATGGCTGACCAAATTTAGGAAAAACCCTACTAACAATTTAAAGAGACATAGAGCAGGGCCACAGTAACGACAAATTCCCATTAGAAGGGAGAGAGTCTCCCATAGTGTTGGCCTATGCAGTGAATGCAAGGGCTGCAAAAAATTTGGAGTCACTTCACTGCCCCTTGAAAGAGACGTGGAGGAGGGCCTCCTAAAAAAATGTTCCCATTAGAAAGGAGCTGGCCTCCCAAACTTGTAATGACCATGCACTAAGTGTATGGGCTGACAAACATTAACCCCTGGGGGGTATACATGAACATACTGTATATTTTCTTTTTTTACCGGCATCATAAACATTCTTTAAAAAAGCTATTTGGGTGTTGCATCACGGACCACGGTCACCCTAGTGAAATCGTGGTGGAGCATGAGGAGAAGGAGGAGGACAAGAGCAAATAGCCAAAATCAGGAAGCGTATACTCATGTCTGGGTGTGAAACGGTGCATGGGAATACACCTCCCAAGAAAAGACCCTGGATTTGAGTTTATGTTACTATGCTATTGTTCGGTGGTGTTGAGCAGTCTAGCCAAATCTAGCCCTTGGTCATTTTTATAAGAGACAGTCTGTCAGCATTTTCAGTTGACATGTGGATGAGCTTATCAGTTATAATTCGACCAGCGGTATTAAAAACCCGCTCTGATAAAACGCTGGCGGCAGGGCAGGCCAGGACCTCCAAGGCAAAGAGAGCCAGTTCATTCCACGTATCCAGCTTGGATACCCAATAATTATAAGGCACAGAGGAATCACGGAGGATGTTGGTATGGTCGAGGAGGTACTCTCTCAGCATCTTCCTAAACTTTGCACTCCTTTTGAGAGTACTCTGCGCCTCAGGGCCTGTGCAATGGAAGGGTCTGGTAAAACTGTCCCAGAACTTTGACAGTGTTCCCTGCCTCTGCTGGATTCAAGTTGTGTCTTTCTCGCCTGTAGTCCTTGGTTGTCCAACGAAGTGTGCCCTCTGCCACCAGCGTTTTCAGATGAGAATTTTTTTAATAGTTCCGCAACAAGGGTCTTTTGGTACAGCCCCATTTTTGTAGACATGTCCGCCTCAGGAATAAGAGATATAAAGTTCTCCTTGTAGCGTGCGTCTAGAATTGTCACCAACCAGTAATCAGTCACCCAAAATTTTGAGAACACGAGGGTCATGGGAAAGGCAGCGAAACATAAACTCAGCCATGCATGCCAGACTACTAACAGGCAAGACTTCCGTGCCCTCACCAAGAGGATGACTGACTATGCTCTCCTCCTCCTCCTCTCTGTCCTCTAGCCAACCACGCTGAACAGATGGTATGACAGCTATGTAGGTAATACCGTCTATAGTGCATGAAACTAGCTCCTGTCCTTCCTCCTCCTCCTCTTCCTCTTTGTCACCCTATACACATTGGGATGAGATGAGGCTGGGTTGTGTGTAATCACCCTGTATGGTTCCGTGCTCCATCTCATTGTGCTCCGCCTGCAATGATTGTGAGCAGAGAGCGTTTCAGAAGACAGAAAAGCGGGATGGTGATGTTAACTATGGCGTCATCGCCACTCACCATCTTGGTTGAGTCCTCAAAGTTTTGGAGGATGGTACATATGTCTGACATCCATGTCCACTCCTGAGGTCTTTTGTGTGGAGTCGGAACTGAATACCGACGGCCTTGTTGATGCTGGTACTCAACAACTGCCCTCTTCTGCTCACAAATCCTTCCCATCATCTGCAGTGTAGAGTTCCAACACGTGGGGATATCACACACCAGTCTGTGAGCCGGAAGCTGCAAACGATGCTGAAACACGGCAAGGGCGGCGGAAGCTGTAGCTGACTTTCTAAAATGGGCACACAGGCGGCGTACTTTAACAAGCAGATCCAGCAGCTCCGGGTAGGATTTGAGAAACCGCTGAACCACGAGGTTAAGCACATGGGCGAGGCATGGTAAGTGTGTGAGCTCGCCTCGCCTCAGAGCCGCCACCAGGTTCCGGCCATTGTCACACAGGACGATGCCTGGCTGTAGGTTCAGCAGTGTGAGCCACAGATCTGCCTGCTCTTTCAGAGCTGTCCACAACTCTTCAGCATTTTGCGGTTTGTCACCTAAGCATATTAGCTTCAGCACAGCCTGTTGCCGTTTGGACAAGGCAGTGCTGCAGTGCTTCCAGCTTGTAACTGATGTTGTCATTTTGGAGATGGAGGCTGAAGAGGAGGAGAAGGCTGAGGAGGATGAGGTGAAGTAGCTGTAGACCATAGGGGCAACCCTGATTGACCTAGGGCCCGCAATCCTTGACGTCAGGAGGACGTGTTCCGTCGTAAGGTCCGACTGGGTCCTGGCTTCCACTATGGTAACCCAGTGTGCTGTCAGCAAGATGTACCATCCCTGCCCACAACCACTTGTCCACGTGTCTGTGGTTAGGTGGACTTTCCCGGTAACTGGATTGTTGAGGGCACGGCTAATGTTTTCGGACACATGCTTGTGTAATGAGGGGACGGCACACCGGGAGAAATAGTGGCAACTGGGGATCGAGTACCGAGGGATGGCCGCCACCATCCCGTTGCGGAATGCTTTCGTCTCCATGAGCCTAAGAGGCAACATTTCGAGTGCAAGCTGTCGTGACATGTGGGAATTTAGTAGTGTGGCCTGTGGGGCGTTGGCTACATATTTGCGCTTATGTTCCAAGGACTGGGGTATGGACAACTGAAAGCTGCGCTGGGACAAGGACATGGACGTGCTTCCTGATGCTGCTACTTGAGAGTGTGTAATGACAGTTGCAGGGCAGGAGTCATCATTGCATGCACCATGGACAGGTGATTGGCTTGCATGCACAACAGCGGAAGAAACAATGGTGCCACCTGCAGACACTGTTCCTGGACCCTGGGGTTCGGCCCACAAAGTCAGGTGCTTTGCTGCCATTTGCCTGATCATGCTGGTGGTGGTCAGGCTCGTCGTTTTGCCACCCCTGCTGATGCTGGCCTGGCAGGTGGTGCAAATGGGCTTTTTGGGGTTATCGGCAGAGTCTTTAAAAAACAACCAGACTCGGGAAGACCTAACAGTTCTACTGGCAACTTCCTTCGTGTTGGTATTACCGGGAACGGTTGCCTGCCTTCTTTCTGCGGCCACCACACTGCTTCTTCCTGCCTGTTGGGGTGCTCTGCCTCCCTTCCCCTGTGTGCTGCTGTCCTCGCTCTTCATGTCTTCCTGCCAGGTTGGGTCAGTTACTATATCATCCACCACCTCGTCTTCCACTTCCGCACCCTAGTCCTCCTCCTGACTTTCTGGCAATTGTGTCTCATCATCGTCCACCTCTTGTGACACTTTCCCACCGTCGGCTTCGTGTGACCGTGGCTGATTAAATATTTGGGCATCGCTACATGCGATCTCCTCTTGCCCCGCTTCAAGTGGACCGGGCAAGAGGCTCGAATCTATAAATGAAAAAGTGAACAGGTCTTCAGAGTGTCCAAGTGCGGGATCAGATGTTTCCGGGCACTCGGCATGGTGGGAAGAAGGAGGATCAGGGTGAGGAATTTGCGTTCCAGACACACAGCTACTGAGACTTGACCGTGTGGAAGACAGGGTGGTGGTGGTGGCTAACTGACTGGAAGAATTATCCGCTATCCAACCAACAACCTTTTGACACTGCTCTGGGTTCAATAGTGGTGTGCTGCGGTCCCCTAGGAATTGGGACAGGTATGTCGGGCGAGAAGATGTGGGTATTTGTTGTGGCACAAATTCAGCTTGCCCACGGCCTTGTCCTCGGCCTCTGCATGCACCATCACTATCACGTCCAGTTCCCCGTCCCTTGCCACGTGCCTTGCCCATTTTATATGGAGGACAGTATCTTCCACGCTCACTACAAATGACTGAGTTTGGAGCGAACTTATATGTGAACCGTGTGATGGAGAAAACAGAGTTTTAAACACCTGGCCCATAGGTAAGGAGTTTGAACAGCAAACTGGTGTGAATTGCTTCACTGTCACACTGAAAGAAATTTTTAGTGGAGGACAGAATTGACAGTATTTTCTGACAACGTATATGTGATCCGTGTGACGGAGAA
Organism: Phyllobates terribilis; assembly: GCF_046119375.1. Taxonomy (NCBI): domain Eukaryota; kingdom Metazoa; phylum Chordata; class Amphibia; order Anura; family Dendrobatidae; genus Phyllobates; species Phyllobates terribilis. Next base: position 112,041,307 of record NW_027362770.1, read on the forward strand.
AACAGAGTTTTAAATACCTGACCTGTAGGTAAATAGTTTGAACAGCAAACAGGTGTGAATTGCTTCACTGACACACTAAAAGAAATTTTTAATGGAGGCCAGAAATGGCAGTATTTTCTGACAATGTATATGTGATCCATGTGACAGAGGAAACAGAGTTTTAAATACCTGGCCTGTAGGTAAGTAGTTTGAACAGCAAACTGATGTGAATTGCTTCACTGACTTGTAGAACCCTCCTGCTTGTTTTTTCCATCTTGTGTTTTGCGGTCACATGACCATCTGCCGTTATATTCCAGCTCCGCTCTTTTGGCTGTGCTGAACTTCAGTGTTTGACTGTTTCTCTAGCCAGGTGCTTCGGTGCCTTCCTCTTTCAGTTCGCTTGGTCCTTCTGGGACCTCTAGTGCCTTTTTGTCAGTTTGTCTTTTTGTGCTCTGCAACGAATTCTCTGTTTAGGAGGTGCTCCATTTTTGTCAGAGTCCTTAGTACTTTTAGGGACCCCTCCCCTTATGCTATAGGTCTTCGTTCAGACTAGCCGAGGACTAAGGTGGGTCTGTTCACTAGGAACAGGTTGCCAGCTACATCATAAGGATTCAGCTTAGTCTTACTGTAGGGATAGCTTTCCCCTTTCTTTCCTTAGTCCTTGTTGCAGATCATAACAGTAAGTCCAGCCCAAAAAACTAAAAGGAAAGAAATTCGGGGATCAATATGGTTTCCGCCCAGGATTTGGCTCAACGCTTGCAGGGATTGTCTCTGGAGGCGGCCGAGCTACAGCAACACGTGAGTAGCTGTTCTGGAACTCATTTTGTAGAACCCAAGGTAGGACTGCCTGATTTTTTTTATGGTAAACAACAAGATTTTTTTTCCTTTAAAAATGCTTGTCTGTTATATTTTCATTTGAGACCAAGGTCCTCTGGGAATGAATCACAGTGCATTGGTTTTATTATGTCACTTTTGCGCAATGAACCACAGGGGTGGGCCTTTTCTCTCCAAACTTAATGATTCATGCTTGTGGTCGGTAGAAGAATTTTTTTCTGCTATGGGGCTATTATATGATGATCCTGATAGAATCTCATCTGCTGAGGCAGAACTCAGGCGTTTGAATCAGGAGTCAGGTGATGTTGAAAATTATTGTACACACTTCAGAAGGTCGTCCTCAGAAGTGAAATGGAATGATTCGGCACACACTTCAGAAGATGGGTTTCAGAAGTCAAATGGAATGATCCTGCTCTTAAATGTTTATTTCTTGCTCGTCTGAGTGAAAGGGTTAAGGATCTGCTAATTGCATTCCCTGCTTCTGAGACTCTGCAGGATGCCATGCAATTAGCTATTCGTGTGGAAAGGAGGCTGAGGTTCAGGCTGAATGAGGTAAAGACTCCTGTAATGTCAGGTCCTAGTCCCCAGAAAATCTGCTTAGATGGCGGAGAACCAATGAAGGTTTGGGCGATGTCACTCCGCTCTCAGGAAAGAGACAGGAGGTTCGCTGAATGATTGTGTCTTTATTGTGGTAAAGCTGACCATTTCATTAAGTATTGTGATCTTCGTTTAAGTAAAGAAAAAAAAAAGGTCAGCTACGCCCGTATAGCTTGTTTACGCTCTGCTGGAGTATTTCTTTCTGGGAGTGCTACTTTGCAGGAAGATTTGATTGAATTTCAAGTATTTGTGGATTGTGGTTCAACACTTAATGTGATTGATAAAGGGTTTTTGGAAAAACTTAACTTGAAATCCAAACCTTTGTCATCACCTATTTCTGTGATTGCAGTTGATAACACTCCCTTGAAATGTATTAAGGCCCCGTCACACATAACGAGATCGCTAGCGAGATCGCTAATGAGTCACGGTTTTGGTGACGCAATAGCGATCTTGCTAGCGATCTTGTTATGTCTGACAGGTAGCAACGATCAGGCCCCTGCTGTGAGATCGCTGATCGTTACAAAGCTTCCTGGACCATTCCTGGCTCGTTGCGCTCCCGCTGGGCAGTGTGCATCGCTGTATTTGACACCTTATCAACGACCTTGTTAGCGATTCAGAACTGAGACATGTAGGCGTGCATAAATTGGACTTTTCTGCGCTCCTCGTTTCCGATTGGTGGTCGCTACTGTGTCCTTGTTTTTTTCAGATCCCACCAGCGTTCTCCGGCTGTGACTCTACTTTGAAGAAATCAGGCATCTTTAGCGAGGTAAGTATTGTTTGGGGTCTCAAATGAGTTTCCATTTTTAATGGACACGCAGTAGAGATCCCATCTGACCGGAGACGCAGTGTTAAACCTAGGCCACCCAATCAGAATGTAGTAGCGTTCTCCAATTGAAGATGAGGGGGGCGCGGAAAAGTAATTTTATGTTCGCCTTTCTGACACAGTACAGTCCCTATCAAGGTGTGGATCGTTGAAATAGCTGCTGTGTGAAAGCGTCCCAACGACCGCCAAGATCTTTGGTTAGATCTCTGGGGCGGCCGAGATCGTTGGGAAGTTCTGCATGTTTGACATCTCCCCAGCGATCCCAAAACCGTGACGCAATAACGATCTCGCTAGCGATGTCGCTAGCGATCTCGTTATGTGTGACAGGGCCTTAACTCACAAGGTTGCTGCATTTCCCCTCACTATCAATGGAGTTCACCAAGAAATTTATGACTTGGTTGTATTTGATAATTTACCCTCTCCGGTCGTTCTAGGTTTGCCTTGGTTAAAACTGCACAATCCTTTAATCTACTGGTCTACTAATGTGATTAAGTCTTGGAGTCTGAAGTGCTAAGATAAATGTTGTAATGGTCGCATTGCGGCCGTGGAAAAAGGGGAATTACCGGTACCTATTCAAGATTTTTGGAGGATTTTTTTCGGAGGAGGAGTCGCAAGTTTTACCTCCTCATAGGGATTATGATTGCACCATTGAGTTTGTTCTGGGAGCTACTCTTCCCAAGAGTCGCTTGTTTAATCTGACTATCCCTGAAAGAAAGGCCTTGGAGTAAAACATACAGACTAGCCTGGCTGCTGGTCACATTAGACCTTCTAAGTCGCCTGTGGCAGTTGGATTTTTCTTTGTTAAAAAAAAGGACGGGGGTTTACGTCCATGTCTGGATTTTCGTGAAATTAATAAGATTACCGTACGCAATTCCTACCCATTGCCGTTAATTCCTGACTTGTTTAACCAGTTAGTGGGGGCCAAGTGTTTCTCTAAAATTGATCTCCGGGGGGCAAACAATTTGTTACGAGTGAAGGAAGGTGATGAATGGAAAACTGCTTTTAACACTCTGGTGGGTAATTTTGAGAATCTGGTGATGCCTTTTGGTCTTACCAATGCACCTGCATTTTTTCAGAACCTTACTAATGACATCCTGAGACCTTTGATTGGTAAGAATGTTGCTGTGTATTTGGATGACACTTTGATTTATTCACCAGATCTAGAGACCCATTGGCAGAGTGTACGTGAAGTTTTGCAGTTATTGAGTGATAATTCACTCTTTGCTAAGCTGGAGAAATGTGAGTTTGCTGTGTCTTTCAGTGTGTCAGTGACGCAATTCACAGCAGTTTGCTGTTCAAACTACTTACCTACAAGCCAGGTATTTAAAACTCTGTTTTCTCCATCACACGGATCACATATACGTTGTCAGAAAATACTGCCATTTCTGGCCTCCATTAAAAATTTCCTTTAGTGCGTCAGTGAAGCAATTCACACCAGTTTGCTGTTCAAACTACTTACCTACAGGCCAGGTATTTAAAACTCTGTTTTTTCCATCACACGGATCACATATAAGTTCGCTCTAAACTCAGTCATTTGTAGTGAGCGTGGAAGATACTGTCCTGCATTTAAAATGGGCAAGGCACGTATCAAGGGATGGGGAACTGGTCATGATGGTAATGGTGCATGCAGAGGCTGAGGACAAGGCCGTGGGCAAGCCGAAATTGTGCCACAACACACACTCACATCTTCTCGCCTGACCTTCCTGTCCCAATTTCTAGGGGACCGCAGCACACCACTATTGAACCCAGAGCAGTGTCAAAAGGTTGTTGGATGGATAGCGGATAATGCTTCCAGTCACTTTGCCACCACCACCACCAATACCCTGTCTTCCACACGGTCAAGTCTCAGTAGCCGTGAGTCTAGACCGCATATTCCTCACCCTGATTCTCCTTCCTACCATCATGACGAGTACCCAGAGACAACTAATCCCACAATTGGACACTCTGAAGAGCTGTTCACTTTTCCATTTATAGATTCGGGCCTCTCACCTGGTCAACTTGAAGCGGGGCAAGAGGAGATTGCGTGTAGCGATGCCCAAATATTTGATCAGCCACGGTAACACGAAGGCGACGGCGGGAAAGTGTCACAAGAGGTGGACGATGATGAGACACAGATGCCAGAAAGTCAGAAGGAGGACCAGGGTGCGGAAGTGGAAGATGAGGTGGTAGATGATATAGTAACTGACCCAACCTGGCAGGAGGACATGCAGAGCGAGGACAGCAGCACACAGGGGGAGGGAGGCAGAGCACCCCAACAGGCAGGAAGAAGCAGTGTGGTGGCCGCAGACAGAAGGCAGGCAACCGTTCCTGGTAACACGAACACGAATGAAGCTGCTAGCACAACTTTTAGGTCTTCCCGAGTCTGGTTGCTTTTAAAAGACTCTGCTGATAATCCCAAAATGCCATATGCAAGAACTGCCAGGCCAGCATCAGCAGGGGTGGCAAAACGACGAGCCTGACCACCACCAGCATGATCAGGCACATGGCAGCAAAGCACCCGACTTTGTGGGCCGAACCCCAGGGTCCAGGAACATTGTCTGCGGGTGGCGCCATTGCTTCTTCCGCTGTTGTGCATGCAAGCCAATCCCCTGTCCATGGTGCATGTGAAGATGCCTCCTACCCTGCAACTATCGTTGCACACTCTCAAGTAGCAGCATCAGGAAGCACGTCCATGTCCTTGTCCCAGCGCTGCGTTCAGTTGTCCATACCCCAGTCCTTTGAACTCAAGTGCAAATATGCAGCCAACACCCCACAGGCCACAATACTAAATTCTCACATTTCACGACTGCTTGAGCTCGAAATGTTGCATTTTAGGCTCGTGGAGATGGAAGCACTTAGCAATAGTGTTGAGCCACCCCCGTAGTGTTCGAGTTCGGTTCGGTTCGTCGAACACCCGTGTGTTCGCCGAACTGTTCGTCGAACTGTTCGTCGAACACCTTCGAACACCGTTAAAACCAATGGCAGGCAAACAAAAACACATAAAAACACATAGAAAACACCTTCAAAGGTGTCCAAAAGCTGACAAACTGCTCAGAAGACATAACTAACACATGGAAAAGTGACAAGTACATATAGTCATGCGAAAATAAAAGAGGTGGAGGAGTAAAAGGAGGGGGAGACACAGATATAGGCATGTCATGCCCTTCTAAAATCCAAAAAGTGAGAAGCCGACACGGCCAGTCCGCTCCTGCCCGTGCCACTTCCGTGTCGCCGGGTTTGTGCCAGAGCCGCGGTGAACCCTGATGGCCAGCCCCCCTCTCCCAATACTGGTGCCTGTCCGCTGGTGGGTCGAGCGAGCCCCCCTGTGGTGGAGGCAGCTCTAAGCTTTTTAATTTAAATTGTCTCTCTAATTTGAATGAATACACTTTAAATCCATTTACAAGGATCTATTGGAGGGCAAGTCTCATGCCAGCAGCCGCGTAATTCCAGCTCCAGTAGCGTCCACTAAAGCTGCTGCAGTTAAAAAGCTTTTATAAGGATCGAGCTCGGCTGTCCACCGCAAGGCATCCTACTGCCAGTCCCAGCCCCTATGCCTTGGGGTGCCTCCTGATGCTCTTCACTGAGTATCCCATGGTCCCGAAGCATTTCCTTTGAAAAAATTAAGTGTCTAAACTACAGGTGGTGTAGCTTGCTTAACAGCCGGGATAATCCGCTGACTAGCAGACACTGATACTAGGCACAAAGTATTTCCTGGGCTAGATGCAGTTAAAAATTTGTAATTAGATACTCTCGTTGGATGCTGAGAAAGCATTCCATAGAGTCTCCTGGCACGCCATATATGATTCTCTTAAAATGCTTGGGGTAGGGGTCTAGGGGACCCTTTTATAGCCAAAATCACGGCCCTGTATCACAATACGTCACCTAGGCTGAAGATAAATGGAACTGTAGCACCCTGAGGGCTCGGTTGCTACAGAGGTATTGCACCTCACCCAGAGGTGTGATATCTCACTCTCAGGTAAGGATGGAGTGTGGATCAGGACCCGACACCTGCATGCATTACACCACATTGCCGTGGGGCAGGGCGACCAATATGCCTCTGAGATGGGCACGACAGTCCCTGTCCCTGGCTGGAGTGGGGGGAGGGAACACTGAGGAAGGGGAACCCTGTAGTGCAGGAGCAGGGAGGAAGCAGTTCCTGGGTGCATTGAGAAGGGAGTATAAAAGGTGGGCACCATCTTAGTTCAGTGCAGAGAAGTCTGAGCAGAAGTGGCAGGGAGCAGGGGCTCTGCATGAGCTCTGCTCCGGAGGCGGGCCTAGTAACAGAGGCCCAGGCCTGGAAGAGGGAGAAGGAAGGAAGAGGAGAGGAGAAGGCTCCAGGAACGAGGAATGAAGGGATCCCAGGGGTGCGGATGGGCGAGTCGCCACCGCACGCCCGAATCCACCTGCGTGGAGGGGTCAAGCCAAAGGGGGAGACCGGTCCCCGAAACTAGTGGAGGCAGGAAACGACCCTCAGCTAGAAACCGGAGGCTGTGACATTTTATGTGGCGCAGCCCCTCGCTACACCCGCTAGGAAGGCACCACATAGGGTCAGGGAAACTGGCGCCAAGTTTACCAAGAGGAGGCCCGAGGCAGCCGGACAGAAGGGTTGGTAAGAAAGGCCAGACAAAGGACACACAAAGGGGGTCCTGTGAAGCGCTCCAAAGTTATCTGGGAGTTGTCTGAGCCCCTCACCTGGTGAGCACAGTACGACGTGGGCAGCCGTTACCTGCAGACGTGGTCTGGATAATAAGAACTGTGAGTAAAGGCCCTGCACTGCATCACTGACTCCGTGTCGTTACTGCTGCTGCCCTGCACCATCACCCCCATCCTCCGCATACACTGCCCTGAGGCTATACTCCTCCCGTGGGGAGTTATGCTACGCTCTGCTGCACCCACAACACCAGCCTCAGCGGTCTGCCCTGCAGTGGCGGTTCAATCTGACCGCAATCCACGGGTGGCGTAGTCGGACAGTTAAACATCAAAGCCACATAAATAGTTCCGCCACTGGTTTGACCACCCTGAGCCACGGAACCGGGTCGCCGCCACGAAGACTACAACCACCAGCATCCACCAAAAAGGGTCCGGCTCCGGGTGTCCCAAGGCCCAGGGGGTGCATCAGAACACTTTCATCACCTTTCACAATCACCAATGGGACAAGGCAGGGATGTCCTCTGTCCCCTCTCTTATACATCCTAGTGACGGAGCACCTGCTCTCATCAATTCGCCATAACCCCAATATTAGGTGGATTGAGGTGGGAGGCACCGAGTACAAGTGCTCTCTATTTGCTGATGATGTCCTAGTATATATCACTCAATCACATATATCCATCCATGCTGTTATGGCTGAAATAGATCACTTTGTTACATGGTCAAATTTTAAAATCAATGCAGCGAAGTCTGAGGCCCTCGATGTCTCCCTCCCCAAATCCATATAGGATTCCATCCAGTCCAACTTTCCCTTTGCCTGGCCCTCACAGGGTATCAAATACTTAGGAATTCCTATTCATAGAGACCTCTCCCATCTATGTTATCTTAATTTTGGGCCCTTTATTGAACAACTCCATACAGACCACGGTTGGCAAGTTAGAACTGTAAGATTCACTACGTGAACCGCTGGTGTTTTGTGGAAAAGCACATGTACACTGCGTTCCAAATTATTATGCAAAAAGTGTTTAGGAGTGATAAGGGAAGAATTTGTTTGTTTGTCAGTTAAACTCATTGATGGTGATGTGTGTCAGGGCTCTTTATATCACTGTAAGCAATTGCAGACACCTGTGCTAATTAGTTTGGCAGGTGTGTCCAATGAAAGGCAAGACTACTTAAGAAGGCTGTCTCACATTATTAAGTAGCCTACATTTTCTGCCAAAATGGGAAAGAAAAAGGATGTGTCGGCTGCTGAGAAGCAACAAATTGTGGAGTGTTTAGGTCAAGGCATGACTACAATCAACATTGTGCGATGATCAGGATGAAGTGTCTTGGCAATCAAGAAGTATGTAGCTGATTCACAGTACACACGTGTGCGTGCTGATAAGGGCAAATTGAGGACTCTTTCCTACAGGCAATTACGTCAGGTTGAAAGAGCAGCGGCAAAAAAGCCTTGTCATAGCAGCAGACAAATTTTTGAAGCTGCTTGTGCCTCCAACGTCCCCCGAACAACAAGATGCAGGGTCGTTCAGAGGTTTGCAGCTGTGCATACGCCATCCTGTCGACCTCCTCTATCCACTTCACACAAGCAGAAACGGCTCCAGTGGGCCAAACATTACATGAAGACTGATTTTGTTTTGTTCACGGATGAGTGCCGTGCAGCGCTCGATGGTCCAGATGGATGGAGTGGAGGATGGCTGGTTGATGGACACCCCACGCAAACACGGCTACAGCGCCAACAAGGAGGAGGTGGAGTAATGTTTTGGGCTGGAATCATGGGGAGATTGTTGGCCCTTTTAGGATCCCTGAAGGCGCTAAAGATGAACTCCATAATGTATGTGGATTTTCTCAAACAGCACTTCCTGCCATGGTTCAAGAAGAAGAACCGTGTATTTCACAGCAAGATCATTTTTCTGCATGATAATGCACCATCTCATGCTGCACATAAAACATCTGCATCTCTGGCTGATATGGGCATAAAAGGGGACAAACTTATGGTGTGACCCCCATGCTCCCCTGACCTGTACCCCATTCAGAACCTTTGGAGCATCATTAAAAGGAGTGTCTATGATGGCGGGAGGCAGTTCACATCTAAGCAACAGCTCTGGGAGGGTATTCTGTCCTCATGCAAAACAATGGAAGCAGAAACCATCCAAAACCTGACAAATTCAATGGACGAGAGCGTTCAGAAGCTCCTTTCGAACAAGGGGTCCTATGTGAAAATGTAACATCACCTAGAATAAAGTTTTGAGTTGAAAACTGTTTGATTTCAGTTTCTAACAACCTGCTAATGCTTATAATTTCAAAAATGACCATTTTTTTGGTCTTTATTAAAATGAAAAGGTTGATCGAAAAGTTTGGGGGATCTAAGAGTGTGGCAACCCAGTAGTCATGATTACTTCGAATTCTGACAATATGAGGGTCATGCTGCAGGTAGTGCAGCAAGAAGGCACTTATGTGTCTTGCGCATCTCGGAGCCCCAAAATTATTTTCCGGGCTAGATGCAGCTAAAAATTATTATTAATTTTAAATCTGGTGAAGCTTTAGTATAGATGGCCTAATAGGATCAGTGCTGCACACTGCTACAAAGTCCAAATTATTTTCCAGTCAAGATACAGATAAACATGATTAGTAATTTTAAATCTGGTGGAGCTTATTATAGATGGCCTAATAGAATCAGTGCTGCACACTGCTACAAAGCCCAAATTATTTTCCAGCCAAGATACAGATAAACATGATTAGTAATTTGAAAGCTTAAAACGGTTGGTAGGGTGATTTTAACCAATCATCAAGCTTTTACTCTCCCCAGGATGACACAGGGGTAGAAAAGTCGTTTCGGATCCATGATTTGTTCATCTTTATGAACGTGAGTCTGTCTACATTATCAGTGGAGAGCCGCGTGCGCTTATCTGTCAGCACACCACCAGCAGCGCTGAACACACGTTCAGACAGAACGCTGGCTGCGGGGCATGACAAGATCTCCAAGGCGTAAGTGGCTAGCTCCGGCCATTTATCCAGATTGGAAGCCCAAAAAGCGCAAGGGTCCAGTGACACAGTCGTGGCTTCAATGTTTACTTGGAGATACTCCTGTACCATCGTCTCTAGGCGTTGACTATGTGTCAGACTTCTTGTCTCCTGTGGCCTTGCAAAGGATGGGCTAAAAAAGTGGTGAAATGATTCCGCAAAATTGATGTTACCAGCAGATACTGTGGTTCTGTTACGGTTTGAGTGCTGAACACTTGACGGTCCCACGGTTGGCAAGTTGGAACTGTGAGATTCACTACGTGCACCACTGGTATTTTGTGGAAAAGCACATGTAAGATTCTGCAACAGTCTCTGCTGATACTCCTGCATGCGTGCATCCCTTTCTATGGCAGGAATAATTTCTGCAAATTTACTTTTGTACCGGGGATCTAACAGTGTGGCAACCCAGTAGTCAGGATTATTTCTAATTCTCACAATTCGAGGGTCATGTTGCAGGTAGTGCAGCAAGAAGGCACTCATGTGTGTTGCGCATCCAGGAGCACCAAGTCCCTGTTGTGTTGGTGGCGAGGTAACAATCATGCTTCCTTCCTCTGTCCTCTCCCCCCAACCTCGCACAACAGAAATGTGATCAAGGTCTCCCTCATCTGATGAGTCTTCCATCAGTTCGTCCTCCACTTCTTCCTGGGCTCCTGCACCTTCCTCACTAGTTTGGCTGCTACCATGCGCCCTGGTAAAACCATCTCCCCCACCCTCACATGCCTGCCGCCTTGGTGCTGCCGACCGTCTGGACCTTGCAGATGTTAGCCCTTCCGCATACAACTCCTCCTCCTCTACTTCCTCCACCTCCTCTTGTGCCACCACCTGACTCCGAATTCTGTTTAACATGTGCTCCAGCATGTAAATCACCGGAATAGTCATGCTGATAATGGCATCGTCAGCACTAAACATCTTCGTCGCCATTTCAAAACTGTGCAGAAGGGTGCATAGGTCCCTGATCTGAGACCACTCCTCCAGCGTGATTTGCCCCACCTCTGAATCTCGTTGGCCCAGGCTATACGTCAGAACGTATTGCACCAGGGCTTGTCGGTGCTGCCACAGTCGCTGCAACATGTGCAGAGGTGAATTCCACCAGGTAGGCACATCGCATTTTAGCCGGTGAAGTGGCAGGCCCAACGACTTCTGTAGAGATGTAAGTCGCTGAGATGCGGGATGCGAACGGCGGAAGTGAGCACACAGCGACCGTGCCCTCTGCAGAAGGCCATCTAGTCTGGGATAGTGGGCTAAAAATTGCTGGACAACCAGGTTCAACACGTGAGCCATACAAGGCACGTGTGTGACATTGCCCCGGCGAAGGGCCGCACCCAGGTTTGCAGCATTGTCGCACACGGCCTTCCCTGGTTTCAGGTCCAGTGGAGACAACCATTCATGAAATTGGTTCTCCAGAGCTGACCACAACTCCTCAGCTGTGTGACTCACATTTCGCAGACATTTCAATGTAAAAACCGCCTGATGACGTTGAGCCCTACTGCCAGCATAGTAAGGAGGTGTGCAGGATCCCTTCTGCGCAGTTAGAAAGCTTGTGGCATGACCAGACAGGCTTTGGGTGCAGGTGGAAGACCGAGAGGAGGTTGAGGAGGCAGAAGCAGTGGAGGAACTTTGACATAAAGAGGATTGACGCACAACTCGTGGGGACGGCAAGACTTGGACAGCAGCCCCTTGTCCTGCTGTCACCATAGTTACCCAGTGCCCAGTCAGCGACATGTAACGCCCCTGTCCATGCCTACTCGTCCAAGTGTCTGTGGTGAAATGCACCCTGTCACACACAGAGTTTCTCAAAGAAGCGGTGACGTTGTGTGCGACATGCTGGTGGAGCGCAGGCACACCTTTCTTTGAGAAGTAGTGCCGACTGGGCATCTGGTACTGGGGCACTGCGACGGACATAAGGTTTCGAATATCCTCTGTGTCCACCAGGCGGAAAGGCAGCATTTCTGTAGCCAAGAGCTTGCAGATGCTGAAATTCAACCTCTTAGCTTTCTCATGGCTAGGAGGAAATGGTCTTTTACTTGTCCACATCTGAGGGACCGAGGGCTGGCTATTGTGCTTAGACGGGGTTGATAAGGGTGTCCCCGGCAAACTGCCGGTCTGTGAGGAAGATGCAGGCGGACATGTTAGGTTGCCTTGATCCAAAGATGGTGCTATCGATGTCGGACAGCGCTCAACACCAGCTGGTGTTACCACCTCAAAAGAAAATGATGACCTGCCAATCACGCTGGCTGTTGCGGGTAAAGAGGTGGCAGGTCTGCGCCCCAAAACAGGTGTGACTGCTGTCCCCCCAGTCACAGAGGATGAAGAGGCCGCGGATGCACAAGATATGGCAGACGGTGGTTGGCCCGGCCGGATAGGCCGCATTGTAGCACACTGAGCTTCCCACTGCAACTTATGCTTCATGTCCATGTGCCGGTTCATGCATGAAGTACTCAAACTATGTATTTTTTGGCCTCTACTTAGCTTTTGCTGACAAATGTTACAGATAACACGAGTTGGGTCATCTTTATCGATCTGAAAAAATGCCCAGGCTATGCAAGGCTTAGCACACATGCGACCTGAAGAGCCACCACGACTTGTGGTGAGAGGCAGAGTTGTGTTTGAGGATGCAGTTGTTGACGTGCTTCCAGTACTACGTCTCTGTCCAGGAAGGCACAACCTGACCTCGTCGTCACTAGCATCTTCCTCCACCTCCTCTGCTGACCTCATCTCTTGGCTGACTGTGGGTTGACAGTAAGTGGGATCTCCAACCTCAACATCATCACCCTGTGCGTTATCACACCCGTCGTCCTCAGAGCCAACCTGTTCCTGCCCTGACAAAAAACTAAAGTTGTCGCTCCAATCAGGTATTTGAGTCTTATCATCTTCTTCCTCATTGTCTCCACCAACAGGAGTTACAGTTTGGGAATGAGGGTCTACATTATGGTCAGAACCTTCTGCGTCTGGTCCTGGATCCGACTCATAAAGATTCTGGGCATCAGTGCAGATCATTTCCTCGTCTGGATTCACAGAAGCGCTGGAGTCGACCTCTGATTCCCAGGCTATAGTATGAGTAAACAGCTCTGCAGACTCAACCATCTGTTCTACCTCATACTCAGACGGGCAGCTGGAGATTTGGGAGCTGTGAGGAAGCAAGTGCGATTGGGGTGACACCTTTGAGGACTGGAGTATTTGTGATGTTGAAGTTGATGTGGAGGAGAGCCCACTTAAAGGAGCACTTGATATCCGTTGAAGCACCTGCTGTTTTTGTGCCTCATCTGGAATTTGTAGCGATTGGCGTGGCCGTAAGAAAGGGATCTTATCACATTGTCCGCTAAAAGAAGTAGACATTTTAGTTTGGCTGGAAGATGGTCTTTCTTCTGCAGATGTTACTGTTGCTTTAACACCTACACCACGGACACAACCTTTTTTCCCCTTCCCAACACGCCTATTCCCCTTTCCACCAGCAGCAGGCCTTTTTCCACTCATTTTGGTGGTTAACTAATTCACAACTCTGGAGTTGTTTGCACAAAAAAACAATGGATGGGAACCGAGCAGAGCTGAGTGGCCAAACTGTGGTATTAGGCCAAAACTATTGGCTGGGTTAGATGCAGAAAAAAATTATATTCAATTTGCAACCTGATGGAGGTCTGTATAGATGGATTAATAGAACAAGTCCCACACACCTAGAAGCCCAATATTTTTTCAGAGGTAGATGCAGAAAAAAATATATTCAGTTTGCAACCTGATGGAGGTCAGTATAGATGGACTAATACAACAAGTCCCACACACAGCTAGAAGCCCAATATTTTTTCAGAGGTAGATGCAGAAAAAAATGTATTCAGTTTGCAACCTGATGGAGGTCTGTATAGATGGATTAATAGAACAAGTTCCACACACAGCTAGAAGCCCAATATTTTTTCAGAGGTAGATGCAGAAAAAAATATATTCAGTTTGCAACCTGATGGAGGTCTGTATAGATGGATTAATAGAACAAGTCCCACACACAGCTAGAAGCCCAATATTTTTTCAGAGGTAGATGCAGAAAAAAATATATTCAGTTTGCAACCTGATGGAGGTCTGTATAGATGGATTAATAGAACAAGTCCCACACACAGCTAGAAGCCCAATATTTTTTCAGAGCTAGATGCAGAAAAAAATATATTCAGTTTGCAACCTGATGGAGGTCTGTATAGATGGATTAATAGAACAAGTCCCACACACAGGTAGAAGCCCAATATTTTTTCAGAGGTAGATGCAGAAAAAAATATATTCAGTTTGCAACCTGATGGAGGTCAGTATAGATGGACTAATACAACACGTCCCACACACAGCTAGAAGCCCAATATTTTTTCAGAGGTAGATGCAGAAAAAAATATATTCAGTTTGCAACCTGATGGAGGTCAGTATAAATGGACTAATACAACAAGTCCCACACACAGCTAGAAGCCCAATATTTTTTCAGAGGTAGATTCAGAAAAAAATATATTCAGTTTGCAACCTGATGGAGGTCTGTATAGATGGATTAATAGAACAAGTCCCACACACAGCTAGAAGCCCAATATTTTTTCAGAGGTAGATGCAGAAAAAATATATTCAGTTTGCAACCTGATGGAGGTGTGTATAGATGGATTAATAGAACAAGTCCCACACACAGCTAGAAGCCCAATATTTTTTCAGAGGCAGATGCAGAAAAAAATATATTCAGTTTGCAACCCGATGGAGGTCAGTATAGATGGACTAATACAACAAGTCCCACACACAGCTAGAAGCCCAATATTTTTTCAGAGGTAGATGCAGAAAAAAATATATTCAGTTTGCAACCTGATGGAGGTCAGTATAGATGGACTAATACAACAAGTCCCACACACAGCTAGAAGCCCAATATTTTTTCAGAGGTAGATGCAGAAAAAAATATATTCAGTTTCAACCTGATGGAGGTCTGTATAGATGGATTAATAGAACAAGTCCCACACACAGCTAGAATCCCAATATTTTTTCAGAGGTAGATGCAGAAAAAAATATATTCAGTTTGCAACCTGATGGAGGTCTGTATAGATGGATTAATAGAACAAGTCCCACACACAGCTAGAAGCCCAATATTTTTTCAGAGGTAGATGCAGAAAAAAATATATTCAGTTTGCAACCTGATGGAGGTCTGTATAGATGGATTAATAGAACAAGTCCCACATACAGCTAGAAGCCCAATATTTTTTCAGAGGTAGATGCAGAAAAAAATATATTCAGTTTGCAACCTGATGGAGGTCTGTATAGATGGATTAATAGAACAAGTCCCACACACAGCTAGAAGCCCAATATTTTTTCAGAGGTAGATGCAGAAAAAAATATATTCAGTTTGCAACCTGATGGAGGTCTGTATAGATGGATTAATAGAACAAGTCCCACACACAGCTAGAAGCCCAATATTTTTTCAGAGGTAGATGCAGAAAAAAATATATTCAGTTTGCAACCTGATGGAGGTCAGTATAGCTGGACTAATACAACAAGTCCCACACACAGCTAGAAGCCCAATATTTTTTCAGAGGTAGATGCAGAAAAAAATATATTCAGTTTGCAACCTGATGGAGGTCAGTATAGATGGACTAATACAAAAAGTCCCACACACAGCTAGAAGCCCAATATTTTTTCAGAGGTAGATGCAGAAAAAAATATATTCAGTTTGCAACCTGATGGAGGTCTGTATAGATGGATTAATAGAACAAGTCCCACACACAGCTAGAAGCCCAATATTTTTTCAGAGGTAGATGCAGAAAAAAATATATTCAGTTTGCAACCTGATGGAGGTCTGTATAGATGGATTAATAGAACAAGTCCCACACACAGCTAGAAGACCAATATTTTTTCAGAGGTAGATGCAGAAAAAAATATATTCAGTTTGCAACCTGATGGAGGTCTGTATAGATGGATTAATAGAACAAGTCCCACACACAGCTAGAAGCCCAATATTTTTTCAGAGGTAGATGCAGAAAAAAATATATTCAGTTTGCAACCTGATGGAGGTCTGTATAGATGGATTAATAGAACAAGTCCCACACACAGCTAGAAGCCCAATATTTTTTCAGAGCTAGATGCAGAAAAAAATTATATTCAATTTGCAACCTGATGGAGGTCAGTATAGATGGACTAATAGAATGATGCTATGCCCAAAAGATTTTACTTCACTAGGTGCAGTAAAAAAATTGGTATTCTATACACAGGTGGTATATCTTGCAACACAGATAGGCTACTCCACTGACTAACACACTCTGCAATAGGCCAAAAAGGATTAGATTTGCTAGATTCAGCCAAATGCTGTGAAAAAAACTTGCACAGCACTGGCACAGACCTGCCTGGCAAAAACTGATAGGAACTGATGTAACCTAGTCCTGAAAAGGACTCCAATTACAATTAGTCTTTACTCCCACAATCTATCTATTTAAGAGCACAGACCTGCCTGATAAAAGTCGTAGGAAATGCTGTAACCTAGTCCTTAAAAGGACTGCAATCACAACTATTCCCTACTCCCAAGCTATCTGTAGATTTGTGCGAAAATTGGCTTGAAATTAACAAGGTATAGCGCACACAGCAACAGCGGTGCCGTCTAACACGCAGCTGCAGCAGTGAGAAAATGGTGGCGACGGGGAAAATGGCTTGGTCTTATAGGGCAAGGACATGTGACATACACTGCCAATAACACATGCCCTTGCTTGTGTGAAAAAAAGCACTTCGCTCCGTGTGTGCGCTGCTGATAGGCTGACAGATTGCACCTCCCCACTGCAAATGCGGGAAAGAGAAAAATAAATGGAGATCTTCATTGTTCCTGGAGAGATCCATCCCCTACCCCTCCCCCCACCCCGCTGTACACTCAAACTGCGTATTAACATTAATTTTCATCATTACTGAGAAAAAATCCAGTTATGATTTTGGTGCACGAACAGTTATCGAACATAACCTCGAACAGCCGAATTTTTCTCAAATTGTTCGTGTTCGCCGAACGGCTCGAACACCGCCCAAAACAGCTCGAACTTGTGATTGGCGAACAGTTCGAGTAGAACAACGCTCATCTCTACTTAGCAACCTGAAGGCAGTGGCCGTCCCTTGGTACTTGGTCCCCAGCCGCCACTATTTCTCCCGGTGTGCCGTCCCCGCATTACACAAGCACGTGCCACAAAACATTAGCCATGCCCTCAACAACGCAGTTAACGGGAAAGTCCACCTAACCACGGACACGTGGACAGGTGCTTGTGGGCAGGGATGGTACATCTTGCTGACAGCACACTGGGTTAACATAGTGGACGCAGGAGGACCTTGGGACGGAAGACGTCCTCCCGACGCCAAGTATTGCGGGCCCTAGATCAATAAGGGTTGCCCCCTCGGTCTATAGCTCCTGCACCTCATCCTCCTCAGCCTCCTCCTCCTCTTCAGCCTCCATCTCCGAAATGTCCACATCAGTCACAAGCTGTAAGCACTGCAGCACTGCCTCGCCAAGTGGCAACAGGCTGTCCTGAAGCTAATATGCTTAGGTGACAAATCGCACAATGCTGAAGAGTTGTGGACTGCTCTGAAAGAGCAGGAAGGTCTGTGGCTCACACTGCTGAACCTACAGCCAGGCATGGTAGTGTGTAACAATGACCGGAACCTGGTGGCGGCTCTGAGGCGAGGCGAGCTCACACACGTACCATGCCTGGCCCATGTGCTTAACCTCGTGGTTCAGAGGCTTCTCAAATCCTACCGGGAGCTGCGGGATCTGCGTGTTAAAGTACGCCGCCTGTGTGCCCATTTTAGAAAATCAGCTACAGCTTTAGCTGCCCTTGCAGTGTTTCAGCAGCGTTTGCAGCTTCCGGCTCACAGACTGATGTGTGATGTACCCACGCATTGGAACTCTACACTGCAGATGTTGGGAAGGATTTGTGAGCACAAGAGGGCAGTTGTTGAGTACCAACATCAACAATGCCGTCGGTATTCAGTTCAGACTCCACATCTCAGGAGTCGACATGGATGTCAGACATATGTACCATCCTCCAAAACTTTGAGGACTCCACCAAGATGATGAGCGGCGATGATGCCATAATTAGCATCACCATCCCACTTCTCTGTCTTCTGAAATGCTCTCTGCTCACAATCAAAGAAGATGCATTGCAGGTGGAGCACGATGAGATGAAGCAAGGAACCATACAGGGTGATTACACACAGCCAAGCCTCATCTCATCCCAACGTGGATTGGGTGACAATGAGGAAGAGGAGGAGGGACAGGAGCTAGTTTCATGCACTCTAGACAGTACTACCTGCACAGCTCTCATACAGTCTGGTCAGCGTGGATGGCCAGAGGACAGAGAGGAGGAGGAGGAGAGCATTGCCAGTCATTCTCTTGGTGAGGACACGGAAGTCTTGCCCGTTAGTAGTCTGGCACGCTTTTGCAAGACCTTCGTGTTCTCAAAATTTTGGGTGACAGTCATTACTGGTTGTTGACACTTCTAGACTCACGCTACAAGGAGAACTTTATATCTCTTATTCCTGAGGCGGACAGGTCTACAAAAATGGGGCTGTACCAAAAGGACCTTGTTGCAGAGCTATTAAAAAAAATCCCATCTGAAAACGCTGGCGGCTGAGGGACACTTCGTTGGACAACAAAGGAGTACAGGCGAGAGAGACACAACTTTAATCCTGCAGAGGCAGGGGAACACTGTCAAAGTTCTGGGAGAATTTTCTCAGACCCTCCCATCGCACAGTCTCTGAGGCGCGGGGTACTCTCACAAGGAGTGCAAAGTTTGGGAAGATGCTGAGGGAGTACCTTGCTGACCGTACCAACGTACTCTGTGATTCCTCTGTGCCTTATAATTAATGGATATCCAAGTAGAGATGAGCGTTGTTCTACTCGAACTGTTCGCCAATCTCAAATTCGAGCTGTTTTGGGCGGTGTTCGAGCCGTTCGGTGAACACGAACAATTTGAGAAAAATTCGGCTATTCGAGGTTATGTTCGATAACTGTTCGTGCACCAAAATCATAACTGGATTTTTTCTCAGTAATGATGAAAATTAATGTTAATACGCAGTTTGAGTGTACAGCGGGGTGGGGGGAGGGGCAGGGGATGGATCTCTGCAGGAACAATGAAGATCTCCATTTTTTTTTTCTCTTTCCCGCATTTACAGTGGGGAGGTGCAATCTGTCAGCCTATCAGCAGCGCACACACGGAGCGAAGTGCTTTTTTTCACACAAGCAAGGGCATGTGTCATTGGCAGTGTATGTCACATGTCCTTGCCCTATAAGGCCAAGCCATTTTCCCCGTCGCCACCATTTTCTCACTGCTGCAGCTGCATATTAGACGGCACCGCTGTTGCTGTGTGCGCTATACCTTGTTAATTTCAAGCCAATTTTCGCACAAATCTACAGATAGCTTGGGAGTAGGGAATAGTTGTGATTGCAGTCCTTTTAAGGACTAGGTTACAGCATTTCCTACGACTTTTATCAGGCAGGTCTGTGCTCTTAAATAGATAGATTGTGTGAGTAAAGACTAATTGTAATTGGAGTCCTTTTCAGGACTAGG
This sequence comes from Phyllobates terribilis, assembly GCF_046119375.1. NCBI lineage: Eukaryota > Metazoa > Chordata > Amphibia > Anura > Dendrobatidae > Phyllobates > Phyllobates terribilis. Next base: position 112,060,717 of record NW_027362770.1, read on the forward strand.
TTACATCAGTTCCTATCAGTTTTTGCCAGGCAGGTCTGTGCCAGTGCTGTGCAAGTTTTTTTCACAGCATTTGGCTGAATCTAGCAAAGCTAATCCTTTTTGGCCTATTGCAGAGTGTGTTAGTCAGTGGAGTAGCCTATCTGTGTTGCAAGATATACCACCTGTGTATAGAATACCAATTTTTTTACTGCACCTAGTGAAGTAAAATCTTTTGGGCATAGCATCATTCTATTAGTCCATCTATACTGACCTCCATCAGGTTGCAAACTGAATATATTTTTTTCTGCATCTACCTCTGAAAAAATATTGGGCTTCTAGCTGTGTGTGGGACTTGTTCTATTAATCCATCTATACAGACCTCCATCAGGTTGCAAACTGAATATATTTTTTTCTGCATCTACCTCTGAAAAAATATTGGGCTTCTAGCTGTGTGTGGGACTTGTTGTATTAGTCCATCTATACTGACCTCCATCAGGTTGCAAACTGAATATATTTTTTTCTGCATCTACCTATGAAAAAATATTGGGCTTCTAGCTGTGTGTGGGACTTGTTCTATTAATCCATCTATACAGACCTCCATCAGGTTGCAAACTGAATATATTTTTTTCTGCATCTACCTCTGAAAAAATATTGGGCTTCTAGCTGTGTGTGGGACTTGTTGTATTAGTCCATCTATACTGACCTCCATCAGGTTGCAAACTGAATATATTTTTTTCTGCATCTACCTCTGAAAAAATATTGGGCTTCTAGCTGTGCGTGGGACTTGTTCTATTAATCCATCTATACAGACCTCCATCAGGTTGCAAACTGAATATATGTTTTTCTGCATCTACCTCTGAAAAAATATGTGGCCTTCTAGCACTGTGTGGGACTTTCTCTATTAGTCCATCTATACTGACCTCCATCAGGTTGCAAACTGAATATAATTTTTTTCTCCATCTAGCTCTGAAAAAATATTTGGCCTTCTAGCAGTGTGTGAGACTTTCTCTATTAGTCCATCTATACTGACCTCCATCAGGTTGCAAATTAAAAATAATTTTTATCTGCATCTACAGTACCTCTGAAAAAATATTTGGGCTTCTAGCTGTGTGTGGGACTTGTTCTTTTAGTCCATCTATACTGACCTCCACCAGGTTGCAAATTGAATATAATTTTTATCTGCATCTAGCTCTGAAAAAATATTTGGCCTTCTAGCAGTGTGTGGGACTTTCTCTATTAGTCCATCTATACTGACCTCCATCAGGTTGCAAATTAAAAATAATTTTTATCTGCATCTACAGTACCTCTGAAAAAATACTTGGGCTTCTAGCTGTGTGTGGGACTTGTTCTATTAGTCCATCTATACTGTCCTCCATCAGGTTGCAAATTGAATATAATTTTTATCTGCATCAAGCTCTGAAAAAATATTTGGCCTTCTAGCAGTGTGTGGGACTTTCTCTATTAGTCCATCTATACTGACCTCCATCAGGTTGCATATTAAAAATAATTTTTATCTGCATCTAGCTCTGAAAAAATATTTGGCCTTCTAGCAGTGTGTGGGACTTTCTCTATTAGTCCATCTATACTGACCTCCATCAGGTTGCAAACTGAATATAATTTTTTTCTGCATCTAGCTCTGAAAAAATATTTGGCCTTCTAGCAGTGTGTGGGACTTTCTCTATTAGTCCATCTACACTGACCTCCATCAGGTTGCAAATTAAAAATAATTTTTATCTGCATCTAGCTCTGAAAAAATATTTGGCCTTCTAGCAGTGTGTGGGACTTTCTTTATTAGTCCATCTATACTGACCTCCATCAGGTTGCAAATTAAAAATAATTTTTATCTGCATCTAGCTCTGAAAAAATATTTGGCCTTCTAGCAGTGTGTGGGACTTTCTCTATTAGTCCATCTATACTGACCTCCATCAGGTTGCAAACTGAATATAATTTTTTTCTGCATCTAGCTCTGAAAAAATATTTGGCCTTCTAGCAGTGTGTGGGACTTTCTCTATTAGTCCATCTATACTGACCTCCATCAGATTGCAAACTGAATATAATTTTTTTCTGCATCTAGCTCTGAAAAAATATTTGGCCTTCTAGCAGTGTGTGGGACTTTCTCTATTAGTCCATCTATACTAACCTCCATCAGGTTGCAAATTAAAATAATTTTTATCTGCATCTAGCTCTGAAAAGATATTTGGCCTTCTAACAGTGTGTGGGACTTTATCTATTAGTCCATCTATACTGACCTCCATCAGGTTGCAAATTAAAAATAATTTTTATCTGCATCTACAGTACCTCTGAAAAAATATTTGGGCTTCTATCTGTGTGTGGGACTTGTTCTATTAGTCCATCTATACTGACCTCCATCAGATTGCAAATTGAATATAATTTTTATCTGCATCTAGCTCTGAAAAAATATTTTGCCTTCTAGCAGTGTGTGGGACTTTCTCTATTAGTCCATCTATACTGACCTCCATCAGGTTGCAAACTGAATATAATTTTTTTCTGCATCTAGCTCTGAAAAAATATTTGGCCTTCTAGCAGTGTGTGGGACTTTCTCTATTAGTCCATCTATACTGACCTCCATCAGGTTGCAAATTAAAAATAATTTTTATCTGCATCTAGCTCTGAAAAAATATTTGGCTTTCTATCAGTGTGTGGGACTTTCTCTATTAGTCCATCTATACTGACCTCCATCAGGTTGCAAACTGAATATATTTTTTTCTGCATCTACCTCTGAAAAAATATTGGACTTCTAGCTGTGCGTGGGACTTGTTCTATTAATCCATCTATACAGACCTCCATCAGGTTGTAAACTGAATATATGTTTTTCTGCATCTACCTCTGAAAAAATATGTGGCCTTCTAGCAGTGTGTGGGACTTTCTCTATAAGTCCATCTATACTGACCTCCATCAGGTTGCAAACTGAATATAATTTTTTTCTCCATCTAGCTCTGAAAAAATATTTGGCCTTCTAGCAGTGTGTGAGACTTTCTCTATTAGTCCATCTATACTGACCTCCATCAGGTTGCAAATTAAAAATAATTTTTATCTGCATCTACAGTACCTCTGAATAAATATTTGGGCTTCTAGCTGTGTGTGGGACTTGTTCTTTTAGTCCATCTATACTGAACTCCATCAGGTTGCAAATTGAATATAATTTTTATCTGCATCTAGCTCTGAAAAAATATTTGGCCTTCTAGCAGTGTGTGGGACTTTCTCTATTAGTCCATCTATACTGACCTCCATCAGGTTGCAAATTAAAAATAATTTTTATCTGCATCTACAGTACCTCTGAAAAAATACTTGGGCTTCTAGCTGTGTGTGGGACTTGTTCTATTAGTCCATCTATACTGTCCTCCATCAGGTTGCAAATTGAATATAATTTTTATCTGCATCTAGCTCTGAAAAAATATTTGGCCTTCTAGCAGTGTGTGGGACTTTCTCTATTAGTCCATCTATACTGACCTCCATCAGGTTGCAAATTAAAAATAATTTTTATCTGCATCTAGCTCTGAAAAAATATTTGGCCTTCTAGCAGTGTGTGGGACTTTCTCTATTAGTCCATCTATACTGACCTCCATCAGGTTGCAAACTGAATATAATTTTTTTCTGCATCTAGCTCTGAAAAAATATTTGGCCTTCTAGCAGTATGTGGGACTTTCTCTATTAGTCCATCTACACTGACCTCCATCAGGTTGCAAATTAAAAATAATTTTTATCTGCATCTAGCTCTGAAAAAATATTTGGCCTTCTAGCAGTGTGTGGGACTTTCTTTATTAGTCCATCTATACTGACCTCCATCAGGTTGCAAATTAAAAATAATTTTTATCTGCATCTAGCTCTGAAAAAATATTTGTCCTTCTAGCAGTGTGTGGGACTTTCTCTATTAGTCCATCTATACTGACCTCCATCAGGTTGCAAACTGAATATAATTTTTTTCTGCATCTAGCTCTGAAAAAATATTTGGCCTTCTAGCAGTGTGTGGGACTTTCTCTATTAGTCCATCTATACTGACCTCCATCAGATTGCAAACTGAATATAATTTTTTTCTGCATCTAGCTCTGAAAAAATATTTGGCCTTCTAGCAGTGTGTGGGACTTTCTCTATTAGTCCATCTATACTAACCTCCAACAGGTTGCAAATTAAAATAATTTTTATCTGCATCTAGCTCTGAAAAAATATTTGGCCTTCTAACAGTGTGTGGGACTTTATCTATTAGTCCATCTATACTGACCTCCATCAGGTTGCAAATTAAAAATAATTTTTATCTGCATCTACAGTACCTCTGAAAAAATATTTGGGCTTCTATCTGTGTGTGGGACTTGTTCTATTAGTCCATCTATACTGACCTCCATCAGGTTGCAAATTGAATATAATTTTTATCTGCATCTAGCTCTGAAAAAATATTTTGCCTTCTAGCAGTGTGTGGGACTTTCTCTATTAGTCCATCTATACTGACCTCCATCAGGTTGCAAACTGAATATAATTTTTTTCTGCATCTAGCTCTGAAAAAATATTTGGCCTTCTAGCAGTGTGTGGGACTTTCTCTATTAGTCCATCTATACTGACCTCCATCAGGTTGCAAATTAAAAATAATTTTTATCTGCATCTACAGTACCTCTGAAAAAATATTTGGGCTTCTAGCTGTGTGTGGGACTTGTTCTATTATTCCATCTATACTGACCTCCATCAGGTTGCAAATTGAATATAATTTTTATCTGCATCTAGCTCTGAAAAAATATTTGGCCTTCTAGCAGTGTGTGGGACTTTCTCTATTAGTCCATCTATACTGACCTCCATCAGGTTGCAAACTGAATATAATTTTTATCTGCATCTAGCTCTGAAAAAATATTTGGCTTTCTATCAGTGTGTGGGACTTTCTCTATTAGTCCATCTATACTGACCTCCATCAGGTTGCAAATTAAAAATAATTTTTATCTGCATCTACAGTACCTCTGAAAAAATATTTGGGCTTCTAGCTGTGTGTGGGACTTGTTCTATTATTCCATCTATACTGACCTCCATCAGGTTGCAAATTGAATATAATTTTTATCTGCATCCAGCTCTGAAAAAATATTTGGCCTTCTAGCAGTGTGTGGGACTTTCTCTATTAGTCCATCTATACTGACCTCCATCAGGTTGCAAATTAAAAATAATTTTTTGTCTGCATCTAGCTCTGAAAAAATATTTGGCCTTCTAGCAGTGTGTGGGACTTTCTCTATTAGTCCATCTATACTGACCTCCATCAGGTTGCAAATTCAAAATAATTTTTTTCTGCATCTACAGTACCTCTGAAAAAATATTTGGGCTTCTAGCTGTGTGTGGGACTTGTTCTATTAGTCCATCTATACTGACCTCCATCAGGTTGCAAATTGAATATAATTTTTATCTGCATCTAGCTCTGAAAAAATATTTGGCCTTCTAGCAGTGTGTGGGACATTCTCTATTAGTCCATCTATACTGACCTCCATCAGGTTGCAAATTAAATATAATTTTTATCTGCATCTAGCTCTGAAAAAATATTTGGCCTTCTAGCAGTGTGTGGGACTTTCTCTATTAGTCCATCTATACTGACCTCCATCAGGTTGCAAACTGAATATAATTTTTTTCTGCATCTAGCTCTGAAAAAATATTTGGCCTTCTAGCAGTGTGTGGGACTTTCTCTATTAGTCCATCTATACTGACCTCCATCAGGTTGCAAATTAAAAATAATTTTTATCTGCATCTAGCTCTGAAAAAATATTTGGCCTTCTAGCAGTGTGTGGGACTTTCTCTATTAGTCCATCTATACTGACCTCCATCAGGTTGCAAATTAAAAATAATTTTTATCTGCATTTACAGTACCTCTGAAAAAATATTTGGGCTTCTAGCTGTGTGTGGGACTTGTTCTATTAGTCCATCTATACTGTCCTCCATCAGGTTGCAAATTGAATATAATTTTTACCTGCATCTAGCTCTGAAAAAATATTTGGCCTTCTAGCAGTGTGTGGGACTTTCTCTATTAGTCCATCTATACTGACCTCCATCAGGTTGCAAATTAAAAATAATTTTTATCTGCATCTAGCTCTGAAAAAATATTTGGCCTTCTAGCAGTGTGTGGGACTTTCTCTATTAGTCCATCTATACTGACCTCCATCAGGTTGCAAACTGAATATAATTTTTTTCTGCATCTAGCTCTGAAAAAATATTTTGCCTTCTAGCAGTGTGTTGGACTTTCTCTATTAGTCCATCTATACTGACCTCCATCAGGTTGCAAATTAAAAATAATTTTTATCTGCATCTAGCTCTGAAAAAATATTTGGCCTTCTAGCAGTGTGTGGGACTTTCTTTATTAGTCCATCTATACTGACCTCCATCAGGTTGTAAATTAAAAATAATTTTTATCTGCATCTAGCTCTGAAAAAATATTTGGCCTTCTAGCAGTGTGTGGGACTTTCTCTATTAGTCCATCTATACTGACCTCCATCAGGTTGCAAACTGAATATATTTTTATTCTGCATCTAGCTCTGAAAAAATATTTGGCCTTCTAGCAGTGTGTGGGACTTTCTCTATTAGTCCATCTATACTGACCTCCATCAGGTTGCAAATTAAAAATAATTTTTATCTGCATCTAGCTCTGAAAAAATATTTGGCCTTCTAGCAGTGTGTGGGACTTTCTCTATTAGTCCATCTATACTAACCTCCATCAGGTTGCAAATTAAAATAATTTTTATCTGCATCTAGCTCTGAAGAAATATTTGGCCTTCTAGCAGTGTGTGGGACTTTCTCTATTAGTCCATCTATACTGACCTCCATCAGGTTGCAAATTAAAAATAATTTTTATCTGCATCTACAGTACCTCTGAAAAAATATTTGGGCTTCTATCTGTGTGTGGGACTTGTTCTATTAGTCCATCTATACTGACCTCCATCAGGTTGCAAATTGAATATAATTTTTATCTGCATCTAGCTCTGAAAAAATATTTGGCCTTCTAGCAGTGTGTGGGACTTTCTCTATTAGTCCATCTATACTGACCTCCATCAGGTTGAAAACTGAATATAATTTTTTTCTGCATCTAGCTCTGAAAAAATATTTGGCCTTCTAGCAGTGTGTGGGACTTTCTCTATTAGTCCATCTATACTGACCTCCATCAGGTTGCAAATTAAAAATAATTTTTATCTGCATCTAGCTTTGAAAAAATATTTGGCCTTCTATCAGTGTGTGGGACTTTCTCTATTAGTCCATCTATACTGACCTCCATCAGGTTGCAAATTAAAAATAATTTTTATCTGCATCTACAGTACCTCTGAAAAAATATTTGGGCTTCTAGCTGTGTGTGGGACTTGTTCTATTAGTCCATCTATACTGACCTCCATCAGGTTGCAAATTGAATATAATTTTTATCTGCATCTAGCTCTGAAAAAATATTTGGCCTTCTAGCAGTGTGTGGGACTTTCTCTATTAGTCCATCTATACTGACCTCCATCAGGTTGCAAATTAAAAATAATTTTTTGTCTGCATCTAGCTCTGAAAAAATATTTGGCCTTCTAGCAGTGTGTGGGACTTTCTCTATTAGTCCATCTATACTGACCTCCATCAGGTTGCAAATTCAAAATAATTTTTTTCTGCATCTACAGTACCTCTGAAAAAATATTTGGGCTTCTAGCTGTGTGTGGGACTTGTTCTATTAGTCCATCTATACTGACCTCCATCAGGTTGCAAATTGAATATAATTTTTATCTGCATCTAGCTCTGAAAAAATATTTGGCCTTCTAGCAGTGTGTGGGACTTTCTCTATTAGTCCATCTATACTGACCTCCATCAGGTTGCAAATTAAATATAATTTTTATCTGCATCTAGCTCTGAAAAAATATTTGGCCTTCTAGCAGTGTGTGGGACTTTCTCTATTAGTCCATCTATACTGACCTCCATCAGGTTGCAAACTGAATATAATTTTTTTCTGCATCTAGCTCTGAAAAAATATTTGGCCTTCTAGCAGTGTGTGGGACTTTCTCTATTAGTCCATCTATACTGACCTCCATCAGGTTGCAAATTAAAAATAATTTTTATCTGCATCTAGCTCTGAAAAAATATTTGGCCTTCTAGCAGTGTGTGGGACTTTCTCTATTAGTCCATCTATACTGACCTCCATCAGGTTGCAAATTAAAAATAATTTTTATCTGCATCTACAGTACCTCTAAAAAAATATTTGGGCTTCTAGCTGTGTGTGGGACTTGTTCTATTAGTCGATCTATACTGACCTCCATCAGGTTGCAAATTGAATATAATTTTTATCTGCATCTAGCTCTGAAAAAATATTTGGCCTTCTAGCAGTGTGTGGGACTTTCTCTATTAGTCCATCTATACTGACCTCCATCAGGTTGCAAATTAAAAATAATTTTTATCTGCATCTAGCTCTGAAAAAATATTTGGCCTTCTAGCAGTGTGTGGGACTTTCTCTATTAGTCCATCTATACTGACCTCCATCAGGTTGCAAATTGAACATAGTTTTTTTCTGCATCTAACCCAGCCAATAGTTTTTGCCTAATACCACAGTTTGACCACTCAGCTCTGCTCGGTTCCCATCCATTGTTTTTTTGTGCAAACAACTCCAGAGTTGTGAATTAGTTAACCACCAAAATGAGTGAAAAAAGGCCTGCTGCTGGTGGAAAGGGGAATAGGCGTGTTGGGAAGGGGAAAAAAGGTTGTGTCCGTGGGGTAGGTGTTAAAGCAACAGTAACATCTGCAGAAGAAAGACCATCTTCCAGCCAAACTAAAATGTCTACTTCTTTTAGCGGACAATGTGATAAGATCCCTTTCTTACGGCCACGCCAATCGCTACAAATTCCAGATGAGGCACAAAAACAGCAGGTGCTTCAACGGATATCAAGTGCTCCTTTAAGTGGGCTCTCCTCCACATCAACTTCAACATCACAAATACTCCAGTCCTCAAAGGTGTCACCCCAATCGCATTTGCTTCCTCACAGCTCCCAAATCTCCAGCTGCCCGTCTGAGTATGAGGTAGAACAGATGGTTGAGTCTGCAGAGCTGTTTACTCATACTATAGCCTGGGAATCAGAGGTCGACTCCAGCGCTTCTGTGAATCCAGACGAGGAAATGATCTGCACTGATGCCCAGAACCTTTATGAGTCGGATCCAGGACCAGACGCAGAAGGTTCTGACCATAATGTAGACCTTCATTCCCAAACTGTAACTCCTGTTGGTGGAGACAATGAGGAAGATGATGATAAGACTCAAATACCTGATTGGAGCGAAAACTTTAGTTTTCTGTCAGGGCAGGAACAGGTTGGCTCTGAGGACGACGGGTGTGATAACGCACAGGGTGATGATGATGAGGTTGGAGATCCCACTTCCTGTCAACCCACAGTGAGCCAAGAGATGAGGTCAGCAGAGGAAGTGGAGGAAGATGCTAGTGACGACGAGGTCAGGTTGCGCCTTCCTGGACAGAGACGTAGTACTGGAAGCACGTCAACAACTGCATCCTCAAACACAACTCTGCCTCTCACCACAAGACGTGGTGGCTCTTCAGGTCGCATGGGTGCTAAGCCTTGCATAGCCTGGGCATTTTTTCAGATCGATAAAGATGACCCAACTCGTGTTATCTGTAACATTTGTCAGCAAAAGCTAAGTAGAGGCCAAAAAATACATAGTTTGAGTACTTCATGCATGAACCGGCACATGGACATGAAGCATAAGTTGCAGTGGAAAGCTCAGTGTGCTACAATGCGGCCTAGCCGGCCGGGCCAACCACCGTCTGCCATATCTTGTGCATCCGCGGCCTCTTCATCCTCTGTGACTGGGGGGACAGCAGTCACACCTGTTTTGGGGCGCAGACCTGCCACCTCTTTACCCGCAACAGCCAGCGTGATTGGCAGGTCATCATTTTCTTTGGAGGTGGTAACACCAGCTTGTGTTGAGCGCTGTCCGACATCGATAGCACCACCTTTGGATCAAGGCAACCTAACATGTCCGCCTGCATCTTCCTCACAGACCGGCAGTTTGCTGGGGACACCCTTATCAACCCCGTCTAAGCACAATAGCCAGCCCTCGGTCCCTCAGATGTGGACAAGTAAAAGACCATTTCCTCCTAGCCATGAGAAAGCTAAGAAGTTGAATTTCACCATCTGCAAGCTCTTGGCTACAGAAATGCTGCCTTTCCGCCTGGTGGACACAGAGGATTTTCGAGACCTTATGTCCGTCGCAGTGCCCCAGTACCAGATGCCCAGTCGGCACTACTTCTCAAAGAAAGGTGTGCCTGCGCTTCACCAGCATGTCGCACACAACATCACCGCTTCTTTGAGAAACTCTGTGTGTGACAGGGTGCATTTCACCACAGACACTTGGACGAGTAGGCATGGACAGGGGCGTTACATGTCGCTGACTGGGCACTGGGTAACTATGGTGACAGCAGGACAAGGGGCTGCTGTCCAAGTCTTGCCGTCCCCACGAGTTGTGCGTCAATCCTCTTTATGTCAAAGTTCCTCCACTGCTTCTGCCTCCTCAACCTCCTCTCGGTCTTCCACCTGCACCCAAAGCCTGTCTGGTCATGCCACAAGCTTTCTAACTGCGCAGAAGGGATCCTGCACACCTCCTTACTATGCTGGCAGTAGGGCTCAACGTCATCAGGCGGTTTTTACATTGAAATGTCTGGGAAATGTGAGTCACACAGCTGAGGAGTTGTGGTCAGCTCTGGAGAACCAATTTCATGAATGGTTGTCTCCACTGGACCTGAAACAGGGAAGGCCGTGTGCGACAATGCTGCAAACCTGGGTGCGGCCCTTCGCCGGGGCAATGTCACACACGTGCCTTGTATGGCTCACGTGTTGAACCTGGTTGTACAGCAATTTTTAGCCCACTATCCCAGACTAGATGGCCTTCTGCAGAGGGCACGGTCGCTGTGTGCTCACTTCCGCCATTCGCATCCCGCATTTCAGCGACTTACATCTCTACAGAAGTCGTTGGGCCTGCCACTTCACCGGCTAAAATGCGATGTGCCTACCCGGTGGAATTCAACTCTGCACATGTTGCAGCGACTGTGGCAGCACCGACAAGCCCTGGTGCAATACGTTCTGACGTATAGCCTGGGCCAACGAGATCCAGAGGTGGGGCAAATCACGCTGGAGGAGTGGTCTCAGATCAGGGACCTATGCACCCTTCTGCACAGTTTTGAAATGGCGACGAAGATGTTTAATGCTGACGATGCCATTATCAGCATGACTATTCCGGTGATTTACATGCTGGAGCACATGTTAAACAGAATTCGGAGTCAGGTGGTGGCACAAGAGGATGTGGAGGAAGTAGAGGAGGAGGAGTTGTATGCGGAAGGGCTAACATCTGCAAGGTCCAGACGGTCGGCAGCACCAAGGCGGCAGGCATGTGAGGGTGGGGGAGATGGTTTTACCAGGGCGCATGGTAGCAGCCAAACTAGTGAGGAAGGTGCAGGAGCCCAGGAAGAAGTGGAGGACGAACTGATGGAAGACTCATCAGATGAGGGAGACCTTGATCACATTTCAGTTGTGCGAGGTTGGGGGGAGAGGACAGAGGAAGGAAGCATGATTGTTACCTCGCCACCAACACAACAGGGACTTGGTGCTCCTGGATGCGCAACACACATGAGTGCCTTCTTGCTGCACTACCTGCAACATGACCCTCGAATTGTGAGAATTAGAAATAATCCTGACTACTGGGTTGCCACACTGTTAGATCCCCGGTACAAAAGTAAATTTGCAGAAATTATTCCTGCCATAGAAAGGGATGCACGCATGCAGGAGTATCAGCAGAGACTGTTGCAGAATCTTACATGTGCTTTTCCACAAAATACCAGTGGTGCACGTAGTGAATCTCACAGTTCCAACTTGCCAACCGTGGGACCGTCAAGTGTTCAGCACTCAAACCGTAACAGAACCACAGTATCTGCTGGTAACATCAATTTTGCGGAATCATTTCACCACTTTTTTAGCCCATCCTTTGCAAGGCCACAGGAGACAAGAAGTCTGACACATAGTCAACGCCTAGAGACGATGGTACAGGAGTATCTCCAAGTAAACATTGAAGCCATGACTGTGTCACTGGACCCTTGCTCTTTTTGGGCTTCCAATCTGGATAAATGGCCGGAGCTAGCCACTTACGCCTTGGAGATCTTGTCATGCCCCGCAGCCAGCGTTCTGTCTGAACGTGTGTTCAGCGCTGCTGGTGGTGTGCTGACAGATAAGCGCACGCGGCTCTCCACTGATAATGTAGACATACTCACGTTCATAAAGATGAACAAATCATGGATCCGAAACGACTTTTCTACCCCTGTGTCATCCTGGGGAGAGTAAAAGCTTGATGATTGGTTAAAATCACCCTACCAACCGTTTTAAGCTTTCAAATTACTAATCATGTTTATCTGTATCTTGGCTGGAAAATAATTTGGGCTTTGTAGCAGTGTGCAGCACTGATTCTATTAGGCCATCTATAATAAGCTCCACCATATTTAAAATTACTAATCATGTTTATCTGTATCTTGACTGGAAAATAATTTGGGCTTTGTAGCAGTGTGCAGCACTGATCCTATTAGGTCATCTATACTAAAGTTTCACCAGATTTAAAATTAATAATAATTTTTAGCTGCATCTAGCCCGGAAAATAATTTTGGGGCTCCGAGATGCGCAAGACACATAAGTGCCTTCTTGCTGCACTACCTGCAGCATGACCCTCATATTGTCAGAATTCGAAGTAATCATGAATACTGGGTTGCCACACTCTTAGATCCCCCAAACTTTTCGATCAACCTTTTCATTTTAATAAAGACCAAAAAAATGGTCATTTTTGAAATTATATGCATTAGCAGGTTGTTAGAAACTGAAATCAAACAGTTTTCAACTCAAAAATTTATTCTAGGTGATGTTACATTTTCACATAGGACCCCTTGTTCGAAAGGAGCTTCTGAACTCTCTCATCCATTGAATTTGTCAGGTTTTGGATGGTTTCTGCTTCAATTGTTTTGCATGAGGACAGAATACCCTCCCAGAGCTGTTGCTTAGATGTGAACTGCCTCCCGCCATCATAGACACTCCTTTTAATGATGCTTCAAAGGTTCTGAATGGGGTAGAGGTCAGGGGAGCATGGGGGTCACACCATAAGTTTGTCCCTTTTATGCCCATATCAGCCAGAGATGCAGATGTTTTATGTGCAGCATGAGATGGTGCATTATCATGCAGAAAAATGATCTTGCTGTGAAATACACGGTTCTTCTTCTTGAACCATGGCAGGAAGTGCTGTTTGAGAAAATCCACATACATTTTGGAGTTCATCTTTAGCGCCTTCAGGGATCCTAAAGGGGCCGACAATCTCTCTCCCCATGATTCCAGCCCAAAACATTACTCCACCTCCTCCTTGTTGGCGCTGTAGCCGTGTTTGCGTGGGGTGTCCATCAACCAGCCATCCTCCACTCCTTCCATCTGGACCATCGAGCGCTACACGGCACTCATCCGTGAACAAAACAGTTTTGAAATCAGTCTTCATGTAATGTTTGGCCCACTGGAGCCGTTTCTGCTTGTGTGTAGTGGATAGAGGAGGTCGACAGGATGGCGTATGCACAGCTGCAAACCTCTGAAGGACCCTGCATCTTGTTGTTCGGGGGACGTTGGAGGCACCTTCAGCTTCAAAAACTTGTCTGCTGATATGACAAGGCTTTTTTGCCGCTGCTCTTTCAACCTGACGTAATTGCCTGTAGGAAAGAGTCCTCAATTTGCCCTTATCAGCACGCACACGTGTGTACTGTGAATCAGCTACATACTTCTTGATTGCCAAGACACTTCATCCTGATCATCGCACAATGTTGATTGTAGTCATGCCTTGACCTAAACACTCCACAATTTGTTGCTTCTCAGCAGCCGACACATCCTTTTTCTTTCCCATTTTGGCAGAAAATTTAGGCTGCTTAATAATGTGAGACAGCCTTCTTAAGTAGTCTTGCCTTTCATTGGACACACCTGCCAAACTAATTAGCACAGGTGTCTGCAATTGCTTACAGTGATATAAAGAGCCCTGACACACATCACCATCAATGAGTTTAACTGACAAACAAACAAATTTTTCCCTTATCACTCCTAAACACTTTTTGCATAATAATTTGGAACACAGTGTACATGTGCTTTTCCACAAAACACCAATGGTTCACGTAGTGAATCTTACAGTTCTAACTTGCCAACCGTGGTCTGTATGGAGTTGTTCAATAAAGGGCCCAAAATTAAGATAACATAGATGGGAGAGGTCTCTATGAATAGGAATTCCTAAGTATTTGATACCCTGTGAGGGCCAGGCAAAGGGAAAGTTGGACTGGATGGAATCCTATATGGATTTGGGGAGGGAGACATCGAGGGCCTCAGACTTCGCTGCATTGATTTTAAAATTTGACCATGTAACAAAGTGATCTATTTCAGCCATAACAGCATGGATGGATATATGTGATTGAGTGATATATACTAGGACATCATCAGCAAATAGAGAGCACTTGTACTCGGTGCCTCCCACCTCAATCCACCTAATATTGGGGTTATGGCGAATTGATGAGAGCAGGTGCTCCGTCACTAGGATGTATAAGAGAGGGGACAGAGAACATCCCTGCCTTGTCCCATTGGTGATTGTGAAAGGTGATGAAAATGTTCTGACGCGCCCCCTGGGCCTTGGGACACCCGGAGCCGGACCCTTTTTGGTGGATGCTGGTGGTTGTAGTCTCCGTGGCGGCGACCCGGTTCCGTGGCTCAGGGCGGTCAATCCAGTGGCGGAACTATTTATGTGGTTTTGATGTTTAAATGTCCGACTACGCCACCCGTGGATTGCGGTCAGAGTGAACCGCCGCTCCAGGGCAGACCGCTGAGGCTGGTGTTGTGGGTGCAGCAGAGCGTAGCATAACTCCCCACGGGAGGAGTATAGCCTCAGGGCAGTGTATGCGGAGGATGGGGGTGATGGTGCAGGGCAGCAGCAGTAACGACACGGAGTCAGTGATGCAGTGCAGGGCCTTTACTCACAGTTCTTATTATCCAGACCACGTCTGCAGGTAACGGCTGCCCACGTCGTACTGTGCTCACCAGGTGAGGGGCTCAGACAACTCCCAGATAACTTTGGAGCGCTTCACAGGACCCCCTTTGTGTGTCCTTTGTCTGGCCTTTCTTACCAACCCTTCTGTCCGGCTGCCTCGGGCCTCCTCTTGGTAAACTTGGCGCCAGTTTCCCTGACCCTATGTGGTGCCTTCCTAGCGGTTGTAGCGAGGGGCTGCGCCACATAAAATGTCACAGCCTCCTTTTTCTAGCTGAGGGTCGTTTCCTGCCTCCACTAGTTTCGGGGACCGGTCTCCCCTTTTGGCCTGACCCCTCCACGCAGGTGAATTCGGGCGTGCGGTGGCGACTCGCCCGTCCGCACCCCTGGGATCCCTTCGTTCCTCGTTCCTGGAGCCTTCTCCGCTCCTCTTCCTTCCTTCTCCCTCTTCCAGGCCTGGGCCTCTGTTACTAGGCCCGCCTCCGGAGCAGAGCTCATGCAGAGCCCCTGCTCCCTGCCACTTCTGCTCAGACTTCTCTGCACTGAACTAAGATGGTGCCCACCTTTTATACTCCCTTCTCAATGCACCCAGGAACTGCTTCCTCCCTGCTCCTGCACTACAGGGTTCCCCTTCCTCAGTGTTCCCTCCCCCCACTCCAGCCAGGGACAGGGACTGTCGTGCCCATCTCAGGGGCATATTGGTCGCCCTGCCCCACGGCAATGTGGTGTAATGCATGCAGGTGTCGGGTCCTGATCCACACTACATCCTTACCTGAGAGTGAGATATCACACCTCTGGGTGAGGTGCAATACCTCTGTAGCAACCGAGCCCTCAGGGTGCTACAGTTCCATTTATCTTCAGCCTAGGTGACGTATTGCGATACAGGGCCGTGATTTTGGCTATAAAAGTGTCCCCTAGACCCCTACCCCAAGCTTTTTAAGAGAATCATATATGGCGTGCCACGAGACTCTATGGAATGCTTTCTCAGCATCCAACGAGAGTACCTAATTACAAATTTTTAACTGCATCTAGCCCAGGAAATACTTTGTGCCTAGTAGCAGTGTCTGCTAGTCAGCGGATTATCCCGGCTGTTAAGCAAGCTACACCACCTGTAGTTTGGACACTTAATTTTTTCAAAGGAAATGCTTCGGGACCATGGGATACTCAGTGAAGAGCATCAGGAGGCACCCCAAGGCATAGGGGCTGGGACTGGCAGTAGGATGCCTTGCGGTGGACAGCCGAGCTCGATCCTTACAAAAGCTTTTTAACTGCAGCAGCTTTAGTGGACGCTACTGGAGCTGGAATTACGCGGCTGCTGGCATGAGACTTGCCCTCCAATAGATCCTTGTAAATGGATTTAAAGTGTATTCATTCAAATTAGAGAGACAATTTAAATTAAAAAGCTTAGAGCTGCCTCCACCACAGGGGGGGCTCGCTCGACCCACCAGCGGACAGGCACCAGTATTGGGAGAGGGGGGCTGGCCGTCAGGGTTCACCGCGGCTCTGGCACAAACCCGGCGACGCGGAGGTGGCACGGGCAGGAGCGGACTGAACGTGTCGGCTTCTCACTTTTTGGATTTTAGAAGGGCATGACATGCCTATATCTGTGTCTCCCCCTCCTTTTACTCCTCCACCTCTTTTCTTTTCGCATGACTATATGTACTTGTCACTTTTCCATGTGTTAGTTGTGTCTTCTGAGCAGTTTGTCAGCTTTTGGACACCTTTGAAGGTGTTTTCTATGTGTTTCTATGTGTTTTTGTTTGCCTGCCATTGGTTTTAACGGTGTTCGAAGGTGTTCGACGAACAGTTCGACGAACAGT
This sequence comes from Phyllobates terribilis, assembly GCF_046119375.1. Taxonomy (NCBI): domain Eukaryota; kingdom Metazoa; phylum Chordata; class Amphibia; order Anura; family Dendrobatidae; genus Phyllobates; species Phyllobates terribilis. The sequence goes on from NW_027362770.1 coordinate 112,077,543, forward strand.
TCGGCGAACACACGGGTGTTCGACGAACCGAACCGAACTCGAACACTACGGGGGTGGCTCAACACTATATCCAAGCTGGATACATGGAATGAACTGGCTCTCTATGCCTTGGAGGTCCTGGCCTGCCCTGCCACCAGCGTTTTATCAGAGCGGGTTTTTAGTGCCGCTCGTGGAATTATAACTGATAAGCTCATCCACCTGTCAACTGAAAATGCTGACAGGCTGACTCTTATAAAAATGAACAAGGGCTGGATTGGGCCAGACTTCTCAACACCACCTAATGATATCAGCGTAACATAAACTCAAATCCAGTGTCTTTTCTTGGGAAGTGTATTCCCATGCACCTTTTCACACCCACACATGTGTATACACTTCCTGATTTTGGCTATTTGCTCTTGTCCTCCTCCTTCTCCTCATCCTCCACCACCATATCACCAGGGTGACCGTGGTCCGCGATGCAACACCAACATAATTTTTTTAAAGGGTGTTTAGGATGTCCGTAAAAATATTTTTTAATAAAGTATGTTCATGTATATGTGGCGCCCCTGATGGTTCGACCGCCACAGGGATGCTGCACTTCTCTAATGGAGTGTAGTGTTCCTCCTCTGAGGTAAGAACAGTGTGATTGTCGGGACCCAACCTTTGCATCCAACACCACATTTATCCACCAGAGGGGGCTAGTGTGCACTAGGTGCTGCCCTCCTGGTTACAGGGAGACTTGGGAACCAAGAGTGAGGGGAACCAGTTAGTGGATCAGGGTGGAGGACTTACAAACTAGTGACACTTCAAATTTCATATTTAATTAAAAGCCATCTTGGTTTTGGGTCCTTAGTTCTCAGTCCTAGTTAGTCAAGGTCTTTAACAGTTCTTTGGTCGTGATCTCCCACCCTGATAGTGGACCAAGTGTGGGCCTGCAGAGGTCGGAGACACAGCCCTCGTACCCTGGCCTTGTGTCCACGGGCAGGTTGTAGACCAGGAATGTCTCAACCCGGTCGAGGACCGCGACCAAGAAGGCCTGGAGCTTAAGAGTGTGGCTCCATAGCAAATGGATCCCGGGGAGGATGCAGACTGAGCGGTGTACGCCACCTGTCCTCGCCTGCTGATATATTCAGAGGGAGTCTGGCTGCAAGAGGGGTACCGGCCCCCGACACCCGACCTTGCTACTCCATGTCCTGGTCGAGGAAGCCGGGTAGGCCCTGGGGATCCCACCGGGTATCGGAAGGAGCAGAGATGCCACCCGTACCTTTGTTCTGAGAGGAGCTCAGAGGGAGACCCGGCCTATCTACACACACGGACAGGAAAGGATTCGGTCTGTAGTTCAGGAACACTCTGGTGTGGGGTCCCGATTGAACGCTGGACTTGCTCGGAGGTTGTCGGACCCCCGTCCCTGGTGACCGCAGGACTCCGCGGGGAGCAGGGAGTCGCCTTCCTTTTGCCATCTCTAATGTGAGTAAAGCCTTGGAAGTTCACCCCTATGGCCACCGGACTGTTTATTCTGTGCTACACCGCACAACGCAGCTCCCGTCTTCCTCTACTACTACCCCCTCCATCCTGTCCCTCTGCCCTGAGGCCTTACTCCGCCTGTGGGGAGTAGTAATAACTATGGCCGCCATAACACCATGCCTCAGCGGACTGCAGCGGCGCTGGTGGCCTTCACCAGGTGCCACAGGTGGCGTAGTCGTAAATCAGCCACTCAACCCGGATAATCCCACACCATCCTTTTAACTGTGATGCCCTGAGCATGGGTCGGGTCCGGGCCACAGCTGCTCCCCATCTCTCCATCTTAGAACCCGACTCCGAGTCCCCCATCTCCCAGGTTAAAGAAAAGGGCTTCCGAGAAGAGGCGTCACAACCTGGCGTAGTCGGCAGGATCGCGTGCCCACAGCAAAGGAAGGAATTACCCATTGCTACCAGGTACTGTGTGCCATACACCTTGAACTGTTGTTTTACACTTAAAATGGCACCCGCCCAAGAAGAACAGGTGCCATAATGCTGTGAAAAGACTGGCTTTGAACTCCTCCCATCGTGGGCTGGGTTCCCGCTTGGCGCCAAAAATGTGGACTGCCCCTTCCATCAGAGACTGTCAGCAGGGTAACGCCCGTCAAACAGGATGGGCTGAACGAAGGCGGGACTGTCAGCATGCCGTCCTGGAACCGCCCCGAAATAGGAGGAAAAAAAAAAAAAAGCAACGAGGTGCGGCCATTGCAGTCGGAGGTTGGCATTCTTCAGAGGCAGACATGGACGCTTCTGGAGCGCAACCCACCGAACCTTCTGAAACCGGTTCAGGCCCTTCACCCGGCAGAGAGCGAGGCGGCAGCGTGTTAACTAGTGTTGAGCCACCCCCGTAGTGTTCGAGTTCGGTTCGGTTCGTCGAACACCCGTGTGTTCGCCGAACTGTTCGTCGAACTGTTCGTCGAACACCTTCGAACACCGTTAAAACCAATGGCAGGCAAACAAAAACACATAGAAACACATAGAAAACACCTTCAAAGGTGTCCAAAAGCTGACAAACTGCTCAGAAGACACAACTAACACATGGAAAAGTGACAAGTACATATAGTCATGCGAAAAGAAAAGAGGTGGAGGAGTAAAAGGAGGGGGAGACACAGATATAGGCATGTCATGCCCTTCTAAAATCCAAAAAGTGAGAAGCCGAGATGGCCAGTCCGCTCCTGCCCGTGCCACCTCCGTGTCGCCGGGTTTGTGCCAGAGCCGCGGTGAACCCTGACGGCCAGCCCCCCTCTCCCAATACTGGTGCCTGTCCGCTGGTGGGTCGAGAGAGCCCCCCTGTGGTGGAGGCAGCTCTAAGCTTTTTAATTTAAATTGTCCCTCTAATTTGAATGAATACACTTTAAATCCATTTACAAGGATCTATTGGAGGGCAAGTCTCATGCCAGCAGCCGCGTAATTCCAGCTCCAGTAGCGTCCACTAAAGCTGCTGCAGTTAAAAAGCTTTTATAAGGATCGAGCTCGGCTGTCCACCGCAAGGCATCCTAGTGCCAGTCCCAGCCCCTATGCCTTGGGGTGCCTCCTGATGCTCTTCACTGAGTATCCCGTGGTCCCGAAGCATTTCCTTTGAAAAAATTAAGTGTCCAAACTACAGGTGGTGTAGCTTGCTTAACAGCCGGGATAATCCGCTGACTAGCAGACACTGCTACTAGGCACAAAGTATTTCCTGGGCTAGATGCAGTTAAAAATTTGTAAGTAGATACTCTCGTTGGATGCTGAGAAAGCATTCCATAGAGTCTCCTGGCACGCCATATATGATTCTCTTAAAAAGCTTGGGGTAGGGGTCTAGGGGACCCTTTTATAGCCAAAATCACGGCCCTGTATCACAATACGTCACCAAGGCTGAAGATAAATGGAACTGTAGCACCGAGGGCTCGGTTGCTACAGACGTATTGCACCTCACCCAGAGGTGTGATATCTCACTCTCAGATAAGGATGGAGTGTGGATCAGGACCCGACACCTGCATGCATTACACCACATTGCCGTGGGGCAGGGCGACCAATATGCCCCTGAGATGGGCACGACAGTCCCTGTCCCTGGCTGGAGTGGGGGGAGGGAACACTGAGGAAGGGGAACCCTGCAATGCAGGAGCAGGGAGGAAGCAGTTCCTGGGTGCATTGAGAAGGGAGTATAAAAGGTGGGCACCATCTTAGTTCAGTGCAGAGAAGTCTGAGCAGAAGTGGCAGGGAGCAGGGGCTCTGCATGAGCTCTGCTCCGGAGGCGGGCCTAGTAACAGAGGCCCAGGCCTGCAAGAGGGAGAAGGAAGGAAGAGGAGCGGAGAAGGCTCCAGGAACGAAGAATGAAGGGATCCCAGGGGTGCGGACGGGCGAGTCGCCACCGCACGCCCGAATCCACCTGCGTGGAGGGGTCAGGCCAAAGGGGGAGACCGGTCCCCGAACTAGTGGAGGCAGGAAACGACCCTCAGCTAGAAACCGGAGGCTCTGACATTTTATGTGGCGCAGCCCCTTGCTCCACCCGCTAGGAAGACACCACATAGGGTCAGGGAAACTGGCGCCAAGTTTACCAAGAGGAGGCCCGAGGCAGCCGGACAGAAGTGTTGGTAAGAAAGGCCAGAAAAAGGACACACAAAGGGGGTCCTGTGAAGCGCTCCAAAGTTATCTGGGAGTTGTCTGAGCCCCTCACCTGGTGAGCACAGTACGACGTGGGCAGCCGTTACCTGCAGACGTGGTCTGGATAATAAGAACTGTGAGTAAAGGCCCTGAACTGCATCACTGACTCCGTGTCGTTACTGCTGCTGCCCTGCACCATCACCCCCATCCTCCGCATACACTGCCCTGAGGCTATACTCCTCCCGTGGGGAGTTATGCTACGCTCTGCTGCACCCACAACACCAGCCTTAGCGGTCTGCCCTGTAGCGGCGGTTCACTCTGACCGCAATCCACGGGTGGCGTAGTCGGACATTTAAACATCAAAACCACATAAATAGTTCCGCCACTGGTTTGACCGCCCTGAGCCACGGAACCGGATCGCCGCCACGAAGACTACAACCACCAGCATCCACCAAAAAGGGTCCGGCTCCGGGTGTCCCAAGGCCCAGGGGGTGCGTCAGAACATTTTCATCACCTTTCACAATCACCAATGGGACAAGGCAGGGATGTCCTCTGTCCCCTCTCTTATACATCCTAGTGACAGAGCACCTGCTCTCATCAATTCGCCATAACCCCAATATTAGGTGGATTGAGGTGGGAGGCACCGAGTACAAGTGCTCTCTATTTGCTGATGATGTCCTAGTATATATCACTCAATCACATATATCCATCCCTGCTGTTATGGCTGAAATAGATCACTTTGTTACATGGTAAAATTTTAAAATCAATGCAGCGAAGTCTGAGGCCCTCGATGTCTCCCTCCCTAAATCCATATAGGATTCCATCCAGTCCAACTTTCCCTTTGCCTGGCCCTCACAGGGTATCAAATACTTAGGAATTCCTATTCATAGAGACCTCTCCCATCTATGTTATCTTAATTTTGGGCCCTTTATTGAACAATTCCATACAGACCACGGTTGGCAAGTTAGAACTGTAAGATTCACTACGTGAACCACTGGTGTTTTGTGGAAAAGCACATGTACACCGCGTTCCAAATTATTATGCAAAAAGTGTTTAGGAGTGATAAGGGAAGAATTTGTTTGTTTGTCAGTTAAACTCATTGATGGTGATGTGTGTCAGGGCTCTTTATATCACTGTAAGCAATTGCAGACACCTGTGCTAATTAGTTTGGCAGGTGTGTCCAATGATAGGCAAGACTACTTAAGAAGGCTCTCTCACATTATTAAGCAGCCTACATTTTCTGCCAAAATGGGAAAGAAAAAGGATGTGTCGGCTGCTGAGAAGCAACAAATTGTGGAGTGTTTAGGTCAAGGCATGACTACAATCAACATTGTGCGATGATCAGGATGAAGTGTCTTGGCAATCAAGAAGTATGTAGCTGATTCACAGTACACACGTGTGCGTGCTGATAAGGGCAAATTGAGGACTCTTTCCTACAGGCAATTACGTCAGGTTGAAAGAGCAGCGGCAAAAAAGCCTTGTCATAGCAGCAGACAAGTTTTTGAAGCTGAAGGTGCCTCCAACGTCCCCCGAACAACAAGATGCAGGGTCCTTCAGAGGTTTGCAGCTGTGCATACGCCATCCTGTCGACCTCCTCTATCCACTTCACACAAGCAGAAACGGCTCCAGTGGGCCAAACATTACATGAAGACTGATTTCAAAACTGTTTTGTTCACGGATGAGTGCCGTGCAGCGCTCGATGGTCCAGATGAATGGAGTGGAGGATGGCTGGTTGATGGACACCCCACGCAAACACGGCTACAGCGCCAACAAGGAGGAGGTGGAGTAATGTTTTGGGCTGGAATCATGGGGAGAGAGATTGTCGGCCCCTTTAGGATCCCTGAAGGCGCTAAAGATGAACTCCATAATGTATGTGGATTTTCTCAAACAGCACTTCCTGCCATGGTTCAAGAAGAAGAACCGTGTATTTCACAGCAAGATCATTTTTCTGCATGATAATGCACCATCTCATGCTGCACATAAAACATCTGCATCTCTGGCTGATATGGGCATAAAAGGGGACAAACTTATGGTGTGACCCCCATGCTCCCCTGACCTCTACCCCATTCAGAACCTTTGGAGCATCATTAAAAGGAGTGTCTATGATGGCGGGAGGCAGTTCACATCTAAGCAACAGCTCTGGGAGGGTATTCTGTCCTCATGCAAAACAATTGAAGCAGAAACCATCCAAAACCTGACAAATTCAATGGACGAGAGAGTACAGAAGCTCCTTTCGAACAAGGGGTCCTATGTGAAAATGTAACATCACCTAGAATAAAGTTTTGAGTTGAAAACTGTTTGATTTCAGTTTCTAACAACCTGCTAATGCTTATAATTTCAAAAATGACCATTTTTTTGGTCTTTATTAAAATGAAAAGGTTGATCGAAAAGTTTGGGGGATCTAAGAGTGTGGCAACCCAGTAGTCATGATTACTTCGAATTCTGACAATATGAGGGTCATGCTGCAGGTAGTGCAGCAAGAAGGCACTTATGTGTCTTGCGCATCTCGGAGCCCCAAAATTATTTTCCGGGCTAGATGCAGCTAAAAATTATTTTGAATTTTAAATCTGGTGAAGCTTATTATAGATGGCCTAATAGGATCAGTGCTGCACACTGCTACAAAGCCCAAATTATTTTCCAGTCAAGATACAGATAAACATGATTAGTAATTTGAAAGCTTAAAACGGTTGGTAGGGTGATTTTAACCAATCATCAAGCTTTTACTCTCCCCAGGATGACACAGGGGTAGAAAAGTCGTTTCGGATCCATGATTTGTTCATCTTTATGAACGTGAGTCTGTCTACATTATCAGTGGAGAGCCGCGTGCGCTTATCTGTCAGCACACCACCAGCAGCGCTGAACACACGTTCAGACAGAACGCTGGCTGCGGGGCATGACAAGATCTCCAAGGCGTAAGTGGCTAGCTCCGGCCATTTATCCAGATTGGAAGCCCAAAAAGAGCAAGGGTCCAGTGACACAGTCGTGGCTTCAATGTTTACTTGGAGATACTCCTGTACCATCGTCTCTAGGCGTTGACTATGTGTCAGACTTCTTGTCTCCTGTGGCCTTGCAAAGGATGGGCTAAAAAAGTGGTGAAATGATTCCGCAAAATTGATGTTACCAGCAGATACTGTGGTTCTGTTACGGTTTGAGTGCTGAACACTTGACGGTCCCACGGTTGGCAAGTTGGAACTGTGAGATTCACTACGTGCACCACTGGTATTTTGTGGAAAAGCACATGTAAGATTCTGCAACAGTCTCTGCTGATACTCCTGCATGCGTGCATCCCTTTCTATGGCAGGAATAATTTCTGCAAATTTACTTTTGTACCGGGGATCTAACAGTGTGGCAACCCAGTAGTCAGGATTATTTCTAATTCTCACAATTCGAGGGTCATGTTGCAGGTAGTGCAGCAAGAAGGCACTCATGTGTGTTGCGCATCCAGGAGCACCAAGTCCCTGTTGTGTTGGTGGCGAGGTAACAATCATGCTTCCTTCCTCTGTCCTCTCCCCCCAACCTCGCACAACAGAAATGTGATCAAGGTCTCCCTCATCTGATGAGTCTTCCATCAGTTCGTCCTCCACTTCTTCCTGGGCTCCTGCACCTTCCTCACTAGTTTGGCTGCTACCATGCGCCCTGGTAAAATCATCTCCCCCATCCTCACATGCCTGCCGCCTTGGTGCTGCCGACCGTCTGGACCTTGCAGATGTTAGCCCTTCCGCATACAACTCCTCCTCCTCTACTTCCTCCACCTCCTCTTGTGCCACCACCTGACTCCGAATTCTGTTTAACATGTGCTCCAGCATGTAAATCACCGGAATAGTCATGCTGATAATGGCATCGTCAGCACTAAACATCTTCGTCGCCATTTCAAAACTGTGCAGAAGGGTGCATAGGTCCCTGATCTGAGACCACTCCTCCAGCGTGATTTGCCCCACCTCTGAATCTCGTTGGCCCAGGCTATACTTCAGAACGTATTGCACCAGGGCTTGTCGGTGCTGCCACAGTCGCTGCAACATGTGCAGAGTTGAATTCCACCGGGTAGGCACATCGCATTTTAGCCGGTGAAGTGGCAGGCCCAACGACTTCTGTAGAGATGTAAGTCGCTGAGCTGCGGGATGCGAACGGCGGAAGTGAGCACACAGCGACCGTGCCCTCTGCAGAAGGCCATCTAGTCTGGGATAGTGGGCTAAAAATTGCTGGACAACCAGGTTCAACACGTGAGCCATACAAGGCACGTGTGTGACATTGCCCCGGCGAAGGGCCGCACCCAGGTTTGCAGCATTGTCGCACACGGCCTTCCCTGGTTTCAGGTCCAGTGGAGACAACCATTCATGAAATTGGTTCTCCAGAGCTGACCACAACTCCTCAGCTGTGTGACTCACATTTCCCAGACATTTCAATGTAAAAACCGCCTGATGACGTTGAGCCCTACTGCCAGCATAGTAAGGAGGTGTGCAGGATCCCTTCTGCGCAGTTAGAAAGCTTGTGGCATGACCAGACAGGCTTTGGGTGCAGGTGGAAGACCGAGAGGAGGTTGAGGAGGCAGAAGCAGTGGAGGAACTTTGACATAAAGAGGATTGACGCACAACTCGTGGGGACGGCAAGACTTGGACAGCAGCCCCTTGTCCTGCTGTCACCATAGTTACCCAGTGCCCAGTCAGCGACATGTGACGCCCCTGTCCATGCCTACTCGTCCAATTGTCTGTGGTGAAATGCACCCTGTCACACACAGAGTTTCTCAAAGAAGCGGTGATGTTGTGTGCGACATGCTGGTGGAGCGCAGGCACACCTTTCTTTGAGAAGTAGTGCCGACTGGGCATCTGGTACTGGGGCACTGCGACGGACATAAGGTCTCGAAAATCCTCTGTGTCCACCAAGCGGAAAGGCAGCATTTCTGTAGCCAAGAGCTTGCAGATGGTGAAATTCAACCTCTTAGCTTTCTCATGGCTAGGAGGAAATGGTCTTTTACTTGTCCACATCTGAGGGACCGAGGGCTGGCTATTGTGCTTAGACGGGGTTGATAAGGGTGTCCCCGGCAAACTGCCGGTCTTTGAGGAAGATGCAGGCGGACATGTTAGGTTGCCTTGATCCAAAGGTGGTGCTATCGATGTCGGACAACGCTCAAGACCAGCTGGTGTTACCACCTCCAAAGAAAATGATGACCTGCCAATCACGCTGGCTGTTGCGGGTAAAGAGGTGGCAGGTCTGCGCCCCAAAACAGGTGTGACTGCTGTCCCCCCAGTCACAGAGGATGAAGAGGCCGCGGATGCACAAGATATGGCAGACGGTGGTTGGCCCGGCCGGCTAGGCCGCATTGTAGCACACTGAGCTTCCCACTGCAACTTATGCTTCATGTCCATGTGCCGGTTCATGCATGAAGTACTCAAACTATGTATTTTTTGGCCTCTACTTAGCTTTTGCTGACAAATGTTACAGATAACACGAGTTGGGTCATCTTTATCGATCTGAAAAAATGCCCAGGCTATGCAAGGCTTAGCACCCATGCGACCTGAAGAGCCACCACGACTTGTGGTGAGAGGCAGAGTTGTGTTTGAGGATGCAGTTGTTGACGTGCTTCCAGTACTACGTCTCTGTCCAGGAAGGCGCAACCTGACCTCGTCGTCACTAGCATCTTCCTCCACCTCCTCTGCTGACCTCATCTCTTGGCTGACTGTGGGTTGACAGTAAGTGGGATCTCCGACCTCATCATCATCACCCTGTGCGTTATCACACCCGTCGTCCTCAGAGCCAACCTGTTCCTGCCCTGACAAAAAACTAAAGTTGTCGCTCCAATCAGGTATTTGAGTCTTATCATCGTCTTCCTCATTGTCTCCACCAACAGGAGTTACAGTTTGGGAATAAGGGTCTACATTATGGTCAGAACCTTCTGCGTCTGGTCCTGGATCCGACTCATAAAGATTCTGGGCATCAGTGCAGATCATTTCCTCGTCTGGATTCACAGAAGCGCTGGAGTCGACCTCTGATTCCCAGGCTATAGTATGAGTAAACAGCTCTGCAGACTCAACCATCTGTTCTACCTCATACTCAGACGGGCAGCTGGAGATTTGGGAGCTGTGAGGAAGCAAGTGCGATTTGGGTGACACCTTTGAGGACTGGAGTATTTGTGATGTTGAAGTTGATGTGGAGGAGAGCCCACTTAAAGGAGCACTTGATATCCGTTGAAGCACCTGCTGTTTTTGTGCCTCATCTGGAATTTGTAGCGATTGGCGTGGCCGTAAGAAAGGGATCTTATCACATTGTCCGCTAAAAGAAGTAGACATTTTAGTTTGGCTGGAAGATGGTCTTTCTTCTGCACCTACCCCACGGACACAACCTTTTTTCCCCTTCCCAACACGCCTATTCCCCTTTCCACCAGCAGCAGGCCTTTTTCCACTCATTTTGGTGGTTAACTAATTCACAACTCTGGAGTTGTTTGCACAAAAAAACAATGGATGGTAACCGAGCAGAGCTGAGTGGCCAAACTGTGGTATTAGGCCAAAACTATTGGCTGGGTTAGATGCAGAAAAAAAATATTTTTAATTTGCAACCTGATGGAGGTCAGTATAGATGGACTAATAGACCAAGTCCCACACACCGCTAGAAGCCCAAATATTTTTTCAGAGCTAGATGCAGAAAATTTTTTTATTCAATTTGCAACCTGATGGAGGTCAGTATAGATGGACTAATAGACCAAGTCCCACACACTGCTAGAAGCCCAAATATTTTTTCAGAGCTAGATGCAGAAAAAAATTATTTTTAATTTGCAACCTGATGGAGGTCAGTATAGATGGACTAATAGACCAAGTCCCACACACTGCTAGAAGCCCAAATATTTTTTCAGAGCTAGATGCAGAAAAAAAATTTTTTAATTTGCAACCTGATGGAGGTCAGTATAGATGGACTAATAGAACAAGTCCCACACGCTGCTAGAAGCCCAAATATTTTTTCAGAGATAAATGAAGAAAAAAATTATTTTTAATTTGCAACCTCATGGAGGTCAGTATAGATGGACTAATAGACCAAGTCCCACAAACTGCTAGAAGCCCAAATATTTTTTCAGAGCTAGATGCAGAAAAAAATTATTTTTAATTTGCAACCTGATGGAGGTCAGTATAGATGGACTAATAGACCAAGTCCCACACACCGCTAGAAGCCCAAATATTTTTTCAGAGCTAGATGCAGAAAATTTTTTTATTCAATTTGCAACCTGATGGAGGTCAGTATAGATGGACTAATAGACCAAGTCCCACACACTGCTAGAAGCCCAAATATTTTTTAAGAGCTAGATGCAGAAAAAAATTATTTTTAATTTGCAACCTGATGGAGGTCAGTATAGATGGACTAATAGAACAAGTCCCACACGCTGCTAGAAGCCCAAATATTTTTTCAGAGATAAATGAAGAAAAAAATTATTTTTAATTTGCAACCTGATGGAGGTCAGTATAGATGGACTAATAGACCAAGTCCCACACACTGCTAGAAGCCCAAATATTTTTTCAGAGCTAGATGCAGAAAAAAAATATTTTTAATTTGCAACCTGATGGAGGTCAGTATAGATGGACTAATAGACCAAGTCCCACACACCGCTAGAAGCCCAAATATTTTTTCAGAGCTAGATGCAGAAATTTTTTTTATTCAATTTGCAACCTGATGGAGGTCAGTATAGATGGACTAATAGACCAAGTCCCACACACTGCTAGAAGCCCAAATATTTTTTCAGAGCTAGATGCAGAAAAAAATTATTTTTAATTTGCAACCTGATGGAGGTCAGTATAGATGGACTAATAGAACAAGTCCCACACGCTGCTAGAAGCCCAAATATTTTTTTAGAGATAAATGAAGAAAAAAACTATTTTTAATTTGCAACCTGATGGAGGTCAGTATAGATGGACTAATAGACCAAGTCCCACACACTGCTAGAAGCCCAAATATTTTTTCAGAGCTAGATGCAGAAAAAAAATATTTTTAATTTGCAACCTGATGGAGGTCAGTATAGATGGACTAATAGAATGATGCTATGCCCAAAAGATTTTACTTCACTAGGTGCAGTAAAAAAATTGGTATTCTATACACAGGTGGTATATCTTGCAACACAGATAGGCTACTCCACTGACTAACACACTCTGCAATAGGCCAAAAAGGATTAGCTTTGCTAGTTTCAGCCAAATGCTGTGAAAAACCTTGCACAGCACTGGCACAGACCTGCCTGGCAAAAACTGATAGGAACTGATGTAACCTAGTCCTGAAAAGGACTCCAATTACAATTAGTCTTTACTCCCACAATCTATCTATTTAAGAGCACAGACCTGCTTGATAAAAGTCGTAGGAAATGCTGTAACCTAGTCCTTAAAAGGACTGCAATCACAACTATTCCCTACTCCCAAGCTATCTGTATATTTGTGCGAAAATTGGCTTGAAATTAACAAGGTATAGCGCACACAGCAACAGCGGTGCCGTCTAACACGCAGCTGCAGCAGTGAGAAAATGGTGGCGACGGGGAAAATGGCTTGGTCTTATAGGGCAAGGACATGTGACATACACTGCCAATCACACATGCCCTTGCTTGTGTGAAAAAAAGCACTTCGCTCCGTGTGTGCGCTGCTGATAGGCTGACAGATTGCACCTCCCCACTGCAAATGCGGGAAAGAGAAAAAAAAATGGAGATCTTCATTGTTCCTGCAGAGATCCATCCCCTGCCCCTCCCCCCGCCCCGCTGTACACTCAAACTGCGTATTAACATTAATTTTCATCATTACTGAGAAAAAATCCAGTTATGATTTTGGTGCACGAACAGTTATCGAACATAACCTCGAACAGCCGAATTTTTCTCAAATTGTTCGTGTTCGCCGACCGGCTCGAACACCGCCCAAAACAGCTCGAATTTGAGATTGGCGAACAGTTCGAGTAGAACAACGCTCATCTCTAGTGTTAACCTCGGGATATTTTGAGTTTCTCCGACAGGAAGCCCCGGGTCTCTGAAGGAGACAGAGAGAGGCCCAGGAGGCGGTGACGGCTGCTTGGTGGGAAGAGATGTTGCTACGTATCCAGGCCCGTCGCCAAGGAGTTGAAGTTCCAGGACAAGGAGACGCGGTGACAGAGGTTGTGAGCAGCCCAGCGGCGGGTGAGTGTGCTACCCCTGCCCCGTCTGCGGAGCCTACCGTCCCTATCCTGGACCTCATGGCCGAATACCTCATACCCCACATGGCCACCTGGGAGCAGGTCTTGGCTCTGGAGCTGCAAGCGGCAGCTATAGGTGGGGACCTGCGATGCCGCCCTACTCCTGAACCCGAAGTGCCTGAAGCTGCAGAGGTGTCCACCGACTCCAACCCGGATTGGTCCACGCCTGTAGACGACCCGCAGCAACCCTTGATGACGCCGTTACCCGCACCAGAAGTAACCTGACTGGAGGCTGAGGAGTGGGCCTGGGACAACCAGGGGGGGGACCTGATAGGCTTCCCCCGGGAGACCCGGGCTGAAGTGCACAGGAGGAGCCAGTGGTGCAGAGACCAAATATTCCAGCTCGCTCGGGAGCAACGTCAACGGGAGCTCCGCTGCGAACGCCTCGAGGTACGGGCCAAAGCTGCTAATTCCTGGGCTCGTCAGGAAGAGGCCATCCGTCCCAGTCCCCGAGTGGAAGGACAAGTCGTCCACTTCCACCATGAGGCAGGGTGGGGGTTCATCCGAAGTCCCCAGTACCTGGACGACATGTTAGTCAGCTGGCGGACGTCGAGCCGTGTCTGAAGAAGGGACACCGTGGCCGGAACCTCTTCCCGGGCGATATAGTGACCTATTCTCGCCACCAGGGGGTGCGGGGGTGGTACGCCCTGGATGTACACAAAGTGTCCGGGAGCGACCCCCCCTCGTGCTCAGCCTCAGGGGACCGCTCAGCCTCCATCGGGAGGGACGAGCCTTTTCCCAGGAGGGAACACGAGGTTTAAGCAGCCCCGGCTGTTGCAATTTGTTTATAAGCTAATGTGTTGACATTTCTATTTTTCTTACTTTATATCCCCGGTTTCTAGAGACATGTGTCCCTGCGGACTGGCAGCAGGCAGACTCTTTCCCTTGTAAGTAATTTGCATCTCTTTAGGTGCTCCATATTGGTTTTATACAAAAACCACGGACATTTCTACCTCAAGACCTCAGAAGGAAAACCTGTCAGGGTGGTTCTCTGGGAGGTCCAACTCAGGATCTTCATGCCCTGCAGTCACCCCAGGGCCCACGTTGAGGGTTTGGGGCAGGTCCCTCGCACTTCTGAACTGACTCTGCGTCTTTGCACCTTAACCCGTCTGTTTGCACCAAATGTCTCTGGAAAAATGCTAGCACTTTCATTATTTTATACTTTGGTATTTTTGTACTGTATAACCTGTTTTGCAATGTTTAAGAAGATGTGCCTCCCATAAAGGGAAGATAGCTCATGTTTATATAAAAGGAAAATTTCCTGGGTGTTACTCTTTTTCAGCCCGCGGACGTGCTGCGTTTCGCCAGGGGGGAATGTGGCGCCCCTGAGGGTTCGACCACCACAGGGATGCTGCACTTCTCTAATTAAGTGTAGTGTTCCTCCTCTGAGGTAAGAACAGTGTGATGGTCGGGACCCAACCTTTGCATCCAACACCACATTTCTCCACCAGAGGGGGCTAGTGTGCTCTAGGTGCTGCCCTCCTGGTTACAGGGAGACTGGGGAACCAAGAGTGAGGGGAACCAGTTAGTGCGTGAGGGTGGAGGACTTACAAACTAGTGACACTTCAAATTTCATATTTAATAAAATGCCATCTTGGTTTTTTATGTCCTTAGTTCTCAGTCCTAGTTAGTCAAGATCTTTAACAGTTCTCCCACCCTGATAGTGGACCCCGTGTGGGCCTGCAGAGGTCGGAGACACAGCCCTCGTACCCTGGCCTTGGGTCCAGGGGCAGGTTGTAGACCAGGGATGTCTCAACCAGGTCGAGGACCGCGACCAAGAAGGCCCGGAGCTTAAAAGTGTGGCTCCATAGCAAATGGATCCTGGGGAGGATGCAGACGGCCAGCTGATATATTCAGAGGGAGTCCGGCTGCAAGAGGGGTACCGGCCCCCGACACCCGACCTTGCTACTCCATTTCCTGGTCGGGGAAGCCTGTTAGGCCCTGGGGATCCCACCGGGTATTGGAAGGAGCGGAGATGCCACCCGTACCCTTGTTCTGAGAGGAGCTCAGAGGGAGACCCGGCCTATCTACACACACAGACAGGAAAGGATTCGGTCTGTAGTTCAGGAACACTCTGGTGTGGGGTCCCGATTGAACGCTGGACTTGCTCGGAGGTTGTCGGACCCCGTCCCTGGTGACCGCAGGACTCCGCGGGGAGCAGGGAGTCGCCTTCCTTTTGCCATCTCTAATGTGAGTAAAGCCTTGGAAGTTCACCCCTATGGCCTCCGGACTGTTTATTCTGCGCTACACCGCACGACGCGGCGCCCGTCTTCCTCTACTACTATCCCCTCCTTCCTGTCCCTCTGCCCCGAGGCCTTGCTCCGCCTATGGGGAGTAGTAGTAACTATGGCCGCCATAACACCATGCCTCAGCGGACTGCAGGGGCGCTGGTGGCCTTCACCAGGTGCCAGAGGTGGCGTAGTCGTAAATCAGCCACTCAACCCGGATAAGCCCACACCATCCTTTAAACTGTGATGGCCCTGAGCACGGGTCGGGTCCGGGCCACGGCTGCACCCCATCTCTCCATCTTAGGACACGACTCCGAGTCCCCCATCTCCCAGGGTAAAGAAAAGGGCTTCCGAGAAGAGGCGTCACATATACCTTGCATTCACTGCATAGGCCAACACTATGGGAGACTTTCTCCTTTCTAATGGGAATTTGAAGTTACTGTGGCCCTGCTCTATGTATCTTTAAATTCTTAGTGGGGTTTTTCCTAAAATTGGTCAGCCGTTGGACTCACTGCATACCCTATAACTGTATAGCATACTCTCTCCTTTCTTATGGGAATTTGTCGTACTTGTTACTGTGGCCCTGTTCTGTGTGTCTTTAAATTCTTAGTGGGGTGTTTCTTAAAATTGGTCAGCCGTTGGACTCACTGCATACCCGAAAACTGTATAGCAGACTCTTTCCTTTCTTATGGGAATTGTCGTATTCGTTACTGTGGCCCTGCTGTATGTGTCTTTAAATGTTTATTGGGGGTTTTCCTAAAATTGGTCAGCCTTTTTACTCACTGCATACCCTATAACTGTATATCAGACCATCTCCTTTCTAATGGGAACATGTCGTACCTTGTTACTGTGGCCCTGCTCCATGTGTCTTTAAATTCTTATTGGGGTTTTTCCTACAACTGGTCAGCCGTTGGACTCACTGCAAACCATATAACTGTATAGCAGACTCTTTCCTTTATAATGGGAACATGTCGTACTCATTACTGTGGCCCTGCTCTGTGTGTCTGTAAATTCTTAGTGGGGTTTTTCCTAAAATTGGTCAGCCTTTGGACTCACTGCATACCCTATAACTGTATAGCAGACCCTCTCCTTTCTAATGGGAACATGTCGTACCTTGTTACTGTGGTCCTGCTCTATGTGTCTTTAAATTCTTAGTGGGGTTTTTCCTAAAATTGGTCAGCCGTTGGGCTCACTGCATACCCTATAACTGTATAGCAGACTCTCTCCTTTCTTATGGGAATTTGTCATACTCGTTACTGTGGCCCTGCTCATTGTGTCTTTAAATTCTTACAGGGGTTTTTCCTAAAATTGGTCAGCCTTTGGACTCAATGCATACCCTATAACTGTATAGCAGACTCTCTCATTTCTTATGGGAATTTGTCGTTACTGTGGTACTGCTTTATGTGTCTTTAAATTCTTAGTGGGGTTTTTCCTAAAATTGGTCATCCGTTGAACTCACTACATACCCTATAACTGTATAACAGACCCTCTCCTTTCTAATGGGAACATGTCGTACCTTGTTACTGTGGCCCTGCTCTATGTGTCTTTAAATTCTTAGTGGGGTTTTTCCTAAAATTGTTCAGCCGTTGGGCTCACTGCATACCCTATAACTGTATAGCAGACTCTCTCCTTTCTTATGGGAATTTGTCATACTCGTTACTGTGGCCCTGCTCATTGTGTCTTTAAATTCTTACTGGGGTTTTTCCTAAAATTGGTCAGCCTTTGGACTCAATGCATACCCTATAACTGTATAGCAACCTCTCTCCTTTCTTATGGGAATTTGTCGTTCTTGTTACTGTGGCCCTGCTCTGTGTGTCTTTAAATTCTTAGTGAGGTTTTTCCTTAAATTGGTCAGCCTTTGGACTCACTGCATACCCTATAACTGTAAAACAGACTCACTCCTTTATAATGGCAACATGTCGTGCCTTCTTACTGTGACCCTGCTCTATGTGTCTTTAAATTCTTAGTGGGGTTTTTCCTTAAATTCGTCAGCCGTTGGACTCACTGCATACCCTATAACTAGTGTTGAGCCACCCCCGTAGTGTTCGAGTTCGGATCGGTTCGTCGAACACCCGTGTGTTCGCCGAACTGTTTGTCGAACTGTTCGTCGAACACCTTCGAACACCGTTAAAACCAATGGCAGGCAAACAAAAACACATAGAAACACATAGAAAACACCTTCAAAGGTGTCCAAAAGCTGACAAACTGCTCAGAAGACACAACTAACACATGGAAAAGTGACAAGTACATATAGTCATGCGAAAAGAAAAGAGGTGGAGGAGTAAAAGGAGGGGGAGACACAGATATAGGCATGTCATGCCCTTCTAAAATCCAAAAAGTGAGAAGCCGACACGTTCAGTCCGCTCCTGCCCGTGCCACCTCCGCGTCGCCGGGTTTGTGCCAGAGCCGCGGTGAACCCTGACGGCCAGCCCCCCTCTCCCAATACTGGTGCCTGTCCACTGGTGGGTCGAGCGAGCCCCCCTGTGGTGGAGGCAGCTCTAAGCTTTTTAATTTAAATTGTCTCTCTAATTTGAATGAATACACTTTAAATCCATTTACAAGGATCTATTGGAGGGCAAGTCTCATGCCAGCAGCCATGTAATTCCAGCTCCAGTAGCGTCCACTAAAGCTGCTGCAGTTAAAAAGCTTTTATAAGGATCGAGCTCGGCTGTCCACCGCAAGGCATCCTACTGCCAGTCCCAGCCCCTATGCCTTGGGGTGCCTCCTGATGCTCTTCACTGAGTATCCCGTGGTCCCGAAGCATTTCCTTTGAAAAAATTAAGTGTCCAAACTACAGGTGGTTTAGCTTGCTTAACAGCCAGGATAATCCGCTGACTAGCAGACACTGCTACTAGGCACAAAGTATTTCCTGGGCTAGATGCAGTTAAAAATTTGTAATTAGATACTCTCGTTGGATGCTGAGAAAGCATTCCATAGAGTCTCCTGGCACGCCATATATGATTCTCTTAAAAAGCTTGGGGTAGTGGTCTAGGGGACCCTATTATAGCCAAAATCACGGCCCTGTATCGCAATACGTCACCTAGGCTGAAGATAAATGGAACTGTAGCACCCTGAGGGCTCGGTTGCTACAGAGGTATTGCACCTCACCCAGAGGAGTGATATCTCACTCTCAGGTAAGGATGGAGTGTGGATCAGGACCCGACACCTGCATGCATTACACCACATTGCCGTGGGGCAGGGCGACCAATATGCCCCTGAGATGGGCACGACAGTCCCTGTCCCTGGCTGGAGTGGGGGGAGGGAACACTGAGGAAGGGGAACCCTGTAGTGCAGGAGCAGGGAGGAAGCACTTCCTGGGTGCATTGAGAAGGGAGTATAAAAGGTGGGCACCATCTTAGTTCAGTGCAGAGAAGTCTGAGCAGAAGTGGCAGGGAGCAGGGGCTCTGCATGAGCTCTGCTCCGGAGGCGGGCCTAGTAACAGAGGCCCAGGCCTGGAAGAGGGAGAAGGAAGGAAGAGTAGCGGAGAAGGCTCCAGGAACGAGGAACGAAGGGATCCCAGGGGTGCGGACGGGCGAGTCGCCACCGCACGCCCGAATCAACCTGCGTGGAGGGGTCAGGCCAAAGGGGGAGACCGGTCCCCGAAACTAGTGGAGGCAGGAAACGACCCTCAGCTAGAAACAGGAGGCTGTGACATTTTATGTGGCGCAGCCCCTCGCTACACCCGCTAGGAAGGCACCACATAGGGTCAGGGAAACTGGCGCCAAGTTTACCAAGAGGATGCCCGAGGCAGCCGGACAGAAGGGTTGGTAAGAAAGGCCAGACAAAGGACACACAAAGGGGGTCCTGTGAAGCGCTCCAAAGTTATCTGGGAGTTGTCTGAGCCCCTCACCTGGTGAGCACAGTACGACGTGGGCAGCCGTTACCTGCAGACGTGGTCTGGATAATATGAACTGTGAGTAAAGGCCCTGGACTGCATCACTGACTCCGTGTCATTACTGCTGCTGCCCTGCACCATCACCCCCATCCTCCGCATACACTGCCCTGAGGCTATACTCCTCCCGTGGGGAGTTATGCTACGCTCTGCTGCACCCACAACACCAGCCTCAGCGGTCTGCCCTGGAGCGGCGGATCAATCTGACCGCAATCCACGGGTGGCGTAGTCGGACATTTAAACATCAAAACCACATAAATAGTTCCGCCACTGGTTTGACCGCCCTGAGCCACGGAACCGGGTCGCCGCCACGGAGACTACAACCACCAGCATCCACCAAAAAGGGTCCGGCTCCGGGTGTCCCAAGGCCCAGGGGGCGCGTCAGAACATTTTCATCACCTTTCACAATCACCAATGGGACAAGGCAGGGATGTTCTCTGTCCCCTCTCTTATACATCCTAGTGACGGAGCACCTGCTCTCATCAATTCGCCATAACCCCAATATTAGGTGGATTGAGGTGGGAGGCACCGAGTACAAGTGCTCTCTATTTGCTGATGATGTCCTAGTATATATCACTCAATCACATATATCCATCCATGCTGTTATGGCTGAAATAGATCACTTTGTTACATGGTCAAATTTTAAAATCAATGCAGCGAAGTCTGAGGCCCTCGATGTCTCCCTCCCCAAATCCATATAGGATTCCATCCAGTCCAACTTTCCCTTTGCCTGGCCCTCACAGGGTATCAAATACTTAGGAATTCCTATTCATAGAGACCTCTCCCATCTATGTTATCTTAATTTTGGGCCCTTTATTGAACAACTCATTACAGACCACGGTTGGCAAGTAAGAACTGTAAGATTCACTACGTGAACCACTGGTGTTTTGTGGAAAAGCACATGTACACTGTGTTCCAAATTATTATGCAAAAAGTGTTTAGGAGTGATAAGGGAAGAATTTGTTTGTTTGTCAGTTAAACTCATTGATGGTGATGTGTGTCAGGGCTCTTTATATCACTGTAAGCAATTGAAGACACCTGTGCTAATTAGTTTGGCAGGTGTGTCCAATGAAAGGCAAGACTACTTAAGAAGGCTGTCTCACATTATTAAGCAGCCTACATTTTCTGCCAAAATGGGAAAGAAAAAGGATGTGTCGGCTGCTGAGAAGCAACAAATTGTGGAGTGTTTAGGTCAAGGCATGACTACAATCAACATTGTGCGATGATCAGGATGAAGTGTCTTGGCAATCAAGAAGTATGTAGCTGATTCACAGTACACACGTGTGCGTGCTGATAAGGGCAAATTGAGGACTCTTTCCTACAGGCAATTACGTCAGGTTGAAAGAGCAGCGGCAAAAAAGCCTTGTCATAGCAGCAGACAAGTTTTTGAAGCTGCTGGTGCCTCCAACGTCCCCTGAACAACAAGATGCAGGGTCCTTCAGAGGTTTGCAGCTGTGCATACGCCATCCTGTCGACCTCCTCTATCCACTTCACACAAGCAGAAACGGCTCCAGTGGGCCAAACATTACATGAAGACTGATTTCAAAACTGTTTTGTTCACGGATGAGTGCCGTGCAGCGCTCGATGGTCCAGATGGATGGATTGGAGGATGGCTGGTTGATGGACACCCCACGCAAACACGGCTACAGCGCCAACAAGGAGGAGGTGGAGTAATGTTTTGGGCTGGAATCATGGGGAGAGAGATTGTCGGCCCCTTTAGGATCCCTGAAGGCGCTAAATATGAACTCCATAATGTATGTGGATTTTCTCAAACAGCACTTCCTGCCATGGTTCAAGAAGAAGAACCATGTATTTCACAGCAAGATCATTTTTTTGCATGATAATGCACCATCTCATGCTGCACATAAAACATCTGCATCTCTGGCTGATATGGGCATAAAAGGGGACAAACTTATGGTGTGACCCCCATGCTCCCCTGACCTCTACCCCATTCAGAACCTTTGGAGCATCATTAAAAGGAGTGTCTATGATGGCGGGAGGCAGTTCACATCTAAGCAACAGCTCTGGGAGGGTATTCTGTCCTCATGCAAAACAATTGAAGCAGAAACCATCCAAAACCTGACAAATTCAATGAACGAGAGAGTTCAGAAGCTCCTTTCGAACAAGGGGTCCTATGTGAAAATGTAACATCACCTAGAATAAATTTTTGAGTTGAAAACTGTTTGATTTCAGTTTCTAACAACCTGCTAATGCTTATAATTTCAAAAATGACCATTTTTTTGGTCTTTATTAAAATGAAAAGGTTGATCGAAAAGTTTGGGGGATCTAAGAGTGTGGCAACCCAGTAGTCATGATTACTTCGAATTCTGACAATATGAGGGTCATGCTGCAGGTAGTGCAGCAAGAAGGCACTTATGTGTCTTGCGCATCTCGGAGCCCCAAAATTATTTTCCGGGCTAGATGCAGCTAAAAATTATTATTAATTTTAAATCTGGTGAAGCTTTAGTATAGATGGCCTAATAGGATCAGTGCTGCACACTGCTACAAAGCCCAAATTATTTTCCAGTCAAGATACAGATAAACATGATTAGTAATTTTAAATCTGGTGGAGCTTATTATAGATGGCCTAATAGAATCAGTGCTGCACACTGCTACAAAGCCCAAATTATTTTCCAGCCAAGATACAGATAAACATGATTAGTAATTTGAAAGCTTAAAACGGTTGGTAGGGTGATTTTAACCAATCATCAAGCTTTTACTCTCCCCAGGATGACACAGGGGTAGAAAAGTCGTTTCGGATCCATGATTTGTTCATCTTTACGAACTTGAGTCTGTCTACATTATCAGTGGAGAGCCGCGTGCGCTTATCTGTCAGCACACCACCAGCAGCTCTGAACACACGTTCAGACAGAACGCTGGCTGCGGGGCATGACAAGATCTCCAAGGCGTAAGTGGCTAGCTCCGGCCATTTATCCAGATTGGAAGCCCAAAAAGAGCAAGGGTCCAGTGACACAGTCATGGCTTCAATGTTTACTTGGAGATACTCCTGTACCATCGTCTCTAGGCGTTGACTATGTGTCAGACTTCTTGTCTCCTGTGGCCTTGCAAAGGATGGGCTAAAAAAGTGGTGAAATGATTCCGCAAAATTGATGTTACCAGCAGATACTGTGGTTCTGTTACGGTTTGAGTGCTGAACACTTGACGGTCCCACGGTTGGCAAGTTGGAACTGTGAGATTCACTACGTGCACCACTGGTATTTTGTGGAAAAGCACATGTAAGATTCTGCAACAGTCTCTGCTGATACTCCTGTATGCGTGCATCCCTTTCTATGGCAGGAATAATTTCTGCAAATTTACTTTTGTACCGGGGATCTAACAGTGTGGCAACCCAGTAGTCAGGATTATTTCTAATTCTCACAATTCGAGGGTCATGTTGCAGGTAGTGCAGCAAGAAGGCACTCATGTGTGTTGCGCATCCAGGAGCACCAAGTCCCTGTTGTGTTGGTGGTGAGGTAACAATCATGCTTCCTTCCTCTGTCCTCTCCCCCCAACCTCGCACAACAGAAATGTGATCAAGGTCTCCCTCATCTGATGAGTCTTCCATCAGTTCGTCCTCCACTTCATCCTGGGCTCCTGCACCTTCCTCACTAGTTTGGCTGCTACCATGCGCCCTGGTAAAACCATCTCCCCCACCCTCACATGCCTGCCGCCTTGGTGCTGCCGACCGTCTGGACCTTGCAGATGTTAGCCCTTCCGCATACAACTCCTCCTCCTCTACTTCCTCCACCTCCTCTTGTGCCACCACCTGACTCCGAATTCTGTTTAACATATGCTCCAGCATGTAAATCATCGGAATAGTCATGCTGATAATGTCATCGTCAGCACTATACATCTTCGTCGCCATTTCAAAACTGTGCAGAAGGGTGCATAGGTCCCTGATCTGAGACCACTCCTCCAGCGTGATTTGCCCCACCTCTGGATCTCGTTGGCTCAGGCTATACGTCAGAACGTATTGAACCAGGGCTTGTCGGTGCTGCCACAGTCGCTGCAACATGTGCAGAGTTGAATTCCACCGGGTAGGCACATCGCATTTTAGCTGGTGAAGTGGCAGGCCCAACGACTTCTGTAGAGATGTAAGTCGCTGAGCTGCGGGATGCGAACGGCGGAAGTGAGCACACAGCGACCGTGCCCTCTGCAGAAGGCCATCTAGTCTGGGATAGTGAGCTAAAAATTGCTGGACAACCAGGTTCAACACGTGAGCCATACAAGGCACGTGTGTGACATTGCCCCGGCGAAGGGCCGCACCCAGGTTTGCAGCATTGTCGCACATGGCCTTCCCTGGTTTCAGGTCCAGTGGAGACAACCATTCATGAAATTGGTTCTACAGAGCTGACCACAACTCCTCAGCTGTGTGACTCACATTTCCCAGACATTTCAATGTAAAAACCGCCTGATGACGTTGAGCCCTACTGCCAGCATAGTAAGGAGGTGTGCAGGATCCCTTCTGCGCAGTTAGAAAGCTTGTGGCATGACCAGACAGGCTTTGGGTGCAGGTGGAAGACCGAGAGGAGGTTGAGGAGGCAGAAGCAGTGGAGGAACTTTGACATAAAGAGGATTGACGCACAACTCGTGGGGACGGCAAGACTTGGACAGCAGCCCCTTGCCCTGCTGTCACCATAGTTACCCAGTGCCCAGTCAGCGACATGTAACGCCCCTGTCCATGCCTACTCGTCCAAGTGTCTGTGGTGAAATGCACCCTGTCACACACAGAGTTTCTCAAAGAAGCGGTGATGTTGTGTGCGACATGCTGGTGGAGCGCAGGCACACCTTTCTTTGAGAAGTAGTGCCGACTGGGCATCTGGTACTGGGGCACTGCGACGGACATAAGGTCTCGAAAATCCTCTGTGTCCACCAGGCGGAAAGGCAGCATTTCTGTAGCCAAGAGCTTGCAGATGGTGAAATTCAACCTCTTAGCTTTCTCATGGCTAGGAGGAAATGGTCTTTTACTTGTCCACATCTGAGGGACCGAGGGCTGGCTATTGTGCTTAGACGGGGTTAATAAGGGTGTCCCCGGCAAACTGCCGGTCTGTGAGGAAGATGCAGGCAGACATGTTAGGTTGCCTTGATCCAAAGGTGGTGCTATCGATGTCGGACAGCGCTCAACACCAGCTGGTGTTACCACCTCCAAAGAAAATGATGACCTGCCAATCACGCTGGCTGTTGCGGGTAAAGAGGTGGCAGGTCTGCGCCCCAAAACAGGTGTGACTGCTGTCGCCCCAGTCACAGAGGATGAAGAGGCCGCGGATGCACAAGATATGGCAGATGGTGGTTGGACCGGCCGGCTAGGCCGCATTGTAGCACACTGAGCTTCCCACTGCAACTTATGCTTCATGTCCATGTGCCGGTTCATGCATGAAGTACTCAAACTATGTATTTTTTGGCCTCTACTTAGCTTTTGCTGACAAATGTTACAGATAACACAAGTTGGGTCATCTTTATCGATCTGAAAAAATGCCCACGCTATGCAAGGCTTAGCACCCATGCGACCTGAAGAGCCACCACGACTTGTGGTGGGAGGCAGAGTTGTGTTTGAGGATGCAGTTGTTGACGTGCTTCCAGTACTACGTCTCTGTCCAGGAAGGCGCAACCTGACCTCGTCGTCACTAGCATCTTCCTCCACCTCCTCTGCTGACCTCATCTCTTGGCTGACTGTGGGTTGACAGTAAGTGGGATCTCCAACCTCATCATCATCACCCTGTGCGTTATCACACCCGTCGTCCTCAGAGCCAACCTGTTCCTGCCCTGACAAAAAACTAAAGTTGTCGCTCCAATCAGGTATTTGAGTCTTATCATCGTCTTCCTCATTGTCTCCACCAACAGGAGTTACAGTTTGGGAATGAGGGTCTACATTATGGTCAGAACCTTCTGCGTCTGGTCCTGGATCCGACTCATAAAGATTCTGGGCATCAGTGCAGATCATTTCCTCGTCTGGATTCACAGAAGCGCTGGAGTCGACCTCTGATTCCCAGTCTATAGTATGAGTAAACAGCTCTGCAGACTCAACCATCTGTTCTACCTCATACTCAGACGGGCAGCTGGAGATTTGGGAGCTGTGAGGAAGCAAGTGCGATTGGGGTGACACCTTTGAGGACTGGAGTATTTGTGATGTTGAAGTTGATGTGGAGGAGAGCCCACTTAAAGGAGCACTTGATATCCGTTGAAGCACCTGCTGTTTTTGTGCCTCATCTGGAATTTGTAGCGATTGGTGTGGCCGTAAGAAAGGGATCTTATCACATTGTCCGGTAAAAGAAGTAGACATTTTAGTTTGGCTGGAAGATGGTCTTTCTTCTGCAGATGTTACTGTTGCTTTAACACCTACCCCACGGACACAACCTTTTTTCCCCTTCCCAACACGCCTATTCCCCTTTCCACCAGCAGCAGGCCTTTTTCCACTCATTTTGGTGGCTAACTAATTCACAACTCTGGAGTTGTTTGCACAAAAAAACAATGGATGGGAACCGAGCAGAGCTGCGTGGCCAAACTGTGGTATTAGGCCAAAACTATTGGCTGGGTTAGATGCAGAAAAAAATTATATTCAATTTGCAACCTGATGGAGGTCAGTATAGATGGACTAATAGAACAAGTCCCACACACAGCTAGAAGCCCAATATTTTTTCAGAGGTAGATGCAGAAAAAAATTTTATTCAGTTTGCAACCTGATGGAGGTCTGTATAGATGGATTAATAGAACAAGTCCCACACACAGCTACAAGCCCAATATTTTTTCAGAGGTAGATGCAGAAAAAAAATATATTCAGTTTGCAACCTGATGGAGGTCAGTATAGATGGACTAATAGAGAAAGTCCCACACACTGCTAGAAGGCCAAAAATTTTTTCAGAGCTAGATGCAGACAAAAAATTATTTTGAATTTGCAACCTGATGGAGGTCAGTATAGGTGGACTAATAGAACAAGTCCCACACACTGCTATAAGGCCAAATATTTTTTCAGAGCTAGATGCAGAAAAAAAATATATTCAGTTTGCAACCTGATGGAGGTCTGTATAGATGGATTAATAGAACAAGTCCCACACACAGCTAGAAGCCCAATATTTTTTCAGAGGTAGATGCAGAAAAAAATATATTCAGTTTGCAACCTGATGGAGGTCAGTATAGATGGACTAATACAACAAGTCCCACACACAGCTAGAAGCCCAATATTTTTTCAGAGCTAGATGCAGAAAAAAATTATATTCAATTTGCAACCTGATGGAGGTCAGTATAGATGGACTAATAGAATGATGCTATGCCCAAAAGATTTTACTTCACTAGGTGCAGTAAAAAAATTGGTATTCTATACACAGTTGGTATATCTTGCAACACAGATAGGCTACTCCACTGACTAACACACTCTGCAATAGGCCAAAAAGGATTAGCTTTGCTAGATTCAGCCAAATGCTGTGAAAAAAACTTGCACAGCACTGGCACAGACCTGCCTGGCAAAAACTGATAGGAACTGATGTAACCTAGTCCTGAAAAGGACTCCAATTACAATTAGTCTTTACTCCCACAATTTATCTATTTAAGAGCACAGACCTGCCTGATAAAAGTCGTAGGAAATGCTGTAACCTAGTCCTTAAAAGGACTGCAATCACAACTATTCCCTACTCCCAAGCTATCTGTAGATTTTTGCGAAAATTGGCTTGAAATTAACAAGGTATAGCGTACACAGCAACAGCGGTGCCGTCTAACACGCAGCTGCAGCAGTGAGAAAATGGTGGCGACGGGGAAAATGGCTTGGTCTTATAGGGCAAGGACATGTGACATACACTGCCAATGACACATGCCCTTGCTTGTGTGAAAAAATCACTTCGCTCCGTGTGTGCGCTGCTGATACGCTGACAGATTGCACCTCCCCACTGTAAATGCGGGAAAGAGAAAAAAAAAATGGAGATCTTCATTGTTCCTGCAGAGATCCATCCCCTGCCCCTCCCCCCACCCCGCTGTACACTCAAACTGCGTATTAACATTAATTTTCATCATTACTGAGAAAAAATCCAGTTATGATTTTGGTGCACGAACAGTTATCGAACATAACCTCGAACAGCCGAATTTTTCTCAAATTGTTCGTGTTCGCCGAACGGCTCGAACACCGCCCAAAACAGCTCGAATTTGAGATTGGCGAACAGTTCGAGTAGAACAACGCTCATCTCTACCTATAACTCTCTACTTTCTAATGGGAATTTGTCCTTACTGTGGCACTGCTCTATATGTCTTTAAATTCTTAGTGGGTTTTTTCCCAAATTTTGGCAGCCCTTGCAGTCACAGCATGGGCATTACCACTGTAGGAGACACGCTCCTTTATAATGGGAACATTTTTTTTACTGAGACCCTCCTCTATGTCTCTTCAATTTTGTATAGGGTTGCGTCCAAATTTTTTGCAGCTTTTGCAGTTACTGGATACGCAATAACAACATAGGAGACCCACTTGTTAATAATGGGAACAACAAAGCATAGCCCACTGATGGCTCTCTAACAATAGCGAGGGCCAGCTGCTAGCCTTTTAAGAATAGTAAGGGCCGTCTGATGTCCCTATTAAAATAGGCTTTATGACTTTCAAAGTCCCTCCATCATAAATAAAACAGGACGTGTCTGATGATGTGTCACACACCACATTGCCAGATAAGGTTGTAAAATGTTAAAATGACATTTCCTGGTGAATGCCTTTGTCTTAAAAAATAACGTAAAAAAAACAAAACAATAAGATCTTTCTTTAGTATTAAAAACAGCATCACCAATTTAACCTCAGTGCAATAACATTGTTCAGCTCATGCACCTCCTCCTCCATCCTGGTGATGGAGAAATGACAGCTGGAGTAGATACAGTTTCCCTCTATGCCAGTCCTTTCACCGAGTTAAATACAACTATCAGCAAAAAAAGTTGTGGACTGGCTCCCTACCGTCCCTGGCCACATTCACCTGTCCACGTGTTTGTGGTTAGGCGGTCCTTCCCAGTAGGTGCACTGGGGATGGCACAGGTAATGATGTGGGACCCGTGCTTGTGGAAGGCAGAGGCGGCATCGGGAGAAACAGTGGTGGCTGGGGACCGACTATGGACACCGCCGGCATGAGTTTGTGAAAAGCTTCCGCCTCCACGAGCTTAAAAGGCCATATTTCAAGTGCGAGCAGCTGTCCAGAAATCTGGCAGCTTAGTCTTGCGGCCTGTGGGTGGGTGGGTGGCTGGCTGCATACTTGCACTTGCATTCCAAATAACAGAAAACTAAGCAGATGGTGGCCTCTATCATCATCATGGCCTCACCTCGGCACTATGAACTCTCCTGAAGGAGAAGCCAGGGCCCACCGGAGGAGTCTCCTGTTCTGTCGTGGGCCCGTCCAACCCTGCCGAAAAGCAGCCCTGGCTAAGAAAAGTGTGGCAGAAGGTTCCTGGACACTCTGTGGCTGCTTTTTTAATGTGGATCGGTCATGCTTATGCATGTTATTTCTTAAACCGCATTACAGATCAGGCCATTGTCCAACTCTGTATTCTAGAAATTAAATGCGCAAAGAAAAATGTGTGTGTGTCAAAGCCCCACCGACACCTGCGAGATGATGTTGGAAGTGCACTGGGGAGGGCACGGGTAATGTTGTGGGACCCGTGCTTGTGGAAGGCGGAGGCGACACCGGGAGAAACAGTGTCGGCTGGGGACCGAGTATGAACACCCTGCCGCCGCCGACATGAGGTTATGAAAAGCTTCCGCCCCCACGAGCCTAAATGGCCACATTTCAAGTGCAAGCAGCTGTCAAAAATTTGGCAGTATAGTATTGCAGCCTGTGGGTGGGTGGGTGGCTGGCTGTATACTTGCGCTTGCATTCCAAGGAATGGGGTAGGGACAACTGAACGCTGCACTGGGACAAGGATGTGGACGGTGATTGTTGCAAGTCTGCAATGACAGGTGCATGGCGGGAGGCATCTACACATGCTTCAAGTATCACTTATAATGGTCACACTTTTAGACAGTGACCTGGGTGTCAGAAATGCTTCCAGAGGTCTATCCCATGCTGTTCCCATGTCTTTTAAGCATGGTAGGCATGTGTCTGATGATGTGTCACACACCACATGGCCAGATAAGGTTGTAAAATGTTAAAATGACATTTCTCAGTGAATGCATTTGTCTTGGTTGAAAGCAATGCAAAAGTGCAAAAACGCATCAAAAATGCTACGTGCGAACATAGCCCAAGGTGTGCTTTACATACATTGTACATGTCATGGAAAGGATGTTCCTTAACATATTTCCCAGGAAAATCCATTTTGGTTTCGTTTTGGTATGTTTTATTGTGAGTCTCTAAACGTGGCATAATACCTGCGACAATGTTGTTGACAGCAGTGACTTGGGAGTCAGAAGTGCTTCCAGGGGTCTTCCCCATGCTGTTCCCATGTCATTTGAGCACTGTTCCCATCGATTTGGGCAATTTTTAGGCCCTCTGCAGACCGCCGGGGGGAGCTGCCTGAAAAATGCTCGAGTTTCCCATAGACTTACATTGGGCTCGTTGCTCGGGTCGAGTACCCGAGTATTCCAATTTGCTCAACGCAAGCAACGAGTTCCCGAGCATCTTAGTGCTCATTCATCACTAATGTTCAGTATACCTGCGGCTTAAAGGGGACTTTTTGTTTTGGGTTGCCACACTAATACCTCCCCTTTTTTCTGCAATTGTGTAGTGCAATGCTTTGCCTACTTTTAAATGCTTTTATTTTATTCTTTTGTATCGATGGTCCTTTGTAAAATTGTGATTAATATAGATTTTTTTATATATATTTTCTATTTTTTGTGGGTGTACATAGTTTTTATACCTTGAGTTTTGTTCTCTTATTATTGTCATCTGCGTGACAGCGCGGGAAACAGTGGCTGTGATTGGCGGTAACATCGCTATCACCGGTCACAGCGCTGTGGGATCACGCTGTCATGTGTCAGCATGATCACGCAGCTGTGACATTGACCCTTGGTAAAAAAGCAAGTTATAGGCACCAGATGATGGGACTATTAGCCCCATCATCCAGCTCCTGCTGTCAATGTAAACAAGAAGCGCAAGCGCCGCTGATGGGAGGAGTAATCTCTCATCAGCCGGCACTTGCTCAGTGAAAGTGAAAGTAAAAAAAAATGTAAAATAATAAATAATTATTTTTATAAAAATAATGAACACATTATATTCACCTACACCTTGTCCCTGATGCCCTCGTCCCCTGTAAAAAATAAAAAACAAAAAAACACCATATACTCACCTTAATACCTAATCCGCAATGCCCATGTCTCCTGTAATAAATTAAAAATAATAAACCATCATAATTTACACCTGTCCATGCAAAAATCCATGCAAAAACGCAACAAAAAAGCGTTTTTTCTGCAGCAAATTGAATGAGAAAAGTGAAGCGTCATACACATGGGGATATCTGACAGTGGCGCTAGAAGGATTTTGCCAGCAGGACTGCTGTGAATTCGGAGACAATACCACAATTCGCCCAGGGAATAGGATAAAATAGATATAATATGTTGATTTTGCGCTGAATTCAACATATTATATCTAAGTATCATACACATGTTGAGTATTTTTTGACTTGCAGATTTTAATTCTCTGTGCGTTTTTGCTGCGTTTTTTGCCTGCATTTTTTTCAGTGCATTGAATGGATGAAAAACACAGGCAAAATGCACCAAAAATGAAAATAGAAAATAATCTTCAGCATGTCAATTCTCTGTGCATTTTTGCCTCCGTTTTTCACCCATTCAATGCACTGAAAAATTGCAGGCAACAAAATCAAGCCAAAAAACAGGACAAAATCGCGGCACAAATGCAGGCAAAGAAATGCAGCAAAACCATGGCAAAAATGCAAACAAAATCAAGGCAAAATCATAGACATAAAATGCAGCAAAATCGTGGCAAAAACACAGGCAATAAAACAGCAAAATCGTAGCAAAAATGAAGGCCGTAAAACACATCAAAATCACTGCAAAATCGCAGCAAAAAATACAAGCACTGAAGAACATCAAAATCATGGCAAAACGCAGACAATAAAGCGTATCGAATTGGAGGCTAAAATGTGGCAAAATTTCAGGCAATAAAATGCAGCAAAATCGCAGGCAAAATAGCGGCAACAACATAGGAAATAAATGCAGCAAAATCACGGCAAAATTGCAACAAAAACACAGGCAGAAAATGCAGCAAAGTTACGGAAAAAACGCAGGTAATAAAACACATCAAATCGCGGTAAAAAAGCAGGCAATAAAGTGTATCAAAATTGCGGCTAAATGTCAGCAAAAATGCAGGCAATAAACACATCTAAATAAAATGCTATTTTGCTGCATTTTATTGATTGCATTTTTGCCACGATTTTGCTGCGTTTATGGCCTGCGTTTTTCCACGATTTCACTCTGTTTCATTGCCTGCATTTTTGCCACAATTTTGTTGTGTTTTATTTCCTGCGTTTTTGACTCAATTTTTTATTGCCTGCATTTTTGCTGCTATTTTGCCATGATTTTGCTACGTTTTATTCCCTGCGTTTTTGCCGCAAATTTTGAATCTAATTTAAAAGTGTCAAATATGGATTATCATTTTAATCTATAACCTTGAAAATAAATTTTTTAGAGTAGTTTAGTAAAGGTTAAAAAGGCTTTCCCATCTCCAAGATCCTATCCCAATATGTAGTAGGTGTAACAATAATATTACCATATACTGTACCTATATTAGAAATGTACTATAGTTTTTTGATTCAGTGTGTCATTAACCCCATGTGCAGGGCATTGCAGTAGCTTAGATATCCATGTTTACGACCACTCATATACACTGTGTTCCAAATTATTATGCAAATAATATTTTCTCATATTTTCCCAAATTACCTATATGAATTGCAGTCATTGCAATTTTCCAGTCAAATAACTAGTAGAGTACAATTGAAAGGTTTTTGTACAAACTGCCTATGATAACAGTATATTTTTAAAAAAATAAAACACTCAAACTGCACTCAAAATGCATGTTCCAAATTATTATGCATGTTCCAAATTATTATGCACAGCAGAG
This sequence comes from Phyllobates terribilis, assembly GCF_046119375.1. Classification (NCBI taxonomy): domain Eukaryota; kingdom Metazoa; phylum Chordata; class Amphibia; order Anura; family Dendrobatidae; genus Phyllobates; species Phyllobates terribilis. The sequence goes on from NW_027362770.1 coordinate 112,109,948, forward strand.
TTTTTAACCTTTTCATTTTAATAATGAACAAAAAAATGGTCATTTTTGAAATTATAAGCATTAGCAGGTTATTACAAACTGAAATCAAACAGTTTTTAACTCAAAACTTTATTCTAGGTGATGTTACATTTGCACATAGGACCCCTTGTTCGAAAGGAGCTTCTGAACTCTCTCATTCATTGAATTTGTCAGGTTTTGGATGGTTTCTGCTTCAATTGTTTTGCATGAGGACAGAATACCCTCCCAGAGCTGTTGCTTAGATGTGAACTGCTCCCGTCATTTTCAAAAATGACCATTTTTTTGTTCTTTATTAAAATGAAAAGGTTGAAAACTCTGCTGTGCATAATATTTTGGAACATGCATTTTGAGTGCAGTTTGAGTGTTTCATATTTTTAAAAATATACTGTTGTCATAGGCAGTTTGTACAAAAACCTTTCAATTGTACTCTAATAGTTATTTGACTGGAAAATTACAATGACTGCAATTCATATAGGTAATTTGGGAAAATCTGAGAAAATATTATTTGCATAATAATTTGGAACACAGTATAGTGACAGTTACTTAATTAGCTACTTAGTTGTTAGTGATCGTATCCATCAATACCTATGCTACTGCAATGCCCTGCACATTGGGTAAGTGACTTATCAAATCTAAAAGAACTATACTATAATACTGGAGGTATTTGCTAATATTATTATTATTACACCTATTATATATTGGGAAAGAATCTTGAAGATGGGAAAACACCTTTAAGTTTTATTGGCCTGTCAGAGAGAGGTTATTTCTAATGCGGCCTTTGGCCTTTTAGGTTTTTTTGAATATGTACTGTGTACTTTATATAGGAGGGCAAATATTGGTGACAGATCTCCATTAAAAAGGTTTTATCACTTACCATAAATACTGTATTTTTTGGACTATAAGACACACTTTTTTCCTCCAAAATTTTGTAGGAAAGTGGGGGGTGCATCTTATAGTCCAAACATATGTTCGGCTGTGGCTGAGGGTGGTGGGGGGAGGGCAGCGGGGGGATGAGCGGGGCACAGGAGGCAGCAGCAACCTGCTGCAGCCTACCCCATGCCCGCTAGTAAAGAAAATGAATATTCCCTGCTCCCCACGCCCATGGGCGTGGAGAGCAGTGAATATTCATTTTCCTTAATAGCTGGCACACTGTAGCCGGCATGGGGAACAGTGACTATTTCGGCACAGCACTTCACTGTGTGAGGGCGCATGGCAGGGACGCCATGCGCGCCCTTCCATGCGCAGCTCACACAGTGAGAGTGTCGGCAGCAGAGCAGGATGCAGCTCTGGAGGAAAGAGGAGGTGAGTATGATTGTTAATTTTTTTTGTGTGCAGCGTGATGGGGCTCAGAGGGTGCCATGCATACCAGGATGAGGGAATCAAGGGGTCCCATGTATAACAGGATGGGGGAATCAAGGGGTCCCTTGCATAACAGTATGGGGGAATCAAGGTGTGCCATGTGTACCAGGATGTGGGAATCAAGGTGTGCCATGCATACCAGGATGGGGGAATCATGGGGTGCCATGCATACCAGGATTGGGGATTGGGGCGCCATGTATACCAGGATGGGGGAATCAAGAGGTGCCATGCATACCAGGATCAAGGGGTGCCAAGCATTCCAGGAACAAGGGGTACCATGCATTCCAGGATCAAGCGGTGCCAAGCATACCAGGATCAAGGGGTGCCATGCATACCATGATCAAGGGGTGCCATGCATACCAGGATGGGGGATTAGGGTGTCATGCATACCAGGATGGGAATGAGGGTCACAAATACCAGGATGGGGTTGAGGGCCATGTATACCTGGATGGGGATGAGGGCCATGTATTCCAGGATGGGGATGAGGGCCATGTATAGCAGGATGGGGATGGGGGCCACGTATACCAGGAAGGAGGGGCCATACATACCAGGATGGAGGATATTAACAGAATTGAGGGACATTACCCCAATACCCGTGTCAGCAGCAGACCCCATCCCCATAACAGTGCATCATGACCACATTTTTTACTTACATTTTTTTTCTATTTTCCTCCTCTAAAACCTAGGTGCGTCTTATGGTCCGGTGCGTCTTATAGTCCGAAAAATATGGTATGTATTTTTTATCCTGGTGTAAATGATGATGCTTTTATGAATCTGGGGCTGTTTTCTTGTGTTTTTGCACCTCTCCTAAAATATGGACTTGTCAAAAATGTAGTCTTTTTAGACCATTGGGCATAGTACTCAAGTAGACTTCTATAAAGAAGAATTTAGGACCACACCCATGTGAGAGGACAGATTCCATTTTGTGTCCTTGGTTTTCATCTTGTCTTAAAAATCCCGTGTCATGCTGATCACTGCTGGATTAGGAATTTGCACATTTCTATTAACACCCTTAAAGCTTCTATTGGCTCATATTTTGGAGGAGACTTTTACTTTGCTTGTGACACTATTTCATCTTGGGCTCTGTATTAATAAAGCAGAAATCCTTAGTAAACCATACAAGGCTGTCTTGATTTCCTGAGTACTCATAAAACATATCTTATTAATTTGGGGTTCAAAGGGCATAGAGCAGAGTGGATTTAACTCACATCCACTTAGTTAAAAAGACTAGTTTTGCATACAGTTAAAAGGGGGAAATATGTTGGAATCTGAAAAGTGCAGGAACAATAGAAAACAACACCAGATTCAGCTGAACAGCAGGGTTTACATCAGGTTATGTATACATGGCAAAATTATTAATTGGATCTGAAATATGTATTTGAGGCTTGTGTTGGTTTTATTTTTCTTTCTTAAATGTTTCAAGCATACTTGAAGTTCATAAGTTCATGTTACCTGTGAATACCCCTTTCCTCATTCTATGGGATTCCGTTGACGCTGCAAAACCCTTTACTGTAAAAATAAAAAGAAAGAGAAAAATTACAAACCTAGACGTCCTCAGAACCCCTTTGATGCTACAAGCCTGAAGGCACTCTTCAAAATTCATTTCCACAAACCATCGCAATCCTTGATACGTCAAACTAGCAGCGATGAAGTTATTCAAACCAGGATTCTGTCAATGTAAAAAGTCCTTATGTAAAACATAAATAAGGTCGTTTGTGAACAGCTGTCTTACCTTGATATACTGTATATTCCTCCAAACATGAATATACAAATGCAATCAGCATCACAATGAATCAAGGCATCCAAATGTTGTCCTGCACGTTGGATACAAGGCCTGTATTTTGCAAGGGAAAGAATGACTCACATGAACGCTGTTTACAATGCGACTTCATGATGTTTAGACGTGGGAAATGGAAGGATTATGTAATTGAAATATCTAGCTATTTGGACAGCTATTATTCTCCTTCAAGATTGCTAGAAAATGCATCACAGGAATCAGCTTATCCTTTTGCTTATCTCCCACTCTTCACAATAAGCCTTTTGGCATGCGAATGCTGTGAGAAGGTCAACTTTTTATTCTCAAACCGTATGCAGGGAAATAAAAAAAAATATGCTCATTGGCTAATTGTGATTTTTAATTAAGCCTCAAATAAATACTTTTTTTGGTAATTATCACAATTAAATCAGGATTAGGAAATATAATCGGTCTGCAGAAAAGATTTTAACCCTTTCGCGCCAGATCCTGTTTTCACCTTCGTGACCAGGCCAATTTTTTCAATTATGACCACTGTCACTTTATGAGGTAATAGCTCTGGAACGCTTCAATGGATCCCACTGATTTTGATATTGTTTTTTCGTGACATCTTGTACTTCATGATAGTGGTAAAATTTCTTCTATATGAAAAAAAAAGTCAGAAAGTTAGTGAAAATTTTGAAAATTTTGCACTTTTCAAACTTTGAATTTTCATGACCTTAAATCAGAGACATACAGTATGTCACACAAAATAGTTAATGAATAACATTTCCCACATGTCTACTTTACATCAGCACAATTTTGGAACCAGATTTTTTTTTGTTAGGAAGTTATAGAGGTTAAAAGTTAACCAGCGATTTCTTATTTTTCCAGGAAAATTTACAAAACCATTTTTTTAAGGACCACATCTTATTTGAAGTGTCTTTGAGGGGCCTTTATGACAGAAAATACCCAAAAGTGACACCATTCTAAAAATGTCACCCCTCAAGGTGCTCAAAATCACATTCAAGAAGCTAATTAACCATTCAGGTGCTTCACAGGAATTTTTGGAACGTGGAAGAAAACAGTGAACATTTAACTTTTTTTCACAAAAATGTTATTTTAGACTCCAATTTTTTTATTTTCACAAGGGTAACAGGAAAAAATGGACTACGCAATTTGTAGTGCAATTTCTCCTGAGCACGCTGATACCCAATATGTGAGGGAAAACAACTTTTTGGGCGCACGTCAGGGTTCGGAAGGGAAGGAGAGCCATTTGACTTTTTGAATGTAAAATTTGTTTGAATAATTAGCAGACGCCATGTCGCATTTGTGGAGCCCCTGATGTGCCTAAACACCCCCCACAAGTGACATCATTTTGGAAAAAAAAACCCTTAGGAAACTTATCTAGATGTGTGGTGAGCACCTCGAACCCCCAGGTGCTTCACAGAAGTTTATAATATTGAGCCGTAAAAATAAATTTTTCCCATTTTTTCCACAAAAATGTTTTCATCTCCCAATTTTGCATTATCATAAGGGTAACAGGAGAAACAACTGCACCATGAAATTTGCTGAGCACTTTCTCCTGAGTAAGCCAATACCCCATATGTGGTGGAAAACTACTGCTTTAGCACATGGAAGGGCTTGGAAGAGAAAGGAGCTCTGTATTGACTGGGATAGGTTGTAGACACCATGTCACATTTGAAGAGTCGCTGACATGCCGAAAGAGCAGAAACCCCCACAAATGACCCCATTTTTTAAACTACACCTCTCAAGGAATTCATCTAGGGAAGTAGTGAGTATTTTTAATTTTTTTAATTTATACCATTGGGCAGTGAAGAAAAAATAATTATATTTTTACTACAAAAAATTGTTTTAGCCTCAGATTTTACATTCTAAAACAGGGCAATGGGTAAAAATGGTGCCGAAATGTGTCACACAATTTCTTCTAAACGTGGCAATACCCCATATGTTTCTATACAGTACCACTTAGCCATACGGTGAGACCCGGGAGGGACAGAGCGCTATTTGACTCTTGGAGAGCAATTATTGTAGAATAGTTTGCAGACTCCATATACACAGACCCTAAGTGCTAGAATAGCAGAATCCCCCCTCAAGTGACCCCATTTTGGAAATTATACCCCTTTGGGAATTTACCTACAGGTGTAGTGACTATTTTGACTCCATGGGTCTTTTCCAGAAACAAGCAGCAGTGGATGTTGCTGAGTGAAAATTTCAAACTGCCGTTGAAGTGACCAGTACGCTGTAGTGACCAGTACATTGTGCCCAGCTAATGCTTCTGGAGAAATACACCTGTAAATTAGGCAAGCTCTCATCGCTGCAGGAATGCCAAACATGTGGACCCTAAATGTAGTTTAGGCACATTATGGGGCTCAGAAGGGAGGGAGACATTTGGATTTGGGAGCACAACATTTTCTGAATTTCTTTTGGGGGGCAAGGGCCATTTTGCTTTCCCAGATCCTTTGTGCTACCAGTAACTTGGAAGTCCCTTATATTTTTAACAGATGTCGGACATGAGTGGGGACTTGCTTTTTTTGAGGACTGAGTTGAAGCATTTATTGGGAGCATTTTACGTAACATTTATCCGGCGCTCTAGGCTGAGCACTTACATCGGGGTTTCCATCTAAATCTCCAAGTGATTTAATTCCGATGAAACCCCCGCGGAATCTATTCATTATATTGAGGCAGCAGAGCTAATCTGGACTCCGTCTGGCCTCTGTTTAGCGGTATCCTTTTTTTCTGAAGTGCACAAAACTGTAGCCAACTGCACTTTTATGCACACCTAAAAAAACTGACACCGTGGGATCACAGGCCAGATGGCATCCACAGTGGCCTCCATCTGCCTCATTACAGGGAATCTTCCACTGGGTTTTCTGTCTGAATCACGCATTTCAGAGATTTACACGGAAACCACGATGTAAGCGCTCAGGGCAGAGCACAGGACAAATGTGAGCAGAGCCTTACTGCGATCTTTGGGAGACAGAATGAGCAAAACAGCAAGTGAAGAATTGGTTTTATTTATTTTTAACACCGTTCCTCGTGCGGTATAAGTGATTGGTGCGATTACAGCGATACCAAATTCATATCAGGTTTTTATGATTGACAGCTGTCACACACTAAAAAACGCTTTTTTTTGCAAAATCTAGTTTTTGCATCGCCATATTTTGAGATCTATAATTTTTCCATATTTTGGCTGACAGAGTCATGTAAGGGCTTGTTATTTTGCGGACAAGTTGACTTTTTTATTGGTACCATTTTTGAGTACGTGACTCTTTTGATCACTTTTTATTCCGTTTTTTGGGAGGTAAAATGAACAAAAAGCAGCATTTCAGGATTTGTTTTTTGAGGTTTTTTTCATGCTGTTCTTAATGTGGTAAAAGTGATAAGGCTGCTTTATTTTTCGGGTCAGTATGTTTACAACGATATTACACTTATATAGTTTTTTTTATGCTTTGGCACTTTTACACAATAAAACTATTTTATAGAAAAAGTATTTTTTTTTTGCACTTGAGAGACATAACTTTTTTATTTTTCGGCTGATGGAGCTGTATGGAAGCTTTTGTTTTGCGGAACAAGATGATGTTTTCAGTGGTACCATTTTTATTTCCATTTGGCTTTTTGATCGCATTTTATTCCACTGTTTGTTTGGTGATATGATGAAAAAGCATAGTTTTTACTCCGTATTTACTTTTTTATGGTGTGCACAGAAGGGATTAATTAGTGTGACAGTTTTATATATCGGGTTGTTCCGGACGCGGCGATACCAAATATGTGTACTTTTTTTGTTTTTGCATAAGAATACGGATTTATTATTTTGTGATTTTTTTTTTAAACAGTTTGAAAACATTTTTAGACTTATTTTTACATATTTACTTAGTCCCTGTATGGTACTTAAATTTTAATTTTTCTAATCACTGTTCTCATGCAATGCAATAGACATTGATCTGGGGCCGACCACACCGCTCTGTGTACAAAACAATCGTTAGTATGATTTTCCTGTTCTCATAGAATATTATATTCTTGGCAGCACATGTCCTGTTAACAAGGGGCAATGTGCTGCCGAGAACAATGATATTTAAGCTATAAATCATCCTTACCCAACAAACAAGCATTTCCTATGTGTTAAAAACAATCATTAATATGATTTTTCTATTCTTATAAAACATTATGTTCTCGGCAGCACATGTGCTGTTAGCACAGGGCAATGTGCTGCTGAGAATGATGATTTTTAAACTAGCTTAGAAATCATCGCACCTGACAAACCAGCATTTTACTAATTTATTCAGTGTTTGCTGATCTCTTTTAGATAAGCTGATAATCGAGAACAAGCATTATGAAAAAGCAAATTTTCTGATTATCTTCCGTTCTAAATGAGCTCTTACTTCCAGTGGATACAGATCTATCCGGGCAATGTGATGGACACACACATGTAGTTATCAGAGCATATAGCTCTCATTCTGTGTGACTGCAGACCTATTATACCCCCCCAGCGCACGCACTGTGCACTGCGGGGATTCGCTGGTTTCTGAGCTGGAATCGGAGGGTATGTATGAGTTATACATACTCCCGTGCAGGGGCCGACGAATGGGTGTGGCCTCACTCCATATCCTCTAGTCATCCACATCCACTGGACGACCACATCACTAGTCGGGGCTACAAGTGTATGGAGCGAGGCTGCGCCCACTAATCGGGCTCTGACCGGGAGTATGTATAACGGATACATACCCTCCGATTACGGCTCAGAAACCCATGAATCCCCATAGTGTACAGAAGGATTCATAAGTCTGCAGTTTCATAGAGTGACTAAAGACTTAACAGTTTGGCCGTACAACCCCTGTAACCCTTTTCCCCTTTGCAAGGCTTTGGGCCCAAAATAGCCTCATCATTGTATTCATTCCAACATTGTGCAATAGTTATTTAGATACATGACATGTCCTAGTTAAGGTCATGAGGGTCACAGGTTTATTTATAATTGGTTGGCTTTTAATTTCTTTATAATTGTTTATTTTGTTTTTTTTTTGTTTTATATTACATTTTTTCTACTTTTAGTTTACATTTTTATGATGTGTTCTCCAAAGGACAGAAAATGTTTTTGGGACTGTATGTAAAAATTGTAGCAGAAAATGTTGTAACTTTTCATTATGAATTGAAGTCATTCTATCAAATCCATATACATGTAGCAATACATTTTTTATTTAACCTCTAATCGTCTGCACCATTGCTTACTCATCAATTAAGATAACGCCATTCTAATGAATATAGAAATATTATCTACGTACAAAAGCTTTTAGAAATTACAATGAGGCACTAATATAATTTTCAATTACAACTTATCTGTTCTCCAAATAGGTGTTAAGTATCCTATTGCTGGCAGTCAGGCTCTAAGACCCCCACTGATCATGAGATCATGAGAATGGGCGAAAAGTAATGTTTCTATTGGAGAATACTTCTGTAACTTGTCATGCAGTGAATATGCTTCAATTTGTTTTAAGGGGAACCTGTCATGCAAAAAACGCTAGCGTTCTGAAGCTGCCCGATGCCTGCACTGAAAGCCCCGCTGCAGGGAGGAAATTAAAGGTGTTGTCCACTACTTTAGATTACCCCCCCCCCCCAATGTATTCCCCCGGGGTCCCTAAGACTTTTTGTAAATACCTTCCATTGCAGATAATGCCTGTGAGCGGCGCTATCACTGGCCGCTCACAGGCGTCACATGACCCCCGGCTGCAGCCGGCTCTGACATCCGCTGATGTCACGACGAGTGCTGGCAGCAGCAGGGGGTCTTTTTCTTCCTGGTTCCACGGTCGATGCCAGGCTGTGGGCGGGGTTACCCCCCCCACATCACACCCAGCATCCACTGCGCACTCTGCCTCTCCCCATTCATTGGGAAAGCGCGCGGTGGATGCTGGGTGTGATGAGGGGGTGTAACCCCGCCCGCAAACCAGCAGCCATCGTGGGGACTCCAGCGCTGAGTTACACCGCACTTGTCGTGACGTCAGCGCAGGGTCACGTGATGCCTGTAAGTGGCCACCAATAGCGCCGCTCACAGGCATTATCTGCAACGGAAGGTATTTACAAAAAGTCTTAGGGGCCACGGGGGGGGGAGGTAATCTAAAGTAGTGCACAACTTCTTTAACCATGTCATACCACCGGCACTGTCTGACAGTCGGCTCAGCAGGAATAAAGTGTAATAATCACAACATATACAAAAAGCACACTAAAAATTATAATTAACCTCACCATTCACATGTCCAACTCCTCCACTGCTTGTCACCCCCGTCTAGTCTTCAGAACTACCTGGATGCAGTTGTAAGTCCTGATCATGAGGGAACACGCTGGAGCTAAAATAGCAGGAGGAAGAGATCCTGAGGATCGGACAGCGAATACCACTTCCTGCTATTGATGCACCCCCTTGGCCGTGGGGTACTCAGTAGCTGGTCCCGTCGATGTTGGGGGATGTCACAGTGGCAGTGACCCGGTCCGTGACCCAAGGTGGTCAATAAAAGGGGAAAAGTAAAAGGGGAATAAAGTTTTTATAGAGATAATGTTCGTGACGCCACTTGTGGTATGCAGCTATATGGGGCCAACGCTGCGGTGCAGATACTCTGGAGCTGATGGTGACGCAGCAGAGTTGGTTCAGCTCTCCACAGGCAGAGCTTAGCTCCAGGGCAGGATATAGTGATGCTATGAGGTAGATGTTGTTGGTGCAGTATAATGCAGGTGATGGCGTTGATAATGACCAGTCAACAGCTTAATGGCGGTTTCCTCTTATCTTTACTTGCGGTGGTTAGGCAGACCGGGGTGCAGGTACTAGCTGGTAGTAGAGGTCCGGGCGGCCTGGGAGCAAGTTGGGGATCCACCTCTCCAGGTGAAGTTGTAGGCCTTCCCTCTGCGCTAATCTCTTTGGCCCTGCTGCTTGAAGCTATGCTGCGGCCCTCGTCCCTGAGTAAAACGTCTTTTTCCTCACCCGTATGGCAGGCAGCTCGGGCCTTCCTTAAGTGTCGCTCCCTCGTGGCGGTGCTGGGCCCTATGGTGCTGTGTCGCCCGACTTCTGCTGGGACCAGGAGACCTGCAGTCTCCTGCCCTCCGGGTTCTGCTGCTGGGCCTTCAGTGCCCCACAACCTCGGACTCCGGTGTCCGGTTCTTCTGCGCTTCTCTCCTCTGGGGTGAGCTTGTACACAGCTCCCTTCTCCAGGTCCTTCCTCGTCGCTGTCCTGTCTTCAACTCCTCTCAACTCACTCTCACTAACCCCGCCTCCAGATTCCTGTTGCTAAGGAGAGGAGCTCCCCTTGCTGGTCTGGAGCCAGGAAAGTGTTGTATGCTGGTAAACCTGATTAGGAGACCACTCCTTGCTTCCAGGCATGGCATCACCCCATGTGAGGGAGGCAATGCCACTGTGGCAACCGGACCCCTGGGGTGCACACTATCCCATCCTCTTCTTCCCACTGTCACATCTTAGACATTTGCAATCCACGCAGGGACTTTCAGGTCGTGATGAGGTCTGTAACATACCTGGCGGCGTCCTTGCATGGTGGTCCATCTCCCACTGTGCAAGAGGGCGCACTTGATCTCCTGTCCAGAATGTCTCTCTGGCTTCCCTCCATGCTGTCTGTTTGTGTCTGTTTCTGCTGCTTAAGGGCGGCGCCCGATCACTTCCTGCCTTTTGTACCTGCTGTGGGTCACACCCCTTGTGCGTCCTCAGCCTATTGCTGTCTGTCACTTGGTATATAGCTCAGCAGCTCCCTTCTATCCCTGCCTGAGCATAGTGTTTCCTTCAGTGTGTGCTTGCACTCTGAAGGTGCCAGGTCCCGTCTCTTGTCTCCTGCTTTTTTATCAGTTCCCGTGTCTGAACTGAGTCCTGTATGTCTCCTGCTTTGCGGTATCAGCTCCCGTGTCTGAACTGAGTCCTTTCTGTGTTCTCTTGTCTGTCCTGTCTGAACACGCTCCTAGCCTGTTCCTCCTGCCTTCTAGGGGCCGATTACCTAGACCCGTTCCTGTATCTTGTCTGACCTGTCTGTACTCGCTCCTCGCCTGTAACCCTCTGCCTGTATTGTTCTTGAGTCCCGGTGTGTACTGGGTCCTATCCCGCCTGTGTTCCTACCTGCTAGTGCCTCCCTGTCTGCACTCTAGCTGTGCTTGCCTTTACCCCCCTGCCTGCATACCCGCCTGCCTGCATACCAGTCGTGCCTGCCTATACCCTCCAGTCTGTGTGCCAGCCTACCAGCCTGTTCCTGTATTTCCCTGTGTGGGTCAACAGCCGTGTCCGGGGTCTGTCCTGGAGTAGCACCTGGTCCCTCTGCTCGGTTCCTCCTTGGTGCACTGGCGTCGTATGCCGTCGTGCGACCCTGGTCGGATCGGGTGAATACTTAGTCACGCCCCTCCAGGCATTCACTCTCCGGCACGGTCCAGTGGAATCACTACCAATCACACGCACACGCCGCTTAGCCCGGGCGTGTGCATAACAGCATGCTCAGGCCATGGTTCCCGTTGAGCCCCACGGCCTTCGCTCTTTGAGAAGTTTTTCCAGCGAATACATGCATTAAAATAAAATAAATAAATTTTTTTCCCCCCTTTAGCTGAGTTCCAGGCGAATTACGCACCCGTCCAGATGGATCTATCAGCCCTCGTTCCTGCGGATCCGCCACGTTACTATGGGGATCCAAGACAGTGTCGTGCATTTGTGGAGCAATGCATGCTACACTTTAAGGCCTACCCTCTCTATTTTCCTTCCGATTGGGCTAAAGTGGCCTTTATGATTGACTACCTAGCGGGTGATGCCTTGAAATGGGTCACCCCCCTATGGGAAGCATGGGATCCTGTCATCCTTGACCTGCAGGCCTTCCTGGTGGCCTTTCGTATGGTCTTCGAGGACCCTAACTCTGAAGCCCCTGCTGAAGCTTCACTTCCCAATATCCCGGAGCAGCCCCGACGGGTAATGTGTGTGGGTAGCGCAATAGTCCTCCAGCCCAATGAGACTACTGCCCACCCAGAATCCTCACAGGGTGACTACGCTTTCCGGAATACTTCTCTCAACCTCAAGAGGCAGTCCAGACGTGCTAGACTTAGAGGCAAGCCGTCACGCCAGGGTCTGTCCTCCCTGAGACCTCCTGACCCCAGCCTTGGAGTCCCTACTGAAGCTTCATCTCCCTGTATCCCGGAGAAACCCCAATGGGTAATGTGCGTGGGTAGTGCACCAGTTCTCCTGGCCGAAGAGACTTCTGCCCATCCAGACTCCACACAGGAGAACTTCCTGCACCCGGCATCAGATGCTTCTTTCTCTTTAACCGGTGTGCATGTCCAAGGATGCTCCAAAGCTGTGGTTACCTCAGAGTCTCTACACCCCTCTGACCAGGTGGAGGACCGCCAGCTGCCTCCTGAACCCTCCGGGATACCACTCGATGACAAATGGAGAGAGACTTCTCTACACCCGGTACTCAATACTTTGTCCGCTTCGTCCTGTGAGCCTGACAATGGGTACCCCAAAGTGGTAGTTACCTCCGAGTCTCTACACCCCTCCGACCAGGCGGAGGATCTCCAGTTGTCTCCTGAACCCTTCGGGGTGCTACCTGGTAGCGAATGGACAGAGACTTTCCTATATCCTGGATCTGATACCTCGCTTGCTTCGTCCAGTGAGTCCGACCTAGTGTACTCTGAAGCAGAGGTTACCCGTGAGTCTCTACACCCCTCTGACCAGGCGGAGGACCGCCGGCTGTCTCCAGAACCCTTCGGGGTGCCACCTGGTGGTGAATGGACAGAGACTTTCCTATACTCGGTACCCGATACCTCGCCTGCTTCCTCCAGTGAGTCCGACCTAGTGTACTCTGAAGCAGAGGTTACCCGTGAGTCTCTACACCCCTCTGACCAGGCGGAGGACCGCCAGCTGTCTCCAGAACCCTTCGGGGTGCCACCTGGTGGTGAATGGACAGAGACTTTCCTATACTCGGTACCCGATACCTCGCCTGCTTCCTCCAGTGAGTCCGACCTAGTGTACTCTGAAGCAGTTGTTTTCTCTGAGCCTCTGCACTCTTCTGACCCGGCGGAGGACCTCCAGTTGTTTCCTGAATCCTCCGGGATACCACCAGATAACAAAGAGACAGTGACTTTTCCTCATTATGTACGTGATAACCCGTCTATTTCTTCCTGTGAGCTTGACAAGATGTACCTCGAAGCAGAGATTACCCTTAAGTCTCTGTCCCCCTCCAACCCAGTGAACGACTGGCCCTCGAATTCCCTGCGGAAGATTCTGGCAGGCCTGAAGAAGAGGGGGCGTAAGGGGGGAGGTACTGTAACATACCTGGCGGCGTCCTTGCATGGTGGTCCATCTCCCACTGTGCAAGAGGGCGCACTTGATCTCCTGTCCAGAATGTCTCTCTGGCTTCCCTCCATGCTGTCTGTTTGTGTCTGTTTCTGCTGCTTAAGGGCGGCGCCCGATCACTTCCTGCCTTTTGTACCTGCTGTGGGTCACACCCCTTGTGCGTCCTCAGCCTATTGCTGTCTGTCACTTGGTATATAGCTCAGCAGCTCCCTTCTATCCCTGCCTGAGCATAGTGTTTCCTTCAGTGTGTGCTTGCACTCTGAAGGTGCCAGGTCCCGTCTCTTGTCTCCTGCTTTTTTATCAGTTCCCGTGTCTGAACTGAGTCCTGTATGTCTCCTGCTTTGCGGTATCAGCTCCCGTGTCTGAACTGAGTCCTTTCTGTGTTCTCTTGTCTGTCCTGTCTGAACACGCTCCTAGCCTGTTCCTCCTGCCTTCTAGGGGCCGATTACCTAGACCCGTTCCTGTATCTTGTCTGACCTGTCTGTACTCGCTCCTCGCCTGTAACCCTCTGCCTGTATTGTTCTTGAGTCCCGGTGTGTACTGGGTCCTATCCCGCCTGTGTTCCTACCTGCTAGTGCCTCCCTGTCTGCACTCTAGCTGTGCTTGCCTTTACCCCCCTGCCTGCATACCCGCCTGCCTGCATACCAGTCGTGCCTGCCTATACCCTCCAGTCTGTGTGCCAGCCTACCAGCCTGTTCCTGTATTTCCCTGTGTGGGTCAACAGCCGTGTCCGGGGTCTGTCCTGGAGTAGCACCTGGTCCCTCTGCTCGGTTCCTCCTTGGTGCACTGGCGTTGTATGCCGTCGTGCGACCCTGGTCGGATCGGGTGAATACTTAGTCACGCCCCTCCAGGCATTCACTCTCCGGCACGGTCCAGTGGAATCACTACCAATCACACGCACACGCCGCTTAGCCCGGGCGTGTGCATAACAAGGTCTCATAGGACACTCTGTGTCAGCCTTAATCCCAGTTGAGCCGATGGGTTTTAAAGATGATCCGACTCTAGTGATGAGCGAACGTGCTCGGATAAGGGGTTAACCAGTAATGCTTGGGTGTTATCAGAGTATCTTCAGCGTGCTTGTATATTATGTTCGAGTCTCTTTGTTTGAATGCTTTGCAGCTGTTAGATAGCCTCAACAAATGTGAGGATTACCTAACAAACAGGCAATCCCTGCATGTGTTGAGGCTGTCTAACATCCATAAATCATGCAGACTCAGGGACTCGAACATAATATATGAGCACGCCGAATATACTTAGATAACACCCGAGCGCGCTTGGTTAACCCCTTATCCAAGCACATTCGCTCATCACTATCAGACTCACATTTTTTGTTTGTTTGTTTTTTTAAAATTGATAACGTTTTTATGATATTTATTCATTATTTGATTATTATTGCTTTAAACGATTGGATTTTTTTTAACACGTTAGCCATAACATGTATGTATTGGGAAAATTATAATACTTATAGGTGAGGAAATGGGTGTGGAAGCTAAACAGCGGTACATCATCATCTCCCTTCATGGAGTAAGTACAGTCCATTCTTGCTTTGTCGGCTGGTACTTCTGCTTTTTGATACAGTCCATGTTTGACCATACAGGGTCCAGAGCGAGGATAACAGGCTTATGGTAGCAGCAGGGCGACTAAAAAGTTTGATTGGATTTATATGACTGACAGGGTTGCCACTCACAGAGCGTAAGTTTTTTTCCATGTTACCCACATCTCATTGTTTTTGGATTTTTTTGTGTGTGTGAGTCCCAGCCCTGGACTGAATGGAAAGAAGAGGCAGCCCTATCTATCTATCTATCTATCTATCTATCTATCTATCTATCTATCTATCTATCTATTTACAGACGCATGCAATAATGTCTAGATAGAAATGCTGAATGTAATCTACTATGGCATTCAGAAAAGGGGTGTCATGTGTACAGTATATTGTACACTGGGGAAATGTGAGAGTAAAGTCAGGCAGTGTTTTCAGGGGATGAGGGATCACACAGATCAGCAGTATCAGTGACTGCAGAGGGAAGAAATAATACAGAGGAAAAAACAGAAAAAAGAAAAACTATATTAGTCCTTAAAAATTAGTGTAGTGAACAGTTTTGTGTATTGGAAGAAAGCTTGTCTAATAGAGATTAGTGGATCATTTAAAATTCAAATTCGACGGCTTTGCCAATTTTTTCACAAAAATTTGATTTTCACATAAATTTGAAGTGAATCACAATAGTTCAAAGCTTTGAATTGCTTGGAAAATGCAAAAACTCTTTTAGTTTTTGTAAAGAGACAGAGAAATGCATTATGTTTCAATATGCTTTGTATAATCCACTTATTCAGTAATTCTGGACCTGGAGATGGAATCCAACTCTGCCTTACAACCTGTCAGACCTGCTCCCGGTTGTCCTTCACCTAGATACTCGTCAGCACTATAAAAGGTATAATAATCTGCTCAACAAACTGGGATTGACCATGTGATGTTATAGCTGAAGCAGATCCTCACAAATCAAATCTCAAGAAGTTTTAATTTGCATGTGTAAGAGGAGATGATGATACTCCTGAAGAACCCCGGCATGATGTATCATTAGTGCGAGAAGGCTGCCACCTACTGTCCAGACAGGACCATGTGGAACCAACTGGAATAGGAAGAGTTGCAGGGGGGATGAGTTCAAATGCAACACCCAGTGGACCTGAGATGACACTGAAGCCAGAGCAACAGCCCTTAGCGAGAAGTGTGTCTCAGCAGGGTGCTGGCCACTGGCATACAGACCTCAGACGTCTCCAAGTGAGATCCAGAGACCCGAATACGCTGGTCAAGACCCGAATCTCTGTCCTTCGCCGTTGCTTCCAGCACTGACTTATGGTTCAGAGGTTCGCCTGAGCTATGACAACAGGCGGGGTGAGGGTCAATTGGAGCAAAGGAGGCTCAACGTTCCTTGATAGACTTTGTTAGGAGAATTTGCGGCCTAGCGGGAAAACCCGGTAACCCCCACTAGGGCCATTGCTGCAAGAGGAGCTAACGTAGTAGCTCTCCCAGGAATGGGTGTACCACCTCTGTCAGAGGGACATGAGAATAATCCCTAAGAGACTTCTCTGTCATTCAAATTGAAAGACCTATTATATGTTCCGTATTGTAGCATTTACTTGTGTTTACGCTGTTTCATATTGTTTCTCTGTTTCCTAACCACTGTAAGTTCCTGTCACATCGGAAGAAATAAATAGTTTTCTCTGATTCCTCCTCATGCCAATCTGTGCGGTGCATCCGGTCATCTGCATAACACATGAATTTCAGGAAATTTGACTCAAACTTGATCCTGTGCGAAACAATCTGTTCATCTCTGATGTCTACTAAAGTATATAGTGTTGAGAGGGGAATGCTGAGCAAAGTTTGAAATTAGGAGCAAGTTTAGTACAATTTTTGTACTTTTGTGCATAGCTAAAGAATTCCTGCACACATTGGGCAGACAACTTTAAATCATTCGAGAAGGCACCTGGCATTTTATGGGCAAATGACATTTTCATTCTAAATAATCACAGATCAGTTTTTCTTCTGTAAATTGACAGTGTTATTTATTCACTGCAGTTATTTATATAACTGCCGCTCAGTGTCTTTATTATCACTCTCAATGTCTTAATTCTAAATATGTTCTCTCATCTGTACGCCACTCTCTCCAGTGCTACTGATGACTAATCCGGTAGTTACAATGAACATTCCCATTAGCCCCCAGAAATCTTACTTTATTTACTGTTGTTTGTGCCTTATGCATGTTTTTTGCAATTTGTAAATGGCTGGCACTGTTTGCAAGTGTTTTATATTGTACTTTTTTATTTTATATTGATATATATTTAGCAAAATAGTTCTACCACTAATACAAATACTAAAATAAATAATAGTACATTTTTAACCAGTTCAGGACCGAGAATTTTTTTGCTGTTCCTGACCAGGCACATTTTCAGGTTTTATCATACATGCTCTTTTAAATGGCCCTAGAATTTTTTTTTTCATTCTGATATTCAAAGTATGTTTGCCTCTTTTTCCATGATACATTGAGCATAATTTTTAAATCATTTTTGTATTCCTTTTTTTTGCTGATATTGGAGGAAAATGTAGCGAAAAATAGAATATATGTCTATTTTTAAAGATTTTCAAATTAGCACATTTTTTTTTACAACCACCAAGGACAGCAAAAAAAAAATTTACATCGCATTTTCATCTCCATACAGATTATTTTATATTGGACAAACAATGTATATTGGATTTATTTTGATGTGGGCAAGGCTAGAAAGACTGGAAGTGTCTCCTTTTTCTTTTTTGTTTTGTTTATCTTTTTTTTCTATTTTATTTTTCTTTTGTTTTATTTTATTTTTTCCAGTTTTTCTATATTGTGCCCCCCTACCCCCGTAACCCCATAAGGTCTTAAAAGATGTTTGTGAGGCATTATAACATATTTATTTATTCATATTTAGCACATTTATAAAGCACCATTACCGTATTTTTCGGACCAAAAGACGCACTTTTTTTCCCCCAAATTTGGGAGGAAAATGGGGGGGTGTGTCTTATGGTCCAAACGTTGCGTACCTGCGGTGGTGGTGGAGCTGGATCTTCCTCCTTGGCGGCGGCAGCAAAGGAGGAGGAGGTGAGATGCCGCGTGTGTCTGGCTGGGGGCTGCGGGTGTCTGGCTGGGTGCCAGCGCGGGTTGAACTGAATGCGGGTAGTGTCTGGCTGTGGGCCGGGGCGGTGAGCAGGTTTCTGGTGTGCGCGGTCATTTCCTGAAGCTGTGATCCACAGGAAAATGGCCGCCCGAGCCAGCGCATGCGCTGACTTGTAGCTCGGGTGGTCATTTTCATGTAGACCACAGCTTCAGGAAGATGGCCGCGCACACTGGAAACCTGCACCGCTCACCGCCCCGGCCCACAGCAAGACACTGCCCGCATTCAGTTCAACCCGTGCTGGTCCCCAACCAGAATCCCGCAGCCCCCAGCCAGACACATGCAGCATCTCTCCTCCTCCTCCGCTCACTGCCCCGGCCAGCAGTCAGACACTGCCCGCATCCAGTCTAACCCCAGCCAGACACCAAGGGCCCCCAGCCAGTCACCCGCAGCACCTCACCTCCTCCTTTTTTGTTGCCGCCGCCACCACCACCACTACCGGTCCCGGTCCCTAGGCAGGCTTCGGCGGCATGCAGGCAGGCCCCTATCGCCAAACACTGGCCCCGGCCCTCAGCCCCCAGCCATGCACCGGGCATCAGACAAGCCCCCAGCCATGCACTGGGCCTCAGCCAGGCCCTGGCCCCCAGCCTGGCATCGGGCCCCAGCCAACTCTTCTGCTGCAGCTGCCAGGTTCCTGAGGGAGGGAACCATTGGATTCCTGAAGGACCCTGCCTCCTGTGACCCTCGCTCCATCGACCCCCAGGTAAGGTACTGTACCTATTAAGACTATAAGACGGATCCCATCTTATTAAAATATTTTTTTTTCTATATTCCACCCCAAAATTTGGGGTGCGTCTTAGGGTCCAGTGCGTCTTATAGTCTGAAAAATACGGTAATTCCACAGCGCTTTACAGACATTATCACTATTGTCCCCATTGGGGCTCAGAATCTAGATTCCCTATCAGTATGTCTTTGGAGTGTGGGAGGACATGGAGTACCCATAGGAAACCCACGCAAACACTGGGAGAACATATAAACTCCTTGCATGTTCTCCTTGCTGGGATTTGAACCCAGAACCCAAGTTGCAGTTCTAACCACTGAGCCACTGTGCTGCCTATATCATATAAATGCTTTCTTTATATTGCTGTTGTCAGCCACATGCCTGCATAGCAGAGCTGAATGGGTCTTCTAGGACACAACACCTCCTGCACCCTCCTGACACCTAGGGATCACATAATCACTGGGTCTGGAGGAAGGAGCACTTTCAATGCTTACAAATCTGTATACTCAAGCTCTGGTTCCGAGATGGAGAAGGTACACATGGCAATCAACAATGTTCATTTTATCTGTGGGGAGTCTGGCAATGTCTGACAGCCAACTACCAACCCCAAAGCTGCACAATCTCCTTCAAGGTGACAACACTGCATTGACATTTTAGAATGTCACTGCAGAGTAAAGTGTGGACTGCCTTAAAGTTTTTAGTCTATGGGTAGGCCTGAAGTAGGTAAATAGTTGTCCTGTTATTACACAATCAAGAGTTAATCAAGAGTTAGTACAAAAACAGGAGTTGATCTATTCAAAATTTAAAAGTTGAATGTATTATTTTAATCTTTTGAACTTCATGGTATGTCATAATACCTTTTTGAGCCATAATAATATAGGTTTACAGTACCTGTAATGATCAGTACAATTTTCTTTCTAAGATTTCCTGATAGCCAATGAATACCTTGCAATACTACAGATACCATAGCAGATAAGGAGGCCTTCAGAATGACACTATCTGCCATGTCAACTCATCACTAGAGATAAGCGTTGTTCTACTCGAACTGTTCGCCAATCTCAAATTCGAGCTGTTTTGAGCGGTGTTCGAGCCGTTCGGCGAACACGAACAATTTGAGAAAAATTCGGCTGTTCGAGGTTATGTTCGATAACTGTTCGTGCACCAAAATCATAACTGGATTTTTTCTCAGTAATGATGAAAATGAATGTTAATACGCAGTTTGAGTGTACAGCGGGGTGGGGGGAGGGGCAGGGGATGGATCTCTGCAGGAACAATGAAGATCTCCATTTTTTTTTTCTCCTTCCCGCATTTACAGTGGGGAGGTGCAATCTGTCAGCCTATCAGCAGCGCACACACGGAGCGAAGTGCTTTTTTTCACACAAGCAAGGGCATGTGTCATTGGCAGTGTATGTCACATGTCCTTGCCCTATAAGACCAAGCCATTTTCCCCGTCGCCACCATTTTCTCACTGCTGCAGCTGCGTGTTAGACGGCACCGCTGTTGCTATGTGCGCTATACCTTGTCAATTTCAAGCCAATTTTCGCACAAATCTACAGATAGCTTGGGAGTAGGGAATAGTTGTGATTGCAGTCCTTTTAAGGACTAGGTTACAGCATTTCCTACGACTTTTATCAGGCAGGTCTGTGCTCTTAAATAGATAGATTGTGGGAGTAAAGACTAATTGTTATTGGAGTCCTTTTCAGGACTAGGTTACATCAGTTCCTATCAGTTTTTGCCAGGCAGGTCTGTGCCAGTGCTGTGCAAGTTTTTTTCACAGCATTTGGCTGAATCTAGCAAAGCTAATCCTTTTTGGCCTATTGCAGAGTGTGTTAGTCAGTGGAGTAGCCTATCTGTGTTGCAAGATATACCACCTGTGTATAGAATACCAATATTTTTTACTGCACCTAGTGAAGTAAAATCTTTTGGGCATAGCATCATTCTATTAGTCCATCTATACTGACCTCCATCAGGTTGCAAATTGAATATAATTTTTTTTTGCGTCTAGCTCTGAAAAAATATTGGGCTTCTAGCTGTGTGTGGGACTTGTTGTATTAGTCCATCTATACTGACCTCCATCAGGTTGAAAACTGAATATATTTTTTTCTGCATCTACCTCTGAAAAAATATTGGGCTTCTAGCTGTGTGTGGGACTTGTTCTATTAATCCATCTATACAGACCTCCATCAGGTTGCAAACTGAATATATTTTTTTCTGCATCTACATCTGAAAAAATATTGGGCTTCTAGCTGTGTGTGGGACTTGTTGTATTAGTCCATTTATACTGACCTCCATCAGGTTGCAAACTGAATATATTTTTTTCTGCATCTACCTCTGAAAAAATATTGGGCTTCTAGCTGTGTGTGGGACTTGTTGTATTAGTCCATTTATACTGACCTCCATCAGGTTGCAAATTAAAAATAATTTTTATCTGCATCTACAGTACCTCTGAAAAAATATTTGGGCTTCTAGCTGTGTGTGGGACTTGTTCTATTAGTCCATCTATACTGACCTCCATCAGGTTGCAAATTGAATATAATTTTTATCTGCATCTAGCTCTGAAAAAATATTTGGCCTTCTAGCAGTGTGTGGGACTTTCTCTATTAGTCCATCTATACTGACCTCCATCAGGTTGCAAATTAAAAATCATTTTTATCTGCATCTAGCTCTGAAAAAATATTTGGCCTTCTAGCAGTGTGTGGGACTTTCTCTATTAGTCCATCTATACTGACATCCATCAGGTTGCAAATTAAAAATAATTTTTATCTGCATCTACCTCTGAAAAAATATTTGGGCTTCTAGCTGTGTGTGGGACTTGTTCTATTAATCCATCTATACAGACCTCCATCAGG
Organism: Phyllobates terribilis; assembly: GCF_046119375.1. Classification (NCBI taxonomy): domain Eukaryota; kingdom Metazoa; phylum Chordata; class Amphibia; order Anura; family Dendrobatidae; genus Phyllobates; species Phyllobates terribilis. The sequence continues at coordinate 112,131,661 of NW_027362770.1, forward strand.
TTGCAAACTGAATATAATTTTTTTCTGCATCTAGCTCTGAAAAAATATTTGGCCTTCTAGCAGTTTGTGGGACTTGTTCTATTAGTCCATCTATACTGACCTCCATCAGGTTGCAAATTCAAAATAATTTTTATCTGCATCTACCTCTGAAAAAATATTTGGGCTTCTAGCTGTGTGTGGGACTTGTTCTATTAGTCCATCTATACTGACCTCCATCAGGTTGCAAATTGAATATAATTTTTTTCTGCATCTAACCCAGCCAATAGTTTTGGCCTAATACCACAGTTTGGCCACTCAGCTCTGTTCGGTTCCCATCCATTGTTTTTTTGTGCAAACAACTCCAGAGTTGTGAATTAGTTAACCACCAAAATGAGTGGAAAAAGGCCTGCTGCTGGTGGAAAGGGGAAAAGGCTTGTTGGGAAGGGGAAAAAAGGTTGTGTCCGTGGGGTAGGTGTTAAAGCAACAGTAACATCTGCAGAAGAGAGACCATCTTCCAGCCAAACTAAAATGTCTACTTCTTTTAGCGGACAATGTGATAAGATCCCTTTCTTACGGCCACTCCAATCGCTACAAATTCCAGATGAGGCACAAAAACAGCAGGTGCTTCAACGGATATCAAGTGCTCCTTTAAGTGGGCTCTCCTCCACATCAACTTCAACATCACAAATACTCCAGTCCTCAAAGGTGTCACCCCAATCGCACTTGCTTCCTCACAGCTCCCAAATCTCCAGCTGCCCATCTGAGTATGAGGTAGAACAGATGGTTGAGTCTGCAGAGCTGTTTACTCATACTATAGCCTGGGAATCAGAGGTCGACTCCAGCGCTTCTGTGAATCCAGACGAGGAAATGATCTGCACTGATGCCCAGAATCTTTATGAGTCGGATCCAGGACCAGACGCAGAAGGTTCTGACCATAATGTAGACCCTCATTCCCAAACTGTAACTCCTGTTGGTGGAGACAATGAGGAAGACGATGATGAGACTCAAATACCTGATAGGAGCGACAACTTTAGTTTTTTGTCAGGGCAGGAACAGGTTGGCTCTGAGGACGACGGGTGTGATAACGCACAGGGTGATGATGATGAGGTTGGAGATCCCACTTACTGTCAACCCACAGTCAGCCAAGAGATGAGGTCAGCAGAGGAGGTGGAGGAAGATGCTAGTGACGACGAGGTCAGGTTGCGCCTTCCTGGACAGAGACGTAGTACTGGAAGCACGTCAACAACTGCATCCTCAAACATAACTCTGCCTCTCACCACAAGTCGTGATGGCTCTTCAGGTCGCATGGGTGCTAATCCTTGCATAGCCTGGGCATTTTTTCAGATCGATAAAGATGACCCAACTCGTGTTATCTGTAACATTTGTCAGCAAAAGCTAAGTAGAGGCCAAAAAATACATAGTTTGAGTGCTTCATGCATGAACCGGCACATGGACATGAAGCATAAGTTGCAGTGGGAAGCTCAGTGTGCTACAATGCGGCCTAGCCAGCCGGGCCAACCACCGTCTGCCATATCTTGTGCAACCGCGGCCTCTTCATCCTCTGTGACTGGGGGGACAGCAGTCACACCTGTTTTGGGGCGCAGACCTGCCACCTCTTTACCCGCAACAGCCAGCGTGATTGGCAGGTCATCATTTTCTTTGGAGGTGGGAACACCAGCTGGTGTTGAGCGCTGTCCGACATCGATAGCACCACCTTTGGATCAAGGCAACCTAACATATCCGCCTGCATCTTCCTCACAGACCGGCAGTTTGCCGGGGACACCCTTATCAACCCCGTCTAAGCACAATAGCCAGCCCTCGGTCCCTCAGATGTGGACAAGTAAAAGACCATTTCCTCCTAGCCATGAGAAAGCTAAGAGGTTAAATTTCACCATCTGCAAGCTCTTGGCTACAGAAATGCTGCCTTTCCACCTGGTGGACACAGAGGATTTTCGAGACCTTATGTCCGTCGCAGTGCCCCAGTACCAGATGCCCAGTCGGCACTACTTCTCAAAGAAAAGTGTGCCTGCGCTCCACCAGCATGTCGCACACAACATCACCGCTTCTTTGAGAAACTCTGTGTGTGACAGGGTGCATTTTACCACAGACACTTGGACCAGTAGGCATGGACAGGGGCGTTACATGTCGCTGACTGGGCACTGGGTAACTGTGGTGACAGCAGGACAAGGGACTGCTGTCCAAGTCTTGCTGTCCCCACGAGTTGTGCGTCAATCCTCTTTATGTCAAAGTTCCTCCACTGCTTCTGCCTCCTCAACCTCCTCTCGGTCTTCCACCTGCACCCAAAGCCTGTCTGGTCATGCCACAAGCTTTCTAACTGCGCAGAAGGGATCCTGCACACCTCCTTACTATGCTGGCAGTAGGGCTCAACGTCATCAGGCGGTTTTTACATTGAAATGTCTGGGAAATGTGAGTCACACAGCTGAGGAGTTGTGGTCAGCTCTGGAGAACCAATTTCATGAATGGTTGTCTCCACTGGACCTGAAACCAGGGAAGGCCGTGTGCGACAATGCTGCAAACCTGGGTGCGGCCCTTCGCCGGGGCAATGTCACACACGTGCCTTGTATGGCTCACGTGTTGAACCTGGTTGTCCAGCAATTTTTAGCCCACTATCCCAGACTAGATGGCCTTCTGCAGAGGGCACGGTCGCTGTGTGCTCACTTCCGCCGTTCGCATCCCGCAGCTCAGCGACTTACATCTCTACAGAAGTCGTTGGGCCTGCCACTTCACCGGCTAAAATGCGATGTGCCTACCCGGTGGAATTCAACTCTGCACATGTTGCAGCGACTGTGGCAGCACCGACAAGCCCTGGTGCAATACGTTCTGACGTATAGCCTGGGCCAACGAGATCCAGAGGTGGGGCAAATCACGCTGGAGGAGTGGTCTCAGATCAGGGACCTATGCACCCTTCTGCACAGTTTTGAAATGGCGACGAAGATGTTTAATGCTGACGATGCCATTATCAGCATGACTATTCCGGTGATTTACATGCTGGAGCACATGTTAAACAGAATTCGGAGTCAGGTGGTGGCACAAGAGGAGGTGGAGGAAGTAGAGGAGGAGGAGTTGTATGCGGAAGGGCTAACATCTGCAAGGTCCAGACGGTCGGCAGCACCAAGGCGGCAGGCATGTGAGGGTGGGGGAGATGGTTTTACCAGGGCACATGGTAGCAGCCAAACTAGTGAGGAAGGTGCAGGAGCCCAGGAAGAAGTGGAGGACGAACTGATGGAAGACTCATCAGATGAGGGAGACCTTGATCAAATTTCTGTTGTGCGAGGTTGGAGGGAGAGGACAGAGGAAGGAAGCATGATTGTTACCTCGCCACCTACACAACAGGGACTTGGTGCTCCTGGATGCGCAACACACATGAGTGCCTTCTTGCTGCACTACCTGCAACATGACCCTCGAATTGTGAGATTTAGAAATAATCCTGACTACTGGGTTGCCACACTGTTAGATCCCCGGTACAAAAGTAAATTTGCAGAAATTATTCCTGCCATAGAAAGGGATGCACGCATGCAGGAGTATCAGCAGAGACTGTTGCAGAATCTTACATGTGCTTTTCCACAAAATACCAGTGGTGCACGTAGTGAATCTCACAGTTCCAACTTGCCAACCGTGGGACCGTCAAGTGTTCAGCACTCAAACTGTAACAGAACCACAGTATCTGCTGGTAACATCAATTTTGCGGAATAATTTCACCACTTTTTTAGCCCATCCTTTGCAAGGCCACAGGAGACAAGAAGTCTGACACATAGTCAACTCCTAGAGACGATCGTACAGGAGTATCTCCAAGTAAACATTGAAGCCATGACTGTGTCACGGGACCCTTGCTCTTTTTGGGCTTCCAATCTGGATAAATGGCCGGAGCTAGCCACTTACGCCTTGGAGATCTTGTCATGCCCCGCAGCCAGCGTTCTGTCTGAACGTGTGTTCAGCGCTGCTGGTGGTGTGCTGACAGATAAGCGCACGCGGCTCTCCACTGATAATGTAGACAGACTCACGTTCATAAAGATGAACAAATCATGGATCCGAAACGACTTTTCTACCCCTGTGTCATCCTGGGGAGAGTAAAAGCTTGATGATTGGTTAAAATCACCCTACCAACCGTTTTAAGCTTTCAAATTACTAATCATGTTTATCTGTATCTTGGCTGGAAAATAATTTGGGCTTTGTAGCAGTGTGCAGCACTGATTCTATTAGGCCATCTATAATAAGCTCCACCAGATTTAAAATTACTAATCATGTTTATCTGTATCTTGACTGGAAAATAATTTGGGCTTTGTAGCAGTGTGCAGCACTGATCCTATTAGGCCATCTATACTAAAGCTTCACCAGATTTAAAATTAATAATAATTTTTAGCTGCATCTAGCCCGGAAAATAATTTTGGGGCTCCGAGATGCGCAAGACACATAAGTGCCTTCTTGCTGCACTACCTGCAGCATGACCCTCATATTGTCAGAATTCGAAGTAATCATGACTACTGGGTTGCCACACTCTTAGATCCCCCAAACTTTTCGATCAACCTTTTCATTTTAATAAAGACCAAAAAAATGGTCATTTTTGAAATTATAAGCATTAGCAGGTTGTTAGAAACTGAAATCAAACAGTTTTCAACTCAAAACTTTATTCTAGGTGATGTTACATTTTCACATAGGACCCCTTGTTCGAAAGGAGCTTCTGAACTCTCTCGTCCATTGAATTTGTCAGGTTTTGGATGGTTTCTGCTTCAATTGTTTTGCATGAGGACAGAATACCCTCCCAGAGCTGTTGCTTAGATGTGAACTGCCTCCCGCCATCATAGACACTCCTTTTAATGATGCTCCAAAGGTTCTGAATGGGGTTGAGGTCAGGGGAGCTTGGGGGTCACACCATAAGTTTGTCCACTTTTATGCCCATATCAGCCAGAGATGCAGATGTTTTATCTGCAGCATGAGATGGTGCATTATCATGCAAAAAAATGATCTTGCTGTGAAATACACGGTTCTTCTTCTTGAACCATGGCAGGAAGTGCTGTTTGAGAAAATCAACATACATTATGGAGTTCATCTTTAGCGCCTTCATGGATCCTAAAGGGGCCGACAATCTCTCTCCCCATGATTCCAGCCCAAAACATTACTCCACCTCCTCCTTGTTGGCGCTGTAGCCGTGTTTGCGTGGGGTGTCCATCAACCAGCCATCCTCCACTCCATCCATCTGGACCATCGAGCGCTGCACGGCACTCATCTGTGAACAAAACAGTTTTGAAATCAGTCTTCATGTAATGTTTGGCCCACTGGAGCCGTTTCTGCTTGTGTGAAGTGGATAGAGGAGGTCGACAGGATGGCGTATGCACAGCTGCAAACCTCTGAAGGACCCTGCATCTTGTTGTTCGGGGGACATTGGAGGCACCAGCAGCTTCAAAAACTTGTCTGCTGCTATGACAAGGCTTTTTTGCCGCTGCTCTTTCAACCTGACCTAATTGCCTGTAGGAAAGAGTCCTCAATTTGCCCTTATCAGCACGCACACGTGTGTACTGTGAATCAGCTACATACTTCTTGATTGCCAAGACACTTCATCCTGATCATCGCACAATGTTGATTGTAGTCATGCCTTGACCTAAACACTCCACAATTTGTTGCTTCTCAGCAGCCGACACATCCTTTTTCTTTCCCATTTTGGCAGAAAATGTAGGCTGCTTAATAATGTGAGACAGCCTTCTTAAGTAGTCTTGCCTTTCATTGGACACACCTGCCAAACTAATTAGCACAGGTGTCTGCAATTGCTTACAGTGATATAAAGAGCCCTGACACACATCACCATCAATGAGTTTAACTGACAAACAAACAAATTCTTCCCTTATCACTCCTAAACACTTTTTGCATAATAATTTGGAACACAGTGTACATGTGCTTTTCCACAAAACATCAGTGGTTCACGTAGTGAATCTTACAGTTCTAACTTGCCAACCGTGTTCTGTATGGAGTTGTTCAATAAAGGGCCCAAAATTAAGATAACATAGATGGGAGAGGTCTCTATGAATAGGAATTCCTAAGTATTTGATACCCTGTGAGGGCCAGGCAAAGGGAAAGTTGGACTGGATGGAATCCTATATGGATTTGGGGAGGGAGACATCGAGGGCCTCAGACTTCGTGCATTGATTTTAAAATTTGACCATGTAACAAAGTGATCTATTTCAGCTTTAACAGCATGGATGGATATATGTGATTGAGTGATATATACTAGGACATCATCAGCAAATAGAAAGCACTTGTACTCGGTGCCTCCCACCTCAATCCATCTAATATTGGGGTTATGGCGAATTGATGAGAGCAGGTGCTCCGTCACTAGGATGTATAAGAGAGGGGACAGAGAACATCCCTGCCTTGTCCCATTGGTGATTGTGAAAGGTGATGAAAATGTTCTGACGCGCCCCCTGGGCCTTGGGACACCCGGAGCCGGACCCTTTTTGGTGGATGCTGGAGGTTGTAGTCTCCGTGGCGGCGACCCGGTTCCGTGGCTCAGGGCGGTCAAACCAGTGGCGGAACTATTTATGTGGTTTTGATGTTTAAATGTCCGACTACGCCACCCGTGGATTGCGGTCAGAGTGAACTGCCGCTCCAGGGCAGACCGCTGAGGCTGGTGTTGTGGGTGCAGCAGAGCGTAGCATAACTCCCCACGGGAGGAGTATAGCCTCAGGGCAGTGTATGCGGAGGATGGGGGTGATGGTGCAGGGCAGCAGCAGTAACGACACGGAGTCAGTGATGCAGTCCAGGGCCTTTACTCACAGTTCTTATTATCCAGACCATGTCTGCAGGTAACGGCTGCCACGTCGTACTGTGCTCACCAGGTGAGGGGCTCAGACAACTCCCAGATAACTTTGGAGCGCTTCACAGGACCCCCTTTGTGTGTCCTTTGTCTGGCCTTTCTTACCAACCCTTCTGTCCGGCTGCCTCGGGCCTCCTCTTGGTAAACTTGGCGCCAGTTTCCCTGACCCTATGTGGTGCCTTCCTAGTGGGTGTAGCGAGGGGCTGCGCCACATAAAATGTCACAGCCTCCTGTTTCAAGCTGAGGGTCGTTTCCTGCCTCCACTAGTTTCGGGGACCGGTCTCCCCCTTTGGCCTGACCCCTCCACGCAGGTGGATTCGGGCGTGCGGTGGCGACTCGCCCGTCCGCACCCCTGGGATCCCTTAGTTCCTCGTTCCTGGAGCCTTCTCCGCTCCTCTTCCTTCCTTCTCCCTTTTCCAGGCTTGGGCCTCTGTTACTAGGTCCGCCTCCGGAGCAGAGCTCATGCAGAGCCCCTGCTCCCTGCCACTTCTGCTCAGACTTCTCTGCACTGAACTAAGATGGTGCCCACCTTTTATACTCCCTTCTCAATGCACCCAGGAACTGCTTCCTCCCTGCTCCTGCACTACAGGGTTCCCCTTCCTCAGTGTTCCCTCCCCCCACTCCAGCCAGGGACAGGGACTGTCGTGCCCATCTCAGGGGCATATTGGTTGCCCTGCCCCACGGCAATGTGGTGTAATGCATGCAGGTGTCGGGTCCTGATCCACACTACATCCTTACCTGAGAGTGAGATATCACACCTCTGGGTGAGGTGCAATACCTCTGTAGCAACCGAGCCCTCAGGGTGCTACAGTTCCATTTATCTTCAGCCTAGGTGACGTATTGCGATACAGGGCCGTGATTTTGGCTATAAAAGGGTCCCCTAGACGACTACCCTAAGCTTTTTAAGAGAATCATATATGGCGTGCCAGGAGACTCTATGGAATGCTTTCTCAGCATCCAACGAGAGTATCTAATTACAAATTTTTAACTGCATCTAGCCCAGGAAATACTTTGTGCCTAGTAGCAGTGTCTGCTAGTCAGCGGATTATCCCGGCTGTTAAGCAAGCTACACCACCTGTAGTTTGGACACTTAATTTTTTCAAAGGAAATGCTTCGGGACCACGGGATACTCAGTGAAGAGCATCAGGAGGCACCCCAAGGCATAGGGGCTGGGACTGGCAGTAGGATGCCTTGCGGTGGACAGCCTTGCGGTGGACGCTACTGGAGCTGGAATTACGCGGCTGCTGGCATGAGACTTGCCCTCCAATAGATCCTTATAAATGGATTTAAAGTGTATTCATTCAAATTAGAGAGACAATTTAAATTAAAAAGCTTAGAGCTGCCTCCACCACAGGGGGGCTCGCTCGACCCACCAGCGGACAGGCACCAGTATTGGGAGAGGGGGGCTGGCCGTCAGGGTTCACCGCGGCTCTGGCACAAACCCGGCGACGCGGAAGTGTCACGGGCAGGAGCGGACTGAACGTGTCGGCTTCTCACTTTTTGGATTTTAGAAGGGCATGACATGCCTATATCTGTGTCTCCCCCTCCTTTTACTCCTCCACCTCTTTTCTTTTCGCATGACTATATGTACTTGTCACTTTTCCATGTGTTAGTTGTGTCTTCTGAGCAGTTTGTCAGCTTTTGGACACCTTTGAAGGTGTTTTCTATGTGTTTCTATATGTTTTTGTTTGCCTGCCATTGGTTTTAACGGTGATCGAAGGTGTTCGATGAACAGTTCGACGAACAGTTCGGCGAACACACGGGTGTTCGACGAACCGAACCGAACTCGAACACTACGGGGGTGGCTCAACACTACTCATCTCCCGTCGCATTGCTCAGGATGCAAATGGGCTCCAAACTGTGTAATATATCATATCAAAGAGATTTGTTTCTTTCTTTGCCAAAATTGATCAGTCATTATCAAAATCCTCAATTCTGAGTAAAAATCTGTTTTCAGTGAAGACAAACTTTCCCATTACTGCGATAGGAGATGGCAGTTGTTGG